>NW_022196290.1:0-1200000 GCF_008641045.1 Pistacia vera | reverse complement strand
AAGAAAACAATATTGCGATTGGCATATCGATCATGATTATCAATGCCATCAAAACGCTGTGGGAACTGTACATAGCAAGTTTTCTTTCCAAGTGCCGGATCCATCATGAAACACATTGCCTCTCTAAGAGCTTTGCTGTTATTGAAGTAGTGATCACAATCAACATTCAACAGATACGCACCATTGGTCAAGACAGCTGAAACTCGAATCTGCATGTTACAAGGTGAAACATACCCGGTTAGTAAATAAGAAAGGCAAAAGAACTTGCACACAGCATGAGTTACAACACTGACTGCAGCAACCCAAATGGGAAGAAATAACTTTTACATTATTAATAATTAATTCAATGAAATAAACAAAAGGGTTGAAGATCACAAACCAATGCATTCATAGCTCCAGCTTTCTTGTGGTGTTGGAAGCCAGGACGCTTCTCTCGAGAAACATAAACAAGACGAGGTAGCTCATTTCCGTCTGTATCAAGCCCTCCACTGTGGCCTAAGAACACCTGTTCTCCACCAAAGAGAATCAGAACCACAAAAATGGAAGATATAATGATAAAGAGCATAAAAGATAAAAAGGAAATATTAAAAAGTGATTCTTCAAGACACTTGGAAAGATGATAATACCTGAATCATTCCAGGGTGATCCCTAGGATTATTCCCAGGCCATGGGGTGCCATCCTGCATTGTCCAACCTTCTTCGGGCATCTTTTGAGCTTTGGCAACAAGGGCATTGATCCGCACCTTAAACTCCTCATATTCTCTCTGCAAGGAATAAAAAGTATGTGTTATTTATAACTTAAACAAGCGCAATTTAAAATCAAACCACGAAAGCCACACAGAGGTTTATGTTAACTGATTAGCACAACACATCACAGTCAAAACCGTAGCTTTTATACACACATCACATAAGCGTCTTGCGAAATCTACTTTGACCGACCTAATAAATTTTGTTCCTACAACATACAGGCTCAAACAATTTTTTTATGATCTATTTAGTCTACCCTCAAATACACGTTAACATAACTACTTTATTTTCTTTCTTTCTCTTTCCTTTTTTTTTTCTTTTTTATTTTCTGGACTGGGGAATATGTGGAAACAATAACCTCGGTAGTCACAACCATAGGCTATGTTATTGCAAGTATGAGGCTTAAGAGGTTTGAACACTACTCAAACCCATTGTTGGGTTCCTATATCCTCTATTTCTATTGCAACATACAAGCCTCATCTACCAACATACTTATGAAGACTNGGTGATCCCTAGGATTATTCCCAGGCCATGGGGTGCCATCCTGCATTGTCCAACCTTCTTCGGGCATCTTTTGAGCTTTGGCAACAAGGGCATTGATCCGCACCTTAAACTCCTCATATTCTCTCTGCAAGGAATAAAAAGTATGTGTTATTTATAACTTAAACAAGCGCAATTTAAAATCAAACCACGAAAGCCATACAGAGGTTTATGTTAACTGATTAGCACAACACATCACAGTCAGAACCGTAGCTTTTATACACACATCACATAAGCATCTTGCGAAACCTACTTTGACAGACCTAATAAATTTTGTTCCTACAACATACAGGCTCAAACAATTTTTTTATGATCTATTTAGTCTACCCTCAAATACACGTTAACATAACTACTTTATTTTCTTTCTTTCTCTTTCCTTTTTTTTTTTTTTTCTTTTTTATTTTCTGGACTGGGGACTATGTGGAAACAATAACCTCAGTAGTCACAACCATAGGCTATGTTATTGCAAGTATGAGGCTTAAGAGATTTGAACACTACTCAACCCCATTGTTGGGTTCCTATATCCTCTATTTCTATTGCAACATACAAGCCTCATCTACCAACATACTTATGAAGGCTCACCTTCATTGCTCGGCGTTCTTTCACAAAAGAAGGCTGTATCTTGTCCTTCAAGTAATCAATCTTCTGGGCGAAATAAAATTCAGGGGCCCTAGGCTCAATATTGTGCTTCTTACAGAAGGGCACCCACTTCCTAGCAAACTCTGCTGTTTCAGAGAGGGATTCAAAGGTCAACATTGCTGAACCATCATCTGAAACATAGCAAGATACTTTGTCGACGGGATAATCCACAGCAAGAATGGATAAAACAGTGTTTGCTGTCACAAGAGGTGGCTCTTTGAGGGGATCCACTGTACTAACAAAAACATCTACAGGAGCTAATTGCGATGGTTCCCCTTCCCTATCATATCTGCAAAACAGAACTATGGTTAATAATACAGTAGAACACCCTGCACATCTAGGTCTCTGATCCAACAACCACCTCAGAAGTTAAGTAAATTAAACTGACCTCAATGCAAGCCTGTCTAGATAGGTCTCACGGTTGATAGGATACCATTTTGGAAACTGATCCAGAAGCCAGGATAAGGCAAACCAAATCTCACAGATAACTGATGTTAGCCATAAAGGATAAGCATCTTTCACTGGATGAGTTGCACGATATTGTAAGAAGAAGCCCAAAATAATAAGCCGGAGAATGATTACAACCCGATAAGGGGTCAAGTGAGACGAAGGAATAGGTACCACACGACTCAATGGCTGTCGAGCATCATCAGCCCTGTGACACAAAAATTATCAACATCAATGAAAGTAAAAAGAGGCACAAAGCTCAGTTGACCATTCAGTGATACAAAAGCATTCCATTTTCTACCTAAACAACCAGGTGCCCAGAAGTAGAGAAAAAAACAGAAAAGAAATAAATCTTAATAGAACTCCAACAAAACGTACATTTGGAGTTCTTCTCCATTTGAACCAGTGCCTTCTATGTCTCCCTTTCCTTCACTATATTTATTGCTCATCTGCATCATATTTTTCTCCTGTTTAAGTTTCCAGCCTTCAACCCTCTCCTTCCAGTCAACATTTCCGAGGCCATAAGAATTCAAGTCCTTTGAAGGGTCCACAATTCTCACTGGAACTGTAACAATAGATTATTTTATTAAACAATAAATTCATAAAGCAAAACTAATGATATAGGAGCTTGCGTAAGGATTTTCAGATAAATGAACTCAAGTTACTTGAATACCTGGTTGTCTTGGATCAACATAAGGAGAAGAATTAATATTCCTTTCAGCAGGGCCCAAAGGACCTGATGTAGTTCGCACAGATTGAGTGTCAGGTGTTGGAATTTCTCCAGAAACCTGAAAAAGGAAAAGAAATTGATTTGGAACAAAAAAATAAAAAATAAAAAATAAAAAATAAAAAATAAAACTAAATTATATCAATTTGAACATGTATTATCAAGTTGAGAACTCATCATGGTAACCAACCTACAACTACAAGAACACAATTTGGCGCATGAGTGATGATACTTGTAATTATGTACTCAACAATAGACCACCCATATTTCAGACAGACTATCAAGTCTCTTCTGTTCATTAGCACAAAGGGTAGATTAATTTCAAGAGAAAATATGAAAATAAGGTCAAAGAAAGCTTCTTAATTACTTCCTACGCACCACAATTAGAAACAAAGAGCTAACAAATTTTTTTCGTCTGAAGAACTATATGCATTTCCAAAAGCTTAGCAGCAAATCAGTGAATAACATAGAAACAATGATACGCTTACCGGCTGTCCATTGGTGAGAAGGGGAATTGGTTGCTGAGATTCATGTCTAGAAGATGCAGAAAGCTCTGGATCTTCGCCCTGCCACTGGTGTCTCGCTTTGCTATTTCCTTGGGCATAATTGAACTCATTCTCCAGATCATCAATATCATCCTCTTCATCATCTCCCTCAACTCGTGGACTCCCTAAGATATACAGGCTTGATTAATTTTGTTCTTAACAATATAACTGAAAGCAGGTTATGCAAAGGGATAGCAAAAAATTATGACAGAAAAGTAAACCTTTGTGCCTCCTATATCTAGTCTTGCACTGGGGGCAAGACTGAGTTCCATCTTTACGCTCATACTCGTAACAAGGCCTGCAAACTGGGAAGGCACACTCATTGCAGGCAACAAATATATCACCAGTGGCTGTAAGTCCAACATTATCACCACAAATCTGGCATGTTTGGCCATTCAAATTCTTCAGGGGTTTGGGCTGCAGAATTCACAACGTACTGGTCAGGAATCCAAAATCAGAAAAAAAAAAAAAAATATATATATATATATATATAAAATCCATGTTTTGATTTAATTGCACTCAAATTTACAAGTTGTACGTTAATATAACCAAAAGATTTTGATGATGAAAAACAAAAGGCACAATCAACTGTTCAATAAAGTCCCAATTATTTGTGGCACTAACTATGATGCAGAGAGAGGAAAAAATTTACTAAATAATTTCATAACTTTCTTTTCTTCTTCTTCTTCTTCTTTTTATTTTATTTTATATTATTTTTTTTATAAGAGACAGATTAATTTCACAACTTTCACAACCAGTGAATATCATTAAAAGAACAATTAGTTCTTGCATCTTCATATACATTTCTCTTTTTTCAGATAAAAATACTTTACAGACTAAGATGCAGACTAAACTAAAAATACTTTACATGAAAACTTTGCTATGTATAACAATGAAATTAACAGATGTAGCAATTCCTAAGCTCTTCCACAGTGTTGTACAAACCTAAATGCTTAAAGTAAAAAATAATGTCCTATGATACATAAACCCAATAGGCAATAGCACACATTTGTAATCAGCATTCTAACATGTATCAGATGTGTGTCCAAGAGAGAATATATGTAGAGCAAAAAAGAGAAGTACAAGAGTCCATTTTTAGCAGCATGTTGCATCTAAGAGGACAAGAGACGACTAAGTCCAACTGGGATGACCAACAAAGCATCAAGATCTCAAATTTAATGCATCCAAATGAAAGCACACGTAAGCCACTGAACATAACCCAAAAAATTAGACAATTAACAAATGGACGAAATATCCTTAAATCCAGGTATCAAAAACCATAATTCTGATAAATGCCTTACAAAATCAGAAGAAATGCACTCACAACAAGATCATAGCTACAAAGACCTACTCCAAAAAAATCAAAATAGAAAAATCCAGAATTTACTA
The DNA here is from genome assembly GCF_008641045.1 of Pistacia vera. Lineage (NCBI taxonomy): Eukaryota > Viridiplantae > Streptophyta > Magnoliopsida > Sapindales > Anacardiaceae > Pistacia > Pistacia vera. The sequence goes on along the minus strand of NW_022196290.1, from coordinate 1,194,966 downwards.
AGATAATGGCAAAACTTTGCGCCAGAAACTCAGTCTCATAAATCAACACTCTAATCTAAACACCAAAACTCATCAATAAATAACCCTCAAGGACTATTCTAAAAACGTTTTAAACGCTCAAAGTCAAACTAAAATCTCAAGATCAAAGTACAAGCACTACACATCTATTCAAACTAAAAAGCCATTTTCATATAACTAACACTCAGATCTAAACACCACAAAGCAAGCAATGAAAATTACTTACAAAACTGTAGTCAAAAGTTCGTTAATCTAAACTGATATTCAATCACCATCTTGTTTTCAAATCAATGATAACGACTCAAAATCAAGCTCCAAAGTCACTTTCAGAGAGCTACCAATCAGATCCATAAGCTAATAATCAGAATTACACGCGCAAAACAAACAACAAAAAAACAAAAAACAAAAAAATGAAAAAATGAAACACAAGGTAAAAAATTTGAGCGATGACTAAAGAAAAGGGTTGGCTAAAAACACAAACCCCGCTGTCTGAATCGTGCCGAATCCGAACCAACTCGTTCCGGCGGTGAGAGCCGGCCACCATACCAGCATTGGCTTGCATGTTGTGGAATCAATGGCTAAAAAAAAAAAATTCAGTGATTTACAAAAAACAGATCCGTGTAATTACTTAATGTTTTGAGAATGGGCAAAAAGAGTAACTCTGAATTCTTCGCCCATTCAACACGCCATCTCTCTCTACAGAGACTACACTCCTTCCAGCTAGCTGAGTAATGCTGGGTGCCTCTGCTTGTCTTTTTATTGTTTTAGTTTTTCCATTATTTTATTGTCTTTATTTTTTTTTTTCTCTTTTATTACCGGGTCAACCGGTTGCTGGTACCTAACCCGCTCCTTGACTTGGCTCGACTCTTGAGCTTCTGTACATTATTTTGTGGCTTATTATAAAATACCTCTTTTCAGCCATCCTCAAATCACCACCGAACGTATGAGAAATTATTTCCCCTCTAATTTCCGCTTTTTCCAAGTACTTCCCCTTTTCACCATTTTTTAAAGTTGTTGATGCTTGGTTTTAACACCAACTAATCATACATGAAAAATATTAAGCTAACTCAGAAGACACATATGTATATGGAGGTATTGGATTGAATAAGAGATAAAGAACAATATTTAAAGTAGTTCGGATGCTTAAATAAACGAATCCTACGTCCACTAATATTATATTAATATATGAGATCAGGTCACGTTCAACGAGCTGATTTATAGCTTAGAGAATATAAGTGAATATACAAGAGAGAGAGAGAGAGAGAGAGAGAGAGAGAGAGAGAGAGAGAGAGAGAGAGAATGTATGCTATTTCAGAGAAAAATTAACTAATCCCATAAATGGAAGATGAGCCCTCTATTTATAATGGGATGAATTGAGGTAATGATTATTGAATTTGTGCGTGAGTCAGATTACCGTGCAAATCCTTCTTTATGTCTTGTTGCTCACCTGCTAGAGTGATTTCCTCAACTTGTGCAGGGATTAGACACGTGGAACTTTTCCAACCTTTCGCCACTCTGGCACATACGCACTACATTGGCAGGAGCATGCCGCTCACGTCAGCATGCGACATGACTGTGTCTGAACTGTTGCAGAACCTACCTAAGCTCTGACCGCTAATGCTGATAAGGCTTAGCATCAACCCTACTTTTTCAGGTATAACAAAAGTTAATACACCTAAATGACTGGGTAAATTGATCTTTATACAATAAAAAGAAATTCGAAGCAAACATTTTAATACAATAAAAATAATTGAAAATATAAAATAAATTTGGAAATTAGGAAAATAAACTTCTATAAAAGAAAACCATATCCTCGCCCATAAAACAAAAAAACCCCTACGGCTAAACAAAACACATGACCTCACTAAAACAAAACCAGTCATCCCACAGCATCCTAAGTGTCTAAGCGGGAGAGATCTAATTTAATCGTTTTCCATTTTCGTTTCTGAAAGATCCAGAGGTTTATTATCACATTTGGTAGTAGGGGGAGGCAGNCTCTAATTTCCGCTTTTTCCAAGTACTTCCCCTTTTCACCATTTTTTAAAGTTGTTGATGCTTGATTTTGACACCAACTAATCATACGTGAGAAATGCTGAGCTGACCCAGAAGACACATGTGTATATGGGGGTATTGGGTTGAATAAGAGATAAAGAATAATGTTTAAAGTTGTTCGGATGCTTAAACAAGCGAATCATACGTCCACTGATATTGTATTAATATATGAGATCAAGTCACGTTTAGCGAGCTGATTTATAGCTTAGAGAATACAAGTGAATATACGAGAGAGAGAGAGAGAGAATATATGCTATTTCAGAGAAAAATTAGCTAATCCCACAAACGGGAGAGGAGCCCTCTATTTATAGTGGAATGAATTGAGGTGATAATTACTGAATCTGTGAGCGGGTCAGATTGCCGTGCAAATCCTTCTTTATGTCCCGTTCCTCACCTGTTCGAGTGATTTCCTCGATTTGTGCAAGGATTGGACACGTGAAACTTTTCCAGCCTTTTGCTACTCTGGCCCATATACACTACATTGGCAAGAGCATGCCGCTCACGTCAGTATGCGATATGGCTACGTCTAAGCGACTGCAGAACCTACCTAAGCTCTGACTACCCATGCTGACAAGGCTTAGCATCAGTCCTACTTTTTCAGGCATAACAAAAGTTAATACACCTAAATGACTCGGTAAATTGATCTTTATACAATAAAAAGAAATTCGAAGCAAACATTTTAATACAGTAAAAATAATTGAAAATATAAAATAAAATTGGAAATTAGGAAAATAAATTTCTATAAAAGAAAACCATATCCTCACCCATAAAACAAAAAAACCAATACGGCTAAACAAAACACATTACCTCACTAAAACATAACCAATCATCCCACAGCATCCTAAGCGTCCAAGTGGGAGAGATCTAATTTAATCGTTTTCCATTTTCGTTTCTGAAAGATCCAGAGGTTTATTATCACATTTGGTAGTAGGGGGAGGTAGGAGAAGATAAAAGTGCTTTAAAATGAGGGATTTTGTAAAGAAGCTTTGGATGCTTTGGGGTGGAGAGGGAAGTTTTGCATGGTTAATGTGAAGCGGTTTAAATTTTTTCCTTTTTCTTTTTTCCTAGAAGTTTGTTTCCAGGATTTGTTGGCACTTTCATAGACCATAGTCCCTTGCTTTGGATTTTGAATCTTTAATTTGATTTAAATTATTATTATTATTATATGTTGAATTATTTATGAAAAAAATAAAGCATCGGCTTTGAAGTTGGCTCAGGCGTGACTGACTCAACCCGAAACCACAACACAATTGTTACAACATCATTGTCTATTTCTTAAGAAATAATTCTATGAACAGATTCTATAAGCTTTCTTACATTTCTATCGGACGGCTAACAAAAAGTTGTTTCTAAGTGCAATTGACTATATCTCAATCGAGCCGTTGATGATCTGACACGCGTCTGAGGTGCCGGTTGAGAAGTTTCTTTCAAGTGGTTGTGTATTGTAGTTCGTTTTGTCAATATATTATTTGCTGGTAACAGCCTGTGCTAAGAGGAACCGGTGATTGCCGGTAGCTCCCATTTGCCACTTCATAGGCTGTCGGTGGACTCGATTTTTGGACGTTTATGTATCCAAATTAATTTGTATTTTTTATTATTCAAATTACAAGCNAAAACAGAAGGAGATAATCAATTCTGTTTATTTAAATTATGCTTATAAATTATAATTTTATCCATCTTTTGCCATGAAAGACCTGGAAATATCAGAAGCTAAGCCAGTGAATTGTACGTACTTGTTTCCAGGGAAAATGCCTGACGGCTGCAAAAGCTAGAGTCACAGCCGGGTTCATGTGGGCACCAGAGATGTGACCAACCGCATATATCATCACAGTCACGATAAGTCCACCGGCCAACGAGGCTCCCAGTTTGGAAACTCTCCGTTCATCACTTGCACTCAGAGCAGCCGAGCCACTTGTCACAAACACCAACAGATACGTCGCTATAATCTCTGCAAACACCTGCACATTACCGAAAACTCTTTACTATGCATGTGTGTTTAGGTTAAAGATGAGTTAAATGACGTTTTCAATATAGTTGTTCGCATTTACAGAAGAAAAGGATATACACGAAATGCTATATATATATATAGACACCTTAGTGAGAAAGCCCGGAGGGTAATTTTTGTGCCAAAGAAGAGAGAGTTTGAGCTTGTGGGATTGAGGGTTTTGAACCGAAGCAAGCTCATCCTGGTTTGTGTGATCAGTTTGGTGGCTGAGATTTGGACCAATAGTGGCCATTTTTCTGGACTGATATAAAGAACAAAGTTTAGAATATAAATGAGGATAATGGAGGGAGATGGCATGAATTGAATTGCATAAAGTGTGACATATTTATAGTAGAATAGTTCAATCACTCCCTGTCGAAATGTTGGGGGAAAGGAGCATCGAATTTTAAAAGCATTAGATACCTACAGTCCATCTTTCATTTGTTTACTTATTTTAATTCATGTTGGTTAAAGGTCCACACAACAAAGGAATTTCTTTCTATCAGAAAGATAAGTCTCTGCAGTTGATAAAGTTATTATTATTAAACGTGTTTCTCTTTAAGAGTTAGAATATATAATGATTAACCATCCTTGGGTGATAGAGACTTTTTTATATATTACTCAAGAGGTCTTGAATTTAGTTTCCCTCGGTTACTAATAAGAATTCCTCTCGGTTGCTAATAAAGGTGGTTATTACTGCGATTATCTGATCATTAACTTTAAGGTCCTGAGAAATTAGTCGAGGTATGTGCAAGTTGGCTCGAGCATCCCGATTACTATATATATATATATATATATATATGTAATGGTGATAAGTTATTATTATTTATAAATTCTTAGATGCCACAGCAAGTGCCGATTTTATTACTTACTGAGATGATAACCTTATAAACTGAATCCCAAGCTTATTAGCTAGTATTGTGAGAGTATTATTTATTTATTTATTTAAATTCAGACATTAATTCTGAAGGATATTTAAAAATTTTTTTTTTGTGTGAATAGAATTAAAGTTTTTTAGTTATTATATAAATTTAGCCAAAAAAAAGAAAGATAATCACCACCCACAATAAAAGCCCACCCGAAACACAATTTTGAAGTAGTAGTTAGTTATTGTTAAAGTTCACCTGCAACACAATCTTGTTAGTTATTGTTAAAGTTCACCTGTAACACAATCTTTGAAAACTTAATGAAGAATAATACTACATGTACTAACCAATTTGTACTAATCCAAGTACTAACATTAAAAATTTGAAATTCTCCTCAAAAGCTAAAAAAAAAAAAGTTCAAATTTTTAATGTTAGTATTTGGATTAGTACAAATTGGTTACTGCACATAACATTACTCAAACTTAATTAGGCTAAACTAACTAGATTTATAGGGGTGGACGGGTCCGGGTATCCACCAAAATCAAAAGAATCGGAACCAAAACTAGAATCGATCGGTTCCTTTGATTTGGAACCAGAACCGGAATCGGAACTGTCGGTTTCGATTCTTAAAAACTTGGAGCCAGAACCTATGTTACAGGTTCTAGTTCCGGTTTTGGGTACACTAAAAAATATCAATTACCCCCTATTTTAAAAAAAATTACAAATAAATCCATAAAAATTACAATTATACCCCTCACATTAAGTGCAAAACATTAAATATTATATTTGTTTATATTTACTTTGATGCTTGATTATAAGTATTTAATTGTCTGTTTTCACCGATAATAAACATTTAAAAACTTTTATTTAATGTAAATGTCTTAATGTATATTAATTTTTTAATTAAATAATAAGTGAAACATAAATATTAATAAGAATATTTTGAAAAATTGATCTTTTACTGAAAATTAATAAGACCTTTAATACTAAGATAAAAAAACCAAAATTTTAGAACTGGAACTGGAACAGACACCCGGGTACCCGTCGGTTCCGGTTCTACCTTAAAATTTTGCCCACCCCTATAGTTTTATGAGACGATTCAAATTAATTTTGGCTTTGATGGGTATATTTGGATATTATAATTAATTATAATATCTATATATATTATAATTAATTATAATATCTATATATATTTGAAAGATTTAACTAATACAGATTAAATTGTCGCCCATTTTGAAGACTTAAATTAAGCTTGATTTAAATGGAACAAGTGGTCAATCCCCATCAAAAAAGCTTTACCTGTTCGGTCAAGAAATTCCTACTCTCACTATCATAATTTAATTTCGCTTTCATTCCACATAACCTTCGATTTTTTAAGATAATTTTTTTTTTATTAATTATTAATAGGATAATAAAATAACCGGAAATATTGGATCATGTATCTATATATTATTTTTCAATTATTACACGATGAATGATATTCTAAATGTAAATGTTAATTGGGCTTTATGAAATCGTACCTAAACATCCTTGTACATGACCTCTTATGGCCCAAAAAAATTGAGCTACCCTCGGCCCTAAAATTGAATACTCTTGTGAGATACTATTACTAGGGATAAGAAGTGAGCCGAGCAGTTCACGGGCTACTCGAGCTCGGCTCGTGAAAAGCTCGAGCTCGTTTAAGGTATCGAGTCGAGTTCGATCAGGGTGAAGCTCAGCTCGATAGGCTCGTGAGCCTCATTGTACTCGAAGGGCCAAATTGTAAGTTTTGTAACTTTTTTTAATTTTCAAGTTTTTAAAATGACAAACGGCCCCCTTCTCACAATAAAGTCGAAGCTCGAGCACGAGCTCGAGTATCCACCCATACTCGCGAGCTCGAGTCCAAGTATTCAAGCTTGAATGAGCTTGGCTCAAACTCGAGCTCGACACTGTTCATCACGAATCGAGCTCGAGTGTCTAGATACTTGGCTCAGCTCGGCTCGTATACACCCCTAACTATTACCATTTACTAAAAGTATTTCATTTTCTTTTTTGTTCTCAAAAACCATTGGAAAAATATGGTAAATAATAAAATGATTTAGGAAAAAAAATTAAAAAAAAAAAAAACACTATAGGTGTATTTTTTTTTTCTTTCAATACACTCTCTTATGTAGTTATGTTCAGTATCAATGTACTTGCTTGGGTCATGAAAGACTTGATTCTTCGTTAAAGCAATCGTAGACTTGTTGTCAACATAAATGGTTGTTGGCTCTTCTTGTGATATATTCAACTCATTTATTAAGTTTTGCAACCAAATTGCATGACAATTGCAGGAGGTGGCATCAATATACTTGGTTTCACATGTTAAAAACGTAACAATTGGCTGCTTCTTTGACATTCAAGTAACAATAGTGTCTTCCATGAAAAATATAAATTCAGTGGTGCTCTTTCTATCATCAATGTCTCCACATCCCAATTGCTATCGCTATATCCAACGATATTGTACTCCTTTGAAAATGAATAAAACAAGCCAAAGTTGATTGTACCTTTAGGCTGACGAGGATTCTCTTTACAACCTTGAAATGAGTTGTTGGGGTTTCCATATAGCAACTAACTAATCCAACGACATAGAGAATGTTAGGTTTGGTGCACTTCAAATAGCACAAGCTTCCAACTAGGCTCTTAAAGAAAGTTGGATCTACTCTTTCTCCTTCATGTGCTTGGATAGTTTGACTCTGCATTCTACCGATATGCTTAGAGGATTGCAATGATGTGTTTTAAACTTCTTAAGTATCTCCTTTGTGTAGCCTTCTTGAGAGATGAAGATGCTGCCTCCCCTTTTCTTGACTTCAACGACAAGATAGTATGCCATGAGTCCAATATTTGTCATCTTAAATTCATTGGCCATTGCTTTCTTGAATTCTTCAAACAAGCTTAGGTTGCTTTCAGTAAAGATCAAATCATCCACATACAAGCACACGATCAAAACTTGGTCTTGACATAAAGAACGTGCTTATGAGGACATTTGGTGAAACTGTTTTTTTTTTAAAGTACCTATCAATACGACTGTTCAATGTGCGGCGTGCTTGTTTCAACCTGTAGAGAGCTTTGTTCAACTTCAAAACTTTGTCTTATTTCCCTTTCACGTCATAGCCCAATGGCTGTTTAATGTAGACTTCTTCGAGTACTCTATTTAGGAAAGCAGACTTTACATCCATTTGATGACTCTTCCACTTATTTTGAGTTGTCAAAGAAATGATTAGTCATATGGTTTCTAAGCGAGCAACGGGAGAAATACCTCATCATAGTCAATGCCAACTCTTTGACTATATCCTTTTGCTATGAGCCTCGCCTTGTATCTTTCCATCTCTCTCTTCACATTCTTCTTTGTTTTGTAAACCCATTTAACCCTTATCGCCTTCTATCCCTTAGGAAGTGAAGCAAGTTCCCACGTGTCATTCTTCACAAATCGCTTTTATTTCTTCATGCATTGCATCTCTCCACTTCTTGAAAATTCACAGGTTTACAATTGGCAAAGAGACAAAACAAATGATTTTTTTCTTGTTGTTCGGTTAGTTCATAAATATCTTGTAAGGTTTTAGTGCATTGCACAACTCTTTCATTCAAAGTTTCAAACTCCACGGTGATGATGTATTGGAATGTGATCTGTATATCAGCTATATAATATGTTTGTATAGCAAGTAAATATTAGTTATCTATTTTAGGTAGGAGCTTGATAGTGATTTTATTTTCTTATTTAGGCCGATGATGTTTTTCCTTCTTATTTAGGCTTGATTAGTTCCTTGATTGTAGGGCTATAATACTATATATATTTGTATGTTTCTGTGAATAAAGGGATCGAGAAGCAAAGGCTTCATTCCTGAAATATTGTTCTCTCATGGTATCAGAGCCATGACAGGGAATGGAAGTGAAGGAAAGAAGGAGGGTATCAGTGCGATGACAAGGAATGGAAGTGAAGGAAAAAAGGAGGGCAACGATGCCGTAGCAAGGATCATCACTTCTCCTTATTATCTATCAACCAGTGGCAACCCAGGAAATATCATCACTCAAGTTCAGTTGAAGGGTGATAATTATGACGAATAGGCAAGAGTGATGCGGACAGCTTTACGGGCCAAGAAGAAATTCGGCTTCATCGATGGCTTAGTGAAGCCATTTTCAGAAGATTCATTGGAATAAGAAGATTGGTGGACAGTTAACTCCATGCTGGTATCATGGATACTGAACATAATCGAACCAACTTTACGATCGACCATAACATACATGGAGATTGCAAAGGAGCTCTAGAGTGATATCAAGGAACGGTTTTCTGTAGGAAATAGACCACGCATTCAGCAGCTTAAAACTGAGTTGGCTGAATGTAAACAACAAGGAATGGCTGTGGTGAGTTATTATGGAAAATTGAAGATGATCTGGAAAGAGTTGGGAAACTATGAGGAAAATCCGATGTGCAGATGTGGAGGATGCAAATGCAACATTGGCACAGAATTGGATAAGAGGCGTGAAGGAGAGAGACTACATTAGTTCTTGATGGGATTGGATGACGCAACTTATGGAACAGTGCACTCCAATATCTTGAGTACCGAACTATTACCAAACCTGAATCGAGCATATGCTATGATTGTTCAAGAGGAGTGAGTTCGTAATATGACTTGAGGAAAGGAACAAAGAGGTGAGCCCATGGCTTTTGCTGTTCAAACGGGATCAACCTCAAAGGGACGAACTGAAAATAAGGATAAATCTGTGGTATGCACAAACTGCAATAAGACGGGACATAATGCAGAATCATGCTTCCAGCTGGTTGGGTATCCAGATTGGTTGGGAAATAGACCTCGAAGAAGTAGAACGGGACGTGGACAAAGAGGTTTGAAACAGTCTTTCTTTTCAGGAGGTAGATGACGTGGTGGTCCGATTCGGGCAAACGCAACAACAACTCAGGAAAGCACAACTCAAGGATAGACAGTTGAAGCAGACAAAAGTGGATTGAGCGGATTGAGTAGTGAACAATGGAATCAGTTACTTAATCTTTTGAACAAACAGAAAGAAGGAAGTCAGGGAAGACTAAATGGTAAGCATAAAACAATGGATTGGATAATTGACACTAGAGCCTCTCATCATATGGCAGGAAGTCTTAAGTTGATGAGCAATGTAAAGAGCATTCTTTCGTGCCCAATTGGATTGCCAGATGGGAAGGAAACAATGGCGGAGAAATAAGGAATAGTGGTGTTGCATGAGCACCTAAAATTAAATAATGTGTTTTATGTGCCTAATTTGAAGTGCAACTTGATTTCGGTATCACAATTAATTGAGGAGTCAAATTGCATAGTTCAGTTCACTAACAAATTTTGTGTTACACAGGACAGCAATACGAGGATGCTGATTGGTGCGGGTGAACAACGCGAGAGGCTCTATTACTTTCAGGGCATGGTGTCATCTAAAGCTTTGAAGACAACACGGAAGAATACATTTGAACTTTGGCATCAAAGGTTGGGGCATTCGTCTGACAAAGTTGTTAAACTGTTACCAATAATTGATAGAAACAATGATAAATGTATTGAAAGCTGTGAAGTTTGTTTTTGAGCAAAACAAAGTCGAGGAGAGTTTGTGTCTAGTGACAATAAAGCTTTCAGTATTTTTGAAATGATTCATTGTGACCTATAGGGTCCTTATAGAACTCCAACTTTTTGTGGTGCACGTTATTTTTTAACAATAATTGATGATTTTTCAACAGGTGTATGAGGCTATTTGCTGAATGATAAATCTGAAGTAGGACAAACTCTTCGAAATTTCTTTACTTTGGTGCAAAGACAATTTCATGGATTTGTAAAAATAGTGCGTGGTGATAATGGAACTGAGTTTGCTTGTTTGGATGATTATTTTGTGAAGAATGGAATAATACATCAAACTTCTTGTGTCGAAACTCCACAACAGAATGGGAGAGTGGAGCGGAAACATCATCACATACTTTATGTGGCTCGTACACTGCATTTTCAAGCAAACTTGCCTATTGAGTTTTGGGGAGAATGTGTGTTGACAACTGCATATTGATTAATCGAACTCCATCTGTTTTATTAAACGGAAAAACTCCTTATGAAATGTTATTTGGTCAGGCTCCTTCATATAAAAACATTCGAGTATTTGGATGCTTGGCTTTTGTTCATAATCAAAGACATGGAGGAGATAAATTTGCTAGTCGAAGCAGGAAATGCGTATACATTGGATATTCTTCGGAAAGAAAGGATGGAGCATGTCTGATTTGGATACAAGTGAGCTCTTTGTCTCGAGAGATGTTGTGTTCGTGGAGCATGAGTTCCCTTACAAGAAAGAAGACAATACTGAACACAACAAGACATGCAACAATGCATTTGATAAATGCGTAGTCGAAGAGGACATGATACATTATTATCATGTAGATGATGAGAAATGTACAGAGAAATCTACTGGTAATGAAAAAGATCAAGAAGAGATAGTAGACGAGGGGGGTGAAAACAAAACTATCGACAACCAGCAATCTGAAGTATTACTGGGTCGTGGTCACAGGCAGCGATAAGAGTCTGTTTTGCTAAGAGATTATGTCTTACACACAGTGCAAAGATTGAGCCTCTCTGCAAACTCACATGACCATAAGCATTCCTCAGGTAGTCCTTATCCCATAGCACATTATGTGAACTGTGATAAATTTTTTATGCAACATCGTGCTTTCTTGGCGGCCATTACTGTAGGTGTTGAGCCTAGTTCTTTTGCGGAAGCTGTAAAAGATGAGAAATGGAGAAATGCAATGAAAAAAGAGATACAAGCACTAGAAGATAATGGAGCATGGACTGTAAAGCCATTATCACCAGGAAAATGAGCCATAGGCTATAAATGGGTGTACAAGATCAAATATAATGCGGATGAGACCATTGAACGCTACAAGGCTCAATTGGTAATCCTAGGAAATAAGCAAGTTGAAGGAATTGACTACAATGAAACTTTTGCGCTAGTGGAAAAAATGATTATGGTCCGTACTTTTTTGGCAATGGCAGTGGCTAAAAATTGGGAACTTCATCAAATGGATATGCATAATGTATTCTTACACGGAGACTTAGAGGAAGAGGTGTACATGCGTTTGCCTCTTGGTTTTCATTCTACCAAATCAGGGATGGTATGTCATCTGAAGAAGTCTGTATATGGATTACGACAAACTCCTCGATGTTGGTTACTGCCTTGAAAGTTTATGGTTTTAGGCAATCATACTCTGATTACTTCCTTTTCGCTTTGCGACAAGGAATAATACATATTATTGTTCTTGTATATGTTGATGACCTGATTGTGTCTGGTAATGATCATGCAGCCATTAAAAAATTCAAGGAGTATTTGAGTTGTTGCTTTCATATGAAGGATTTAGGGGCGTTGAAATACTTCCTAGGCATTGAAGTTGCTCACAATCCTAGAGGAATTTATTTGTGTCAACGTAAATATGCGTTGGATATTATCTCTGAGGTTGGTTTGCTTGGAGCTAAACCTGCCTCCTTCCCACTCGAACAAAATCATAAATTGGCTTTGGCAGATGGTGATTTTTTAAATGATCCAGAAATTTATCGACATTTGGTGGGTTGGCTTATTTATCTTTCAGTTACACGACCTGAGTTATCTTACTGTGTGCATGTGTTGGCTCAGTTTATGCACCAGCCATGGCAAGAGCATTAGGAGGCTGCTTTGCGTGTTGTTCGCTACTTAAAAGGAAATCCTGGACAAGGAATTATGCTAAGGTGTGACAGTGACTTGCATCTTTATGCTTAGTGTGATTCGGATTGGGCGGGTTGTCTTTTAACTCGTCGATCTTTGACTGGTTGGTATATTCATCTTGGGAGCTCACCGATTTCATGGAAGACCAAAAAGCAACATATCGTATCTCGCTCATCTGTTGAGGCAGAATATCGATCTCTGGCTATGATTACTTGCAAATTGAAGTGGTTCAAAGGACTTCTTTTGGCTCTTGGGGTAAAACATCTGAGTCTAATAAAGTTGTATTGTGACAGCCAGGTATCCTTACATATTGCTGCAAATCCAATGTTTCATGAGCGAAAAAAAACATATCGAGATCGATTGTCATTTTGTTCGTAATGCAGTTCACAATGGTACCATTCGACCAACTTATGTCCCGGCAAGTTCACAACTAGCTGATATCTTTACTAAGGCACTAGGTGGACGAAAATTTGAGTCTATTCTTCGCAAGTTGGGCATTCAAATTTTGCATGCTCCAACTTGAGGGGGGGTATTGGAATGTGATCTGTATATAAGTTGTATAATATCTTTGTATAACAAGTAAATATTAGTTATCTATTTTAGGTAGGAGCTTGATAGTGATTTTATTTTCCTATTTAGGCTGATGATGTTTTTCCTTCTTATTTAGGCTTGATTAGTTGCTTGATTAGTTCCTTGATTGTAGGGTTGTAATACTATATATATTTGTATGCTTCTGTGAATAAAGGGATCGAGAAGCAAAGGCTTCATTCCTGAAACATTGTTCTCTCATGATGATGATGAGTGTGAACTTGTTGTCAGTGAAGTTGATGGAGTGGCCAACTCTTTTTGTTTTTTTACTCGTCTACTCCATCACAAGTTGCCTATCTTCCTCTTCAAATAAGGGAAAAAAATTATAGTGTAGTTCATTTATGTGTTACCACATTTTTATTTTTTTACAATGTATCTTTAACAAAACTACTTTTTTGTGGGTATTGGAGAAATGTCTCGTTGTATGATGAACATGTGGAGGATTTTACCACAGTCACTCAACAATGTGATGATATAAAGAAACTGTATGACGAAGGGAGAAAAAGAAGGCATGTATTTCCTTCATATTATATCTGCCTTTTGCATATTCGATTTTCTCCTTATTCAAAATTGATCATTTCTTACTCAAGTTGAATGTGATCACTTAATCTTAGGTTGGATGAATTCATGGCTGGATTTAGTGCAATATCTTTAAAGTTGATGAAAATGTATCAGGTTTGGAACTCTCTCTCTTTCCCATTACAATTTTTCTTCTGTAGATATGTCGGTTTTCATATAGAATTATTTGAATGTGTATTAAACAGATTTTAGTCAAACGTAAAATCGGTGAAATTGCTGGCAGTTTATGTATTCATCAAGATGATATTATGCTGGAAACTCATGAAGTTGGTCAATTTTTTGTAATACTAGAGCTGCATACTTTGGCGGCAAAAAACTGGAGTTCTGTTGCTGTTAGTTTCTACTGTAATGCATCAAATTTTTTTTAATTGTTATAATGTACATCTTAGGTGAATTCAGCTAAAAATCTGATGTTGATTAGGTGTTAATGTAATGTGATGTGTTTGTAGTAGTTAGCAAAGTATGGCTGTTTATTTTTTATTGTAAGCCTGCTACAGAGTAGGTGTAACAGCAGTGCAAATCATGTATATTATTTTGCATTTTGTTAAATGAAAGATGACAATTCCAATATGCAGTATTTTTCAGTGTGTGGCAACTTATCAGCAGTGCTTTTCCTTAGAATTCTCCAGCTCCAAAACCATCATTTGGTATCAAAGCCACCGTGAGCTTCCAGACCAAAACCTCAACTTTTTAAACACAACTCAATTCCTTTAAGATCTCCTTCATGGCAACAAATTCAACACCTCTTTCTCCACCTGTCTTTAATGGTGAGTAGTACCACGTTTGGGCTGTCAAAATGAAGACCTACTTGAGAGGCCATTCCTTATGGCAATATGTGGAGAAAGAGAGACAAATCCCTCAACTTGGAGCAAACCCAACACTGAATCAGATTTAGATACATGAAAAAGAGGTAGCAAAGGCTCCAAGAGCACTCTCCTGCATAACCGACCATGTCTTCTCTAGGATAATGGCATGTGACACTCCTAAAGAAGCTTGGTACAAGCTTAAGAAGGAGTTTGGGGGAACTAGCCAAACCAGAAACATGCAGATCCTAAACTTGAGGAGAGAGTTTGAAGTGCTCAAAATGCAAGAAACTGAAAATGTCAAGGAGTATGTGGATAGATTAATGAATGTTGTAAACAAGATTAAGCTACTTGGTGAAGAGCTGACTGATTAGAGGATTGTGGAGAAGGTTTTGGTCAGCCTACTCGAAAGATTTGAAGTAAAAATCTCCTTACTTGAAGACTTCAAAGACCTGTCCCAGATTAGCCTACCTAAACTTGTGCATTCCCTTCAAGCACAAGAACAGAAGAGGCTGCTAAGGGAGGAAGATTTGGGTGAAAGAGCTATGTTTGCAAACCAAAACAAGAAGGGTTTTCAAGGTGAAAGCAGGAGGTATGCTGGAGAGAAGCAGGGAAAAGAAAAGAAAAGCTGAGTAATCAAGGAGGAAAGATGTGGGTGCAGCAAGAATTTTTGCTCCTTGTCCTCACTACAGGGAAAAGAACTACTATGAAAACAGATGCTGGTTCAGGTCTAGCATATAATGCAGGTCTTGTAAATAATTTGGGCACATTGAAAGAGTGTGTAAGAACAAAGGGAATCAACAGAAACATCGAGCTCAAGCAGTGGAATGTTCCTAGCAATCCCAGTAGATAGAAGAGAGTACAGAGCAACTGTTTGTGGTCTCTGAATGCATGGTTGCAAGCAGCCCTAACGTGTGGTTGATTGACAATGGCTGCACCAAGCATATGACCCCAAATGCCAGCAATTTCGTGAACTTAGATGAGGGTTATCAATCCAAGGTGAAGGTGGGAAATGGTAAGCTGCTGGAGGTGAAAGGTAAAGGTGATAGTGCTATCCAAACCAAAACAGGTACTAAACTCATAGCTGATGTTTTGTTTGTACCTCAAATCAGTTTGAGTCTACTTAGTGTAGGACAAATGTTAGAGAAAAATTATTCTTTGCATTTCAATGACCTCACTTGTGTTATTTTAGAGAGTGATGGGACTGAATTGATGATTGTTAGGATGCAGGGAAAAAGCTTTCCTGTAAAATAGAGAAAACTTGCCTTTCAAAACCACTTAGCTAGGATAGATGATTCAGAGTTGTGGCATAGGAGATTTGGACACTTTCATTATCATGCCTTCCAGGAACTCAAACACAAGAATCTTGTCCATAACCTATCTGAAATTGACCAAGGTGAAGGATTGTACAAAACCTGTCAAATTGGCAAACTCAGCAAGCCTCCATTCTTTGCAAATAAAGCTTGGAGAGCAAATGAAAGGCTCCAGCTTATGCACACTAATGTGTGTAGTCCAATGCAGCAAACTTCTCTAAGTGGGAGTAGATATTTCATCATTTCCATAGATGATTTTTCTAGGATGACATGGGTGCATTTCTTGAACCGAAAGAGTGAGGTAGCTGCTGTATTTAAAAGTTTCAAGCTATTGGTTGAAAATAAAACAGGTTTGACACTAAAAACGTTGAGAAGTGATAATGGTGGAGAGTATACATCCAATGAGTTTGATGAAGCATGCAAAGGGGCTGGAATATGGCATCAGTTCAACAGTCGATACCCTCCACAACAAAATGGAGTGAGTGAGAGAAAGAATAGAACAGTGATGGAGATGGCTAGGTGCATGATGATTGAGAAAAATTTACCAAAAATTTTATGGGCAGAAGCTGTCAATATTGGGATCTATCTCCTAATCGGTTACCAACCAAAGCACTTGACAACAAGACTCCCTTTGAAGCTTGGTATGGTGTCAAGCCAAATATGGATCATTTGAAGGTATTTGGAAGTGTGTGCTATGTTTTTGTTCCAGCAAACAAAAGGACCAAATTGGATGACAAGGCTGAAGTAGGCATCATGATTGGATACAACAGCCAGTCTAAAGCCTACCAAATTTACAATCCAAGCACCAAAAGGATTGTGATCAGTAAGGATATCAAGGTTGATGAAGGAGCTACATGGAATTGGGAAAAAAGGCAAGTTGAGCAAAGGATTAGCAGCCAACATGACACAGATCCAGAAAATCAGAATGCAGAATTGAATCCCTAAGAAGTGGATGAAATTCTAGTCTGGGGCACCAGGTCTTTGCATGACATATATGAGAGGTGTAATGTGGCTCAATTGGAGCTAATAAGCTATGCTGAAGCTGCAAAATCTAAAGCCTGGAAGGCTGCAATGCAGGAGGAGATGAATGTGATTGAGAAAAATCAAACGTGGGAGCTGGTTGACAGGCCACTTGACAGGAAAGTAATACAAGTTAAATGGATATCTAAAAGGAAACTGAATCCTGATGGATTAGTGAACAAACTCAAGGCAAGGCTTGTTGTTAAAGGCTTTGCATAGCAATTTGGAATTGATTTTTCAGAAACCTTTGCACCTGTGGCAAGACATGACACCATTCGGCTTCTCATGGCAGTGGCAGCACAATTCAGTTGGAAAATCTTCCAACTTGATGTAAAGTCTGCATTCCTAGATGGATTGCTTGATGAGGAAATCTACATTGAGCAACCGGAGGGGTATGAAGTCAAGGGAAAGAAAGAGAAGATATATCTGCTCAAAAAGGCCTTGTATGGTCTCAAACAGGCCCCTAGAGCCTGGTATAGCAGAATTAATGACTATTTGTGTAAGTTAGGATATGTTAGAAGTCCAAATGAGCACACCCTTTATGTAAGGGAACAAAGTGGAGAAGTGATGATAGTCTCTCTTTATGTTGATGACCTCCTGGTGACTGGAAGCAAGCTTGATCAGTTGGAAGAGTTCAAAGAGCAATGGAGATGGAATTTGATATGACTGATTTGGGTGAAATGAGCTACTTTCTTGGCATAGAAATATACCAAAGCTTAAAAGGTATATTTGTGTGTCAAAAGAAGTATGTAAATGAAGTGCTAATGAAGTTCAATATGGACAATTGTAAATTAGTTGACATTCCACTGATTCCTAGCCAAAGGCTGAGCAAGGAAGATGGTGCCAAGAGGGTGGATGAAGGAGTCTATAGAAGCTCGATAGGATGCTTGCTATACTTGACAACAATCAGGCCTGATTTGATGTACACCACCAGCCTCCTGTCCAGATTCATGAGCAAGCCAAGTGAGATGCATTACAAGGCTGCAAATAGGGTGCTATGGTACAATAAGGGGGCTGAGTTAGGAATCTGGTTCAGAAGAGTTGAAAAATTCAGCCTAATTGGGTATTCAGACAGTGACTGGGCAAGCTCAGTTGATGACATGAGAAGCACTTCCGGATATGTTTTCTTTGTTAACCATGGTGCCTTCAGTTGGCTTTCTAAAAAACAAGACACAGTAGCTCAATCTACTGCTGATGCAGAATACATTTCTGCCGCAGCTGCTACAAACAAGGCAGTCTGGTTGAGAAAAGTTCTGGGAGATGTGAGGCTGAATCAAGATGAGTCTACCACCATTTATTGTGATAACATGTCAGCTGTTGCAATTGCTAAGAATCCTATTCTCCATGGTCGAACTAAACATATCAAAATTAAATACCATGTTGTGAGAGAGGCAGAGCAAAACATAGAAATCAGCTTGGTTCATTGCTTGGGAGAGAACCAAGTTGCTGATATCATGACCAAGGGATTGAATAAGTCCAAGTTTGAAGAACTCAGACTCAAACTTGGAGTTTTCAGCATGAATATCAATGAAGAGTGTTGATCAAAATGATATTATGCTGGAAACTCATGAAATTGGTCACTTTTTTGTAATATTGGAGCTGCATATTTTGGCTGCAAAAAACTGGAGTTCTGTTGCTGTTAGTTTCTACTGTAATGCATCAGAATTTTTTTAATTGTTATAATGTATACCTTAGGTGAATTCAGCTAAAAATCTGCTGTTAATTAGGTGTTAATGTAATGTGATGTGTTTGTAGTAGTTAGCAAAGTATGACTGCTTATTTTTTATTGTAAGCCTGCTGCAGAGTAGGTGTAACAGCAGTGCAAACCATATATATTATTTTGCATTTTGTTAAATGAAAGATGACAATTCTCGTATGCAGTATTTTTCAGTGTGTGGTAACTTATCAGCAGTGCTTTTCTTAGAATTCTCCAGCTCCAAAACCATCATTATGAACTCCACTACTGATTTTGCTCGAGTCATTTTGAATTTTTATTTCTCATTAAGTTGGGCTTGCACAACTTTTTCTGGAGTTGCACCCAGTTTCTACCCCCTGTGTGTCTGTTTTCTCTGGTTAACGTTTGTATCTTGTCTATGTAATGAACTTGCTGCAGATGATCACTCTGGGAGGTGACGCAGAACTTGAACTAGTAGACTCTCTGGATCCTTTCTCAGAGGGTGTTGTTTTCAGTGTGAGACCACCTAAAACGAGCTGGAAGAATATTGCAAATTTATCGGGTGGCGAAAAGGTTACCTTTGATCTTGTTCTCTCATTGATTTAGTGCTCTACTTTTTAGTGTCAGTGATGCATTGTTATGATCCCAGAACTTTTCATCTAACATTGATGTTTTAACTGTTCTCAGACTCTCAGCTCATTAGCTCTTGTTTTTGCACTTCATCACTACAGGCCTACGCCGCTTTATGTAATGGATGAAATTGATGCAGCTGTAGGTACAGTACTTGGAATCAACCAAGTCAGTTCTTTGTTTCTTTAAATTATCTTCTGTTTTCTATTTGGCCTCCATTTACTAGTATGGTTCATATGGTGTCCCAGACTTCAAGAACGTTTCAATTGTTGGGCATTATGTTCAAGGACAGAACAAAGGATGCTCAGTTCATAATTATAAGGTTGGTTAGATCTCTGTGGATTAATATTATGTAACAGACATTATACTTGCTCAAATTCGTTTTATACATTATGTACTATACACCTGCAGCCTGAGGAACAACATGTTTGAGTTGGCGGATCGACTTGTGGGAATCTATAAAACTGATAATTGCACCAAGAGCATTACCATCAACCCCAAAAGTTTCACGGTGTGTGAAAATGCAGCTGCTTGATGCATTTTGAAAATTTCTTCTGATATGAAATTTAGGAATGGCAACTCGCCATCATCTTTGTATAAGCTTAACTTCCAACTGTTCGGAAGCTTACGATTATCACTCACATAAAGACATGTAGCTGTTATTTATATGATCGACATTTGATTTTATTTATCTAAATCTTGTAATTATGGCCTAGAGGGTGAAGATGAGTGTAAGTACACATTGTCGATGTTGAAGGAACTTAATATTCCCTTTGAATTCTTTTAACTCCATATTTAAGATTCTGCTCTTTTGAGGGGTTGCAAATTCGAATGTTTGGTAGAGTTAATAATTGTTCAGAAAGTTTTCAGAGAGAGAAACGTATCATGTCATTTGTACATGGATAACTGGTATGCTCTCATTTAAGACTTTGTACTTGTAGATAGTTCTTAGATTCGATTGCTTTCTGTATGCTTGCAAACTTATACTAGTTAACTGTTTCAGGACAAGTGATTGCTGAGATTTGGGCGGGAACATACACTTTGAATTTTAAAGAAAAGGTTCGAAAACAGCTGGTTGGTACTTGTTACAGTATATCACAAGAGCCATACACAATACACAGAATTGTTGTGGACAAATTCAAACGCAGCATGCAGGTGAGTGACAATGTCCTCTACTTTTTAAAGTCAATTCTTTCACAGAACGTTAAGAGGGTCTTTGTTTGTAAGCTGTCCATCAGTGTCACCGCTGTTCATTCTGCGAAGTTTGAATGACAATGAAGGTGTTTTAACTGACTTATCAGTCTCTCGAATAATGCTGTAACACCATGCTCCCATAAGTGCTCCTGTGACTGGGCCAAGCACATACACCCAAATGCTCTTGTAGTATGAGCTAGCAATTGCTGGTCCCAATGTCCTTGCCGGGTTCATCGATCCACCCGATACTGGCCTGAGGATCACCTCATAACTTGTTAGTTTCATCAACTCTTAATCTTTTTACCCTTTTTCTTTCATTTGGTCTGTAGTTAATTTGTTCCAGGATTTCGGTTTTATGCAATAGAATTGAAATAAGTTGTTTAGAATTTGCTTACCCTGCTAAGATAGCTGTTATGCAGACTGCTGAACCAACTGCAACACCTGCTAGCTCTCCTGTCTGCAAAATGGTAATAGTTAATCAGAAGTCTTGTGAATTCTACACTTTAAATTCTTAAGAAAATGTTGAATCAAAATGGGAATTTTTAGTATTTTACAGCTCTGGTATCGGTTGCAACAGCCGAAGTAACGAACATCATAGAAAATGTTACGACTATTTCCATGATCAGAGCTTGGAGGTCTGGTCCTGAAGGCGATGTAGTGCCAATTTGTTTAATTGGGTACAATAATACTCTCAATGTCATTGCAGATGAAATTGCTCCCGTTAGTTGAGCTGCCGCATAAAATGGGACCTGCAAAAAATAAGGTGACATCCAATACTGTTTTATGAAACCATTTTCATAAAATAAAAACAGGGAATGGAATTTTGTATGCTGAAATTTCATATTGGGGAACTGAAAAGGGTCATTCACATAATTGTTCATAAAATCTGAACTGGGGGTTGGGGCACATTACTGAAACAATAGACAATGGAATCAATGATTTTATCTACTAATTACTTAATTAGCCCATCCTCAAGAATCAATTATTTCTTTATATTATTGCAGTTTCTAATATATATTTATATTTTTTGATTTATTAAATGGAAAATAATTTATAACATAATAATAACAAACAAGAACTTTTGATATTTCTGATACTGTTCTTCTGTATGATGGAGAAGTATAATTATAGCAGTCATCTCCCATGACTTGAATATATATATATATATATATATATATATATATATATATAACTTATTACTGATGATGTGTTATAATACTTAAAATATCAATTATTATTGATAATGTATTACAGTACCTAAATTAATACAATGACAATGATCCTTCTTTTCTGTACTTTTAACTAAACCTTACTCTTAATAACAAATGACAAACCTTACAATAAAATTGTAATTTGCAAGTTTAAATCATAATGCCATTAATTAATATTGACATTGTGCCTACGATGTAATTAAGGATGGCTCCTTGATGAACCAGGATGATGAGGATCGCTTTTAACCGGCTGAACTAACGNGCACAATAATTCGTCTTGGGCAGTTTATTTGTGAAAATGTATGTATAGCCAAAAATGGACCACGCCTAAAGTCTGGTCAAGTTTTAATTGTTCAAGTTGACTCTGTAGTAATAAGATCAACTAAGCCTTATTTGGCTACTCCAGGAGCAACTGTTCATGGGCATTATGGAGAAATGTTTTACGAAGGAGATACATTAGTTACATTTATATATGAAAAATCGAGATCTGGTGATATAACGCAGGGTCTTCTAAAAGTAGAACAACTGTTAGAAGTGCGTTCGATTGATTCAATATCGATAAACCTAGAAAAGAGAGTTGAGGGTTGGAACGCACGTATAACAAGAATTCTTGGAATTCCTTGGGGATTCTTGATTGGTGCTGAGCTAACTATAGTGCAAAGTTGTATCTCTTTGGTTAATAAGATCCAAAAGGTTTATCGATCTCAGGGGGTGCATATTTATAATATGCATACAGAAATTATTGTACGTCAAATAACATCAAAAGTGTTGGTTTCAGAAGATGGAATGTCTACTGTTTTTTTACCCGATGAACTAATTGGATTGTTACGAGCGGAACGAACAGCACGTGCTTTGGAAGAAGGGATCTGTTACCGAGCAATCTTATTAGGAATAACGAGAGCATCTCTAAATACTCAAAGTTTTATATCTGAAGCAAGTTTTCAAGCAACCGCTCGAGTTTTAGCAAAAGCAACTCTCCGGGGTCGTATCGATTGGTTGAAAGGCCAGAAAGAGAACGTTGTTCTGGGGGGTATGATCCTCGTCGGTACCGAATTCAAAGGATTAGTGTACTCTTCAAGGCAGCCTAACAACATTCTTTTGGAAACACACACAAATAACTTATTCGAGAGGGGAATGGGAGATATTTTCTTACACCACAAAGAATTTTTTGCCTCTTACATTTCAAAGACTTTACATGATACATCAGAACAATCACTTAGAGGATTTAATGAGTCCTAGGAGCAGATTCTTTTAACTATATTGAGGTCGTTTGATTTATTAATGGTAAGAAAAGAAAGATAATAATGAATAGAAAGTAATGAACGGCTTGGATCGTGTATCAATGGCCAATCTCTAATAGAAGAGAAGGTTCCGTTGGAACAATTATTTATTTCAGGGCACTTCATCTCTTAAAAAAAAAGGGGGGAAGTGTGGGGAGAAATGGCAAGAAGATATTGGAATATCAATTTGGAAGAAATGATGGAAGCAAGAATTCATTTTGGTCATGGTACTAGGAAATGGAATCCTAGAATGGCGTCTTATATCTTTGCAAAGCATAAAAGTATTCATATTACAAATCTGACTAAAACTGCTCGTTTTTTATCAAAAGCTTGTGATTTAATTTTTGATGCAACAAGTAGGGGAAAACAATTCTTAATTGTTGGTACAAAAAATAAAGCAGTTGATTCAGTAGTGCGAGCTGAAATACGAGCTCGGTGTCATTATGTTAATAAAAAATGGCTAGGTGGTATGTTAACGAATTGATCCACTATAGAAACGAGACTTCAAAAGTTAAGGATTTGAGAATGGAACAAAAGACGGGAAGACTCAACCGTCTTCCCAAAAGAGATGCAGCTATGTTGAAGAGACAATTATCACGCTTGCAAACATATCTGGGCGAGATTAAATATATGGCGGGGGTACCAGATATTGTAATCATCGTTGATCAGCAAGAAGAATATACGACTCTTCGCGAATGTCTCACTTTGGGAATTCCAACCATATGTTTAATTGACACAAATTGTGACCCCGATTTCGCAGATATTTCAATTCCCTCAAATGATGATGCTATAGCTTCAACCCGATTAATTCTTAACAAATTTGTATTTGCAATTTGTGAGGGCCGTTCTAGCTATATACGAAATTTTTTATTAATAATAAGATAAATTGATTTTTTTGGTAAATCCCTAGATTTATGGAATCGGTTACAAGTCCTGAATCGTGCAAAAAAAAAAAAAAAAAAAAAAACTGTAGATATTATGTGATTGACGGGATTCAAAAGATCAAATTCAAGTAGACAAGTCGAAAAGGAGATGGTTATATCAAAATAATTCTTTTTAAAATTCAATTCAAGTAGAACAAATCCCTTGGCCCAAGCTTTCGCCACTGGACCAACCCATTGTTGGGTAGGATTGTATTATCTTCACTATTTGCTTTATTATAAATTTAACATCAATGAGTGTTAACTAAATAGATAAATGTTAACAGGTAATTAATTTTAACTCCTATATATTTATCCATTTATATTTGCAAAGTAATGATCTGATCTCCTTTATATGTTGCTTGAATTGCTTATTCTTATCTCATGAAATCATAAACATCCTCTTTATCAATTTCAATTGTTTGGGCACCATTAACGATGGCATGGTTTCTTAAGAGGTTTAACTAAAATTGTAGTATTTGGACGAAAATAATTAATTTAGTTTATGATCAAAGTTTCAGTTACGGATTTAGTTTGTTACAAAATAAAATCATCTAATTTAATCACAATCTAGAATTATGATTGAAACTTTAATACATTCTTCTATTATAAGTTAAAATGTCATAGACCAAAATATTTTTTGAAAATTACTGGCAAGTAAGTTGAGTAAGAAATAAGATATGTGGGTGGGTTTTGGAATTTATTTAATTATTGAGACAATAACCTAATTGATAGTGGACACTCTTGAGTGAATTTGAAGCAAATATTTTATAATGGATATTTCATTTTGGTGATGAAGATATTTCTCATTGGTACCAAACACTGATAATGGGAATAAAATTTAATACACAATAGTTCATAATTGTTAGACGGAATTGGGCATGGATTTTTAATTAAATAATAGGAAGTCAATATCTTTTTGGATTCTAAACTATAGACTAACGCACCGACAACTTATTACTCTTTAATTTATTTTAATTTTACATTCATTAAGACTTGTCTTCGCTTGTAGCTTGGTAAGTTGGGAGGCTATAAGAGAATGGGGAGAAGAGTTGCAAAAAAGTCACCATAGAAGCAACACTAATTAGAATCATCGTTCTATTGACATGTAAAAAGTAAAATTAAGCATCATATAATCTTCTTTTTTTTTATTCACTCAGCATTTGTATCACTTCCTCCTCTCCTGCTTGCAGTGGTGTTCTTCAATATCTGCACATTACAATCAACAAATAAATTTCTCATAAGTTCTGAAGCTTCATCGTGAAGAACTAACTAACCGATCCAAAACATCCCAGTATATCTTGCAGTCCATGAAGAATCTACTGAGCCCCCTTAAATCAAATCTGTTAGGCCTATGAAGCACACGCAGCAAAATGCATAGTACTAAAATGTCCCCACCCTATATACTAAACTCTCTAATGCAAAATCATCCTCCACTCAAAGTCATTGTTGAGTTATTTGGGTTTACTTGCTCGATGAAATGACAACAACAAATAACAAAACCAGTATGCAAAATTATACAGTAACATTAGATGCAATGAATTAATACCCATTCTCCATAATAAATATACCATAAAAATTTAGTCATGGATTGTTGTTGCCCTCGTGGTTGAGGGCTCACCCACAAAACGTCATACCGCATTAATGATAGGCCATTACGTTTCATTTTCATTTTTTGCCCATATCTATTCATTCTAATGTACCTACTCTGTGTTTCTGATACAAAGAATGGAATACTTTCATTCTAAATTTCAACATTCCTTTCTGTTAATTATAGGTGGTTGATTGGATGGATGGTTAGGCATGGATCATAATGTCCAAAATACCCTTTAAAACTATAATTATGTCTTAAGTAACGCAAAGTACGATGGGAAATAACACGAACTTACGTGTCTAAGCATCTGATTCTCGTTCTGTAACGTGGACAGTCTCTCTTCAAGCTCAGAGTTTTTCTTCTCCAAGTCTTTAACTCTTGTTTCCAATTCACTCAAGTAAGCCTTTTTCCTTTCTCTTGCTTGCTGAGCTGAAACTCTGTTTCTCAACAACCTGAGACATCACACATTGTCATCAAAACGCTACAGTAAGAGAGGACACACACCAAACAGGGGTCAAATGGTAAAATCAGTCATAAGCTTACCTTTTTAGTCGCTTGTTCTCTTTGTCAGCTGGACTTCTACCTCTCTTCCTCTGACTTTCTCCTGATGGCTGAACCCCTGGACCTGCCACTGAACCGCTATCTCGACCGGATGCTGACGTTCCGGCCAGTTCTCCGCCGATCTCCGGGACTCTTCGGATCTCTTCATCACTTTCCATACCTGAATTTATTCAAACCATAAATTTAAAATCGACATTTAAACAAGAATTCACATAAAAAACGTAAAAGGCGAAAATCTGGCTGATCTCAGATAATTTTCTCGGAAAGCTTGATTCTTAAGAGAATTCAAAGTCCCAGTTGAGGAAATCTAAAGCATGACATAACCCAGCTGGAAAATCACGAGAAACTTTGACTTCAGTGAGGAAAAGAATTGTATAAAAAAAAGTCGAAAATATGTGATAAATGATATTTATAAAGTAAAATCTCAAATTAATTCTACACGAACCGGAAGGAAAGATTTAAGATTTTATTGAGATCACAAACGCAGAATCACATTAGGCGCAAAAATAAGCCAGCACTACTGAAAACAAACTCTTCCCATCATTCAGAAACTGAAAAGTTTCAATATTTAAAGCGAGAACGATTAGAAAAATAAATACACGTATTTTGAGATTTTGGAGAAAACAAAATGAACAAAAAAAAAAAAAAAGCACCTTCTTTGATTTCGAGTTGAAGAGCAGAACTAGAAGATCTCTCACTGCTTGACGGCAGAGAACTGGCTGCAATAGAACTGGTTGCTTGTTCTTGCATTTCCTCTTCGATAACAAAAAAAGAAAGTGCGAGAAAGTCCTTTCAGACAGACAAAAAGAGCGGGATATTAATGCTACAGTATACAGTAAATCAGATTGAGTGCAATAACTACCGTCGGATGGGAAACGAATCGGACGGTGAAAAGAATGCAATCGTGGAGGTAGAAGAACCATGAGGAGTTGATTGAATCAAAGGTCTGCTGGGAGGAAGCGTGGAGGTGTTTATGACCGTCTAGGAATTAGATCGGACGGTTGGGATAAAAGTTGGAATGAGAAATATATAATAAAACGGGACCACCACGTTATTGCTTGCTGGCTAAAAGTGCTGATTGGTTTGATTTTTGGAAAATGTGTAAACAATCACCATACACTTTGAATTTGAGACCTAGGCGTGCATGTCACGTGTTATTTGTGTTGGGAAAGAACATTATTAAAAATGTTTTTTGAAATTTTATTTCAAAAGATAGACAGAGGAATGAGGATATTGAGAGGAGAGTCATAGTGGCTTATTTGCGTATGAAAATTGATTTAGATTCGTCCATCTTGTTTACTTATTAAACAAATTATTTATGGGGTGAAAGTAAAATGAATGTTACTGAAAATTGATGTATAGAAATTGAGATACCTAATCAAGTGGCACAATTTATTACCTTGAATGCACATGAGAGTGGCAAGGAACTATTGTCAACCAAATTGCTCCATCTATTTAAAATTATTTAATTTGTCGTCGTTTCAAAGATTCTGAGATACATATATGCATTTTGCTAAATCGAATACTATAAGCACTACAAATAATCAATGAAATATATATATAAAGAAATTAATATTGAACTATGGGTTTGATTTGGTTTTGAGGGCAGTTGCCGGTTTCCAAGAGACGCCAAGGAAGCTGCCTCTAGAAGTAGAAACTTTACTGAAGGGTTGGGGAGTTGAGAGACTGCGAGGGCAAGTAGTTGGTGATGCAATATTAATAGTATTTGGGAAAGTAGTGCTTTCTTTCACAGTGTGGCATGGTCTTAGCTCTTTCATCTCCACCTTACCATCTTCTCCTAAACAGTACTTTGTATCCCACACTATTCCCGATGAACCTTGCCTCCTATATGAAACTCCAGACCTTTGTAAAGTTGCCATCATAAGTTCTCGCTTAACTAATTTATTACTTGTATGACTATATATATTGGGCGGCCTGGGAGAGAATGAAAGAAAGAATTAAGGGAAAAAGGTTATAGAATGGCATCTGAGTAGACGTAGAGAGTCAAATTTTGTGATGCATGCTTAAGCATTGCATACTCTTGTTTTATCTTTTGTTTCAGAATTTTCGTCCCTACCTTAAAACTTGTTTTTTAAGTCTGCGTAAAGACTTTGAATGTTGAAAATTTACAAGTTTGTTTGAATTTTCTTTATTGAATATATACCTAGTCTAGTCATGGTAAAAAATATTACGTTAATTCTGGAGTTTATGAAAGTACTGGATGTAAGATCCTCGGAGTACTTTGATGACAATTCTTCGTCAGTCAATTTTATCTGGGTCGATTTTTTTTGTTTTGTTTTTTTCATATTTGAATGCAATTGATTTATGAAATTATATTTTGCGTATCCACTAAATAATATTAAAGGTCTTGTTTTACATTATGTCTTCCTTGGAACACACGTAAACAAGATCTTTTTTTTTTTTTTTGGTTTTGTTTTGTTTTTTGTTTTGTTTATAAGGTATTTGAGCTAGTTTATACGCACCTCAACTAGTTCTTCAATCCCGAATAAGACTTTTGAAATAAGACAAATCCTATGATCCGTGACCAATAATTTAGCAACTGTTCTTGTAATTCAAATCTGAGATCACAGGGGAAGCAAACCTCTTGACCCCAAGCTTTTATCACTCCACCAACTCATTGTTTGTTAACATGATCCATTTTATATGTCAAAAATTTGAATACGAATTAATTTATGAGTGATTATTATCGATGCTTTAGAATCTCCAGCACATACATGCTCACATATTTACCAATCTTGTGTGGAGTTTTTAGCACATCACTGAATTTCAAAGAAGGCCAAAATACTGTTCTCACTTAAAGTTTGACCAAAATACAAAGTGATACCCTTGGAATAAAAGACTATCAATGTTCCACCCAAAACTAAGAATCAGATGTTAAAACTGATAGACGAGGGTAATATGGTCTTTTTGGTTTCCTTGAAGCCTTAAACTTTAAAATTGTCATAATCTTGCGACACGTGTCTATTACGTTTAAAATAGGAGTTTAGGGTTTAGAATAATAACTTTTAATTGAGTTGTCTTAAAGTGTAATTAAAGGTCCATGTTAAGGACAATAAGAGAATTTTTTAAAAGTGCCTTTAGCGCAAACGACAAGACAACCCTTTTTAATTGAGTAAACGACTATTTCCCACCCACGGTTTGCCTTAATGGCACTTTTCCAATCAAAAAGTTTTAAAATACCAAATTACCACGCGAACATCATGCTCCATTAGTAAATTCTGTTAAATACAGTGATTTTAACTGTAAAGACAGAAATGCCCTTAACAGTTTGACTGAAAACTTTTTTTATTAGTATGTCATGTCAAGGCATCCAATTACCATAATACCCTTTTTTAATTGTGTAATTACTGAATACCCCCAACTAGGGGTGTTCAAAAGAACCGATTGGAACTGGAACCGGCGGGTACCAGGGGTTTGGTTTTGATTCCTACCCGGAATCAGCCGTTAACGGGTAGGTTCTGATTCCAAATTTTTGGAACCGTCATTGTGCAGTTTCGGTTCCTATAGTTAGGAATCGGAACCAGAACTAAGAATCGATACTAATATAAAATAAAATTAAAGAGTAGGGGGGTTAATAAAAACTTTTGTAGAAAAAGTAAGGTGAATATATTTATATTTATATTTCATAACATTTAAAGTAAGTTGATTTGACTTGTGAGAATCTACCTTTACAAAGTAATGGAGTTTGTAATTTTGAATTTATAATTTGTAATTTTATTTTTGTTAACAAGTGGCGAAGGGGGTGGTTGGGGGTTGTATTTGAAAGTTTTTAAGGTTTTTTTGCCATTTTAAAAACTTTTGAGGGGTAATGTAATTTTACAAGGTACCCAGAACCAGAACCGGAACCATTGTTACAGGTTCTGGTTTTGGGTACCTAGGAACCGGAACCATCGGTTCTGGTTCCAGTTCCAAATTTCAAGGAACCATCGATTCCTGTTCTGGTTCTGGTTCCTTCAAAAAATACAGCGTACCCGGAACCGAACACCCCTACCCCCAACTATGCGTAAAGATTAAATTATCAATTTGTCCCTAATGCAAAAATCAATTAGTAACCGTCGAGATTTGAAAAGTTTGAAGCAATTAATATTACCATTTTATCCATGTGTTTGATGCAAAATGAGCTCACATTTATATAATGAATTTTATTTTATCAATTAAAACCTAACAAGAGTGCAGATTTGAAAATCACAATACAATTCCTTGAATTGAAACCCCAAAAAAAGCAATTAGCAATGCAATACAAATATCTTCAATCTAGGTAAATAAAGAAGCGGATTTTAATCACAAAATGGAGTTAAAATCACAGTTAAAATCACTTCATTGTCATTGTCAAAAATCTCATTAAAAAAATCAAAGTCAAAGCCAATTAATTGTCATTTGCACAATTCTCATTTAAAAATATCAAAGCCAATTCAGTCTCTATCTCCCTACATGCCACCATCATAAATCTATGATCAGTAATATATGCATAGAGCAAAAATATGACCAGTATTCGATCTGTTGTGGGTGACAAACATGATTAATGAACATGAGGCTTTAATTCAGGTGCTTCATGTACTCGAAACCCTTGATGATCTTCAAGGGTTATGACTTGAAACAGATTAACTCAATAACTTCCTCTCAAAATTTTCACAAACTTATAATACATACAATATACAAATAATTAACCAGCTTTACGCAAAAAAATTTCCAACCAAAACTAGTAAAAAACAAGCAATTTTTCACTCAGGACCACCTCAAATTCACCTCTACCAAAATGAGTGCAGCTTGGAACAAACAATACAACTTAAATAACAATACATGTCTACACTCTACAATAATTTTGCATTGTGATTTACTGATTTACCGTTTGATAAGCAAATCATACAACCAAAAGGATCATCATATTACATTTTATCTTTGATACTATGCATATGAGCATAACTTTATATATATATCCTAACGTCCAACTAACTGACCTGTATAAAAGTTATATTAGTTGGAAGCGTTACAAACTTAATTATGTTATTTGATAAAGCATCAAGAACAACCTAGAAAGAGCTTCCTTTAAGGGTATCGAATAAGCTAATTGGGTAAAATAATCACATGAACTAATCAAATTAAAAATAAAAGTAAAACTTTGCACTAAACAAACATCAATCAAATCTGGAAAGCAGAGCGACAAAGGAACAATTGAATACAACCTTTAGTACAGCTTCCTTGCACACTTCGCAAGAAGGAACATCCAAGATTGCATAACCAACTCCACAAATCAAGGTAAGACCTGACGCCAAGTCCTATTTTACCATCTTCTGTGTAACAAAGGCACTTGTCTTGAAGCAGCTCATCCAAAGTTTTTCCCTTCTGAGACATTGTGAAATTTCTTAATGCAGTAGGGGCATGAACAACATTTTGTGTCTGGGATCCCATACCAGCAAGAATATGAAAATATACCATGAGAATCATAAAAGTACTAACCCTATGTACACGAAAACAACAAACAAATCTTCCTGTCATTAACCCGTTTGCAAACAAAAACAACAAAACAAAAACCACATTTTTCCCATACAACCTACACTAAACGAAACCAACAAAAGTGAAAAAAAAGATGACTACATCTAGTCCTCCACAAGTTCAACCACTCGCAAACGCAAACCCTATCATTACCAGCCTCAATGATGAACGACTTCAAAAGCCGTGAGTCAGTAGACCAACTGTCATTAACCAAAGAACTTGCCGTTCGCCGAAAAAACAAGTCCTTCGCTGAAAAAACTCTCTGATAACAACCCTAAACCCTTATCGTCAACACTGTAAACGAACCCAAAGCTCCAAAATCACCAACCACAGGTCCACCCCGCTAGTCTACCTTGTCATTAACACTCACCGGTCGCCGTAAACAATCACCGGAATGCAGTTGAAGCTGTCAGCTAGAACCCAAAAGTCGCTGCTTCCAAAAAACGCAAAAGTCATCGTTCCTTTTGTTTTTATTTCAAGTTCAAGTACCCTGGACATGTGCAACGCCTTAGGGCATCTCCAACCCACGCCAAACGCCACGCCATTTGGCGTGGCACTGTAGCGCCAATAATTTTTTTCTTTCCTTTTTTTGATTTTGCTTTTTTTTTTTTTTTTATTTTGTTAAGTTAATTTGAGTATTAAATTTTACACCAAAAATCCCACCAAATTTGATTATTTGTATTTAATTTAATTTGATTATTATTTATAATAATAAATTCATAATAATGATATAATTAAAAAAATGTTGAAAAATTAAAAATATAACTTTATTCAATGCAAATGTTAAACTACAATAACTCAAAATAAAAATTAATTCGGAAAATTAAATTACTATCAATATGGAATTTTACCTTTATGTTTTTTTTTTTTTGTATCATTTTATATTAGATGTAATGTTTTTCTATATTAAATGTAATGTTTATTTGATTAAATAAATGCTTAATTTTATTAAATTAGTATAATTTTCAAAATAATTATTATTTAATAAAAATATCATTCCCAGTATTTAATTAATATATACAAAAATAAAGAATGAAATAGATTAATTATTGATTATTACAATAAAAGAAAAAAAAGAATATTTTAAGAAATATTCTTTTTGGTGCAATATTTTGTGTCGTGGGTTGGAGATGGAATAGTGTTTAGCACTAAAATTTGCACCAATTTGGTGCAATTTAGCACCAAATTGGTGCAATGGGTTGGAGATGGTCTTAGCCCACAACTTCAATTTAAAATTTTTATTTAATAATAAAGTGACCCTCTACCCTTAATTATAAATGAATTTTGACCATATTACCCTTCTTTATAACTAAATTTACTGATGGAAATATGTTGTGGGTGGTCATTTGGTATGTTGATGCGTGATTTTGATACCAATTAAACGCACGTGTGAAATGCGGAGCAGGCCCAGAAGATACACGTGAATGTGAGAATGAGAGTGAATGCAATGGAGAATTAAAGTGGTTCGGATGCTAAGGAAGCAAATCCTACGTCCACTGATTTTGTATTAATGATAGAGGCGCGGACTGACTTACAAATGATTATACAAGAGAAATAATGCTATTTTTCTTTAGAGAGAGTAGCTAATCTCTTAAATGAGAGAAGAGCTATCAATTTATAGTGGGATGGATTAAGATTATCATTACTAAATCTGTGAGTTGGTGGGATTATCCGTACAAATCTTTCTTTATGTCTTATTGCCCACCTTCTAGAGTGATTTACGCGATTTGGTGCAGGGATTGGACACGTGGAATCACTATAGCTTCTGGCTGGTCTGGCGCGCACCCACTTTACTGATAGGCGTGTGTTGCTCAGGTCACCACGTGATGTGGCTGCTTCTAACTGGCTACGGGCCTACCCAAGCTCTGACTTTTTATACTGACTGAGTCTTGCATCAACTCTATATTTTTTAGGCATAACATAGTATTATGAAACTTTTTGGGTGGGAAGGTGTCATTAAGGCAAACCTTGGGTGGGAAATAGTCGTTTACTCTTTTTAATTTGATAATGTTAGAGGTCGGAAGGAATGAGAAAAAAAATGTGAAAAATTACCTTTGCAATGTTAATTACTACATTTTTGCAGTTAGGCAGAATGCTAATTGACCGTGCAGACAAGTGATACAACGCGTTTTGAAACTCTACAGTCTAATCAGTTGTATTATCCATGTTAGCAAGAAAGGCAACACATGCTCTTGAAGAATTAGGACAGACATGGGCCAGTAGTATTATCCATGTAACCATGCTAGCAAGAAAGGCAACACTTGCTCTTAAGAATCAGGATAGACATCGGCATTGGCGAGCCAATTCAGGCCCAAGCTGGCCTGCGACATCCTAGGTTTTAAAAAAAATCAATGGTTGTGTTTGTTTTATATTTTTGAGTAATATTTTTGAAAAAAGTTAAGTTGTGTTATTATTACGAAGATAAAATTTGAATTTGAAAATGTGTTTTGGTAAGATTATTTTTTAATCCTCTACATTTGTTAATTTCATCAAACACCTCATACAATAAAGTTTTAAAATTAACAAAAATACCCCCACCCACCCATTAAATGCCAGCAGCTAGCCATTACCCCCAGACGGTGGCCGAAAGTTGCCAGAATAGTGCACGATTGGTTGGATGTGGTCGGTTGGGGGCGTTTACTTAAATTAACAAACCTAGGGGGTTAAAAAAATCTAAATATTTTGAGTTGAATAGAATATGATTAGATTTTGAGAATATTGAAACAAACATGTATTTTGAATAAGATAGGATAGGAACAAGGAAACAAAGGGAGCCATGATTTTCCACAATGAAGATCTATTACAAGTCGGAAAAGGGGAAAAAAAGAAGGGAATAGGGAGTGCACTTGTGTAGGTTTTTCACGTCGTTTTTGCCACAGATTTAATGATTCTCAATCATGTTATCTACCTCACCTCAGTTGATGATTAATGGTGAAGAAAACGCTTCGAAAATAATGCATGATTTTCCTACAATGAAGATCCATTATTCACCGAAAAAGGAGAAGAACAAATGGAATAAGTTGTGCACTTGTATAGGGTTTTTTGGTTGTTTTGGGAACAAATTTTAGGGATTCTCAATCGCATTATCCACCTCACATTGACAAAGGATAGATGGTGAAGAAAACCCTCACTATAAAATACAATCAACATTCCACCTCCATTAGTATCCGTCTCTCAAAATTGATATTTGATTGTTATAATCATCAATCTGTCACTTTTACCCTTATTAACAATTAACCAATAATACTTTTTCAATAAACATGGAATTAGTAATGAATCTCGCACTTATCAAGAATTAATACCAAATTATTTAAAACGAAGGCTGCAAATTATTGCAACATTTTTCCAACCCAACGAATTAAATTAACTTGTGATTATTGAACACATACATAACTAATAATGCAAATTAACATCATGTTTGAAAAAGTAAATTATGCACTAGATGGTCTTCATAATTAATGGATATCATATTTGAAATTTGCACGCCTTAACCAAATAATTTAATGTCCACAATGAAGTTCTACAATACAAAAAAGTATTGATTACTCAACGATAATAAAAACAAAGACTGATATAACTTTGCGGAAAAGGAAAGGTCGAGGACTAATTTTTGTGCGTTTTCTTTTCTGCCTAATCAATACTGAGGTTAGGTAAACAGCAGGGTCCATCTCGTCGAAAACCTGATGACAAAATGAGCAAAAAGTCGCATAGGCCCAATACCCCATTTTACTCAGTTTTTAGCCGGTGATGGATCTTGATTGTGGGTGAATCGATGACTATTTTTAGAGCGTTTTCTTTTCCACTAATCAATACTTAGGTTAGGTAAATAGCATGACTGATCTCATCAAAAACCTGATGATAAAACGCGAAAAAAGCTGCATAGGCCTGATATCTCGTTTTACTCAGTTTTTAGCTGGTAATGGATCTCAATTGTGGGTGAATCGATGACTATTTTTTGAGCGTTTTCTTTTCCACTAATCAAAACTTAGGTTAGGTAAACAACATGGATGATCTTGTCGAAAACCTGATGACAAAACGAGCAAAAAACCACATAGGCTCGATACCTCGTTTTACTTAGTTTTTCATCTGGTAATGGTTCTCGATTGTGGGTGAATCGAGGACTAGTTCTTGAATGTTTTCTTTTTCGTCTAATAAATATTGAGGTTAGGTAAATAGGAGGGCTGATCTCGTCAAAAATCTGATGACAAAATGCACAAAAAGCCGCATAAGCCTGAGGTATCTCAATGATATGGTTACCGAGCAATCAAATCCTTTCATCATTTGTTATCTCATTGAGACTGAGGTATAGAAACAGTGTCAACGTTAGTTACTCTTGATATGTTTTATTCAGTTACTGGACCAATGACTGGAATAATTAGATTGAGCAACAACTCAATCCAACTGTGATCACAGATTTAGTGTCATTTTCATTAGCTGAATTGTGCCATAAGATAACTTCTCTCGTACCTAGGAGTGATGAATCCTTTGTCGATCCATCATAGTCTTGATACACTCTTCAATGTAGCCAATCACTATTGTGTTGATAGCTCTAAATAGAACTACGTTAGGTTAGTGTCAAACTACACCGATCGGTGCACGAGGCGCTCCAGTGATCTCAAGACTAAGGATCACATGCACCATCATTCGTTAGAAGATTTGTTCCATAGACACTAAGGTTATCATCTATATGGAATCCTCTGGTAGGTTAGTCTAGTGAACTTGCCTACAGCAAGCACCCAGGTGTTGTACTAGGTTGTCGGCAAACAACCTTGATAAGTGAGATTAGTCACTACCTTTCGATAGGGTCGTTCAAAACTATGATAGCTTTATCATATTATTTGTGTCCTTGGTTAGAATAGTACTAGGGCTACAAACATTTCTAGAATGGCCACCATATGTGATCATAGGGTTCTCACTATCAAGATTTGAAACACTTGATACCCTCGTTATAGTTCTACTATCATAAGGACACATATCAATACATACAACTATGATTTACATGATATATTAGATAATACCTTTTATTGATTAATAAACATTATTACAAAGAGTCAATTCCACAATAATTGATTGGCTCTAGGGCACCTACTCCAACAGGTTCATACCCTGATTTACTCAGTTTTTATTCGGTAATGGGTCTTGATTGTGGGTGAATCATGGGCTAGTTTTTGAGTGTTTTCTTTTCCGTCTAATCAATACTGAGGTTAGGTAAATAGCGTGGTTGATCTCATCGAAAACCTGATGACAAAGTGAGCAAAAAGCCGTATAGGCCCGATACTTTGTTTTACTTAGTTTTTCAGCCGATAATAGATCTCAATTTTGGATGAATCGGTGACTAATTTTGAGCATTTTCTTTTCCATCTAATCAATACTGAGGTTAGTTAAACAATAGCGTCAATCTTATAGAAAACATGATGACAAAATGACCAAAAAGTAGCATAAGCCTTATACCCCGTTTTACTTAGTTTTTAGCCGGTAATGGATCTCGATTGTGGGTGAATCGAGGAATTTTTTTTTGGTGTTTTATTTTTCGCCGATCAATTCTTAGGTTAGGTAAAGAGCACAATTGATCTCATCAAAAACCTGATGATAAAACGCGCAAAAGGCCGCATTGGCTCGATACCCCATTTTACTCAGTTTTCAGCCGGTAATGGATCTTGATTGTGGCTGAATCGAAGATTGTTTTTTGACCGTTTTCTTTTCCATTTCATTAATACTAAGGTTAGGTAAATAGCATGTTCAATCTCATCAAAAACCTAATGACAAAACGAGCAAAAAACCGCATAGGCTTGATACCCCGTTGTACTCAATTTTACAACCAGTAATGGATCTTGACTGTGGGTGAATCGAGGACAATTTTTTTGAGCGTTTTATTTTTTGCTAATAAATACTTAGGTCAGGTAAACAGCATGGTCGATCTCGTTGAAAACCTAATGATGAAGCGAGCAAAAAGCCGCATAGGCTTGATACCCCGTTTTACTTAGTCCTTAGCCGGTAATGGATCTCAGTTGTGGGTGAATTGCGGACTATTTTCTGAGCGTTTTATTCTATGATGATCAATAATTAGGTTAGGTTAAAAGCATGGTTGATCTTGTCAAAAACCTGATGATAAAACGAGTAAAAATCTATATAGGCCCGATACGCCATTTTACTCAATTTTTCAGCCGGTAATGGATCTCGATTGTGGGTGAATCGAGGACTAGTTTTTAAGCGTTTTTGATAATCCGTAAATTATACAGTTTTTGTTTGATCATTTTGTCGGATTTCAGGTACTTTCTAGTGCATTTTGACCTGAATTGTTGCTTAATTCGTTACTTTTCGTGTTTCAGGTTAAAATGGACATTTTGAGCAAATAAGGACAAAATTGGATAGTTTTGACTCAGAAATTAGCGGATCTCAGAAGATTGGAGAGTTCCAGAGCAGGATAAAGCATGATGAAGCTTGTTCCCAAGGAAGAGCACCGAGAATCGAAGAATCAAACGAAGAAGCAAGCAGAGTGGCAGTTCTGTAATTTCAGAACTTTTCAAGTAGCTTCGCCCCGGCGAAGAAATTGTCTTCGCCGCGGCGAAGTAAGCCAGGGACGAATGTGTCTGCTTCATTCTTTGCAGCGGCGACAGTCAATTTTTCCAGTTTTGTTAAACGCACAGTTTCGTTTTGTGCGTGTTTTTGGCTGGGTTATTTGGACTAAGTATAAAAGAAAAACTTAACCTTTTGCCAAAGGGGGTCTTCAGCTTTTTAGGTTTAGCCGTTTTTACACTTTTCTGAGAGTAAAACTTTGAGTTTTTCGGATTGTTAAAGGGAGAAGATTCGGATTTTGACTAGAAGATTCATCTTTTGGGGAGATTTCTTATCTTTCATCTTAGTTCCGTTATGTTGAACTTGTTTATTTCCGTTTTTCATTTTTGTAGTATTAATTTAGCTATGAACTAATCTTTTATGGGTTAGGGTTTTGATTGTAGTTTGGATTTTAATGGGTTAAGTGTTTGATTATTTTATTTTCATATGAATCTGCATGGGTTGTGTGTTATTCTGAATTTTTAATGCTTTATATGATGAACATGATGAGATTGAGAAATAATTCATGTTAGGCTTCTTGGGTAAACACCATTATAGTATTGGATGCTAGAGATAGATTCAAGAATTAATGAAATCATTTTAGAATTCTTTTGCTTAATGAGTTTGGAATTATTAATCTTCATTTTGTTGGGTGCGGAAGGTTAATAAGGATGAATAGGAAAACATAGCCCGAGAGGGTATGTTTAACACATAGCGTTCAATTTACAACCATTGCATAACATGTAATTTAGTGTAATTTTTAGGTTTAACCCATAAATCCAAATGAAGTCAAAACCCTACCCGTTTTGCCTGAATTGATTTTCCGTGTTTTCATATTGCTTTCTTAATCAAGTTTTAATTCGTATCTAAAATTCATTGTCTTTTTAATTAAAATTAGCTCCCCCCAATCCAAAGTATTCGATTGCTTCAACTAGGTAACATTAGGAAACTTAGTGCTTTGCTAACAATCCTCGTGGGAACGATATCCTACTCATCATTTTATGTAAAGCCACTACTACTCAAATTCTCAATAAAATACATATAAATAATATAAAGAAATTGGGCCCAAATTTTCTTTTTATTAAATATATACATATATTCTTTACAACATATACATTTTTACACA
The DNA here is from genome assembly GCF_008641045.1 of Pistacia vera. Classification (NCBI taxonomy): domain Eukaryota; kingdom Viridiplantae; phylum Streptophyta; class Magnoliopsida; order Sapindales; family Anacardiaceae; genus Pistacia; species Pistacia vera. Next base: position 1,155,758 of record NW_022196290.1, on the reverse strand, counting down.
AACTTATGATGATACAAAAGGTACTAAGACATGGTACAGTGTAACCGCTTCCCCTCGCGTGTCGACATCCATCCGACTGTGTCCTCACCTGGATCTTGCAAAGCATAGGAAAACAACGGGGTGAACACTAAAATAATACTCAGTAAGTAAATCCTCTACTCATCTATCCCCGTAACTCCCTCTCTAATTCTTTCCTTACAACTTCTCATTCAATTTCTCTTGGTACTTCTCTTTCTCTTTCCCTTTTTCTCTTTTTAGAACTCTTTTCTAATAACTCTTTCATAATTCACGCCCCCATCTTACCGGGGCACGGCCAGGACTCGCTCCCACTCTACGTGACCTCTACTCATTCTAGCCGATCGGACTCGGTTCTGCATGGATTCGGAACCCTTGGCCAAGTGAGTTTATAATCTCTCTCTCTCGGGTACTCGGGTACTCGGTATACCCTCATCCGCATGCACTCTCACGGGCTACACCACTTTCTCTATCTCATACTCATGCCGCTCTCTCAATGCGGCGTACATGCGGGAATACTCTACCCATTACTCACGGTTTCCCATCGCACAACCTACTCTATTCTCTTTCTCTTAACTCTTAAGAACTTATACTCAAATTCTTTACTAAATCTCAAGCTACTTCTCAAGTGTATAAACAAAGGTGTGGAGCTAGCTCATGCCCCTAATGCACTAATGAAATGCCAAATACAAGATTTCCTCAAAACGTCATTCTGCACAAGTCACACTAAAAGACCATAACTTTCGTTAAAACCTCTGATTACTACGGTTTTGGTCTCGTTTTAAAGCTTAGAAACAGGGCTACAACTTCTATGTTTTTGTCTCAGCCCAGTTCAGTCCGTAAATTGCCCAAAAATTACTTAGAAAATTACGGTAGTGACAGGACAGATTTCACTTAGGCATTTCATCAACAACTCATGTGCATATAAACACTCTACTAAAATTACTACTATACTTCATTCTCTAGCCATCAAAATTGGGGAAAAACTCCCTCAAATACTCATAATCCCTGTCAAGAAAAGCACTTCCAAATCTGTTTACACAACATCTCTCAAACTTCATCTCAATTCCATTCTCAATACACATTAAAACACTTCTCATACATGGAATCTATCCAACAACTACAAAATAGTTACTCATCTCAACTCAATTTCTCATCAATCATACTACATACTGATCATGCATACATCTCTACTCAAAAGCTATTCAAACTCAAGTTGGTTGGATTTACTTACCTTGTGAAAAGATGACTTCTTTAGCACTTTTCTTTTCCTTTGTTGTCTTGGCTCTCCTCTACAACTCAAACAACAACAAGATAATAACAACCAAATAAGACTTCACTATAACTAGGAAAATTCACATCTAAAGCATGAATCCTTACCTTAGGATGCTTTGATGAAATCTCTACTCAAAATTACTCAAAAGCTCTCCTAAATCTCTTAGAAATCTTGGAAATTGGATGGAGAAAATGAGGAACTTAGGCAAATGGAAGAGGCGTTGGAATGAAGTAATAAAGGGTTTCTCTACCACTCTAACTCTTTTTAGCTCATATTATAAGCATCCTTTCCCATTTTGCCCTTGCTCTTCCTTGGAAATTCCATCTATATCCTTTGATTCTTTACAATACACCCCCATCCAAACACAATCTCTACTAAATTTCCTTTCATTTTACTCCCCACTTTTCCTACTAATTAGGGTATAATGGTCATTGTGCCCCAAAAGAAGAATTCTCTAGAAAACTCAAGAAACTTTGTATTTGGCTCGTTGCCGCGGCGAGAACTTTGCGTCACCCTGGCGAAACAGGGCAGAACCTACCCGTGGGTGCAATCTCCTCCTCGCCGCAGCGAAGCTCCTTCTTCGCCCCGCGAAGATTGGATTTCCAAACTCACCCAAAATTCAACCAAATTCAAGGCAACCATTCAACCAACTCAACATACAAACTCAATTGAAACTGAACAGTAAACTTTTAACTAATACAGCAATCTTAAAGACGTATTACATTTTATTACTTGAGCGACTATGCACTTGCTATTTTTGCATGTTGTAGTAAACACCCATCATTTTTCTTTTCCATCTAATCAATACTGATTTTAGGCAATAGCGTGGTTGATCTCGTAAAAAACTTGATGACAAAACGAGCAAAAAGCCGCATAGGCTCGATACCCCCATTTACTCAGTTTTTCAATCGATAATGGATCTTGATTGTGGTGAATCGAGGACTAGTTTTTAAGCGTTTTTATTTTCCGTCTAATTAATACCGAGGTTAGGTAAATAGAAGGGTTGACCTCTTCATAAACTAGATGACAAAACGAGCAAAAAGCCGCATAGGCTCGATACCACCCATTTTACTCAGTTTTTTCAGCTGGTAATGGATCTCAATTGTGGGTGAATCGAGGACTAGTTTTTGAGCATTCTCTATTCTATCTAATTAAAACCTAGGTTAGGTAATAGTACGATTGACCTCCCTAAAAACCTGATGACCAAACAAACAAAAAGTCGCATGGGCCCGATACCTTGTTTTTCTCAAATTTTTAGTCGATAATGGATCTCGATGTGGGTGAATCAAGGACTAATTTTTGAACATTTTCTTTTCTGTCTAATCAATACTGAGGTTTGGTAAATAGTAGGGTCAATCTCATGAAAAACTTGATGACAAAATGAGCAGAAGCTACATAGGCCTAATACCTCCTCGCTTACTCAGTTTTTCAGTCGGTAATGGATCTTGATTGTAATATCCCACTTGAGGTATGTATTAAGATTTGCTGTATTAGTTAAAAGTTTATTGTTTCAACTTTAATTGAGTTGGTATGTTGAGTTGATTGAATGGTTGCCTTGAATTGGTTGAGTTTTGGTGAAGTTGGAAATCCAATCTTCACCGGGCGAAGAAGAAGCTCGCCGCGGCGAGGAGGAGGATTGCACCCATGGGTAGGTTCTGCCCTGTTTCGCCCGGGCGACGAAAAGTGCTTTGCCGCGGCGACGAGCCTAAGGCAAAGTTTCTTGAGTTTTCTAGAGAATTCTTCTTTTGGGCACAATGACCATTCTACCCCTAATTAGTAGGAAAAGTGGGGAGTAAAATGAAAGGAAATTTAGTAGAGATTGTTTTGGATGGGGGTGTATTTGTAAGAATCAAAGATATAGATGGAATTTCCAAGGAAGAGTAAGGGCAAAATGGGAAAGGATGCTTATAATATGAACTAAAAGGGTTAAGTGTAGAGAAACCCTTTATTTCTTCTCATTCCACCGCCTCTTCCATTTGCGCCCACTTTCTCTCAATTTCTCCATCCAATCTTCCAGATTTCTAAGGGATTTAAGAGGGGTTTTGAGTAAGAGATTTCATCTAAAGCATCCTAAGGTAAGGATTCATGCTTTAGATGTGAGTTTTCTTATAATTGTAGTAAGCTTATTTTGGTTGTTGCTGTCCTTGTGGTTTTTTGAGTTGTAAGAAGAGACAAGACCACAAAGGGAAGGAAAGTGCTAAGGAAGCCACCTTTTCACAAGGTAAGTAAATCCAACCAAGTTGAGTTTTGACTAAGCTTTGGTATAGACTTATTTTAATTATATGAATATGGTATACCTACTGAAAATTGAGATGAGATGTGTGCTTAGTCTTAGTAGTTGGGTATGAATAAATTTGAGAAGTGTTTTAATGTGTATTGAGAATGGAATTTGAGATGAAGTTTGAGAGATTTTGTGTGAAGCTTTTTGGAAGTGCTTTTCTTGACAGGGATTATGTATTGAGGGAGTTTTCCCCCATTTTTGATGGCTAGAGAATGAAGTATGTAGTAATTTTAGTAGAGTGTTTATATGCACATTGAGTTGTTTGATGAAATGCCTAAGTGAAATCTGCCCTGTCACGGTTTGAGCTGGGCTGAGACCAAAACATAAAAGATGTAGCCCTATTTCTAGCTTTGAAACGAGGCCAAAACCGTAGTAATCAGAGTGTATAACGAAAGTTATGGTCTTTTTAGTGTGACCTGTGCATATGACTGTTTTTGAGGAAATCTTGTAGTTGGCATTTCATTAGTGCATTAAGGGCATGAGCTAGCTCTACACCTTTGTTTATACACTTGAGAAGTAGCTTGAGATATGGTAGAGAATGTGAGTATAAGCTACTTTAAGAGTTAAAGAATAGAGTAGGTTGTGCGATGGGGAACCCGTGAGTAATGGGTAGAGTATCCCCGCATGTACGCCGCATTGAAGAGCGGCATGAGTATCAGATAGAGAAGTGGTGTAGCTCGTGAGAGTGCATGCGGATGAGGGCTATACCCGAGTACCCGAGAGAGAGATTATCACTCACATGGCCAGGTTCCGATCCATGCATACCGAGTCCGATCGGCTAGAATGAGTAAAGGTCACGTAGAGTGGGAGCGAGTCCCGCCGTGCCCCCGGTAAGATGGGGTCGTGACTTACTAAGAGAGGTAATAGAAAAGATTTCTAAGAGAAAGAGAAGAGAAAAGCGAGAAGTACCCAAAGAGAAATTGAATGAGGAGTTGTAAGGAAAGAATTAGAGAGAGAGAGTTACGGGGCTAGCATGAGTAGAGGATTTACTTACTGAGCATTATTTTAGTGCTCACCCCGTTGTTTTCCTATGTTTTGCAGGACCTAGGTGAGGACACTGTCAGATGGATGACAGCATTCAAGAAGAAGCGGTTACACTGTCCCTTATGTTTTTGATGACTTTTGTATATGTTATACATTTTGTGTAAAAATGTATATGTTTGTAAAGAATATGTATATATTCAATAAAAAGAAAAATTTGGGCCTAATTTCTTTATGTTATTTTTATATATTTCATTATAAGCTTTTGAGTAGTAGTGGCTATTACATTGATTGTGGGTGAATCGAGGACTAGTTTTTGAGCGTTTCATTTTCCATCTAATTAATAGTGAGTTTAGGTAAACAGCAGAGTTGTCTTGTCAAAAACCTGATGACAAAACGAGCGAAAAGGTGCATAGGGTTGACACCCCGTTTTACTCAGTTTTTTGCTCGTAATGGATCTCGATTGTGGGTGAATCGAGAAAATATTTTTGAGTGTTTTCTTTTCCATCTAATCAAAACTGTAGTACATAAACATTACGATCGATCTCATTGAAAACCTGATGACAAAACAAGCAAAAAGCCGCATAGGCCCGATACCCTGTTTTACTTAGTTTTTCAGCCAGTAACGGATCTCGATCGTGGGTGAATTGAGGACTATTTTTGGGTGTTTTATTTTATGTCTAATCAATACTAAGGTTAGGTAAACAACATGGTTGATCTCATTAAAAACCTGATGACAAAAAAAGCAAAAAGCCGCATAGGCGTGATACCCCATTTTACTCGGTTTTTCAACTGGTAATGGATCTTGATTGTGGATGAATCGAGGACTATTTTTTAAACCTTTTTTTGTCCAATCAATACTAAGGTTAGGTAAATAGTAGGGTTAATCTCATGAAAAACCTAATGACAAAATGAGCAAAAAGCTGCATAGGCCTGCATACTCGGTTTTACTTAGTTTTTCAGCCGATAATAGATCTCGATTGTGGGTGAATTGATAACTAGTTTTTGAGAATTTTTTTTCTCTAATAAATACTGAGATTAGGTAAATAGCACAGTTGATCTCGTTGAAAACCTGATGAAAAAACAAGCAAAAAGCCGCACAGGCTCGATACCCCGTTTTACTTAGTTTTTCAACTGGTAATGGATTTCGATTGTGGGTGAATCAAGGACTATTTTTTGAGCATTTTAATTTCCACTAATCATGTAAAACCCCTCCCTAGCCGGGTATTTCCTAAGTATCGCTTGGCCATTGAGAACCTAGAAAACGCACGCCTAGGAAAGAAGTTTATTTTAAAATCCTATTCAAAGAATAAACTTGTAGTTTAAAACATATATATAGATATATGTGTTTAATTTTTTTTTTATTAACCATAATAAGTTCATTGTATAATAAAAAAATATAGTTTCCTTTCTTGGAGTAAATTATGAAATCCATGGTATTTTCTGAGCTGATGTGATTAGGAGGGTATAAGGTTAAAGAGTGCTTTTATTTCATGTAATTCATATCTAGTGGTGGCGAATAAACCTTCAATCCAATTTCTCTTATTGATTTCTCTATCATCATTAATTGCTTGATTTACATTGTTTGCTTTGAGTTCTTTTTAGTTTTTGTTGAGATTTTATAATTCGTGACAAACCCCGTTAGAAGTAGATAATTAATTAAGTTCACAAATCCTCTGCGGGAAAGACCCTTACTTGCTATTTGCTACTACACGACTTTGCATTAGAATTTAGTGAGGTAAAATTAGGTGTTGCATTTGCACGCATCAGTGGGTGAATCGAGCACTACGTTTTAAGTGTTTTTTTTTTCTGTATAATCAACACTGAGTTTATACAAAGAGCTTGGCTAATCTCATCGAAAAGCTGATGACAATACGAGCAGAAAGCCGTGTAGGCCTAATAACTCGTTTTACTTAATTTTTCATCCACCGACAGTGGATGTCGATTGTGGGTGAATCGAGCACCAGTTTTTGAGTGTTTTCTTTTTCGTATAATCAATACTAAGTTTAGCCAAACAGAGGTTGATCTCATCGAAAACCTGATGATAAAACAAGCAGAAAGCCGCATAGGCCCGATACCCCGTTTTACATAGTTTTTCGGCCATGGATAATGGATCTCAATTGTGGGTGAATCAATCATTAGTTTTTGAGAATTTTCTTTTCTGTATAAGCAATACTAAGTTTAGGCAAACAACAGCATCAACCTTGTGGAAAACTTGATGACAAAAGGAGCAGAAGGCTATGGAGGCCTGATACCCCATTTTACTCAGTTTTTCAGCCACCGATAATGGATCTCGATTGTGGGTGAATCGAGCACTAGTTTTTGAGTGTTTTATTTTCCATATAATCAATACTGAGTTTATGCAAAGAGCAGGGTTGATCTAGTTGCAAACTTGATGACAAAACGAGCAGAAAGCTGCATAGGCCCGATACCCCGTTTTACTTAGTTTTGGAAAATAGTAGGGTCGATCGAGTCGAAAACCTTGTGATAAAATAAGAAGAAAGCTGCATAAGCCCGATACCCCATTTTACTTAGTTTTTTAGCCATCGGTAATGGATCTCGATTGTGGGTGAATCGACCACTTGTTTTTTACTGTTTTCTTTTCTGTATAATCAATACTGAGCTTATGCAAAGATTAGGGTCAATCTTTTTGGAAACCTGATGATAAAACAAGCAGAAAGCCGTATAGGCTCGATACCTTGTTTTACTTAGTTTTTAAGCCACCGAACATGGATCTCGATTGTGGGTGAATCAAGCACTAGTTTTTGAATGATTTCTTTTCCGTATAATCAATACTAAGTTTATGCAAAGAGTAGGGTTGATCTCGTTGGAATCTTGATGACAAAACGAGATGAAAGCTACATAGGCCCGATACCCCGTTTTACTTAGTTTTTTAGCCACCGACAATAGATCTCGATTGTAGGTGAATCAACCACTAGTTTTTGAATGTTTTCTTTTTCTTATAATCAACACTTAGTTTATGTAAAGAGCACGGCTGATCTCATCGAATTGTTGATGACAAAACGAGTAGAAAGCCGCATAGGCCAGATACCCCATTTACTGAGTTTTTCGTCCACCAAAAATGGATGTCGATTGTGGGTAAATCGAGCACTAGTTTTTGAGTGTTTCCTTTGTCGTATAATCAATATTGAGTTTAGGCAAACAGCAAGGTTGATCTCATCTAAAACCTTATGACAGAATGAGCAGAAAGCCACATAGGCTCAAAACCCTGTTTTACTTAGTTTTTCAACCACCGACAATGGATCTTGATTGGGGGTGAATCAAGCACCAGTTTTTGAATGTTTTCTTTTTCATATTAGAAATACTAAATTTAGACAAACAGTAGGGTCGACATCGTCAAAAAGCTAATGAAAAAAGGAGCAAAAAGCCCATTTTACTTAGTTTTCAACCGCAGACAATAGATTTGCGGGAGAATTGAGCGGTAGTTTTTGCGTGTTTTCTTTTATGTATAATCAATAATAAGTTTAGAAAAATAGGAGGGTCGATCTCATTGAAAACCCGATGATAAAATGATCAAAAAGCCGCATAGGCCCGATACCCTGTTTTACTTAGTTTTTGAGCCATCGATAATGGATCTCGATTGTGGGTGAATTAAGCACTAGTTTTTTTAGTGTTTTATTTTCCATATAATCAATACTGAGTTTATGCAAAGAGAAAGGTTGATCTAGTTGGAAACTTGAAGATAAAACGAGCAAAAAGTCGCATAGGCCCGATACCCCATTTTACTTAGTTTTTCAACCATCGACAATGGATCTCGATTGTGGGTGAATCATGCACTAGTTTTTTAGTGTTTTCATTTATGTATAGTTAGTACTGAGTTTAGGCAAATAGTATGGTCGATCTTGTCGAAGACCTGACGACAGAACGAGCAGAAACCTGCGTAGTCCCAATACCCCGCTTTACTCAGTTTTTTCGGCAATCGATAATGGATATCGATTGTGGGTGAATCGATCACTAGTTTTTTAGTGTTTCATTTTTTGTATAATTAGTACTGAGTTTAGAAAAATAGTAGGGTTGATCTTGTCGAAAACCTGATGACAAAATGAGCAGAAAGTCGCATAAGCCCGATACCCCATTTTATTGTGTTTTTAAGCCACTGACAATGGATGTTAATTGTGGGTGAATCAAGCACTAGATTTTGAGTGTTTTTTTCTTTTTTCATAAAATCAATACTGATTTTACACCAAAAACAGGGTTGATCTCATCAAAAACCTAAAGACAGAGGGAGCAGAAAGCCGCATAGGCCCAATACCCCGTTTTACTCAGTTTTTCAGCTACCAAGAATGGATCTCGATTATGGATGAATCAAGCACTACTTTTTGAGCATTTTATGTTTTGTATAATTAATATCAAGATTAGCCAACTAGCAGGTTGATCTCGTTGAAAACCTGATGACAGAACGAGTAGAAACCTGCATAGGCCCCATACCCCGTTTTACTCAGTTTTTCGGCCATCGATAATGGATCTCAATTATGGGCGAATCGAGCACTAGTTTTGAGTGTTTTCTTCTCCGTATAATCAATTTTGAGTTTAGGCAAATAGCAAGGTTGACCTTGTCAAAAACCTGATGATAAAAGGAGTAGAAAGCCACATACGCCCGATACCCCGTTTTACTCAGTTTTACTCAGTTTTTCAGCCACTGATAATGGATTTCCATTTCGGGTGAATCGAGCACTAGTTTTTTATTGTTTTCCTTTTCGCATAATCAATACTGAGTTTATGCATAGAGTAAGGTCGATCTCATTGGAAACTTGATGACAAAACGAGTAGAAAGCTATATAGGCCCGATACCCTATTTACAAAGTTTTTCAGCCACTAATAATAGATCTCGATTGTGGTTAAATCGTGCACTAGTTTTTAAGTGTTTTCTTTTCCATATAATCAATACTGAGTTTAGGAAAATAGAAGGGTTGATCTTGTCGAAAACTTGATGAGAAAAGGAGCAGAATGCCCCATAGACCCCGATACAATGTTTCACTCAGTTTTTCATCCACCGATAATAGATCTAGATTGTGGGTGAATCGAGCACTTGTTTTTCAGTGTTTCATTTTTCATATAATCAATACTGAGTTTATACAAAGAGCAAGGTCGATCTTGTTGGAAACTTGACGACAAAACGAGCAGAAAGCCACATAGGCCTGATATCCAGTTTACTCAATTTTTCAGCCACCGACAATGGATCTCGATTGTGGGTGAATCAAGACCTAGTTTTTCAGCGTTTTATTTTGTGTATAATCATTACTAAGTTTAGGCAAATAGTAGAGTTGATCTCATCAAGAACCTGATGATAGAACGAGCAGAAAGCTGCATAGGCCCGATACCCTATTTTACTTAGTTTTTCAGCCACCAACAATGGATCTCGATTGTGGGTGAATCAAGCACTAGTTTTTGAGTATTTTATGTTACGTATAATGAATATTGAGATTAGCCAACCAGCAGGTTGATCTCATTGAAAACCTGATGACAGAATGAGTAGAAACCCGCATAGGCCCAAAACCCCGTTTTACTCAGTTTTTCGGCCATCGATAATGGATCCCAATTGTGGGTGAATCGAGCACTAGTTTTTGAGTGTTTTCTTCTCTGTATAATCAATATTTAGTTTAGGCAAACAGCAGGGTTAACCTTGTCAAAAACCTGATGACAAAAGGAGTAGAAAGCCACATACGCCCGATACCCCGTTTTACTCAGTTTTTTAGCCACTGATAATGGATTTCCATTTCGGGTGAATCGAGCACTAGTTTTTTTATTGTTTTCCTTTTTGCATAATCAATACTGAGTTTATGCATGGAGCAGGGTCGATCTCACTTGAAACTTGATGACAAAACGAGCAGAACGCCGTATAGGCCCGATACCCCATTTACAAAGTTTTTCAGCCACCGATAATAGATCTCAATTGTGGTTAAATCATGCACTAGTTTTTAAGTGTTTTCTTTTCCATATAATCAATACCAATTTAGGAAAATAGAAGGGTTGATCTTGTCGAAAACTTGATGAGAAAAGGAGCAGAATGTCGCATAGGTCTGATACACCGTTTCACTTAGTTTTTCATCCACTGATAATGGATCTCGATTGTGGGTGAATCGAGCACTTGTTTTTGAGTGTTTCATTTTTCATATAATCAATACTGATTTTATGCAAAGATTAGGGTCGATCTCATTGGAAACGTCACAACAGAACGAGAACTAAGCCGTATAGGCCCTTATCCAGTTTACTCAATTTTTCAGCCACCGACAATAGATCTCGATTATGGGTGAATCAAGACCTAGTTTTTGATTGTTTTATTTTGTGTATAGTCATTACTGAATTTAGACAAATAGTAGGGTCGATTTCATCAAGTACCTGATGACAGAACGAGCAGAAAGCTGCATAGGCCCGATACCCCATTTTACTGTGTTTTTCAGTCACCAACAATGGATATCGATTGTGGGTGAATCATGCACTAGTTTTTGAGTATTTTATGTTTTGTATAATGAATACTGAGATTAGCCAACCAGCAGGTCGATCTCGTTGAAAACCAGATGACAGAATGAGTAGAATCCCGCGTAGGCCCAAAACCCCGTTTTACTCAGTTTTTGGCCATCAATAATGGATCTCAATTGTGGGTGAATCAAGCACTAGTTTTTTAGTGTTTTCTTCTCTGTATAATAAATATTGAGTTTAGGCAAACAGCAGGGTTGACTTTTCAAAAACCGAATGACGAAAGGAGCAAAAAGCCGCATATGCCCAATGCCCTGTTTTATTCAGTTTTTCAGCCACTGATAATGGATTTTCATTTCGTGCGAATCAAGCACTAGTTTTTTAGTGTTATCCTTTTCATATAACCAATACTGAGTTTATGCATAGAGCAGGGTTGATCTCATTGGAAACTTGATGACAAAACGAGCAGAAAGCCACATAGGCCCGATACCCCATTTTACAATGTTTTTCAGCCACTGATAATGGATCTCGATTGTGGGTGAATCGTGCACTAGTTTTTGAGTGTTTTATTTTCTGTATAATAAATACTAACTTTAGGGAAATATAAGGGTTGATCTTCTTGAAAACTTTATGAGAAAAGGAGCAGAATGCCGTATAGGCCCGATATGCCGTTTCACTCAGTTTTTCAAGCACCGATAATGGATCTCGATTGTGGGTGAATCGGGAACTAGTTTTTGAGTGTTTCATTTTTCATATAATCAATATTGAGTTTATACAAAGAGTAGGGTCGATCTTGTTGGAAACTTGATGACAAAATGAGCAGAAAGCCGCAAAGGCCCGATACCTAGTTTAATAAGTTTTTCAACCATTGACAATGGATCTCAATTGTGGGTGAATCAAGCACTAGTTTTTGAGAATTTTATTTTTTGTATAATCATTATTGAGTTTAGGCAAAAATTAGGGTCGATCTCATCAAAAACCGGTAGACAAAACGAGCAGAAAGCCGCATAGGCCCGATACCTATTTTACTCAGTTTTTCAACCACCAACAATGGATCTCGATTGTGGGTGAATCAAGCACTAGTTTTTGAGTTTTTTATTATCTGTATGATTAATACTAAGATTAGCCAACCAGCATGTCGATCTCGTTGAAAACCTGATGATAGAACAAGTAGAAACCCGCATAGGCCCGATACCCCATTTTACTCTGTTTTTTGGCCATCGATAATGGATCTCGATTGTGGGTGAATAGAGCACCTGTTTTTGAGTGTTTTCTTCTCCGTATAATCAATATTGATGTTAGGAAAATAGCAGGGTTGTCCTCATTGAAAACCTGATGACAAAAGGAGCAGAAAGCCATATAGGCCCGATACCTCGTTTTACTCAGTTTTTTTGCCACCGACAATGGATCTCGATTATGGGTGAATCCAACACTAGTTTTTGAGCGTTTTCCTTTCCTTATAATTAGTGCTGAGTTTAGGCAAGCAGTAAGGTTCATTGCTTCAAAAACCTCATGGTAGAAAGAGCAGAAAGCCGAGTAGACCTGATACCCCGTTTTACTCAGTTTTTCAGCCATCAATAGTGGATCTCAATTGTGGGTGAATCGAGCACAAGTTTTTGAGCGAGCGTTTTCTTCTCCGTATAATCAATATTGAGTTTAGGAAAATAGCAGGGTTGACCCTGTCAAAAACCTGATGACAAAAGGAGAAGAAAGTCGTATACGGCCGATACCCCGTTTTACTCAGTTTTTCAGCCACCGATAATGGATTTCCATTTCGGGTGAATCGAGCACTAGTTTTTTAGTGTTTTTCTTTTTGCATAATCAATACTAGGTTTGTGCATAGAGTAGGGTCAATCAAGTTGGAAAGTTGATGGCAAAACGAGCAGAAACCGCATAAGCCCGATACCCCATTTTAGAAAGTTTTTCAGCCACTGATAATGGATCAAGATTGTGGGTAAATTGTGCACTAGTTTTTGAGTGTTTTCTTTTCCATATAATCAATACTAGGTTTAGGAAAATAGATGGGTTGATCTTTCCAAAAACTTGATGAGAAAAGGAGCAGAATGCTGCATAGGCTCGATACGTCGTTTCACTTAGTTTTTCAGCCACCGATAGTGGATCCCAATGGTTGGGTGAATCGAGCACTAGTTTTTGAGTGTTTCATTTTTCATATAATCAATACTGAGTTTATGCAAAGAGCAGGGTTGATCTCGTTGGAAACTTGATGACAAAACGAGCAGAAAGTCGCATAGGCCCGATACCCAATTTACTTAGTTTTTCAGCCACCGACAATGGATCTCGAGTGTGGGTGAATCAAACACTAGTTTTTGAGTGTTTTATTTTGTGCATAATCATTACTAAGTTTAGGCAAATAGTAGGGTCGATCTCATCAAAAATCTGATGATAGAACGAGCAGAAAACTGTATAGGCCTGATACCCCGTTTTACTTAGTTTTTCGGCCATTGATAATGGTTCTCGATTGCAGGTGAATCGAGCACTAATTTTTGAGCATTTTATTTTTTGTGTAATCAACACTGATTTTATACGAAGAGCAGGGTCGTTCTCGTCGAATACCTGATGACAAAATAAGCAGAAAATCGCATAGGCCCGATACCCTGTTTTATTGTGTTATTTAGCCGCCGACAATGGATCTCGATTATGGGTGAATCGAGCACTGGTTTTTTAGTGTTTTCTTCTCCGTATAATCAATGCTAAGTTTAAGAAAATAACAGGGTTGATCTCGTCGAAAACCTTATGACAAAACGAGCAGAAAGCTGCATAGGCCCGATACTCCATTTTACTCAATTGTTCAGCCATCGATAATGGATCTCAATTGTGGTTGAATCAACCACTAGTTTTTGAGTGTTTTATTTTCCATATAACCAATACTGAGTTTATGCAAAGAGCAAGGTCGACCTCATTGGAAACTTGTTAACAAAACGAGCAGAAAACCGCATAGGCCTGATACCCTATTTTACTTAGTTTTTCATCCACCGACAATGGATGTCAATTGTGGGTGAATGGAGCACTAGTTTTTGAGTGTTTTCTTTTTTGTATAATCAATACTGGGTCGATCTCATAAAAAACCTGATGACAGAACAAGCAGAAAGCCGTATGGGACCGATACCCTGTTACACTCAACTTTTTGACCATCGATAATAGATCTGGATTGTGGGTGAATCGAGCACTGGTTTTTGAGTGTTTTCTTTTCTGCGCAATCAATATTGAGTTTAGGAAAATAGAAGGGCTGACATTGTTGAAAACCTAATGACAAAAGTAGCAAAAAGCCGTATAGGCCTAATACCCTATTTTACTCAATTTTTCAGCCACCGATAATTGATTTCCATTTCGGGTGAATCGAGCCCTTGTTTTTTAGCGTTTTCTTATCCGTGTAATCAATACTGAGTTTTTACAAAGAGCAAGGTCGATCTCATTGGAAACGTGATGACAAAACGAGCAGAAAACCGCATAGGCTGGATACCTTATTTTACTAAGTTTTTCAACCATCGATAATGGATCTCAATTGTGGGTGAATTCAGCACTAGTTTTTTAGCGTTTTCTTTTCTGTATAATCAATACTGAGTTTAGGCAAACAGCAAGGTTGACCTTGTCGCAAACCTAATGACAAAAGTAGCAAAAAGCTGTATAGGCCTGATACCCAGTTTTACTTAGTTTTTCCACCATCGGTAATGGATTTCCATTTCGAGTGAATCGAGCACTAGTTTTTTTTGTCATTCTCTTTCTTGTATAATCAATACCAAGTTTATGCAAAGAGGAGGGTCGATCTCATTGGAAACTTGATGACAAAACGAGCAGAAAGCCGTATAGGCCCGATACCCCATTTTACTCAGTTTTTCAGCCATCGATAATGGATCTCGATTGTGGGTGAATTAAGCACTAGTTTTTGAGCATTTTCTTTTATATATAATCAATACTGAGTTTGGGAAAATAGTAGCATTGACGTCGTCGAAAACGGGATGACAAAAGGAGCAGAAAACCGTATAGGCCCGATATGCCATTTTACTCAGTTTTTCAACCACTAACAACAGATCTCGATTGTAGGTGAACCGAGCACTAGTTTTTGAGCATTTTCTTTTTTGTATAATCAATACTGAGTTTAGGAAAATGGGAAGGTCGATCTCTTCAAAAACCTGAAGACAGAACAAGCAGAAAGCCACATAGGTCCGATATCCCATTTTACTCAATTTTTTCGGCCATCGATAATGGTTCTCGATTGCAGGTGAATCAAGCCCTTGTTTTTTAAGTGTTTCCTTTTTTGTACAATCAAAACTAAGTTTATGCAAAGAACAGGGTCAATCTCATTGAAAACCTGATTACAAAATGAGTAGAAATCCGCATAGGCCCGATACCCCATTTTACTCAATTTTTCAGCCACCAACAATGGATGTCGATTGTGGGTGAATCAAGCACATGTTTTTGAGTGTTTTCTTTTCCGCATAATCAATACTGAGTGTTAGGAAATAACCCAGTTGCGCAGTGAAAAAACAAAAATTTTACAACATTGGATCGTTCCTTAGAACCCAAAATCAGGGCACAGAAATTACAGTTTATATATATTACAAGAATCTGCAGAAAATAAATCTAAAGTTTAGATCCATACCCACGTTGAAGGCTCCTCCAATATTGTCTCTGAACGTGTTTGCTACCGATCCAAGTGTAGGATCGAACCCACGAAGTTCACACGAAGACAATCACAAGGAACCAAGGAGGGATTTGCTAGATCCTCCTTGGCCTTTAGAAATCAAGACGAAAACAACAGGTGTTTGATTTTAGCACAAACTAAAAACTGGCATGGGAGAGTGTTATTCCTTTTGTTGTGTGTTTTCTTTTCTCTCAAAAAAGGCAAATTAAAATCTTATTAAAATCAGACAAACACTTTTTCTTTTATAGGCAAACTTAGTTGCCCTATTCCGATATGGGACGGGCTTGGGCTCCAACCCAAACACCCCATGTTACCAAACACTCCCAATTAGATATTTTATTTAATTCATCATTATCTCAATTAAAATCAATTAATATTTAATTAACATTTAACAATAATGATGATTTAATTAAATATGTGCGAACACACATTTAAACGTAATTTCACTTATTTAATTTTTCTAACAAATTAAATAAAGGCTACGACCTCAGCAAATTTAATTGCACTATGAAATTACCAAAATACCCTTTCGCCTAAAAAGACGAAAACGCCCTTCTTTCTTCTTGGCTCTTAAATTATCTTCTATGTGTGTGACCCATAGGCTCCTCATCATACCNCAGTTTTTCAGCCACCGATAATGGATCTCAATTGTGGGTGAATCGAGCACTAGTTTTTGAGTGTTTTCTTTCTGTATAATCAATACTGAGTTTAAGGATACAACATGGCCAATCTCGTCAAAAACCTAGTGACAAAACAAGCAGATAGCCGCATAGGCCCGATAGCCCGTTTTACTCAGTTTTTCACCCATCGATAATGGATCTCGATTGTAGGTGAATCGATCTCTAGTTTTTGAGCGTTTTCTTTTCTGTATAAACAATACTAAGCCTAGGGATAAAACAAGGCCGATCTCCTCAAAAACCTGATGACAAATCGAGTAGAAAGCCGCATAAGCTCGATACCCCGTTTTGCTTAGTTTTTCAGTCACCGATAATGGATCTCGATTGTGGGCGAATCGAGCACTAGTTTTTGAGTATTTTCTTTTCTGTATAATCAATACTGAGTTTAGGGATACAACATGGCCAATCTCATCAAAAACCTAGTGACAAAACGAGCAGACAGCCACATAGGCCCGGTAGCCCGTTTTACTCAGATTTTCACCCACCTATAGTGGATCTCGATTGTGGGTGAATTGATCTCTATTTTTTGAGCATTCTCTTTTTTGTATAATCAATACTGAGTTTAGGGATACAACATGGTGAATCTCGTCGAAAACCTAGTGACAAAACGAGCAGATAGCCGCATAGGCCCAATAGCCCATTTTTCTAAGATTTTCACCCACCGATAATGGATCTCAATTGTGGGTGAATCGATCTCTAGTTTTTGAGTGTTTTCTTTGCTGTATAAACAACACTAATCCTAGGGATACAACAAGGCTGATCTCATCGAAAACTTGATGACAAAACGAGTAGAAAGCCGCATAGGCTCGATACCCCGTTTTACTAAGTTTTTCAGCCACCGATAGTAGGTCTCAATTGTGGGTGAATCGAGCACTAGTTTTCAAGCGTTTGCTTTTCTATATAAACAAAACTAAGTCTAGGGATACAACAAGGAAAATCTCGTCAAAAGCCTGAAGACAAAACGGGCAGAAAGAAGCATAGGCCCAATACCCCATGTTACTCAGTTTTTTAGCCACCGATAATGGATCTCGATGGTGGGTGAATCGAGCAATAGTTTTTGAGCGTTTTCTTCTCTATAGAATCAATATTAAGTTTAGGCATGCAACAAAGTCGATCTCGTCAAAAACCTAATGATAAAACGAGAAGAAAGCCGCATAGGCCTAATACCCCGTTTTACCAAGTTTTTCAGCCACCGATAATTGATCTCAATTGTGGGTGAATCGAGAACTTTTTTTTGAGCGTTTTCTTTTCTGTATAAACAATAGTAAGTCTTGGGATACAAGAAGGACAATCTCATCGAAAACCTGATGACAAAACGAGTAGAAAGAAGCATAGGCCCGATACCCTATTTTACTCAGTTTTTTAGCCACCGATAATGGATCTCAATTATGGGTGAATCGAGCACTAGTTTTTGAGCGTTTTCTTTTTATATAATCAATACTGAGTTTAGGGATACAACATGGCCAATCTCATCGAAAACCTAGTGACAAAACAAGCAGACAGCCACGTAGGCCCGATAGCCTGTTTTACTCAATTTTTCACCCACCGATAATGGATCTCGATTGTGGGTGAATCGATCTCTAGTTTTTTAGCGTTTTCTTTTCTATATAAGAAATACTAAGTCTAGGGATACAACAAGGCCAATCTCATCGAAAACCTGATGACAAAATGAGTAGAAAGAAGCATAGGCCCAATACCCCATTTTAGTCAGTTTTTTAGCCATCGATAATGGATCTCGATTGTGGGCGAATCGAGCATTAGTTTTTGAGCATTTTATTTTTTGTATAATCAATACTGAGTTTAGGGATACAACATGGCCAATCTCGTCGAAAACCTGGTGACAAAATGAGCAGACAGCCGCATAGGCCCGATAGCCCGTTTTACTTAGATTTTCACCCACCTATAATGGATCTCGATTGTGGGTGAATCGATCTCTAGTTTTTGAGCTTTTTCTTTGCTGTATAAATAATACTAAGCCTAGGGATACAGCAAGGCCGATCTCATCGAAAACCTGATGACAAAACTAGTGGAAAGCCGCATAGGCACAATACCCCATTTTACTAAGTTTTTCAGCCACCGATAATGGATCTCGATTGTGGGTGAATCGATGTAACTCCCCACTTGAGGTACGTAGTAGATTATGTTGTATGTTGTATGAATACTTACTGTTTTTCTCTTATTTGAGATTGTATATTGTTAATATTGTTTGGTTGGTCTTTGGTTGAATGGATGTATTGGGTATGGTGAGTAATTGCCTTGCAATTGCTTACGACTTGAGGAATTTTGGAGTTACAGGCTTTGTCGAGGCAAAGAAGAAGCTTCGTCGCAGCGAGGACGTGCTGCAGCCCACGGAGTAGCTGCTGGAGTGTTTCGCGTGACGACGAAATTGTCTTCGCCGCGGCGACGGGACGGCCAAAAAGTTTATTGAGTTTTAGATATTTTCTTCCTTTGGGGCACAATGACCATTCTACCCATAATTAGCAGGAAAAGTGGGGAGTGAAATGCAAGGAAATTTCATGGAGAATATGTTAGAATAGGGGTGTGAGTGTAAAGATTGAAAGGACAAAGATGGAATTTTTAAGAAAGAGCAAGGGCAATATGGGAATGAATGATTATCTTTTGAGCTAAAAAGGGGATAAACTTCATAAACCCTTCATTCCTTCTTCTCCACCGCCTCTTTCATTCTCCATTCCCTCTCAATTCTTCTTTCAAGCTTTCAAGGATTTTTTAGGGTTTTTAGTTGGTTTTTGCTAGAGAATCAACCTAAGGCATCCTAAGGGTAGAGATGTAAGTAAAACGATCCCGTATACGCAACGGAAACAAAAATAATAAAACTCAGGGATCGTTTACATGAGCCAAGATCAATGGTATAATTTTACAATTTTATCATCATAAGAATCTGCAGAAATATTAAACATGAGTTAAGAGAAACAAACGCACGTTGGAGACTCCTCCAAATTTGTCAACGAATATTTTGCTACCGATCCAAGTGTAGGATCAAACCTGCATAGTCCACACGAAGACAATCTTAAAAGAACCAAATAGGGATTTGCTAGATCCTCTTTGGCTTCAAAATTAAGAAGAAAAACAAATCAATTGAAATTGATTTTGGGCAATGGGTGTTATTGCCATGGGAGTGGAAGAGAGGGGCTGTGTGTTTTGTTTTTCCAAAGAAAAATCTCCTTTAAAAAATCACACACTTTTCCTTTTATATTAAAAACAATTTGCCCTAATCCCATATGGAATAGGCTTGGGCTCCAACCCAAACGGCCTATGTTGCCAAACACTCCCAATTTGATTTATTTTATTTTCCATCATTATCTCAATTAAAATCAATTAATGTATATATTTAAATATATATTAACATTTAACAAAAAATGATAATATATTTAAATATGTGCGAACACACATTTAAACGTAATTTCACTTATTTAATTTTTCTAACAAACTAAATAAAGGCTATGACCTCAGCAAATTTAATTGCACTGTGAAATTACCAACATACCCTTTCGCCTTAAAAGACAAAAACACCCTTCTTTCTTCTTGGATCTTAAATTATCTTCTATGTGTGTGACCCATAGGCTCCTCATCATATCGGCAGTGTATAGTATCGCGATTAACACCAATTAATCGTCTCACTAATACACAGATCAAGATTGGCCCCTAGCAAGGCATCATGGCCACCCGATAGATTCGGATTCAGCAAAGTAGCTACCTGTCAACGATATGGTTACCGTGCAATTCGATCCTTTCATCATACGTTATCTCGACGAGACGAAGGCATAGAAATAGTGTCAACCTTCGGTTACTCTCGATATTATTTATTCAGTTTCTGGACCAATGACCCGTATTATAAACTGGATAGAGCAACAACTCAATCCCACTGTGGCCACAGTTTTAGTGTCATTGCCATATACTGAATTGCGCCGTGAGATAACTTTCTCCCGTACCCGGGAGTGATGAATCCTCTGTCAATCCACCATAGTCTTGATACACTCCTTGATGCAGCCAATCACCACCGTATTGACAGCTCTGAAAAGAACTGCGTTAGGCTAGTGTCAAACTACACCAATCGGTGCACAAGGCGCTCCGGTGATCTCAAGTCTAAGGATCACATGCACCACCATTCGTTAGAGGATTTGTTCCATAGACACTGGGGTTACCATCCATATGGAATCCTCTGGTGGGTCAGTCCAGTGAACTTGCTGTGGTGTAATCGCCTACAACAAACACCCATGTGTTGCACCAGGTTGTCACCAAACAACCTTGACAAGTGAGATCAGTCACTGCCTTTCGACAGGGTCGTTCAACACTATGATAGCCTTACCGTATTATCTGTGCCCTTAGTTCAGAATAATACTGGGGCTACGGACGTTTCTAGAATGGCCACCATATGTGCTCATAGGGTTCTCACTATCAAGATTTGAAACACTTGATACCCTCGTCACGGCTCTACCATTCTAAGGACATATATCAATACATATTGCAATAATAATGATTTACGCGATATAGAATAAAATGCCTTTTATTGATCAATGAACATTATTACAAAGAGTCAATTCTACAGTAATTGATTGGCTCTAGGGCATCTACTCTAACACTCATAGGGTTCTCACTATCAAGATTTGAAACACTTAATACCCTCGTCATGGTTCTGCCATTCTAAGGACATATATCAATGCATATTGCAATAATAATGATTTACGCGATATAGAATAAAATGCATTTTATTGATTAATAAACATTATTACAAAGAGTCAATTCTATAATAATTGATTGGCTCTAGGGCATCTACTCTAACAAGAGAAGAAACAAGTCTTGTAAAGGAAAGGAATGGCTAGTGTGATCTCTCCTTTTCAAGGTAAGTAAATCCCAATCCAAGTTGATAATTGTGAAATCCCTTGAGTAGAGATTTATTTATGCATGATACATATTGTGTTAGTGAGAACTTGGGTTGAGATGAGTATTTATTTACTGTGGTTGTTAAATACACTTCAATTGAGGAGTGTCATGTGTGAGGAGAATGTAGTTTGTGATGAAATTGGAGGAGATTGAGAAATAATTTTGGAAGTGTTATGTTATAGCAGGAATTATTGCTTGGTAAGGGAGTTTTCTCCCATTTTGGATGGTTCAAGAGAGGGATAGATTTATAAATAAAGTGGAGTGTAGGTATGCACAGTAGTTGTTTGATGAAATACCTAAGAGAAGTATGAGCATGAGTTGTGAACCTTATTTGCTGCAACATTGCATTCTTGAGCATGAACTATCCATATTTATTAATTGTACATTCGAGAAATAGTGTGAGAAAGAGTAGAGAATTGTGTGAATGAGCTACTCTAAGAGTAGAGAAAATGACTATAAAGCAGTCATTACAATCGAGCACTAGTTTTTGAGCGTTTTCCTTTCTGTATAAATAAAACTAAGTCTAGGGATACAACAAGGCAAATCTCGTCGATAGCCTGAAGACAAAATGAGCAGAAAGAAGCATAGGCCCGATACCCCATTTTACTCAGTTTTTCAGCCATCGATAATGGATCTCGATTGTGGGTGAATCGAGCACTAGCTTTTGAGCGTTTTCTTTTCTGTAGAATCAATACTGAGTTTAGGCATGCAACAGAGTCGGTCTCATCGAAAACCTGATGATAAAACAAGCAGAAAGCCGCATAGGCCTGATACCCCATTTTACTTAGTTTTTCAGCCACTAATAATGGATCTTGATTGAGGGTGAATCGAGCACTATTTTTTGAGCGTTTTCTGTTTTGTACAATCAATACTGAGTTTAGCCAAGCAACAGAGTCGATCTTATCCAATACCTGATGACAAAACGAGCAGAAAGCCGCATAGGCTCGAGACCCCGTTTTACACAGTTTTTTAGCCATCGATAATGGATCTCAATTGTGGGTGAATCGAGAACTTTTTTTTGAGCGTTTTCTTTTCTGTATAAACAATACTAAGTCTAGGGATACAACAAGGACAATCTTGTCAAAAACCTGATGACAAAACGAGTAGAAAGAAGCATAGGCCCGATACCCCATTTTACTCAGTTTTTCAGCCATTGATAATGGATCTCGATTATAGGTGAATCGACCTCTAGTTTTTGAGCGTTTTCTTTTCTGTATAAACAATACTAAGCCTAGGGATACAACAAGGCCGATCTCCTCGAATAACTGATGACAAAATAAGCAGAAAGCTGCATAGGCTCGATACCCCATTTTACTTAGTTTTTTAGGCATCGATAACGGATCTCGATTGTGGGTGAATCGAGCACTAGTTTTTGAGCGTTTTCATTTTTTTACAATCAATATTGAGTTTAGGGATACAACATGGCCAATCTCGTTGAAAACCTGGGGACAAAACGAATAGATAGCCGCATAGGCCCGATACCCCATTTTACTCAGTTTTTCAGCCACCGATAATGGATCTCGATTGTGGGTGAAATGAGCACTAGTTTTTGAGCGTTTTCTGTTCTGTAGAATCAATACTGAGTTTAGGCATGCAACAGAGTTGATCTCATCAAATACCTGATGACAAAACAAGCAGAAAGCCACATAGGCTCCGTACCCTGTTTTACTCAGTTTTTTAGCCACCAATAATGGATCTCGACTGTGGGTGAATCAAGCACTAGTTTTTGAGTGTTTTCTATTCTGCACAATTAATACTGAGTTTAGGCATGCAACAAAGTCAATCTCATCGAATACCTGATGACAAAACGAGCAGAAAGCCGCATAGGCTCGATACCCCATTTTCCTCAGTTTTTCAGCAACCGATAATGGATCTCAATTGTGGGTGAATCGAGCACAAACTTTTGAGTGTTTTCTTTTTGTACAATCAATACTGAGTTTAGGAATGCAACAGAGTCGATCTCATCGAATACCTGATGACAAAACGAGTAGAAAGCTGCATTGGCTCGATACCCCGTTTTACTTAGTTTTTTAGCAACCGATAATGGATCTCGATTGTGGGTGAATCGAGCACTAGTTTTTCAGCATTCTCTTTTCTGTACAATCAATACTGAGTTTAGGTCTGCAATAGAGTTGATCTCATCGAATACCTGATGACAAAACAAGCAGAAAGCCGCATAGGCTCGATACCCCATTTTACTCAGTTTTTTAGCCACCGATAATGGATCTCGATTGTGGGTGAATCGAGCACTAGTTTTTGAGCGTTCTCTTTTCTGTACAATCAATACTAAGTTTAGGCATGCAACAGAGTTGATCTCATCGAATACTTGATGACAAAACGAGCAGAAAGCCGCATTGGCTCGATACCCCGTTTTACTCAGTTTTTTAGCCACCGATAATGGATCTCGATTGTGGGTGAATCGAGCACTAGTTTTTTAGCCTTTTCTTTTCTGTAGAATCAATACTGAGTTTAGGCATGCAAGTCAGTCGATCTCGTCAAAAACCTGATCATAAAACAAGCAGATAGCCGTATAGGCCCGATACCCTGTTTTACTCAGTTTTTCAGCCACGGATAATAGATCTCAATTGTGGGTGAATCGAGCGCTAGTTTTTCGTCGTTTTCTTTTCTATATAAACAACACTAAGTCTAGGGATACAACAAGGCCAATCTTGTCGAAAACCTAATGACAAAATGAGCAGAAAGCCGCATTGGCCCGATACCCCATTTTACAAAGTTTTTCAGCCACCGATAATGGATCTCGATTGTGGGTGAATCGAGCACTAGTTTTTGAGTGTTTTCTTCTCTATATAATCAATACTAATTCTAGAAATACAACAAGGCTGATCTCATCCAAAACCTGATGACAAAACAAGCAGAAAGTCGTATATGCCCGATACCCTGTTTTACGCAGTTTTTCAGCCACCGATAATGGATCTCAATTATGGGTGAATCGAGCACTAATTTTTGAGCGTTTTCTTTTCAATGTAAACAATAATAATTCTAGGGATACAACAAGGCCGATCTCGTTGAAAACCTGAAGACAAAACGAGCAGAAAGAAGCATAGGCCCGATACCCCATTTTACTCAGTTTTTCAGCCACCGAGAATGGATCTCGACTGTGGGTGAATCGAGCACTAGTTTTTGATCAATTTTTGTTCTGTACAATCAATACTAAGTTTAGCCATGGAACAAAGTTGATCTCATTGAATACCTGATGACAAAACGAGCAGAAAGTCGCATAGGCTCGATACCCCGTTTTACTCACTTTTTCAGCCAACGATAATGGATCTCAATTGTGGGTGAATCGAGCACTAGTTTTTTATCGTTTTATTTTCTGTATAAACAATACTAAGTCTAGTGATACAACAAGGCCAATCTCGTCGAAAACATGATGACAAAACGAGCAGAAAGCCGCATTGGACCGATACCCCTTTTTACTCCGTTTTTCAGCCACCTATAATGGATCTTGATTGTGGGTGAATCAAGCACTAGTTTTCGAGCATTTTATTTTCTTTATAATCAATTGTAATTCTAACAATACAACAAGGCTGATCTCGTCCAAAACCTGATGACAAAACGAGCAGAAAGCCGCATAGGCTCGATACCCCGTTTTACGCAGTTTTTCAGCCACCGATAATGGATCTCGATTATTGGTGAATCGAGCACTATTTTTTGAGTGCTTTCTTTGCCATATAATCAATACTAATTCTAGTGATACAACAAGGCCAATCTCGTCCAAAACCTGATGACAAAACAAGCAGAAAGCCGCATATGCCTGATACCCCGTTTTACGCAGTTTTTCAGCCACCGATAATGGATCTCAATTGTGGGTGAATCGAGCACTAGTTTTTGAGCGTTTTCTTTTCTATATAAACACTAATAATTCTAGGGACACAACAAGGCTGATCTCGTTGAAAACCTAACAACAAAACAAGCAACAAGAAGCATAGGCCCGGTACCCCATTTTACTCAGTTTTTCAGCCACCGATAATGGATCTCGACTGTGGGTGAATCGAGCACTAGTTTTTGAGCATTTTTCTTTTTGTACAATCAATATTGAGTTTAGGGATACAACATGGCCAATCTCGTTGAAAACCTGGGGACAAAACGAGCAGAAAAAAGCATAGGCCCAATACCTCATTTTACTTAGTTTTTCAGCCACCAATAACAGATCTCGACTGTGGGTGAATCGAGTACTAGTTTTTGAGCGTTTTCCTTTTTGTAAAATCAATATTGAGTTTAGGGATACAACATGGCCAATCTAGTCGAAAACCTGGGTACAGAATGAGCAGACAGCCGCATAGGCCCGATACCCCGTTTTACGCAGTTTCTCAGCCACCGATAATGGATCTCGATTGTGGGTGAACTGAGCACTAGTTTTTGAGCATTTTCTATTCTGTACAATCAATACTGATTTTAGGCATGCAACAGAGTCGATCTCATCAAATACCTGATGACAAAATGAGCAGAAAGCTGCATAGGCTCGATATCCCGTTTTACTCAAATTTTTAGCCACCGATAATGGATTTCAATTGTGGGTGAATCGAGCACTAGTTTTAAGCCTTTTCTTTTTTGTATATTCAATAAAAAGTTTAGGGATACAACAAGGCCAATCTCGTCGATAAACTGATGACAAAACGAGCAGAAAGCCGCATTGGTCCGATACCCCGTTTTACTCAGATTTTCATACACCAATAATGGATCTCGATTGTGAGTGAATCAAGCACTAGTTTTTGAGTGTTTTATTTTCTGTATAATCAATACTAATTCTAAAAATACAACAAGGCCAATCTCATCCAAAACCTGATGACAAAACAAGCAGAAAGCCACATAGGCCCGATACCCTGTTTTACGCAGTTTTTCAGCCACCAATAATAGATCTTGATTGTCGGTGAATCGAGCACAAGTTTTGAGTGTTTTCTTTTTGTACAATCAATACTGAGTTTAGGAATGCAACAGAGTCGATCTCATCGACTACCTGATGACAAAACGAGTAGAAAGCTGCATTGGCTCGATACCCCGTTTTACTTAGTTTTTCAGCAACCGATAATGGATCTCGATTGTGGGTAAATCGAGCACTAGTTTTTCAGCGTTCTCTTTTCTGTACAATCAATACTGAGTTTAGGTCTGCAATAGAGTTGATCTCATCGAATACCTGATGACAAAACAAGCAGAAAGCCGCATAGGCTCGATACCCCATTTTACTCAGTTTTTTAGCCACCGATAATGGATCTCGATTGTGGGTGAATCGAGCACTAGTTTTTGAGCGTTCTCTTTTCTGTACAATCAATACTAAGTTTAGGCATGCAACAGAGTTGATCTCATCGAATACTTGATGACAAAACGAGCAGAAAGCCGCATTGGCTCGATACCCCGTTTTACTCAGTTTTTTAGCAACCGATAATGGATCTCGATTGTGGGTGAATCGAGCACTAGTTTTTGAGCCTTTTCTTCTCTGTAGAATCAATACTGAGTTTAGGCATGCAAGTCAGTCGATCTCGTCAAAAACCTGATCATAAAACAAGCAGATAGCCGTATAGGCCCGATACCCTGTTTTACTCAGTTTTTCAGCCACGGATAATAGATCTCAATTGTGGGTGAATCGAGCACTAGTTTTTCGTCGTTTTCTTTTCTATATAAACAACACTAAGTCTAGGGATACAACAAGGCCAATCTTGTCGAAAACCTAATGACAAAATGAGCAGAAAGCCGCATTGGCCCGATACCCCATTTTACAAAGTTTTTCAGCCACCGATAATGGATCTCGATTATGGGTGAATCGAGCACTAGTTTTTGAGTGTTTTCTTTTCTATATAATCAATACTAATTCTAGAAATACAACAAGGCTGATCTCATCCAAAACCTGATGACAAAACAAGCAGAAAGTCGTATATGCCCGATACCCCGTTTTACTCAGTTTTTCAGCCACTGATAATGGATCTCAATTATGGGTGAATCAAGCACTAGTTTTTGAGAGTTTTCTTTTCAATGTAAACAATAATAAGTCTAGGGATACAACAAGGCCGATCTCGTTGAAAACCTGGAGACAAAACGAGCAGAAAGAAGCATAGGCCCGATACCCCATTTTACTCAGTTTTTCAGCCACCGATAATGGATCTCGACTGTGGGTGAATCGAGCACTAGTTTTTGATCAATTTTTGTTCTGTACAATCAATACTGAGTTTAGCCATGGAACAAAGTTGATCTCATCGAATACCTGATGACAAAATGAGTAGAAAGTCGCATAGGCTCGATACCCTGTCTTACTCACTTTTTCAGCCAACGATAATGGATCTCAATTGTGGGTGAATCGAGCACTAGTTTTTCATCGTTTTATTTTCTGTATAAAAAATACTAAGTCTAGCGATACAACAAGGCCAATCTCGTCGAAAACATGATGACAAAACGAGCAGAAAGCCGCATTGGCCCGATACCCCGTTTTACTCCGTTTTTCAGCCACCTATAATGGATCTTGATTGTGGGTGAATCAAGCACTAGTTTTCGAGCATTTTCTTTTCTTTATAATCAATAGTAATTCTAACAATACAACAAGGCTGATCTCATCCAAAACCTGATGACAAAACGAGCAGAAAGCCGTATAGGCTCGATACCCCGTTTTACGTAGTTTTTCAGCCACCGATAATGGATCTCGATTATCGGTGAATCGAGCACTATTTTTTGAGTGTTTTATTTTCTGTATAATCAATACTAATTCTAGTGATACAACAAGGCCAATCTCATCCAAAACCTGATGACAAAACAAGTAGAAAGCCGTATATGCCCGATACCCCGTTTTACGCAGTTTTTCAGCCACCAATAATGGATTTATTTTGTGGGTGAATCGAGCACTAGTTTTTGAGCGTTTTCTTTTCTATATAAACACAAATAATTCTAGGGACACAACAAGGCTGATCTCGTTGAAAACTTGATGACAAAACAAGCAGCAAGAAGCATAGGCCCGGTACCCCATTTTACTCAGTTTTTTAGCCACCAATAATGGATCTCGACTGTGGGTGAATCGAGCACTAGTTTTTGAGCATTTTTCTTTTTGTACAATCAATATTGAGTTTAGGGATACAACATAGCCAATCTCGTAGATGAGAAGATTTGAGCCATGAGAAGTAGAAATGAAGTTGTGGTAACCAAGTGAAGTTTGGTTACATTTAGAAAGAATTTAAGTAGAATATTTGAAGTGTTTTTCTTGGCCATGTTTAGATTTATTGTGGAGTAGTTTTGCTCCATTAATGGATGGTTAAAGAAAGAAGTAAAGAGGTATCAAAAATAGAATTAAAGTATGCATGCATTATGTTTGATGAAATGCCTAAGTGAAATCTGCCCTGTCACTGCCGTGACTTTCTAAGTAATGTTTGGGCATCTTACGGACTGAACTGGGCTGAGACCAAAACATAGAAGTTAGAGCCCTGTTTCTAAGCTTTAAAACGAGACCAAAATCGTAGCAATCTGAGGTGTATAATGAAAGTTATGGTCTTTTTAGTGTGACTTGTGCAGAATGACAGTTTTGAGGAAATCTTGTATTTGGCATTTCATTAGTGCATTAGTGAGCATGAGCTAGCTCTACACCTTTGTTTATACGCTTACGAAGTAGCTTGAGATTTAGTAAAGAATTTGAGTATAAGTTCTTTAAGAGTTAAGAGAAAGAGAATAGAGTAGATTGTGTGATGGGGAACCCGTGAGTAATGGGTAGAGTATTCCCGCATGTACGCCGCATTGAGAGAGCGGCATGAGTATGAGATAGAGAAGTGGTGTAGCCCATGAGAGTGCATGCAGATAAGGGCTATACCCGAGTACCAGAGAGAGAGATTATACACTCACATGGCCAAGGGTTCCGAATCCATGCATAACCAAGTCCGATCGGCTAGAATGAGTAAAGGTCACGTAGAGTGGGAGCGAGTCCCGACCGTGCCCCCGGTAAGATGGGGCCGTGACTTATTAAAGAGTTAATAGAAAAGAGTTCTAAGGAAGAAAGAGAGAGGGAAGTACCAAAGAAAAATTGAATGAGAAGTTGTAAGGAAAGAATTAGAGAGAGAGTTACGGGGATAGAATGAGTAAAGGATTTACTTACTGAGCATTATTTTAGTGCTCACCCCGTTGTTTTCCTATGTTTTGCAGGATCCAGGTGAGAACGCAGTCGGATGGACGTCGACACGCGAGGGGAAGCGGTTACACTGTCCACCATGTTTTAATATCTTTTGTACACATTATAAGTTTGTGTAAAAATGTATATGTTTATAAAGAATATATATATATTTAATAAAAAGAAAAATTTTGGGCCCAATTTCTTTATATTATTTTATTTGTATTTTATTATGAGTATTTGAGTAGAAAGTGGCTATTACATATTTTAATTGTATAACTCATAAGTCCTTAATTCTTCATATATGGGCATTTTGGTCATTTCACAATAGACATAATTATTACTTAATTAATGCCATTAAATGCAATGAAGCCTACTCATCCTTGACTTTTTCAATGCTTATCCATAGGCAAAATAACCATTTTGCCCCTAAGCCTCTCTATGGATAATTGATTCATACCGTTCAAAATGAATTGACTATTTTGCCCTTAGTTAGATTTTATGCTTTTTAACATAAAATTCACATCTAAAGGACTATTTTGAGTTAGGAACATACCTTTGATATCTTGGGTATTACAATCACGTGAGCAGTGAATGTCAAATAGGGAACACCTTTGCCTCAGCATCGTCATCATCGGAGCAGGTTAACTACTTGGCTGGAAATCAAAGGCAACTAAACAATCCGTACTCCAACACATATAATCCTGGTTGGAGGAATCACCCGAACCTATCTTGGGCCAATCAAAACCAACAGAATCAGCAAAACAATCAATGGAATCAAAGGGCATTGTCAAACAACCAAACAGGGGTGAACAACCAACAAGGCGACCCAAGAGTGAAAAAATTGGAGGACATGTTTGGGAAGTTTATGCAAGAGACCACGGGTTTTATGAATGAGACGAGAACTAATTTCATAAATCAAGGGGTGTCCATTCAGAATCTTGAGGTATAGATGGGGCAATTGGCTGAAAAGCTAAATGAGAGACCACAGGGTGCCCAACCAAGCAGCACAGTGACTAACCCACGTGAGCAAGTGAATGCAATAACGTTGAAAAGTGGGACAGTTGTAGAAGAGGTGGAAAAATCAAGAAAAGAGGAAAGTCCATCAAAGAAAAATGAAGAAACTGATGAGGAATTTGATGAAGAAATCATTGCTGAAGAGAAACCACCCAGCCCACGGAAAGATGAATAGAAGCGGGAAGAGAGGCAAAAGAAAAGGAAAGAGAAATTGCCATTCCCCTAGATACCTCCAGAGTTGGCACATCACACTCCTCCAGTGCCTTTCCCTCAAAGACTCAGAAAAGAAAATCAGGATAAGCAGTTCATTAAATTTCTTGATGTTTTTAAAAAACTGCATATTAACATTCCTTTTGCAGATGCATTGCAACAGATGCCAAGCTACGCGAAATTTTATCAAACAAGAGGAAGTTGGATAATGAGGAAACAATGATGCTTATAGAGGAGTGCAACGCCATTCTCCAGAAGAAGCTGCCACCAAAACTCAAAGATCCAGGGAGTTTAGTTATTCCTTGCACTATAGGAGATATTACCTTTGATCAAGTTTATGTGACCTAGGTGCCAGCATTAACCTTATGCCTTTTTCTGTTTTCAGGAAATTAGGAATTGGTGAAGTGAAGCTGACAACCATATGCTTGCAACTTGCAGATAGATCCATAAAGCATCCGAGGGGCATTGTAGAGGATGTGTTGGTTAAGGTGGACAAGTTTATCTTCCCTGCAAACTTCTTTGTATTGGATATGGAAGAGGACAAGGAGATTCCTCTTTATCTTGGGATGACCATTTCTGGCTACCGGAAGAGTTTTAATTGACGTTCAAGAAGGGAAATTAGTCATAAGGATGCAAGATGAAGAAGTAACATTTAATGTCCTTGAGTCGATGAGAATCCCACCAAAGCAAGAGTCATGTTTAAAATCAATTTGGTGGACCAGTAAAAAATTGAACCATTCCAATTGAATAGTCCTGATGTGAAAATTAAGGGATGCATGGTCAACCCGAATCAGTTCGAGAGTGAGGACCATAAAGGAAAAGGTTGCACAACATTCCAAGATGAGTCATAGTCGAGTTTGTGCTTTCACAAGGACCAGGGCTCTCAGCTCAAAAAGGGTGAGGGAAAGTCAAGAAAATGGAAAGCGGTCGGTGAGAAGAGTCGAGCCACCAAAGTTATGACCAGGGGATGGAAATGGGTGGCTAAGCTCTCAACAAAGTCCCTGTGTGAAAAAGATCATCAACAAATGAAGCTCTAGCACAAGGGAGATTTCCGGGATGTGATATACTTGGATAGTCCGGACTGGCGTGAAGAATTAAGAAAGTCGAGCTTTCTAACTATAAACAAGCGCTCCTTGGGAGGCAACCCAAGTGTTTTCAATTGATTATATTGTTTATTGCTTTGAAATTGTTTTGTTATCTTTTAATTTTTGATAAAGTTTAATTTGGGCACTTTTGGGTGTTTCAGGTGAAGTTTAGAACTAAGGCGAAAAAGAAATAAAAAAGTGTCCCAGACTTCGCCGAGGCGAAGGAGTTTCTTCGTTGCGGCGAAGAACATTTACCACAAAATGGAAGAGGAAAAGTCCCAGATTTCGCCACAGTGAAGTATCTCCTGTATTTTCCCGCCGCAACGAAGAATGTGTTTTCGCCGCGGCAAAGCAAGTGGGGTGAATTTTTGCCAAGTAAACTTCACTGCGACGAAGATTGTTCTTCGCCAGGCGAGGTACTCCCTGTATTTTTTTGCTGCGGCGAAGAATTTATCTTCGTCGCGGCATCTATTGGGTTTTAAAAACCCTAGAATTCGATTGATGAACTTTGCTGCGGCGAAGTCTGCTTTCTATAAATTCTTACTTTCTTTCTTCATTTTTCACGTAACTTTTCAAATCCATTTTAGAGAAAAAATTTCAAACTTCAATCCAGAGCCTTCCCAGTGATTCCCCAACCAAATTTCTCACTCTTTAACCCTCCTAAACACCAAAACAACTCATTTTAACAACAATCTTTGTGAAAAATTCACAAAATTTTTGAGTTCAAGAAATTTGGGGTTTTGCAATCTAGGCTGATTTTGGCTCAATTGGTGGTGAATACTCCTTAGTGTTGGTAAGATTTCACGTTCTCTAAGCTTTTTATCTCAAAAATTTCGAGTTTTGGTTTATAGATCTGAAAATGTTGATTGTTAGTTGAGTTGTGGAATTTTTGTGCTTGTGAGTGTTGATTTTGTTTGAGGAAGTGTTGATTGTGCATTGTGTGATATTGAGGAGTGTGGGTTTTGAAGTTTAGAGTGTTTGGTTGAATCTGGAAAAATCGTAGTTCGGGGGTCTAAGTGTGAATTTTTGGAAGTGTTGTCAATTTTTGCAGGATTGAATTGGTTGTTATAGGACACTTAGGTTTGAATTTTTGGGTTGCATTGTTGAGTTGAAGTATAGTTTTGAAAAAAATTCCGTTTAAAGTCAAGGTACCATCCAAGGGCAAGGGAAAAGGAAAGAAAGTAGACGACCGGTTTATAAATGAAAAGGCTCGGAAAAACTATGAGGCAGCAGCCAAAAGGAAAGACAAGGGAATTATCCCTGAACGTGGACTGACTGCAACCCAGGCTGATGAGTGGAGTCAAGGGAGAAGTTGGGAGGACTTTATGAGTGAACCCGCACATGCGGCTGTGGAACCACTGGTGAGAGAGTTTTATGCCAACCTCCCTGAATGTGATGAGGGGGTTGTTTTTGTGAGGGGTATTGATGTGGTATTCATGGCAAAGGTCATCAATGATTTCTATGGCTTCCCTCAGATTGACCAAGATGAATATAAGGAGTTTAGGAGGACACAAAAAAGGGATGAGGTGATTCTTAGGACATAGCGAAACCAGATGCCTCTTGTGATATTTCAAAGAAGGGCAAGGAAACCATTAAAGGGACTAGTTTAACACCAGTGGCTCGGTTGTGGCAGTATTTTATTTGTGCTAGGATGATGCCGGAGACGCACTACAGAGCAGTGACATATGAGAAGGCACTTTTGTTGTATTCTATTACCACAGGAAAGAGAATGGATGTGGGGAACATCATCCTGACAAGTATCCAACTTGCAGCTAAACCAGGGCGAGGCAGTTTTCCGTTCCCACAACTCATTACAGAGTTGTGCATTAAAGCAGGAATCGAGGTACATGTTGCTGAGCCACTGATCCATGCTGCCCCAGTCCTCAACACAACCTACTTCTGCAAACATCTTGCGCCTCAACCAAGAGAAGGGCCCAGATCAGGCGCCAAGAGAAAGAGAACAACAGCAGCTGCCACCGCATTTGGTTCAACAATCCCAATGAGAGAAATGATGCAGAAAATGATGGGTCTGATGAAAATGATGGAGCGACGTCACGGCTGGCTGGCAGAGTAGGCCAGGAAGACACATGAGCTACAACTTAGCTGCTGCAGCAACTTCGGGATTGATACTTCAGAACACCAGTGGGCAGACTGGGATTCAAATGAGTGGATGGGCTCCGATTCAGAAGAGGATGACGCTGAGGAAGAGGAGAAGGCCGAAGAATGAGCACCTGTGCACCTGTGCACCTGTTTTAGTTAGGGGTGGGATAAACCGGTTAACCGAACCGGTTTATCCAAACCGAAAACCGAACCGGTTTTCGGTTTTGGAGAAAATCCAAACCGAAAACCGGACCGGTTTCGGTTAAAAACCGAATATAAACCGAACCGAATTTTCGGTTCGGTTTCCGGTTAACCGGTTTTCAAACCGGTTTTCAAATTAACTTTTAATCCATAAAGTTAATTTGAATTAACTTTCAAATTAACTTTTAATCCATAAAGTTAATTTGAATTAACTTTCAAATTAACTTTTAATCCATAACTTTTAATCCATAAAGTTTTCAAACCGGTTTTCAAATTAACTTTTAATTCATATGAAGGGGTCAACGGCAACACTTTGCTTGGCTCACGGTGGCGTCTCTTCAGGGTGGGTCTGCAGCGTCTGCTCAAGCCTGACGATGGAGTCTGCTCACGCCTCACGGTGGCTTGACTGGAGAGTGATCTGTTCACGGTGGCGTCTCTTCAGGGTGGGTCTGCAGCGTCTGCTCAAGCCTGACGATGGAGTCTGCTCACGCCTCACGGTGGCTTGACTGGAGAGTGATCTGTTCACGGTGGCGTCTCTTCAGGGTGGGTCTGCAGCGTCTGCTCAAGCCTCACGATGGAGTCTGCTCACGCCTCACGGTGGCTTGACTGGAGAGTGATCTGTTCACGGTGGCGTCTCTTCAGGGTGGGTCTGCAGCGTCTGCTCAAGCCTGACGATGGAGTCTGCTCACGCCTCACGGTGGCTTGACTGGAGAGTGATCTGTTCACGGTGGCGTCTCTTCAGGGTGGGTCTGCAGCGTCTGCTCAAGCCTCACGATGGAGTCTGCTCACGCCTCACGGTGGCTTGACTGGAGAGTGATCTGTTCACGGTGGCGTCTCTTCAAGGTGGGTCTGCAGCGTCTGCTCAAGCCTGACGATGGAGTCTGCTCACGCCTCACGGTGGCTTGACTGGAGAGTGATCTGTTCACGGTGGCTTGAGGCTTGACTTGACTGAAGCTCGACAGATCGAAGCTTGGAGAGAAGACTCTGTTCACGGTGGGACAATGGCGTGACTCTGTTGGAGTGCTGGGTGCTGGCGAACGACGAAAGAGCTCACAGTGTGGATGGGTGATGGCGAACGACGATCGACGCAGACGAAGTGCAGAGATAAGAGATTTGAATCTGGAAAATTTCAGATTTGGTGACTGGAGGCTGAGAGAGTGAAAGTTGTAGCGTGATTGACTGACTGCGTGAGCGTGAGTGTCTGAGTGAAAAAAAAAAATTTTGCTTTTATATGTAGGGTAAAACCGGTTTTTAAACCGGTTTTCGGTTAACCGGTTTGCAATTTTTCAAACCGAACCGATTTTTCGGTTTTTTGAATTTTACTAACCGAAAACCGAACCGGTTTGTAAAAAAACCTAATTTTCGGTTCGGTTTCGGTTCGGTTCGGTTTTCGGATTTTTTATCCCACCCCTAGTTTTAGTTTTTGTTATTTTTATTTGTTTTAGTTGCTCTGTTTTTCTTTTATTTTGAACATTAAACTCAGTCGATATTTTTGTTTGGGATTGTGTTAGTTGTTTTAGTTGTTTCATTCTTGTTTTAATTTCTAGTTGATGTAAATATGAGATTAGGGTTGTAATACTTTCATATTAGTTAGTGGATTTTTCTAACATAGTGGACACCAGTTTTCAATTGTTTTTACAGAATTTGAGTGATAAAAAAGCTGAGGACCAGGTGTGCACACTGTTGAGCGGAACTTCAACTTCACGGATTAATCAGGGAAATATCTCGCACCTTTTCCTATTTTGTTTTCTATTCCTAATTTGTGCATAATGTGACATTGGGGACAATGTCATCTTTAGTTTGGGGGTAGGAAAAATTTGACAAATTTTTTTATTTTTGTTTCAGTTACGTTTGTGTTTTTGTTGTAGTTGCCAATGATGAATTGCATAAGTCCATGATGAGACTAGGATTGTTGGGATTTTATTGTTGAAAAATGTTAAGCATTGCTTCAAGTTTATGTTTATTGACTGAATTTTGATTGAGGTTTGGTGAGTGGTTCAACCACCATTTTCATTTATTTCGGCATGCTTAGATTCATTTTATGTGGTTAGGTAAAGTTTGATAATGTTGGTGGATTCTAGAACCTAGTAGAGAAGTGCTTGAGGTGAATTCTTAGGAATAGACATTGTTGAGGAAATGATTTAGGCATTTTTTCAGAGCGTTTGAGCCTTTCCAGTCGACCCATGAATGAATTTGTCTCTAGTCACCATTTGAGCCTTGGGAGATTATCATTGCTTTATTTTCTTTGCAAACCTAAAATTGTCCCATCCAATTACCATAAACACTTTATCGTATCCTTAGGAGAATTTTGGGCCTAACGCAAACACAAAGAAAGTGAAGAGTTGTGCGAATCACTAAAAGAACAGTTTGGGGGTTGTGAGAAAGGCGATAAGAATAAGAGAGGCAGTTAACCTCAACTCGAATGATTGTTATTATTTTCAAAATATATATATATATATTTTTTTTTATTTTTTTTAAATTCTTCTTGGTTCACTTCAAAATCAGAAATAAGAATGATTAAGTTTGAAGGTTGTTAAAATGGTTGACACTTTGATTGGTGGTTGAGAAGAAGTGGAGATTGATGTGACTTGTAGTGTTTGCAGGAGGAAAATCGAGTTCTCTTACTTTGTTTATCCTATCCTATTTCTTGGAACCCACTACCCGAGCCTAACGTTACAAACTTGTAAAGACCTTATGATTCTTAGCGATGTCTAGTCTACATTAGTGGAGAGTAGTTCGATATTTAGGCTTATGGAGTCTGCCACCATTTGATAAACTTTTCATTTCTGAAAATTTTCTGATAATAATTTTTCAACAACCTTTGAGACTTGTGTGATTTCTAGGCAATTCGTAGTTGAGTTTGAGTCTAATTTGTGTTTGTTCATTTTTCAGTTTTATTGTGTTGTGTTTTGTGTTTTTGGTTGTTTGTTGTTTTCTTTCTTTCGTTGAGTTTTGTACCTTATGCTGGGGGACGAGCATGTCTTTAGTTTGGGGGTATTTGATAATCTGTGGATTATACTGTTTATATTAGACTTTTTATTCGGATTTCAGATACTTCTTAGTTCATTTTGACCTGAATTGCTACTTAATTTTTATATTTTGTGTTTCAGGCTAAAATGGACATTTTATCCAAATAATGAGCGAATTGGAGTTTTTTGACTCAAGAGTGAGCGGATCTCAGAAGTTGGGAAAGTTCTGAAGCAGAGTGGAGCACTATGAAGCTTGTTTCCATGAGGACAGCGTCGAAGATTGAAGATTCAAGCAAGAAGCAAGCGGAGGGCAATTCTGTAAATTCAAAATTTCACATGAAGCTTCGCCGCGCCGAAGAGAGTTGCGCACGAGAGTTTTATTTCACTTTGTCGCAACGGCGAGAATCCTTCTTCGCCGCGGCGAAGTCTGCGAATTCCAAAATGCATAGTTTCATTTTTAGGCATTTTCCTAGGTTTTTGGGCGAGGTATAAAAGCAAAACTTAGTCATTTTTTGTAAAGGTCGTTCGTTTTTAGAGAGAGAGCAGCTATTTTCATTTTCTTAGGTTGATTTTGGGCGAACTTTGATTGAAAAGGGTGAAGATTCGAGATTAAAACCAGTGGATTCATCATTTGGGGAGATCTCTTGTCCTTTCTCTTATTTTCATTATGTTGAACATTGGATTTTTCGTTTCTTTTGTTTGTGTTGTTGATTTAGCTATGAACTAACCCATTTTGGGTTAGGGTTTTGACGTAATTCGGAATTCCATGGGTTAAGTAATTGATTGTTATTATTTTCATATGATTTTGCTTTGATTGTGTGATTATTCTGAATTTATTGTTTATATGTGATGAACATGATGAGATTGAGAAATAATTCATGTTAAGTTTTTTGGGTAATCACCATTTTAGTATTAAATGCTAGAGATAGATTTAAGAATCAATGAAATCAATCTAGGATTCTTTGTGCTTAATGAGATTAAAACTATTAGTCTTCAATTTGTTGGGTGCGGAAGTTTAATAGGGAAGAGTAAGGAAATATAGCCTGAGAAGGTATATTTTACACTTTAGAGAGTTCGATTTACAATCAATGCATGTGAATATGGAATTAGCATAATCCTTAGGTTTAACCCATAGAGTCCGAATGAAGTCAAGACCCTACCCGTTTGTTTGAATTGATTTTATCCTTGTTTTAAATCTTGTTTTCATCATTTAGTTTTGAATTTTTAGAAATTTTGTTTTACTTTTAAGTTAAATTTTTCTCCCTTCATTACTTGTGAGACTAGTACACTTGCTACATTTGCATGTTTATGAAATCACGCATCACATACTGGGCAGTCAAGTAGCTAAACATGGACTTATGAGCTACTGGGGAGGAAAGGATGCTGACTTTGAATGAACTCGATTAGTTCCGTCTCGAAGCTTATGAGAATGCTAGAATGTACAAGGAAAAGACCAAGAAGTGGCATGACAAGCATATCCGGAAGAAGAACTTTCATGTGGGTCAGAAAGTGTTGTTGTTTAACTATAGACTTAGGCTTTTCCCAGGAAAACTTAGGTCTAGATGGTCCGGACCCTTCATAGTTACAAGAGTTTACCAATTCGGAGCAATAGAGGTGTCAAATGAAGAAAAAGGCACATTTAAGGTCAATGGCCAGAGGTTGAAGCCATACATCGACGGAGTGATGAGTTGCAAATCAATTCCCCTCTAGCTTGACATTCCGACATGAGAACTTGAGAGAGTCGAGCTTTCTGACTATAAACAAGAGCTCATTGGGAGGCAACCCAAGTGTTTTCATTTGTTTTTGTTGTTTACTTATTATTTTGAATTTGTTTAGTTTCTTATTATTTTTAGATAAAGTCTAATTTGTGTGATTTTGGGTGTTTCAGGTGAATTATCGAATCAAGGAGGAAATTGGAATTTTCCAGTTTTCACTGCGACGAAGAAGTTTCGTCGCCGCAGCGAAGCACATTTTGAAAAATTGGGAATTCGAAAAGTTCCAGACTTCATCGAGGCGATGCGCCTCTGTATTTTTCCGCCACGGCGAAGCAAGTTGGGCAAAAATCATTAAGGGAAAATTCGTCGTGGCGAAGAAAGTTCTTCGCCGAGATGATGCGCTTCTGTAATTTTTTGCCGCGGCGAAGAATTTGTCTTCACCGAGGCATCGACTGGGTTAGGCTTTTAGGGTTTCAAAGTGAAGAACTTTGTTGCGGCGAAGATTGTTCTTCGCCACGGTGAAACCTGCTTTTTATAAATACCGACGCAACTTTTCATTTTCAATGCAAAAACTTCAAACCCATTTGAGAGAAAATTTTTCCACCTTCAATCTTGAGCCTTTCTAGTGAACTTCCATCACTTTTTCTAACTCCTAAACTCTCCAAAACACAAAAATCAACTCATTTTAGCGAAGATTTCTGAGAAAAAATTGCGAAATTTTTTTGGAAACCCTTGGTGTACAAAATTTGGGGATCTTGCGATCTGGGCCGAAATCGATGAAATTTGTGGTGAAAGCATCTTAGGATTAGTTAGATTTCAAGCCCTCCAAACTTTAAATTAACCAATTTCGATTTTTAGGGTTGAATTTGAGATTTGATTGTTGAGTTGAGTTTTGGGGATTTTCGTGAAGTTTATGTTTTGATTTTGTTTGAGGAAGTGTTGATTGGGCATTGTGTGGTATTGAGGAGTGTGGGTTTTGAATTTTAGAGTATTTGGTTGAGTTTGGAAGAATCGTAGTTTGGGGGTCTAGGTGCAAATTTTGGAAGTGTTGTTTTACTACCGGATTGATTGTGGTTGTTCATAGGGTGGTTAGGGTTGAATTTTTATTTTTTTATTTTTTTTAGTGAATTATTGAGTTGATTGGTAGTTCTGGGAAAATGCCACTCAAGGTACCATCAAAGGGTAAAGGAAAAGGAAAGAAAGTAGACAACCAGTTTGTAAATGACAAGGCTCGGACACGCTAAGAAGGGGCAACCCAAAGGAAAGATAAAGGATTTATTCCTGACCGTGGATTGACCGCGAGCCAAGCTATGGATTGGAGTCGAGGGAGACGTTGGGAACTATTTATGAGTGCACCTGCACAAGCAGTTGTAGAGCCGCTAGTGAGAGACTTTTATGCCAACCTCCCGGAGTGTGAATCTGGTACTGTGTTTGTGAGGGGTACTGATGTGGCATTTACTGCGAAGGTCATCAATGAATTTTATAACCTACCTAAAAGACCGGAATGATTATGTGGATTTTAGGAAGACACAGTTTGAGGATGATATTATTCTTCCGGTCATTACAAAACCGAACACCACTTGGGAGGTTTCAAAAAAGGGCAAGAAGGCCATCAAGGGAACTAATTTGACACCGATGGCTCGATTGTGGCAGTACTTTATTAGTACGAGGATGATGCCAAAAACACACTATAGTACGGTGACTTATGAGAAGGCATTATTGCTTTATTCTATTGCCATAGGAAAGAGAATGGATGTGGGACAAATTATCTTGAACAACATTCAGCATACAGCCAAACCAGGGCGAGGGAGTTACCCTTTCCCATATCTCATTATAGCTTTGTGCACTCGAGCAGGAATCGAGGTACATGATAATGAGCCACTTATCCATGCTGCCCTAGTTCTCGACTCAGACTATTATCATAAGCATCTTGAACATCCAAATGATGAGCAACCAAGCATAGGGACAAAACGGTAGAGAACCACACAAGGCACTGCCTCAGCATCCAATTCCACAACCACTATGAGGGAAATGATGCAGTAGATGATGGGTCAGATGAGATGTATGGAAAAACGTCAGGATTGGCTGGCAGAGTAGACCCAGATGATGTATGAAATGCACAATAGTAGCTTCAACAAGCTCAATGTTGATACTGTAGAATTCCAATGGGCTGACTAGGATTCAGATGAGTGGATGGGCTTCGAATTAGAAGAGGACGACGTCGAGGGAGACGAGGAGTGGCATGCTGTCGTAGGCACCTAGAACTAAAACCCTAAAAAATACACATAGTAGTGTGAGTAGGGATCATTCCCACAAAGAGTGTCTAGTTGAGTTTTATGTTACATGAACAAGGCTGGGGGGTTTTGAGTAAAATAGAAATAATTTCAGGAAAAACAATTCAAATTAAACTATCGAAATCAATCAAATAACGAAACTTGGTCTAGGTCAACATCCACCATCGGAATCTTACAACTGATCATCGACACAAAAATAAATCAATTCATACCCTGAATATTCACCATTGGAACTATTTTCCTATCTCTCCTTAGTTGTAATTAATTAAGAAACAAGCGATGTAATTAACCTTACTACTAAACAACCCTAGACAAGTGCTAAAGATTTAATCTAGTGGCAGCCTTAAGACCTAGAGAGGTCGATGAAGCTAAACAACACAAACTCAAGCAGTTGCATTTAATTCAGTCAAATGTTCTTCTTAAGACTTAATAATTCCTGACGCAGCAAATTCTTAAACCCTAATTACTTCACAAGTTAAAGGGATCAAACAATTACGGATTTAATATCTAACTTAGAAGTAGATTGCAACAATTAATAAACTAGTAGGCTCCTAGTAATTAAACGCAACAATCATGACAATATGCATAGAAGAACATCCAATACTCAAAACATAAATTGAACACTAAAAACAGATAGATCTCACAGTTTTATTGATTCCGAGGTCTCCGTTTCCTTCGACCAAGTTATAAAAGTTTAGCCGCTCATGGCTATGAAAAACTCAAGAAAAACAAATTCCAGAAGAGAGAAAAGAGAGGCGTGTGTGTGTTATATGTAATCCCTAATCTGATCTCCCTCTCTCAATATCCAATTCGAATTTTAATTCTACTAAATCTAAATCTCCTAAAAATATTCTAAAATCCCAAAATAACCTTTATCCTAATCTGAGTAATTGAAAATAAAATAAAGTCTTAATACAAAACAGGAAAGTGGTGATTCCAGCTGTAACTTGCGTGCAATAGGTTTTCAAATCTTCTAATAATAAACTGCCTCTTGGACTTGCATGACAAGGCAGAATGTTCCAGAACGTCGGCAGTGCAGGTGTGTCAATTTCAAGCCCTATTATAACCTTAATGCAGCAAGTATCTCGCCAAAATCAAAACATGAAAGTTGTATATGTCTTTCTTATCGTTCCATAGCATTTTGAATCATCTCAATCTAAGCTTGGATAAGAGAGTTATGCCCAGATTACAAAACAATGTCGAAACTGTCCGAATTCACTTAATTAGTTCCGTTTTGCAATTAACGCCTCCATTTGCATCCTAAATCAAAATAGAATAATAATGAGTATATTTAGTAGAAAATAAGTATAAAAGACTAGACATTAAGGGGGTAAATATGTCATTTTGCATTCTCATCAAGGAGGCCGAAGAATGAGCACCTGAGCACCTTTTTTTCTTTTTCTTTTTTGTGATTTTTCTTTGTTTTAGTGGTTTTTGTATTTCATTTGGAACATTGAACTCAGTTGATACTTTTTGTTTTGGATTGTTTAATTTTTGTTTTACTTTCGTAGTTGATGTAAAGACGAGATTAGGGTTGTAATATTTTCATATTAGTTAGTGAATTTTTCTAACACAGTGGACACCACAGTTTTGAATTGTTTTTACAGATTTTGGTGATGAAAAAGTCAAGGACCGGGTGTGCACAAGGTTGAGAAAAACTTCAACTTCATGAATTAATCAGGGAACTATCTCGTACCTTTGTCGATTTTGTTTTTCTATTCCTAATTTGTGCATAATGTGACATTAGGGACAATGTCATCTTTAGTTTGGGGGTAGGAAAAATTTGAGAATTTTTGGACTTTTGTTCTTTTTATTTTCATGTTTTGTTGTGTATGCCAATGATGAGGTTAAGTAAAGTTTTGATAATGTTGATGGACTCTAGAACCTAGTAGAGAAGTGCTTGAGGCGGAATTCTAGGAATAGACACTGTTGAGGAAATGGTTTAGGCATTTTTCGAAACGTTTGAGCCTTTCCAGCCAACCCACGAATGAATTTTTCCCTAGTCACCCATTTGAGCCTTATGAGATTATCATTGCTTTCTATTTCCTTGCAAACAAAAAAATTGTCCAATCCAATTACCCTAAACACATAATCATACCCTTTAGGATAATTTTGGACCTAATGCAAACACAAGGAACTTGAAGAGTTGTGTGAATGAACTAAAAGAATAGTTTGGGGGTTGTGAGAAGGGCAAGAAGAATAAGAGAGGTAATTAACCTCAATTTGAAATTTTGTTATTTTAAAAAAAAAAAAAAAAAAAATTTATTTCGAGAATTGCATTACAATAGCAACAATAAGAATTGTTCATGGTTGAAGGTTGTTAAATGGTTGACATTTTGAGTGATGGTTGAGAAAGGAAGTGGGAGTTGGATTAAGTCTTAGTGTTTGCTTTAAGGAAACCAAGTTCTCCTATTTGTTTATCCTTTCCTTTCCTTTGGAGCCCACTACCCGAGCCTAATGTTACAAGCTTGCAAAGACCTTTTGATTCTTAGCGATGTCTAATCCTCATTAGTGGAGAGTAGTTTGATATTTAGGCTTATGGAGTCTGCCGCCATTTGATAAACTTTGCATGTCTGCATAAAATAATCCAGGAAGTCGGAAGGTGGATTGAAGTGGGGATCACCTACTCGGGGGACCAATAGAGAAAGATAGTCGATGCAACTTATAACTTCTTAAATTGTTGAACATTTTTCTAGTAATAATTTTGTAACAACCTTTGAGACTTGTATAAATTCTAGGCAGTTCGTTGTGTTGAGTTGAATCTTATGTTTTTCTTTTTAAATTCTTGTTAATTTTGATGTTTTGCGTTTGTTTCGGCGTTTGTTGTTTTTCTTTCATTTTGTTTTGTACCTGATGCTCGGGGACTAGCATGTCTTTAGTTTGGGGCTATTTGATAATCCGAGGATTATACTGTTTTATTTAGGCTTTTAGGCCGGATTTTAGATACTTCTTAGTTCATTTATGCCTGAATTGCTACTTAATTCTTTACATTTTGTGTTTTAGGCCAAAATGGACATTTTGGCCTAATAATGAGCGAATTGGAGTTTCTGGACTCAGAAGTACGCGGATCTCAGAAGTGGGAGAGTTCTGAAGCATAGTAAAGCACTATGAAGCTTGTTCCCATGGGAGAGCATCGAAGATCGAAGATTCAAGCAAAGAAGCAAGCAGAGGGCAATTCTGTAAATTTAGAATTCTTCATGAAGATTCGTCGCGGCGAAGTTTGTTCTTCGCCGTGGCGAAATGAGTTGCGCACAAGATTTAAGTTTACTTCGTCGTCGCGGCGAGATTTCTTCTTCGCCGCGGCGAAGTCTGCAAATTTCAGT
This sequence comes from Pistacia vera, assembly GCF_008641045.1. Classification (NCBI taxonomy): domain Eukaryota; kingdom Viridiplantae; phylum Streptophyta; class Magnoliopsida; order Sapindales; family Anacardiaceae; genus Pistacia; species Pistacia vera. Next base: position 1,111,516 of record NW_022196290.1, on the reverse strand, counting down.
TTCTTTAAAACGCACAATTTCATTTTTAGGCAAAGTCTTAGTCTAGAGCAGCTTATTTTCATCTTCCTTAGTTTAGATTTGACGAATTTTGAGTTTAAAAGTGAGAAGATTTGGGATTTAATCTGGTGGATTCTTCAACTAGGGGAGATCTTTTGTCTTTTCTCTCATTTCAATATGTTGAACCTTGAGTTTATTGTTTTTCTTGCTTGTTGTGTTGATTTAGCTATGAACTAACCCATTTTGGGTTAGGGTTTTGATGTAATTCGGATTTCCATGGATTAAGTAATTGATTTTTGTTATTTTCATATGCTATTGCATGGTTTGTGTGGTTATTCAGATTTGATTGCTTTTATTTGATGAACATGATGAGATTGAGAAATGAGTCATGTTAAGCTTCTTGGGTAATCACCATTGTAGTATTGAATGCTAGAGATAGATTTAAGAATCAATGAAATCAATCTAGGATTCCATGTGCTTAATGAGCTTAGAACTATTAATCTGCAAATTGTTGGATGCGGAAGTTTAATAGGGAAAAGTAGAAAAACATAGCCTGAGAAGGTATGTTTTACAATTTGGAGAATTCGATTTACAATCAATGCATGTGAATATGGAAATAGCATAATCCAGAGGTTTAATTCATAGAGTCCGAATAAAGTCAAAACCCTACCCGTTTGTTTAAATTGATATTACCTTGTTCTTAATCTTGCTTTCATAATTTGGCTTTGAATATTTAGCAATTTTTGTTTTTGTTTTAAGTTTAATTTTCTCCCATTAATCCAAACAAATTCGATTGCTCCAACTTGAAAACAGTAGAAAACTTAGTGCTTAGCAATTAATCCTCGTGGGAACGATACTCACTCATCACTTTATTACTTTGTGCGACTAGTGCACTTACTATTTATGCATGTTGTAGTAACAACGCATCAAACCTCAAGGAACTAAAGAGGGATTTGCTAGATCCTCTTTAGCCTTTAAGAGCCAAGATGAAAATCAAATAAAATATTTGATTCAACCAAAAGAAATCTGGCGTGGGATAGCAATGAGGGGCTAGAATATTTTGCTTTGTGAATGAAATGAATTAATTAATTTTATTTCACAAAGTGTTGCACTTATATAGTGCAACATTATACCCTATTCCATCATGGAATGGGCTTGGGCACCAACCCAAACAACTCCTTGCATCCAAACAGCCCCATTAAGATATTTTAATTTTAATTATTATTGTTATTTCAATTAAATTCAATTAATATATATATTTCATATATTAACATTTAACAATAACAATAATTCATTTAAATATATGCGAACATATATTTAAATATAATTTCAATTATTTAATTTAATTAAAAAATTAAATAAAGGCTACGAACTCAGCAAATTTAATTGCATTATGAAATTACCAAAATACCCTTTCGCCTAAAAAGACGAAAACACCCTTCTTGTAAACTGGTTCTAAAATTATCTTCTATGTGTATGACCCGTAGGCTCCTTATCATACCGGTAGTGTGTAGTATCGCGATTAACACCAATTAATCGTCTCACTACACACAAACCAAGATTGGCTTCTTGCAAGGCATCATGGCCTCCCGATAGATTCGGATTCAGCGAAGCAGCTACCTTTCAACGATATAGTTAACGTACAATCTGATCCTTTCATCAACCGTTATCTCGACAAGACCAGTGTAACGCCCACATGGAGGAACGTGATTTAATTTATGCTCTTATACCTTTAGTTGATTTTTGCTAAGGTTATTTTAAGGAAAATGTGAAGAAAATGCCTTAAACTTGCATTAAGGGTAAAATGGTCTTTTCACTCAAAATTAGTTGAAAAAGTGGGGAGTGAAAAGAGGTAGAATTTCATGGAGAATGCAATAAAATGAGGGCATTATGGTAATTGACTAAGGGATATAGATGGAATTTTAAAGAAAGTGCAAAGGCAAAATGGGAAACTAATATATAATCTTATATTATATCAAGGATTGAAAAGTGAAACCCTAGCCACTCTTCAACCCATCTTCACACCACTTCTCCTCCAAATCCTCTCAATTTCTTCACTTCTTTTTCAAAAGAAATTCATAGATCTTGGGTATTTTTGAGTTGATTTTTAATCTCAAGCATCTATAGGTAAGATCCTTGCACTAAGAAGTGATTTTTAATTTTTAAAGTGTTGATTTTGATGGTTTATGCTCATAGGATTTAAGAGGAAGAGAGTTTGAGCAAAGAAGATTCTTAAAGGGTTGAATTTGCTCATATCAAAGGTAAGTAAATCCTACCCTAAGTATGATTTAAGTTATGTTGTGTAGAGAATTTTCTTTATGCATATATATGTGTTATATGTAGAATTGTTGATGGATTTGGTGTTGAATAATGATTAGAACCTATCCATGAGAAGCTGTGTTGGTATATTTGATACTTGATTAATGTTTGGATGAGATTTGGAAGAATTGAAGTGTGTATTTCGGGCAGATTTGGTGTTAGTTATGGAGGAGTTTTGTAATGACTTCTTTCTACTAATATGCTCATAAAATATACTTCATAAAAATACATATATATATTGACTAAAAAGTAGCTGGGCCCAAACTTTTCTTTACTTAATGTATACATTCTTTACACAGTACAAAAATAACATATACAAAAACTATCAAAATGGTGGACAGTGTAGCCATGTCTCTCCGCTTGTCGACGTCCATCCAACCGCATCCTCACCTATTTCCTGCAAAAACATAGAAAGCAACGGGGTGAGCACAAAAATGCTCAGTAAGTAAATCCTCTACTTCGCTATCCCCGTGCATCACTCTTTAATTCTTTCCTTACTCTACTCTTTTTCTTCTTTTTCTTTCTCTGTTTCTTACTCTCACTGTTCTTTTCTTTCTTTCTACTTCTCTCTATTCTTTCTCTCTTATTCTTTCTATTCTTCCTAACCATGATGAAATTCATGGCAATGTACATGAATAACATGCATATGCAATAATGCACAAAATGCTTTTTCTTTTTTATTTCTATTTTCTTGTTCTATTTCTTTTCTTTTCTGTTCTTATTCTTTCTTTTCTTATTCTTTGCCGATCGGTCTCGGTTAATATATGGATTTGGAACCTTGGCCGTGTGAGTGAGTACAGTCCTCATCTACATGCACTCTTACGGACCGTATGTAAGCTTCTTTCTTCTCTCTTCTTAGGCCACTCAATTAAGGTGGCGTGCATGTAGGAAATTCTTCTTGGTACAACCCTTATCCACATACACTCTTACGGGCCGTACAATTTTTCTTCTTCTTATGCCACTCAATTATGGTGGCGTGTATGTGGGAATTTCTTATTAACACTCACGGTTCCCCATCACATCAACCTATCCTTTACTTTTCTTTTAACACTCTTTAATCCTTTAATGCTTATTCTTCCTTTCTCTTTATTCTTAGGGTGTTTTATTCTTTCTTTCTTTATTCTTTATTCTTCATTCTTTATTCTTTCTTAATTTTCTACACATACCCAATTATATGCATATGGATGGCTCATGCTTAAAATTTCTTACTTAATGCACTTATGAAATGCACAAATGCAATGTTGCATCAAAGATAGTCATTCTGCACAGGTCTTATTCAAGAAGGCATAACTTGAGTTATACACATCGGATTGCTACGATTTTTGTCTCGTTTTAAAGCTTAGAGACAGGGCTATAACTTTTGTGTTTTGGTCTCAACCCAGTTCAATCTGTAAGATGCCCAAAAATCACTCAGAAAGTCACAGCTGTGACAGGGCAGTTTTCACTTAGACCTTTCATCAAACATTAGTTGTGCATAAACAAACCCTAATTCATTTATCATTCTATTTATTTCTCAAACCATCCAAAATGAGAGAAAAACTCTCTTGTAGCATCACATACCTACATGGAAAACACACTCCAAAAAAATTTCTCCAATTCTTCCAATTTCAACCCATCATCAAATCATCACATATACTTCTCATATTCAAATATATCCAACAACAAGCATTATTCATCATCAATCTCATCTCAATTTCTCAATAATCACAACATATGCATATTTAAAATAAATCTCTACTCACTTGAATTCTTAAATTTTAGCTTGAGTTGGATTTTGAGTGGAATTTACTTACCTTATGCTTGAGTAGTCTCTCCTAAGCTCTCTACTCTTGTTGGATTCAAATCGTCTCTTAACCCTAAGCATAAACTTCATAAGAACTCAATTTTTACACAAATAAAACATGAATAAAGAGCATGAATCCTTACCTTTTGATGCCTTGAATCAAAACCCTATGAAAATCTACTCAAAAGCCCTCAAATTCCTTGGAAAAGTGAATGAAAAATTGAGAGAAAAAGGAGGAGGAGTGTGGGGGTGGTATGAACGAAATAAAGGTTTCAAACCCTTAACATTTTAGTTTATAAACTCAGTTTCCCATTTTGCCCTTACTCTTTCCTAGAAATTCCATCTTTGTCCCTTAGTCAATTACCAAAATGCCTTCACTTTTATTGAATTCTCTATGATATTCTATCTCTTTTCACTCTCCACAAAATCAACTAGTTTTGAGTGAAAAGACTATTTTACCCTTAATGCAAGTTTAAAGCATTTTCTTCATATTCTCTTAAAATAATTCTAACAAAATTTAACTAAGGGCTATACAACATAATTTAAATCATGTACCTCAATGGTGGCATAAAAGAGAGATAGAAGTGTAGCTAAATTAGTGTTAATTTGTGCACATGAATTGTTTGATGAAATGTCAAAGAGAAGTGCATGTATGAGTATGATTACGTGTTACTTTGGGATGAGTTTGTAGATGGTAGAGTGACATGTTTGCATTCCATAATGCATAATTGCACTTAAACATGTGAATTTAGAAAGAATTATAAGCATTAAACCATCTACATGCATACATATTTATAAGAGCACGAAAAAGCACTAAAATATGTTAAAGAGAAAGTAGAAACAAATGAGAATATGAAAGATATTCAAATCTGAATTTTTAGTTAAAGAAGTGTAAAAAGATAAAAAGAAGAGAAGGTTGTTGCGATGGGGAGCCCATGAGTGATATAGTCCCACATGCATGCCGCCTTTAGTGAGCGGCCTCAGAATTCATAAAAAAGAATTGTACAGTTTGTTAGAAGTGCGTGTGGATGAGGACTGTACCCAAAATTAGAGAATTCACTCACACGGCCAAGGCTCCAAATCCATGTCTCAACCGAGTCTGATCGACAAGAAAAGAAAGAATAGAAAGAAAGACTAGAAAAGAAAGAAAGAAACAAAGAAAAAGGAACAGAATAAGAATAAGAAAAATAGAAAAGAAAATGCATATTTTATGCATTTGTGCATTTGCATTATGAATATGCATAATACCATGCTCATTATCATGAGTAGTGAAAAAAATAGAAAATTGAGAGAAAAACAGAGAAAGAATGAGAAAGAATAGGGAAAGAACGGAGAAAGAACAGAGAGAAGAACAGAGAAAGAATAGAGAATAATCGGGAAATGAGATGTAAGGAAAGAAAATTCAAAGTTAAGCAACGGAGAGAGAAAGGTAGCATTATTAAGCAATTAGTGCTCACTCTATTGTTTTCAATGTTTTTGCAAGTAATAAGTGAGTTGTGGTCGCCTGGAATGTCACACAGTGGAAGGGTTACACTATCAAGTTGTTATTTCTGAGTATATGTTGTAAATATTTGTATATAAAGAAAAATTTAATATGGGCCCATACTTTATTACTCGTTTATATGTGTATTTTTATATATATTTTTTAAATGAGTTTTAATGATTATTTTACGAGTATTCTAGCTAGAAAGAAAGTATTACAGCCGGGGCATAGAAATAGTGTCAACCTCGGTTACTCTCGATATTATGTATTCAGTTACTGGACCAATGACCTATATTATAAACTGGATAGAGCAACAACTCAATCCCACTGTGGCCACAGTTTTAGTGTCATTGCCATTTACTGAATTGAACCGTGAGATAACTTCTCTTGTACCTGGGAGTGATGAATCCTCTATCTATCCACCATAGTCTTGATACACTACTTAATGCAGCTAATCACCACCGTATTGACAGCTTTGAATAGAAATGCGTTAGGTTAGTGTCAAATGTTAGAGTAGATGCCCTAGAGCCAATCAATTATTGTAGAATTGACTCTTTGTAATAATGTTCATTAATCAATAAAAGGCATTGTATACTATATTGCGTAAATCATCATTGAATGTATTGATATATGTCCTTAGAATGGTAGAATCGTGACGAGGGTATCAAGTGCTTCAAATCTTGATAGTGAGAACCCTATGAGCACATATGGTGGCCATTCTAGAAACATCCGTAGCCCCACTATTATTTTGAAGTAAGGGCATAGATAATACAGTAAGGCTATCATAGTGTTGAACGACCCTATCGAAAGGCAGTGACTGATCTCACTTGTCAAGGTTGTTTGGTGACAACCTGGTGCAACACATGAGTGCTTGCTGTAGGCAAGTTCATTGGACTGACCCACCAGAGGATTCCATATAGATGATAACCCCAGTGTCTATGGAACAAATCCTCTAACTAATGGTGGTGCATGTGATCCTTAGACTTGAGATCATTGGAGCACCTTGTGCACCGATTGGTGTAATTTGACACTAGCCTAACGCGGTTCTATTCAGAGCTGTCAATACGGTGGTGATTGGCTTCATGATTCATCACTCCTGGGTATGGGAGAAGTTATCTCACGACACAATTCAGTAAATGGCAATGACACTAAAACTGTGGCCACAGTGGGATTGAGTTATTGCTCTATCTAGTTTATAATACAGGTCATTGGTCTAGTAACTGAATACACAATATCGAGAGTAACCAAAGGTTGACACTATTTCTATGCCTCAATCTCATCGAGATAACAGATGATGAAAGGATCGAATTATACGGTAACCTATCGTTGACAGGTAGCTACTTTGCTGAATCCGAATCTATTGGGTGGCCATGATGCCTTGCTAGGGGCCAATCTTGGTTTATGTTTAGTGAGACGATTAATTGGTGTTAATCGCAATACTACACACTGCCGGTAAGATGAGGAGCCTATGGGTCACACACACAGAAGATAATTTAAGAGCCGGAAAGAAAGAAGGGCATTTTTGTCTTTTTAGGCGAAAGGGTATTTTGGTAATTTCACAGTGCAATTAAATTTGCTGAGGTCGTAGCCTTTATTTAATTTGTTAGAAAAATTAAATAAGCGGAGAGTTAGTTTAAATATGTGTTTGCATATATTTAAATAAATTATCATTATTGTTAAATGTTAATATATATATTAATTGATTTTAATTGAGATAATGATAAACAAAATTAAAATATCTAAATGGGAGCGTTTGAAAACAAGGGGTGTTTGGGTTGGAGCCCAAGCCTATTCCATAAGGGAATAAGGCAATTAAACTTGCACTATAAAAGAAAAGGTTTAATTGAGAGAAAGAAGGATTTTTTTATTATTTCATTTCATTGAAAAGAAAAGCTACAGCCCCTTGAAAACACTCTCACGCCAGGTTTGGGTTTTGGTTTTAAATCAAATACACTTCATTTTTCTTCTTTGTTCTTAAGGCTAAAGAAGATCTAGCAAATCCCTCTTTAGTTCCTTGTGATTATCTTCGAGTGTACTACATTGGTTCGATCCTACACTTGGGTCGGTAGCAAAATACGTTTAGAGACAAAGTTGGAGGAGCCTCCAAACGTGCGTATGATTTCTTAAACTCTAAATCAATTTTCTACAGATTCTTGTTTTTATATAAACTATAAATTTGTGCCCTGATCTTGGTTCTATGGAACGATCCGTGTTGTTATTGATTTTTGTTTTCTGCTGCCCCAATGGATCATTTCCTAACAGTGGTATTAGAGCCTAAGGTACCAGATTTTACAGTTTTATATGGATGGTTGATTACATGTTTTTTATTGATGATATGTTGCCTTAAAGAATCTACGTAAAATCTATTTTAAAAGCATGTTTTAAGAAATCAATTAATCGATTAATTTTAATTTGTTGATGATCTGCAAGTTTGGTATATTGGGTTATGGATTTTTGTTGAAATCAGTGTTTATGATTGATTGCAAAATCCGTTTGGTGTGTTTTTGTGACTGCTTGAACTGATCTGAAGCTACAGATCAGTGTACGCTTGCCATAGCAATATAACCCATCGTCGCGGCGTGCGTGTTTGGCTATCACGTTGATTGCTAATTAGCACTCGCCGTGGCGATATAAACCATCGCCGCGAGCGCTGATTTCGTATAGCGTTCGTCCTAAGGACGATCGCCGTGGCGATGGCTTATATCGCCACGGCGGCGATCTCACGTTAAACGTGAACATCAAGTTAATCACCGCACGCTGCGACGATATAACTCATCGCCCCAGCGAGCGCACTTCCGAGTACGTAGGGACCAGATTGTAAAGTTTTAAAACTTTTAGACCAAATTACAGATCTGTAAATTGTCAGGGGCTAATTAATAATTAACCCACCAATTTCAAAATTTTGATTGTTTTTGAAATGTATGTTATGTACTTGTTTGTATATTGCATGGTGCCCGGTACATGAGCCTTAGACCTATGGTGAATGTTTTAAATTTTGTTGGGTATGTATGGTTGTAATTTATTAAATAGAGCCTACGTGTCTTGCCTTTCTCCTCTTCTCAATGTACATTCTCTTCTCATCTCATTCCCCTCGAATGCAAATCGAGGTTTCTAAATTTATTGATGCAAAGAATTTTGTATAATTATTCTTATTGTAAATTTAGAATGATGTTTTTGTAATGTACTTAAAGACGGAGCAAAGGACGAGGCAACCATACTTGAAGACTCAAGATATTTATTACAGGACCCCTAGGTGACCCACCAATTCCTCTAGGCTCGAGGAAATCGGTTTTAGTTGGGCCATGTACCGGCATGTTTTAATATTTTGTTTAGAATGCATGATAAGGTTGAATGTTCAATAACATGCCAAACAATGTCATTCTAACAAAGATAATAATCTGGTGAGACATTAAATAACAAACCCTCAATTAAAGGATATTAAGTCACGTAAGCCTTCCATCACAATGGTTTTAATCAAACCACTGTTCGTCGAAAGCTTGTTTGCCAAAGCAAAGGGTAAACTTCCACTAGTGGGAGGTTAAAATGCATTGGAGTTTTCCTTAATGGTGATAGGTTGACTTAAAATGACGGTTTTGCTTGTTCACCAAAGCAAAGGTTGATAAACGCGTCATAGGCATAGTAAAGCAGTACACATATTGTGTGTACGTGGAGGCATGTAGTGTCCACTCTACTGATACTAAGAATCACACTTGAGGACGATGGCATGTAGTGTCCATTGGATTGTGTGATTGGCTTGTTGGCTTTTTTACATTTGAGGTTGATAGTAGGAGCTATCAACTGGTATGGATTAAGTTTGTTAGCCTACCTAATCAACTCATTTTGGCTTGTTCACCAAAGTGAAGGTTTGAAATGGGCCGGATAATTCTGAAGTAAGGGCACAGATAATACGGTAAGGCTATCATAGTGTTGAACGACCCTGTCGAAAGGCAGTGACTGATCTCACTTGTCAAGGTTGTTTGGTGACAACCTGGTGCAACACATGGGTGCTTGCTGTAGGCGATTACACCGCAGCAAGTTCACTGGACTGACCCACCAGAGGATTCCATATGGATGGTAACCCCAGTGTCTATGGAACAAATCCTCTAACGAATGGTGGTGCATGTGATCCTTAGACTTGAGATCACTGGAGCGCCTTGTGTACCGATTGGTGTAGTTTGACACTAGCCTAACGCAGTTCTTTTTAGAGCTGTCAATACAATGGTGATTGACTGTATCAAGGAGTGTATCAAGACTATGGTGGATTGACACAGGATTCATCACTCCCGGGTACGGGAGAAGTTATCTCATGGCGCAATTCAGTATATGGCAATGGCATTAAAACTGTGGCCACAGTGGGATTGAGTTGTTGCTTTATCCAGTTTATAATACGGGTCATTGGTCTAGAAACTGAATACATAATATCGAGAGTAACCAAAGGTTGACACTATTTCTATGCCTTCGTCTCGTCGAGATAACAGATGATGAAAGGATCGAATTGCACGATAACCATATCGTTGATAGGTAGCTATTTTGCTGAATCCGAATCTATTGGGTGGCCATGATGCCTTGCTAGGGGCCAATCTTGGTCTGTGTATTAGTGAGACGATTAATTGGTGTTAATCGCGATACTATACACTGCCAGTATGATGAGGAGCCTATGGGTCACACACATAAAAGATAATTTGTTTGAAACCTTTTGCTACCAGCCGTGCTTTATAGGTTCGAACATTTCCATCCATGTCAGTTTTCTTCTAGAAGACCCATTTACTCCTTATGGGTTTGACTCCTTCGGGTGGATCCACCAGAACCCATACTTGGATATAGTATGTGGAGTCTATTTCAGATTTCATAGCATTAAGCCATTTTGTAGAATCTGGATTCGACAAAGCATTGTTGTAGGTTCTAGGCTCATCGTCTTAATAGACCAATACATCGCCATTTTGAGTCACGAGAAAACCATACCTCTCGGGCTCACGACATATTCTGCCAAACCTATGCGACTCTTGTGTTGGAGGTTCACTTTGTTGCACTCTTTGTGGAGCGATCCCCTCATGATGCTCAACAATCTCTGATGACACATCATCTTGTCCATTGTTTGGTCCATCTTGTGGCCTTAGAACGTCATTGAGTTCTGCCTTTCTTACACTATCTTCTCTTTGAAGGAAATTCTTTTCTAAGAAGACTCCAGTTCGACCAATGAAAATTTTCTACTTAGTTGGATTTTAGAAGTAGTATCCCTTGTCTATTTAAGATACCCCATAAAGATACATTTCTCTGACTTTGAGACAAGCTTATTTGAAGTCAATTTCTTGACATAAGTGTCACTATCCCAAACTCTTAGATGAGACAAAATGGGTTTTCACCCATTCCATATTGCATATGGTGTCTTATCCACTGATTTTGATGGTACACGATTTAGTGTATATGTCATAGCCAAAAAGGCATAGCCCTATAACGATGTGGGTAAATCTATGAAACTCATCATTGATCGAACCATATCCAACAAGGTTCGATTCCTCCTCTCAAACACTCCATTGTGCTAAGGTGTGTGAGATATAATCCCACATTCCTTAAGGTATGCATCAAACTCTGAGCTTAAGTATTCTCTTTCCCTGTCAAATCGAAGAACCTTGATAGTCTTGCCTAGTTGATTTTGTACTTCTTTCTTGAATTTTTTCAACTTGTTAAAGGATTCAGACTTATGTCTCATTAAGTAGACATATCCAAATCTATTGAGGTCATCAGCAAACGTGATGAAGTAAGAATATCCACCCCTGGCTTGTATTGATAGTAGTCCACATACATCACTATGGATGATGCCTAACAATTCCTTTGCCCTTTCACCATGTCTAGTAAAAGGTGACTTGGTCATTTTGCCTACTAGACATGTCTTCCATACCTCATAAGACTTGAAGTCAAATAGGTCGAAAACTTCGTCCTTATGGAGTTTTGCTATGCGAGTCTGGTTCACATGACCAAGCCTACAATGCAATAGGTAAGTTTGATTAAAGCCATCAACCTTGGCTTTCTTATTTTCTAGATTGAAAATCTCATTATTATTATTAATTCTAGAACATTCAAACCATTATGTAATCTTGTAATTCCATATTAAATACCATTCAAACAAATTGACATCAATCCATTAGTTATCATAAATTGATATCCAACGTTGTCCAAAGTGGACACAGAAATAATATTCTTTGAAATTGAAGGAACATAAAAACAATTTAAAAGTTCTAGTTTAAGGCTCAAAGGAAAACATAAATAATAATCTCTTACGGCGAATGTAGCAACACGTGCTCCATTCCCAACTTGTAGGTCCACCTTTCCTCGACTGAGTAGTCTACTCCGTCGTAGTCCCTACATAAAAGTGCAAATATGAGAACCATATCCTATGTCAATAACCTAAGATGTAACAAGAGATACATTGATTTTAGTCATGTACATACCTTTAGAAGAAGACGTAGGCTTCTTCTTCTTGCTTGCTTGCTAGGAAGGCCTTGCAATGTTTTTTCCAGTGACCAGGCTTGCCACAATGGAAGCAAACAACCTTTCCATCTTTGCTAATGCCTCCAATAGGTTTAAGGACATCTTGAGGTTGAGCTTTGGGTTTGCCCTTGGCATTTCCTTTGCCTTGCTTCCCTTTTCCTTTCCATGGTGTAGTATCAACTAGCATCACTAACTTGGACTTCTTCATGTCCTTCTCTACTGTCTTCAGCATATTCAAGAGCTCTGAGAGAGACTTCTCTATAGAATTCATATTGAAGTTCATTATGAATTGGGAGAAAGAATTCGGCAAGGATTGTAGAACAAGATCTATTGATAGTTTAGCCTCCATACCAAATCCCAGTATTTCAAGCTTATGTATATAGCCAATCATCTTGACTACATGTTGGCCTACTAGGGTTCCCTTAGTCATTTGGCATCTATATAAAGCCTTTGAAATGTCATAACATTCATACCTACCACGCTTCTGAAATAGCTCTTTGAGATGTGTGATGATGGAGAAATTCTCATGTTGCTCTTGCAGATCAGGTGTCAACGATGCAAGTACAATACACTGTACAATATCAACATTGTCCATATACTTTCTATAAGCATTTATAGCTTCCTGAGTAGCTTTAGGTTCAAGCGCTTCCATAACAGGTTCATCTAGGATGTACAACTTCTTTTCTGACTTGAGTATAACCTGAAGATTTCTATACTAGCTAGTGAAGTTTGTACCATTGAACCTATTTTCTTTTTCAATGATTGATCGCAGTGACAAATTATTAGTAGTCATAATGTAAATCTACAAGTACAAATTAAACATAGTTAATAATCTTTTATTAATTAATAAGGCCTTTTATCAATTTATATACTCCTATTATTTTTTATTTCAAGTTAATAACCCTCACTATTAAACTCTGGAACGTCCATCAATCTTCGTAGTGGGCCGGAATCCCATCATTCCTAATTTGACCTCTCACGGGGGCAAGTAGACCAAAGTAAGATGAGTAGGTAGGCCATAAGCTCTAGCTTACACCATTTAATAGCACCAACTTATTAAACTCAAATGTAAGTATTGCAGACAAACTAATTACACAATCCAATGGCACTAACCCTTGGCCTCAAGTGTAACTTTTGCATCGATGAGTTTGGACACTACATGGCCACTCGTGCATTTCAAATATGCATTACTCTACCATGCCTCTAGTTGTACTTATCAACCCTTCGCAAAGGCGAATCTAGCAAAGTACACCTAGTTAAGACATAACCTATCACCATTAAGGAAAAAATCCAATGATGATTAACCTCTTAAAGGTAGAAGTGGCTCCCTGCAGGGGCAAGTGAGACCACGATGAACGATGGTTTGATTAATCCCATGGGATGGAAGGCTCGATTCATTTTTTACTTAATATCTTTTATGAAGGATTCATGCTTTAATCTCACCATTTTATTATCTTATTTAGCATGTTATCGTTTGGCGTTCAACCTTAGCATGCTTCTACAAACAAGACACTCCATAAACTCATGTTGGTACATGGCCATTCTAACACCAATTTCCTTGAGCTTAGAGGAAGTTGGTAGGTCACCCAAGGTTTATTATTCTACTGCAAAGAATAAAACATCTTCGGGATTCGTCACGCCTTTGCCTCATCTTCAAAGCTTATTCTGCTTTACAAATAAATTTAAAGAAACCTTGAGTTACATTCAAGGGGATTTAGATGAGAAGAGAACTTAAATTGAAGAATGGGTAGTAAGGCAAGACACGCAGGCCCTATTTAAAACAAACAAATCCAAAATAATAAATCCAAGGTCTATGGCCGAATACCAAACACCATGCATAATAGACACCAATCATAGAATGCATAAATTCAAATTTACCATATTTGAATTGGCGGGTAAATTTCTCTTTACCTTTTTAATTTTGCAGAGGTTTTATTGGTCCCTAAACTTTTTAAAATTAAAGTTTAGTCCATATCTAGTTTGAAAAATGACTAAACAGTCTAGAATAGCGACAACTTATTCTTTTATTGATAGCTAAACTCAAAATGCTTTTCTCCATTCCCTAAAATACCCTTATGTCATGGCAACGTGATAAGTTCTTTTCAACCCTCTAAATCCCACATGAAAGATCACGGGGTTTATCCTCATGGATAGTAACAACCATTAAACCCTAGTAGCCCAAAATCAGCCACTCCTACTAGGCCCATGCACGTAATGCGAGGTCCATAAGTTTCAGGTAGCTAGGCACTAACTTGTCTTGCTGTGGCAAGGTATTGTCGCGTGCTTGCATGTGTGGCATTAGGGCAAATCCATGCACAAGTTTACGGTGATGCAGTAGTGTGCCGTGTGCGGTAGTTGGGACAGCCATGTGCTTGTGCGCCAAGGCATAATGTGCTGTGAGGCGTATACCCTCGAATGAGGGCCAACCGTGCATGAAGGCATGGCCAAGGGCCCTTGGGGCTACCTGGTGGTGCGCAACAATGCACAACCAGGTGTAGCAGTATACAACAACACGCAGTAGGAAGGACTATTACGCACGCCAATACGTAGTAAGAGGCAGGGCTACCACGTGCACCAGAGTGCAGTAGAAGAGACAGGTTACCCTAGGGCTATGCACTGACTCACAGGCCTGTTTGAGTGGCTGTGTGCAGCCACGCACAACCATGGTCGTGCACAATCGAGGAGGGTTGCACGCACCAATGCGCAACCATGGACAACGGTTGCGCACAATAGCACGCAACCCACAAAATTTAGCCACCAAATTAGGGTATTTGCAAACCCTATTCCAACCAATCTACAAGAAACTGATCAACACAATTAAATCCAAAAACATTAGGTTTAAAATTAAAATTAAAAACCTATACATGCCAATATAGCACCTAATCACATACATGCAATTAATAGCCGAATCGAAGCTCTAATATCACTTGTAGAACCAAGTCATGGCAAGCGCGGAATTACAATAGAATTTTTTGCCATGGCATGATTCCATTACCCAAGATCACGATTCAAACTAAATAATCAACATATAAAATTTGACCCATACAAGGTTATGTGATTTACCTCCATTGGCGGCTCCTCCTTTAGATCTTTCAAACTAGTCGCTATCAATCCAACATAGGATTGAGTCCATTGGTATCCACACGAAGGTAGGTTCGGGGTCACCCTAGGATTGATTGCTAGATCAATCGGAGGGCTTAAGGGAAGTGGCAAAATTTAGAGAGAGAATTTCTCTCTCTAGGGTTGGCGGCTAGGGTTTTTGGGAGAGTTAATTTTGCTATTTAATTTGCAAAATTAACTCTATGATTATAGCTCTCTTAAATCAAAACCCAATGACCCTTTATATAGACAATCCCAAATAAGAATCCAATAAGGATTGTAAGTCCTTAATTCCTATTTGGATTGGATTACGATTCTTTTAATTCCTATTTGAATTGAATTGCAATCCTTGATATAAGGGATTAGAATATCTCTTAATCATATTATCATAAAATATTAATCCTAATTAAATAAATATTCCTATATATTTAATTCCTATATAAATACATATTCTAATTAAATAAATATTATTATTTATTTAATCCACAATATTTGTATATATATTTAATTTAATTAAATATATATTGTGCATATTAATTAAAATTAATATGATTCCAAATTTGCTAAAATTTCTCCCAATAAATTGCATAATGGCGTCAACCTCTTAGCAAAATTACCAAAGTGCCCTTTTCGCCCATAATGATGAAAATGTCCCTGGACTCCCAAATTACCGAAACACCCTTTCAGCCCAAGGACAAGATTGTCCTCCCATTTCCGTTTCTCACTTAACTACCTTTTATGTGTGTAGTAACTCTTTCTAGCTAGTATACTTGGGAAATATAATATGATAAAAACACATATGCATATAAGTGAAAAATAATGGGCCCGAAAATTTTCGTTACTTTAGATATTAAATTCTTTACATAACAAAAGTATCATATACATTAGCTTAAAAAACAATGGACAGTAGTCCCATTTCTCTTCGCTTCTCGACGTACATCCGACCACTTCTCACCTATCCCCTACAAAAACATTTAGAAACAACGGGGTGAGCACTAGTTGCTCAGTAAGTAAATCCGCTACACTATTCTTCTATCTCTGTTACTCATAATCCGAGTCTTCTTCTCGGTTCTTTCTTTGCTCTTCCTCTATTATTTCACTATTTCTAGTTCTCACTGTTCTTTATTTCTAGTTCTTTCTGTTCTTTCTTTATTCTAACTTCTCACTACCCATGATAGTAATCATGTTATCATGCATAGGTATGATGCAAATGCACACATGCATAAGAACGCATTTTCTTTCTACTTTTCTATTTCTTATTTTTGTTTTCTTTCTCTTTTCTATGTTTCTTTCTTTCTGTTCTATTATTTCTTTCCTCTTTTCTGTTCTCTTCTTTTCTTTTCTTCTTCTTTTCTTTCTTATTCTTTGCCGATCGGACTCAGTTAATGCATGGATTCGGAACCCTGGTTGTGTGAGTGAGTACAGTCCTCATCTACATGCACTCTTACGGATTGTACGAATTCTCTTTCTTCTTAGGCCACTCATTAAAGGCGGCGTCCATGTAGGTATATTCTTCTGGGTACAACCCTCATCCACATGCACTCTTACGAGCCATACAATTTCTTCTTCTTATTCTTAGGCCGCTCACTGAAGGCGGCGTGCATGTGGGAATATCATCTTGTCACCCACGGGTTCCCTATCGCAACAACCTTTCTTTTCTTTTCTTTAGCACTTTTTTTCTTTCTCTTTGTTCTTTAGTGCTTTTCTTTCTTTCTCTTTATTCTTTAGTGTGCTTGTATGCATGTAGATGGATTCTTTTTATTATTCTTTCTCAATTCTTAATTAAATGCAAAGATGCAATATGGCATGTAAACATGTCAATCTCTACTTTCTCTACCATCTACAAACTCATTTCAAATTATTATACTATCATAACCATATATGCACTTCACTTTGGAATTTCATCAAACAAGTGGTATGCACAAATAAGCACTAAATTAACTACTCTTCTATCTTTTTTTCTAGCTACCAAAATTGCCACACAATTCTCAACAATTAATCTCAAACCTGGCCAGGAAATTCACACTTCAAAATTCTATTTCAACTTCTATATAATTTCTTCAAACTTCCACCAATTCTTCTCATACTAAACACTACTTCTCATGGCGGAGTTCAACGCAACACTCAATATCCATTTCATCATCAATTCCATCAAAAAAACTCAACACTCAAGTATATAAAATACATATAGGGAAATTCTCTACTCAAGGATTGCTTAAATCAAGGGCTAAGGTTGGATTTACTTACCTTGAACTTGAGTACTTCCACTTGAATCTCCTTCTCTTTGGTAGACTTCCTCTTTCTCTAAAATCCTAGGCATATAAACTATAAGAACTCAACACTTTAAAAAAAAAAAATTTATCTCACATCTATTTACAAGAATGCTTACCTTTGGATGCTTAGGATTGAATCTCTACCAAAAGTCCTCTAGAATACCTTGAAAGTTAGTGAAGCAAATTGAGAGAATTGAAGATGAGAGTGGCATGTGAGGTGTAGAGAATGATAGGTTTTATATGCTTGAATCCTTAATATCTCATATTAATATGCATACTTTCCCATTTTGCCCCTACACTTTCTTAGAAATATCATCTTTATCCTTTAGTCAATTGCAAGAATTCCCTCACCTTCATTGCATTCTCCATGAAATTTCCTTACTTTTCACTCCCCACATTTACAACTAATTAGGGATAGAATGGTCATTTTTCCCTTAAGGAAATTTTCTCTAGAATCTTCTCAAGATTTCCAACCAGTTCTTTGCCCCGGCGAAAATTCTTCTTCGCCTTGGCGAAGCATTCCAGAGCATACGTCGTTGCGGCGAAATTTATTCTTCGCCATGGCGAAGCCTGCAAATTCTAGAACACGGTTTGGGCAAAGAGTTTGTTGTCGCGGCGAAGTCTGCAATTCCCAAATTTTCAATCTTTCACCTTAACATAAGCAAAACTCAAGGAATTAAAGGCATAAAAGCATAAATAACTTACCTCAATATGGGCGTTACAATGTGTGTGACCCGAAGGCTCTTCACTTTGCCGGCAGTGTCCCGATAACTAATTAAGCATCAAGCAATTATTGTTTTCATACACCGATCAAGATTAGCTTCTAGCAAGGCATCATGATTCCCCGGTAAGTAAAAGATCAACAATTTAAGCTTATCTTGTCTTCGGTATGGTTACCTTATAATTCGATCTGTTTCATCATCTTTTATCTCATCAAGGTTTGAGGTATAGAAATAGTGTCTACCTCAAAAGCTACCTGTACATGTTCTATATTTGGTTCTTGAATCTAACGACTATTGGATTCAACACCAACTCGATTTCACCGTGGCCACAGATTTGAGATTGTAGTTCTTTAACCAAATATCTCGTCGGGATAAGATCTCCTGTAACCAAGAGTGATGAATCCTTTGTTGATCCACCATAGCTATAGTGTACTTCTCAATGTAACCAATCACCACTGTTCTGGTAATCCCTAAAAAAGACGATGTTAGGCTAGTGTCAAATCACATCGATATTTACACACGACGCTCTGATCTCAAGTCAAAGGACCACATGCACTACCATCCGTAAAAGGATATATTCCACAGACACTGGGTTTACCATCTCGTGTGGAATCCTCGATGGGTCAATCTAGTGTACTTGCACAAGCAAGCACCCATGCATTGCACTAGGTTAATGCCCATAACCTTGACATGTGAGATCTATCATTATTTTTCGATAGGGTCATTGAACGCGACAATGGTCTCTTTGTATAATCTATGCCCTTGGTCAGATTTGTACTATTACTACGAACGGTTTAAGAAGGGCCACCTTATGCTCATAGGGTTCTCACAATTAAGATTCATAACACTTAATTTCCTCGTCACTAGTTCCATCCTTTCTAAGGACATATACTATTTTCTTTACGCGTAATAAATAGATGCTATAATATATGCTCATAAATAAGCGATGCCTTTTATTTATTAATTTGAAATGAGTTTACAAGAGGTAAATTGTTAGCTCTAGTGCACCTAGTCTAATAGTAGATATCATCATGAGGCCATAACCTACTACGTTTACCTAGATGTTTAGATTCTTACCTAACAATTTTCTACCCTTTTTTTTTTTTTTTTTGTTATAAATCATGCATTTCAATTGTATCAGATGATATTATAGTTATAAGGGACTTGTCAATGAGATTGCTTACTCCTATCTCAAAATCAAACCCGTTAACTACCGCAAGATATTTAAAATTTAGGGACAAAAATTTTCATCACAGAAAGTGGAAAATTCATCCTAAAAAGTAATGCGGGATGATAGACCAAATCATCCCCAAAGCCGCATTACCAAAGGATAATGCCCACGAAAAAACTAATCATCCCTAAAGCTACACCATTGGGGATGAAATACAGTTTCATATTAAAGATTATTTATTTTGTGACGAAATTTTTTGTCTATAAAAGAATAACTATTCATTTTGTGACAAAATTTTTTGTCTATAAAAGAATAACTATTCATCCCAAATAACACTGTTTCGTCCCAAAAAAAAGCATAATTGGGGCAAAAAATTTCATCCCTGATTGAATCGATAATTAGGGACAAATATTTTTGTCCTTGTTTGTGTGGTGAATTGGGGACGAAACTTTTCATCCCTGATTGGGTTGATAATATGATGATTTACTGTAACCCCAATTTATGAATCAACCCTACTAATTCTCCTTCATGATAATACCTAGGTTCATTTTCACTTCACTATATAAACAAACAAAACAACAAAAGCTAAGTTTCCCAAATAAAACTGCACTTCTTTAGGGTGCAGAGCGGCATACGATGATGAAGTGGATTTTGTCCTTGAGCTTTGAGAGCAAAGGGTTGGTGGTGGAGTTAGTAGAAGTGGAAAGGTCTGAGAGGTCGGGTTGGTTGAATTGAGTGCAGAGAGATATGAAGCAAGATGATGGGCTAAGGGTAAGGAGGTGATGCTTGTGGCTAGAGTGGAGATGGATTTGTTTAGAGTGAGGAAAAGGGAATGAGCCATCGGATTTTGATGAAATTTGAGTGATTAATTGAGGGAAGAAGATTTGAAGAAAACGAATGTTTGACATTTTGGGGATAAAAATTTGGGTTTAGCGGGTATTAGGTGTTCGAGGATGAAAATTTTGGACATGCGGCGAATGGGTGTTTTTTTCCTAGTTAATAATTAGGTATATGGTAACATTTCCAAAGTGCTACTGTATTTTAATTATACAATAACATTGTAAAGCAGCTCACACTCTCTATTTTTTTATTACCTTAGGTTTCTCACTATTACAAGTCCAATTACTAATTGATAGATAATGAGTTATAAAAATATGAAGTGTTACTTATTCAAAGTAGGAGATCGAGATTCACCCTCGGAAGTGTCTGCATAGGGAACTTCAAGCCATGCAAAGTATGAACCATATCCAACAATTGATAGACGATAAGTTATAAAAATATGAAGTCTTACTTATCAAAATTATATTGATACCATTTTCACAAGAAATGCTACCACAGATACGTATTAGTACTGTATTTCCAAAAAGTGTTATTGGAGATCAATTTTTTTTTTTTTTTTTTTTTTTTTTTTTTGTGGGTGAAGCAAATAGCAAAATGAAGAGAAAGAATAAAACAACTGCCCGTTAGAGCATGTCTGGATCCTTAAAGGTACCCACCACACCTTCCTGCCATTTTCAGTCGATCCACTTTTGCACCCGCACTTAATTTTCAATTTTTTATCGTGGGTTTCAATCAATTTCAAAGCAGGAGATCGAGATTCACCCCCAAATGCGTTTGCGTAGGGGATTTCAAGCCCATGCGAAGTATGAAACATATCCAACAATTGATAGACAATGAGTTATAAAAATATGAAGCGTTAATTATCAAAATTATATTCATAACATTTTCACATAAAATGCTACCATAGATATGTATTTGTAATATATTTCCAAAAAGTGCTATTACAGGTCCTTTTTTTTTTTTTTTTCTGTTTGTAGTGGGCAAAGCAAAGGGTGAAACGAAGAGAAAGAGGAAAACAATGACTCGTTAGAGCATGTTGGGATGTCGGGATCCTCAAACGTCCCCGCCATGCTTTCTTGCCATTTTCAACCAATCCTTATTCGCCACATGCACTTATTTTTCAATTTCTTATCTTGGGTTTCAATCAATTTTAGAGTAGGAGATCGATTTTCACCCCCAAATGTGTCTGCCTAGGGGACTTCAAGCCCATGTAAAGTATGAACCATATCCAACAATTGATAGATAATGAGTTATAAAAATATGAAGTGTTACTTATCAAAACTATATTCATAACATATTCACAAGAAATGCTACCATAGATATCTATTAATAACATAGCTTAAAAAAAGTGTTATTGCTGGTCATTTTGTTTGAAGTGGGCGAAGCAAAGAGTGAAATGAAGAGAAAAAGGAAAACAACGGCTCGTTAGAGCATGTCGGGATTCTCAAAGGTACCCACCACGCCTTCATGCCATTTTCAGTCGATCCTCATTCGCCACCTCCACTTAATTTTCAATTTTTTATCTCAGGTTCCAATCAATTTCAGAGTAGGAGATCAAGATTCACCCCTGAATGTGTCTGCATAGTGGACTTCAAGCCCATGCAAAGTATAAACCACATCCAACAATTGAATGACAATGAGTTACAAAAATATGAAGTGTTACTTATCAAAATTATACTCAAAACATTTCTACAAGAAATGCTACCATAGATACGTATTAGAAACATATTTCCAAAAAGTGTTATTTTTTTTTTTTTTTTCTTGTAGTGGGTGAAGCAAAGAGCAAAATAAAGAGAAAGAGGAAAACAATGGCCCATTAGAGCATGTCGGGATCCTCGAATGTAACTGCCTTTTTCAGCCAATCCTCATTCGCCACTGCACTTAATTTTCAATTTTTTACCTTGGGTTTCAATCAATTTTAGAGTGGGACATCAAGATTCACCCCAGAATGTGTCTAAGTAGGGGACTTCAAGCCCATGCAGAGTATGAACCATATCCAACAATTGATAGATAATGAGTTATAAAAATATGAAGTTTTACTTATAAAAATTATATTCATAACATTTCCACAAGAAATGCTATCATAGATACGTATTACTAACATATTTCCAGAAAGTGTTATTGCAGGCCATTTATTCTTCTTCTTCTTTTTTTTTTCTTTTTTTGGTACTGGGTGAGGCAAAGAGCGAAATGAAGAGAAAGTGGAAAACAACAACCTGTTAGGATATAACGGGATCCTCAAAGGTAGCCGCCACATCTTCCTGCCATTTTTAGCCGATCCTCATTTTTCAATTTTTTATCTCGGGTTTCAATTAATTTCAGAGTAGGAGATCGAGATTCACCCCTAAATGCGTTTGCGTAAGGGACTTCAAGCCCATGCAAAGTATGAACCATATCCAACAATTGATTGATAACAAGTTTTAAAAATATGAAGGGTTACTTATCAAAATTATATTCATAACATTTCCATAAGAAATGCTACGACAGATACGTATTAGTAACATATTTCTCAAAAGTGTTATTGTAGGGTTTTTGTGTGTGTGTGTGTGTGTGTGTGTGTGTGTGTGTGTGTGTGTGTGTGTGTAATGGTGAAGCAAAGAGCAAAATGAAGAGAAAATGGAAAACAATGGCTAGTTAGGGTATGCCGGGAACCTCAAAGGTACCCGCCACACCCTCATGCCATTTTTAGCCGATCCTCACTCGCCACCTGCACTTAATTTTCAATTTTTTTACCTTGGGCTTCAATCAATTTCAAGGCGGGAGATTGAGATTCACCCCTGAATGCCTCTACATTAGGGACTTCAAGCACATGCAAAGTATGAACCATATCCAACAATTGAAATGCTACCAAAGATATGTATTTGTAACATATTTCGAGAAAGTGTGACTGTAGGTTTTTTTTTTTTTTTTTTTTTTTCCGTGGTGGGTGAAGCAAAGAGAGAAATGAAGAAAAATTGGGAAACAACAGCCCGTTAGGATATATCGGGATCCTCAAAGGTAGTTGCCACGCCTTCCTGCCATTTTTAACAGATCATCATTCGCTACCTGCACTTAATTTTAAATTTTTTGCCTTGGCTTTCAACCAATTTTAGAGCAGGAGATCGAGATTCACCGCATATTGCATCTACATCGGGGACTTCAAGCCCATGTAAAGTATGAACCATATCCAACAGTTGATAGATAATGAGTTATAAAAATATGAAGTGTTGCTTATCAAAATTATATTCATAACATTTTCACATGAAATGCTACCATAGATATGTATTTGTAACATATTTACAAAAAGTGTTATTGTAGGTCATTTTTTTTTCTTTTTTTGTAGTGGGAGAAGCAAAGAGCAAAATGAAGAGAAAGAGGAAAACAATGGCTCGTTAGAGCATGTAGGGATCCTCAAACGTCCCCGCCATGCCTTCTTGCCATTTACAACCTATCCTCATTCGCCACTTGGGCTTAATTTTCAATTTTTTAGCTTGGGTTTCAATCAGTTTCCGAGCAGGAGATCGATTTTCACCCCCGAATGCTGTTAGTATAATCAAATGAAAAATATAGCAAACTATGAAACGGCTAAGGATGCATGGGATAGACTTCAAGTTAAAAATGAAGGAACAGACATTGTAAAAAAGACTAGGCTTAGAAGATTAGTAACTGATTACGAAAATTTTGCTATGCATGATGATGAAACAATCTCTGATTTCCATAGTCGATTGTGTGATGTTATTAATGAATGTTTTGTTTTGGGTAAAATATATCCTGATGCTGAACTTGTTAGAAAAGTACTTTGCTTTTTACCCAAGAGAGTCATGTCCAATGCCACCTCTATTGAAGAATGTTGTGACCTCGATGAGATGCAGCTAGATAAACTGATTGGATCCTTGCAAACCTTTGATCTTAACCTGAAACGATGGGATAAGAAATCAAGTAAAGGCCCCACCCTGAAACATGAGGTAATCTCTTAACCTAGTAGTGATTTTGATACTAGTGATGTAGAAAATGATAAGTGTTGTTTGCTTGCTAAAAACTTTGCAAAGTTCTTGAAGAAGAATATGAGAAAACCAAGTAAGGGTAAAAAGGGAAAACAACCCTTTGTGAAAAAGTTTTCTGATCAAACTGGTCAATGAGGCTTCTCAAAAATTTTTTTGAGAGATTTTGAAAAGAAAAGCAAGGGTATAAAATGCTTTGAGTGTGAAGGGTACGGTCATATTCAGTCTGAGTGTGCCAATACTCTAAAGAAAAAGGGTAAAGCCATGACTGCCACCCTAAGTGAGAGTGACGATAGTGAGAGTGGAGGTGATGATTCTAATGAAGATGAAAATTACTTGGCCTTTGTGGTAAACCAAGAAGACAGTGATAGTGTGTCCTCGGATGACTCATGTTATGTCTATAAAGAGCAACATGAGGCTTATGATAAGATGTATGAGTTATGGTTAAAGTCTATAAAGAAGATTAAATCTCTTAAATCTGAAAAATGGATCTTGATAGAAGATGAGAAAATTTTGAATGATAAGTTGAAAGTCTTATTTTCTGATTTGTCTAATAAGGAAATATTGTTGAATCAAGCTTTAACTGAGGCTAAGGCCGTTGTTGAGAGGTTAAATGCAAGTTCAAACAAGCTGGATGAAGTCCTTGCACAAGGAAAGACTTTCAGTGATAAAGTAGGTCTGGGATTTTCTCCTAATGCAAGCACCCCCAAACCCAATGTGACCACCTTTGTTAAAGCATCTAAATCAGTTCCAAAAGCAGTTGTTGAACCAACTAAGTAGATTTCAAACATAAAAAATTTCATACCAATATGTCATTTTTGTCACAAGAAAGGACACATTAGACCAAATTGCTTTAAACTAATTTCGTATTTAAAAAGATGCATTGGAAATCATGAGTTTTCTTCTTTAAAGTCACCACATCAGTCTCTCAGGTCACAACATCAGAATAATTTTTCCAAAAACAAAAAAGTGTGGGGACCTAAGTTAAATGCTCATTGTCTTGTTACTCATACACCATTGCTTGCTTTTCAAAATGACCAATGGTAGTTTGACAGTGGTTGTTCAAGACACATAACAGGTAACAAATCTTTATTGATTAATCTTGAATTTGGGGAAGTTGGTCATGTAACTTATGGAGATGACAAAAGAGACAAGATTCTTGAAAAAGGTTATATTGTCATTCCTGGCTTCCCAATGCTGAATGATGTGTTTTATGTTGAAGGACTTAAAGCAAATCTTATAAGCATTAGCCAAATTTGTGATAAAGGTTGTATTGTGAAATTTTCAAAGAACATGTGTCAAGTCTTGAATGGTGATGGTACTTCTTTGCTTGGGGGAATGTAATAACTCTTTCTAACTAGTATACTTGGTAAATATAATATGATAAAAATATATAAGTAGGAGATAATGGGCCTGAAAATTTTCTTTACTTTATATACTCAATTCTTTTTAATAACAAAAGTATCATATACATAAATTCAAAAACAGTGGACAGTAGTGCCATTTCCCTTCGCTTCTAGACGTCCATCCGACCGCTTCTCACCTATTTCCTGCAAATACATTAAAAACAACGAGGTGAGCACTAGTTGCTTAGCAAGTAAATCCGCTTTGCTACTTTTCTATCTCCATTGCTCATGTTTTGAATTTCTTTCCTTACATCACACTTTTCTATTCTTCTCTGTTCTTTCTCTATTCTCTCTTTGTTTTTCTCAATTTCTAATTTCTCTGTTCTTTCTTTTTTTTTTTTCTAATTTCTCACTACTCATGGTAGTAGGTATAGTATCATGCATAAATATGATGCAAATGCACAAATGCAAAGAGTGTGCATTTTGTTTCTGTTTTTCTATTTTTCTTTCTTTCTGTACTTCTTTCTTTTCTTTCTTGCTTATCTATTCTTTCTTTCTTTTCTTTTCTACTCTTTCTACTCTTTCTATTCTTTCTTATTCTTTTCTTTTCTTTCTTATTCTTTTGCCGATCGGACTTGGTTGAGGCATGGATTCGGAACCCTAGCCGTGTGAGTGTATTATCAAATTCTTTCTTGGGTGCAGCCCTCATCCACATGCACTCTTACGGACTATACCAATTCTTCTTTCTTATTCTTAGGCCGCTCACTGAAGGCGGCATGCATGCGGTGAAATTCTTCTTGTCACTCACGGGTTCCCCATCGCAACAACCTCCTCTTCTCTTATATTCTTTTAGAACTTAATGTTCATTTTCTTTTCTTTTCTTTAATAACTTTCTTTTCTTTCTTCTTTAATGTTGTTAATGTTCTTGAATGCATGTATGCATGTAGATGGCTCTTCTTAGTATTCTTTCTAAATTCAAATGATTAAATGGCAATATGGCATGAGAATATGTCATTCTCTACTTTCTCTACCATCTACCAACTCATATCAAGATAATAAATCAATAAACTCATACATGCACTTCTCTATGAAATTTCATCAAACACTTTGTCTACACAAATAAAGCACTAAGGTGGTTTACACTACCATAACAATCTCTAACCACCAAGATTTTGGAGCAAAGCTCCCTAAAAACAACTTCAAACCTGGCCAGGAAAATACACTCTATAACTCTACTCAAATTCTTTCTTAACTCACCCAAACTTCCATCAATTTCTATCAACAGAACCATCACTTCTCATGGTGGAATTCTAATCATAAATCATCATCAATTCCATCAACAATTCTCAACAATCAAAAATACAATTACATATAGGAAATTCTCTACACAATTGTTGCTTAATTTAAGGGCTAGGGTTGGATTTACTTACCTTGAACTTGAGTAATTCCACTAGGATTTCTCTCCCTTTGGTAGACTTCCTCTTTCTCTGAAACCCTAAGCATATAAACTATAAGAATTCAACACTTTAAAAATTAATCTCACATCTATTTGCAAGAATTCTTACCTTTGGATGCTTAGGAATGAATATCTAATAAAATCCAATCAAAAGTCCTCTAAATTACCTTGGAAATTTGATGAAGGAATTGAGAGAAGTCGGGGGAGAAGATGGCATGTGAGGTGTAGAGAATGATAGGGTTTTCCTTCTTGAGCCGTTAATATCTCATATTAATACTTATGCTTTCCCATTTTACCCTTACACTTTCTAGAAAATTCCATCTTTACCCTTTAGTCAAGTACAATAATACCCTCACCTTCATTGCATTCTCCACAAAATTTCCTTACTTTTCACTCCCCACATTTACAACTAATTAGGGGTAGAATGGTCATTTTGCCCTTAAGGAAGTTTTCTAGAATTTTCTCAAAAATTCCAGCTAGTTCTTTGCCTCGGCGACAATTTTTCTTTGCCCCGGCAAATCATTCCAAAGAGTTCATCGCCTCGGCGAAATTTCTTCTCTGTTGCGGTGAAGCCTGCAAATTTTAAGAATCGATTTTGGGCACAGAGTTCATTGTCGCGGCGAAGTCTGCAATTTTTTGATTTTCAATCTTTCACCTTGAAACAAACAAAACTAAGGGCATTAAGCATAAATAGGTTACGTACCTCAATGTGGGCGTTACAGGGAAAAATGTCTAATGATAATTGTTTTTTGTTGTCTAACAAAGTTTCTTGTTCAAGCACAAAGATAGATTATGTTGAGTTGTAGCACAAGAAGTTTGTATTCATAAAGGAAGATGAAATTGATAATATATCTGCTCCTGCTGAGGTGCCTACAAATGAAGATGATGTGACCACATCGATTTTTTCTGGAGCTTAAACTCAAGCTGAGGTGCCAACATCAAAACATGATGTGAGCACAACTGGAGCTCAGCAAAGACAAGCATCAGTTTTGCGAAGTGATGGGAATGAACTAATTGTTGATCTTTCTGATGAGATCACTCAAAGAAAGACCTCCAGAAGCATAAAAATACCCTTTTGGATTAAGAAAGCTCATCCACCATCCATTGTGATTGGAAATCCAAAGAGGTAATGGTAACAAGAAGCAAAAGAATGAATGAGATTAATAACTTGTGTTTTGTTTCTTTTGCAAAACCAAAGAATGCTAAGCAAGCTCTTGAAGATGACTACTTGGTTGCCACTATGTATAAGGAACTTGAAAATGTTGACATTGTTGTAGGGAGCTGTTGTACTCAGGTTTTGTGTCTTAAACACATGTTGTGTGATTATGGTTTTGATCAAGAGTGCGTGACTATGTTTTGTGATAACTCAAGTGTCTTAAATATTTCAAAGAATCTTGTAGAACACTCTAGAACCAAGCAAATTAGGCTTCACTTTGTAAGAGACACATGTAATCACAAACTCTCAACTAGCAGACTTGTTTGCAAAGGCTTTAGATTTTCAAACATTTGTGAATTTGAGGAAGTCCATTAGACTGATTCAACTTGAGTAGAACTATGGTTTCTTTTATATTAGATCATGAGAAAATTCTCTTGTTTTAGAGTTGCAAGTGTATTTGATCTGTGGAGTGTCATTGAAAATATTTCTCTCTTGTGAAATGTATGCAATGAGTGTGGTGTCCACCTTGTGTTTCTCATCTCTTGAAGTATAATTACTTTCTTACATTTGTGATTGCATAATGCTTGATTCTTATCACCTTGTGAAAGAGCTGCCTTGCTTGGAGTGTGAAAGTCATATTTGACTAATTTTCTAGGATATAGAAACCCCTATGTCTTTGGAAAATCTACCATTTAGAAGGCTACCTCCTTGGAAGTATGAAAGCTACACTTGGTTACTTCTTGAGAAAATTTGCCCATTTAATCTGAGTTGATATGAAAAAGAATTCAAAATTTTTGACATTATGTTAAAAAAAAAAAAAAAAAAAAAAAAAAAAAAGCATGAGGGAAGGGGGAGATATATAATATATATTGTTTCAATTTGACCAATGTGTCACAATTCACCCCCCTTGAGGACACAACACACACAAATGATGAAGTTTTCTTTCTGATTAATATAATGAATGTATTGAGTTATGAAACTTTGATTGTTGAACTACATGGAAGAGACTCTCCTTATGCATATGTGTTAAAGATTGAGAATTGTTTAAAATGTCATATGTACATATGTGTATCACTTGCCTCCTTAAAATTTGATGAATTTTTTATTGATCTCATGATAATTTTTTATTTTTATTTTTGATATTTTTGCTCAAAGTAGAATAAGTGTTTAAGATTTGCTGCCTTTGTACCTATGTCGCCACCTTGAGAGTGAAGTTGTCCCCTTGATTCATTATGTTCACATGAGTGTTGACAGTCACCACACACTGTCTAAATTGGTTCAGTTTGCTCAAATGATTCCTAGTGTGCTCACCTCGATCTTACATGTCCCCACATTGATTTTTAGAAGATTGCCAAACAATATGAACAAAGAGGGGGAGAATTATTTGTGTTTGTTGTGTTTCCTTGGTTGGTTTCACACGGGGGGGTTTTCTATATTTTTATGTAAGCTATTGATGCTGAATTTTTTTATAAACTATGGTTACTGATGCAAGTTATTATTGTGTTTGTTGATCCTTATTGAACTTGTTGATGTTGTTTCTTTCATGTGTAGTGAATCAATCAGTCATTGTCTTTATACTTAGTTGGTTTGTGATTTGAATTTATATTGATTGATTGAGAACTGAACTAACCCTCTTGTGCTTTTTGTTATTAATCAGTCATTGTCTTTATACTTAGTTGGTTTGTGATTCAATTTAGTTGTTCTTTACTTAATGCAAAACTATTTTTGATTGATGATATTGATTGTGTTTTGCTTAAGATTGTGCTTTGTTCATAAGTTTGACAAAAGGGGAGATTGTAAGTATTTCGTTTTTGTCAACTTATTGATTCGGATTAGTGCACAATCTATTTAGTTTCAATTTAAAGGTGTTCAAACAGAATCGCAGTGATCACAACACATCTGGCAAATTTTATTTTAATATTCATGCATATCACACCTGCCTTAATTAAATGTGATTATATTTCCAGTTGTGAAAAGATTTTTTGTGGACATTATATATTATGTGAGTTGGAAAAGATTTTATTTAATTATGATTTCAAGAATCCTTTTCCTAAAAGAAGATTATGATTTCAAGAATCCTTTTCTTATAAGGAGATTATAGATTAAAGAATCCTTTCCTATAAAGGAGTCTAGGATCTCAAGAATTGTAATAACTGCTTTCTAGTAGTATACTTTAGAACATATACAATAAAAACATACATAATTAGTATATGAAAATAGTTGGGCCCAAATTTTTCTTTACTTACAAAACATAATTCTTTACATATATCAAAATAACAAGTACAAAAACTTAGCGACAGTGGATAGTAATGCCAATCCTCCCCGCTTGGCAATGTCTTTCCGACCGCTGCTCACCTATGGGGGTTACAAGAATACTTTCTAAAACAGGTTTTGTTTCTTGTTTTTCCTTTCAACATCACTCAAGTATAAATAATCCTTTTATTATTGTGACTTTTTTAAGGAAGCCATGTTATTTACCTCCATTATTCTCTAAATATTTTCTTTGAGGTTGTTTAGTGTTTGTAGGCTTCCGATATGCTTTGGTAGGCTTTGAATTACCGTGTTTTATCTGTTGCTTGCATGAGTTGATTCTGGAACATTGTTTCATGTTGAGATCTAGACGTGTTTGAGCTACTGCTGCCGAAGTAATTCGTCATTGTTGAAACTTGAGAGGAGCTCAAGTGCGACCTGGTGGTCCCCCGTGGAAGAGAAGCTAGCTATGGTCGTTTGAGGTTCAACCAAAGAGCGAAGATTGAAGTGTTGTCTAAACAGGGAGTTTTACAACTGATACTTATTCTTGTCTTTGTAATTGAACACATAATTATTTCATAGTGGATTAGCTTCTTCTGGACTTGGACCCATGGATGTAGGCATGTTGCTAAACCATGTAAAATTGAGTTGTGTGCTTTATTTTATGTTGTGGATGGTTTATATGTTTAATCTTTAGTTTAGCAACTCATTAAGCACAACGTGAACAAGTAATCTTAACTCCGCATAAGTTTTAATCAACATGATAAAGGTTTAAAACTCTCATGAACCATATCCATCAATTGATAGATAATGAGTTATAAAATTATGAAATGTTAATTATCAAAATTATATTCTTAACATTCTCAAAAGAAATGCTACCATAGATATGTATTAGTAATATATCTCTAGAAAGTACAATTGTAGGTCATTTTCTTTTTGTAGTGGTGTAGCATAAGGTGAATTGAAGAGAAAAAGGAAAACAACGGCTTGTTAGAGCATGTCGGGAACCACAATGGTCTCTGCCATGCCTTCCTACCATTTTCAGCTGATCCTCATTCGCCTGCACTTAATTTTCAATTTTTTCTCTTGGGTTTCAATCAATTTCAGAGCTGGAGATCGATTGTCAGCCCTGAATGTGTCTTTGTAGTGGACTTCAAGCCCATGCAAAGTATGAACCATATCCAACAATTGATAGATAATGAGTTTTAAAAATATGAAGTGTTACTTATCAAAATTATTTTCATACCAGTTCCACAAGTAATGCTACCATAGATACGTATTAGTAACATATTTCCAAAAGATGTTATTCTAGGTCATTTTTTTTTTTTTTTTTTTAATAGTGGGTGAAACAAAGGGCTAAATGAAAGAAAAAGGAAAGCAACAGCCCGTTAGAGCATGTCGAGATCCTTAAAGGTACCTGCCACGCCTTCCTGCCATTTTCAGCAGATCCTCATTCACCACCTGCACTTAGTTTTCAATTTTTTTATCTCGGATTTCAATCAATTTCAGAGAAGGAGATCGAGATTCACCCCCGAATGTGTCATCATAGAGGACTTCAAGCCCATGCAAAGTATGAACCATATATATCAATTGATAGATAATAAGTTATAAAAATATTAAAGGTTACTTATCAAAATTATATTCCTAACATTTTCATAAGAAATGGTACCATAGATGCGTATTAGTAACATATTTCCAAAAAGTGTTATTGTAGGTCCTTTTTTTTGTAGTAGGTGAAGCAAAGAACGAGATGAAGAGAAAGAGGAAAACAACAGCCTGTTAGAGCATGTCAGGATCCTGAAAGGTACCCGCCATGCCTTCCTGCCATTTTTAGTTGATCCTTATTCATCACCTACACTTAATTTTCAACTTTTTATCTTGGGTTTCAATCAATTTAAAGCAGGAGATCGAGATTTACCCTCGAATGCGTCTGCATAAGGGACTTCAAACCCATGAAAAGTATGAACCATATCCAACAACTGATAGATAATGAGTTATAAAAAAATGAAGTGTTACTGTCACGGCCCCATCTTACCGGAGGCACGGCCGGGAACTCATCCCACTCTTCGTGACTCTAAGGAATATCCCCCCCCCCCCCCCCCCCCCTTAAGGGATTTCTTTCGAGCTAGCCTGATGGTACTCACCATGCTTCCCAATTGACTATAGCCCCTTGGTCTTGGGTTCGAGTGGTGGGGGAGGCGAAAGAAATCCCTTAAGGAGGGGGAGGGGGGGAGAGATATTCCTTAGTCACGAAGAGTGGGATGAGTTCCCCCGTGCCTCCGGTAAGATGGGGTCGTGACGTTACTTATCAAATATCATAACATTTTCATGAGAAATGCTACCATGATATGCATTAGTACATATTTCCAAAAAGTGTTATTGCATGTCTTTTTTTTTTTTTTTTTTTTTTTTTTTTTTTTTTTAATGGGTGTAGCAAAGAGCGAAATGAAGAGAAAGTGGAAAACAATGGCCCATTAGGGTATGTCGGGATCCTCAAAGCTACCTGCCACGCCTTCCTGCCATTTTCAGTCGATCCTCATTCACCACTTGCACTTAATTTTCATTTTTTTTATCTCGGGTTTCAATCAATTTCATAGCAGGAGGTTGAGATTTACCCCTGAATGCTTCTATGTGGGGGACTTCAAGCTATGCAAAGTAGAACCTTTTCCAACAATTGATAGATAATCAGTTATAAAAATATGAAGTGTTACTTATCAAAATTATATTCATAACATTTTCACAAGAAATGCTACCATAGATACGTATGAGTAACATATTTCCAGAAAGTGTTGTTGTAGGTCATTTTTTTTGTTGTGGGTGAAGCAAATAGCGAAATGAAGAGAAAGAGGAAAGCAATGGCTCGATAGAGCATGTCGGGATCCTCAAAGGTACGCACCATGCCTTCGTACCTTTTTCAGCCGATCCTCATTTGCCACCTGCACGTAATTTTCAATTTTTTTTTTTTTATCTTTGGTTTCAATCAATTTCAGAGCAGGAGATCGAGATTCACTAGCAAGCAAGTTTGGGTTTCATTTCAAATGAAACAAAAGAGGAATTGGGTGTTTTTACATTTACCTAGAATTAATAGTATTTCCTCCCTAATTAGTTTTCCAAATTTCTTCCCTAAAAATGCATTTTTCCCAATCGAGGACAAAATCATATTTCATCCCTAATAAGTTTCCAAATTTTGTACAATTAGAGACAAAAAATTTCATCCCAGAAAAACTAGTTTTTAGCTACAAAATTTTTCATCCAAAAATAATAAATCACGTCCTTGAATAATCTCCACATTATTTCACCATTCCCTCCAAATGGCATTGTTGGCGTGGGGTGCAGATTGAGTGTTAAGCATTTTTTAACGAAATTACAATTTCGTCCCCTAAAATGACAATTCTAAGATGAGACTGAGTTCGTCCCTAAATAAAACATTTGTTGTAGTTCCAAATTTCGCCCCTAAAAATGATTTTTTCACAATCTAGGACAAAATCATATTTCGTCCCTAATAAGTTTTCCAAATTTTGTACAATTAGAGGCAGAAAAAAATTTCATCCCAGAAAAAAATGTTTTTTAACTACAAAACTTTTCGTCAAAAAATAATAAATTTCGTCCCTAAAAATGTATTTTTACAATCAAGGACAAAATCATATTTTGTCCCTAATAAGTTTTCCAAATTTTGTACAATTAGAGACAAAAAAATTTGTCGCAGAAAAAGAAGGTTTTTAGCTACAAATTTTTTTGTCCAAAAATAATAAATTTCATCCCAAAATGATTTCCCTCCATATTATTTCATCATTATCTCCAAATGGCATCGTTAGCGTGGGGTGGAAATTGAGTGCTATGCATTTTGTGACGAAATTACAATTTTGTCCCCTAAAATGACCATTCTGGAACGAAACTGAGTTCGTACCTAAATATTTCGTCCCTAAATTAAAAATTTGTTGTAGTGAGCATCAAGGATTTTCATTGCATTCTTAATATCAACTAGTCCAAAAAAAAAATGCGATGTCTAGAAATATATTCTTCTCTTGATCATTTAGCTCATCATAACTTATTTTTGACACATCCTGAATCTTTGGATTTGGATTTCTTTCTAGGTTATGCAATGCACTCTCCCATTCTGAATTTTTCTTTTCAAATAGTGACTCACCCAAAATTTTAAGAGCTAATGGAACACCTTTAGCAAATTCTATTACCCTTATTGATAGCTCTATGTAACCTTTAAGGGGATAATCCAATTTAAATGCTTAACAACCAAAAAGTTTAAGAGCATGATTATGTACTAATCCCTTAACCTCATATATTTTATCACAACTCACCCCAAAATTTTTAAGCACTTGTTTGTCCCTTGCTGTTATAATTATTCAACTTCTGGAACCAAAACATTCAAGCTCTCCAATTAACTTTTCTATTTGTGCTTAATAGGTCACATCATGAAATACAATGAGAACTTTTTTTTTATTGTGAAGCCTATTTTTATAGAATGTGGACTTTGAAATGGCCTATTGGTCCTCCAATATTGTAGAAAGATGTTCTTGACCCAAATGAATTAATCCAAATTTTTCTGACTCTTCCCCAACATTACTTTGAAAGTAGACACTTTCAAATTGACATGAGAGTTTTATGAATACAGTATGAGCAAGAGTTATCTTGCCTATACCATCAATTTCCCAAAGTCTTTACACTTCTGAAAACATCTTTGGACTCAATACATAATAGCGATTCAATTTCCTTGATTGTTGATTGTATTCCTACCAGGCCCGTATTGTTAATTTGGGACAAATGATTCAGTATTTTCAAGATAAAATTGACAATTTCCTCTATTAAAGTAGCTTCAGACCTAGTAAATATAAAGCACGGCTTTAGTCAATTAAATTAAAAGAGAAATCGTAATGCTTTTTAATTATTATAGCTATGCTAAAGCCTAAAGAACAATATAATGGAAAGTTTTCATTACAGTTGCCAAATGTTAATCTTTTCATCAGGCCTTGTGAAAGAACCGACAAAAGGTAAAGTTCGTAGTACGTTTCTTAAGTTATGTAAGAATCTTTGGTTAATTTCCAGTACCTCTTTGGAAATTTAATTCTAAATTTATACTTTTAAGTGAATTTAATCAAATAAAAATGAGTTTAATTATATTATTTGCCAACAAAATATAAATAATCTATAACTTTTAGTTAAAACGTTCAAGTAGTGCTTTAAAAATTAAATAATATATTCTCAAAATCAAAGACACTAGCATAAATATTTTTTTCATCAATAATATATCTTATTTATCTAAAACGCTTCATCAAATCAAAGTCAATATAATGCATATATGAAGTGCTGTCAACAAAATAACTGTTAGTAAAGATTAAAGCAGCAACCACCTAATATTTTTTGAAAGAAAGCCAGAGAGATTCGAAGCTTCTATCAAAGCACTCTTCCATCTCAGCACCTTCTCCAAGCTCTGCTCAAATCCTTCTTCATGCTTCACAAATGCTTCCCTAAATGTCCCAGTTTGGTTCCTTACATCTAATGGATCTACTTTATGGAAAACTAGCATTGCAATTAGATTTCCCAATTTCTTGCATTCAATGATCTTTACAACTTCTTCAAGGCACCGTCTAGAAGTTAGGGGTGGGAAAACCGGTTTACCGAAACGGTTGGGCATTTTTTGAACCGAACCGGAAAACCAGTTCAAGCAAAAATTCAAACCGAAACCGAACCGAATTAGTACTTGAACCAGTTTTAAACTAGACGAAATAACTAGTTCGGAAAACCGATTAACCAATTTGAACCAAATTTTAAATAAAAAATTTAATCTTCTTTGAACTAAAAGTATTCCCAAGTTGAAGGCAATAACAAATTTGAGTATCTCATAATTAATCTTGGAATGGCGGCCTAAAGGTCTGCAAAAACTCATAACAATAAGTTCTAAACACAATAACACAGAAAAATTAATCAAAAATAAAGATTAGAACAAGAAGCTATGTACCTCAAAAGCTTCATTGATGATGAAGGAATTCCTAGAACTGAGATTAAGAGGAAGTCGTTTCTTTCCTCTCCATGCCAAAGAACTCAAGTTCAGCTGTAGGCTGTAGCACATAATGTCACGAGAAAGAGAGAGTGTGAGAATCGAATTTGAATAGTTGAGTTGTGTTTTAGTATGAGAGAAAGAGGAGATAACAATTTAAATGGTAAAGTGGGAGAGAAAATGAAGAAGCATAAGCCACGAGGTACACATGAGACGTAGAAATTAGAGAGAAAGATGCCTAGGGGCTGGGTTTGGTTTGACTCATAATTGTAAACAGCACACTCTCCAATGTGATGTTCTTGGCAATATAAAAAAAGTAGGTCCCATTTGACTTAAATATTAAACAGCACACTCTATCATGTATTAGTCTTTATCAATATTAAATATTACTTTTTCTTTATGAACTAGTTTTAAAATCTGGTTTCGGTTAGTGAGTTTGAAAAAAATCTATAAACCAAAAACCAAACTAGATAATCGGCTTACAAAATTTTAAAAATTGAACCGGTTTACAAAAAAACCGAATGTTCAGTTCGCTTTAGGTCTGGTTTTTCAGTTCGGTTCTATTTTTAGACTTTTTTTCCACCCTTACTAGAAGTGGCATACCCCTTTGAGAAGATGATAACCACAATTTTTTATTCTCTAATTGCATTCAAAAGTGTTTATGAAATTTCATCTCTTCTATGAAGCATATTATCGATGAAAGTGTTAATTTTCTTTGAACACAAAGCTGCATAGAGATGGTTTGTAAAGTTGTCAGGTGTATCCTCGTCTCTAAAACTTTGGAAGAAGAAGAAGAAGCCAGTAATACACTTCACAGTTGATGAAAGACTCCTTGAAGAAGAGATAGTTGTGAACTTTGGAAACGTTAAGTAACGGAGAAAATATGAAGAACCCAACTCCAACTCAAAATTATATGACCAAGACAGTGGTGTGCTTTCCTGCTTCGATGAACCTTCACAAGAATGTTTTGTGCAAATGTTGAGTAATTTCTCTCTTTTTTGTGGCCAAATTGCTACTTTGTAGTTTTCTTGAAGTTTCTTTGTGGACGAAAAGTTGATTCAGTAGTTCAATCACACTTTAACTTTTGACTTGAAAGGAAGGACCGTGTCTTTTGTTCCATAAATTAGGCTTAATAACATTAATCCCCCTAATCTATGATTAAATAACATAATACCGTTTAAGGTTTCAAAAATAACAAAAAGTCATTTATTGTTAAGTTTTATGTGTTAAAATAAATGGTAAGAGGACAATTTGATAATATTGACAAACTCTTAACAGTTTGAACTTTAACGGCTAACTAACAACTCATTAACGTCAAGGGGATTATTATTATTTTAGAAACCTCAAGGAGATTTTTTTATTTTATCATATCTTAGGGGTTTATGTTAACCCCCTATTATTAATATACTAGGATATCTTCACCTATAACTGGGCTTATTGAGTCATTTTAAGGAGTGGGTATTGAAATCCCAAAATGTATTATAAATAAAAAAAAAAAAAAAAAAAAAAAAAAAAAAAAAAAAGTTACAATATCAAATCTATATATAAAAAAAAAAAAAATTATTTTTAAATAATAATGCGACATGAATCTAGTACTAGTATTCTAAACATCGAAGTAACGTGGAAGATGCCTATTTTATACTTATAGATAACATTATCTCATGGGATAGTCTGACGACGTTACTAGAGCAAGGTGCTGAGACTATCTTGTATTAGTTTTTCTCCACATAATTAATTAATGGAAGTAGCATCACAATTTTCTCATTTCAAGTGATGTTTTTTTCTTTTTTTAAATTTTGTTATTTTTACAATTAAGATGTTATTGATTAACTGATGTAATAAATGATGATACATAACTTAGGATAAAAAATTTAGACTATTTCGAGTGTATATCCCATTTCCTAGAAGGTTCCTTGTGTGGAAAAGATGATTTAATAATTGAATTGCACTCTTGTTGACTCAAAGTCTTTCAAGTATTTTGAGTTTGAAAAGACTATTGAAATTCCAAATAATAAAAAATAACCAAAAAATATTGAAGAAGACTCAAAGTCCAAAATCCGGGCAAAAATTATAAAATTTACAAGTTAAACTAAAATCTGTGTAAAACAAATCCATACAAAGATTTAGAATACATTACCAACGTTTGGAGGCTCCTTCAATATCTTTGATTTGATCTCACTTCCAATTCAAAGTAGAATTGTACTCACGCCATCCACATGAAGACAATCCGATAGAACCTTAGTATTGTTTTGCTAGAATAATATAAAGGCTTCAAGAATCAAGAATCAAAAAGAGAAAAAAATTATTCTCTTCAATCAATGAGAATGTGAAGGGGAGTGAATGGTTGGCTAGGGTTTTAATCAATGAATAATTCTTATTGTGTTTTAATTTAAGTTGCACTTATATAGTGCAACTAATTAAAACCCTATTCCACTTAGGAATAGCCATGGGCTCCAACCTTAGTCCACCCTTGTAACCAAACACCCCATAATGGCATTTTAATTTTAATTAATTATTATTATTAAAATCCATAAATATTAATATATTAATATTAAATATTAAATATATATGTACACATATATTTAAATATAATCCCACCAATTTTAATTTCAATATTAAAATTGAATACAGGCAATAACCTCAGCAAATTTAATCGTACTGTGAGATTACCAAAATACCATTTTGTCCTAAAAGACAAAAGTACCCATTTCACAAACTGATTCTTAAATTGTCTTCTTAGTGTGTGACCCGTAGGCTCCTTATCATATCGGCAGTGAGTAGTCTCGCAATTAACACTAGTCAATTGTCTCACTACACACAGACCAAGATTAGCTCCTACTCAAATATCCTTGATATCTTTGTATTAAGTTACTAGACCAATGACTGGAATAATAAATTGGATTGAGCAAAAACTCAATCCCACTATGGCCACAGATTTAGTGTCATTGCCATTTACTGAATTGTATAGTGAGATAACTTCTCCCTTATGTGGGAGTGATGAATCCTTTGTTGATTCACCATAGTCTTGATACACTTCTCGATGTAGCCAATCATTACCATTCTGATAGCTCTGAATAAAACTACGTTGGGCTAGTGTCAAACTACACCAATGGTGCACAAGGTGCTCCGGTGATCTCAAGTCCAAGGATCACATGCACCATCATCCGTTAGAGGATTTATTCCATAGACACTAGGGTTATCATCCCTATGGAATCCTCAGGTGGGTCTATCCAATGAACTTGCCTACAGCAAGCACCCATACGTTGTGTCAGGTTGTCGGCAAACAACCTTGACAAGTGAGATCAGTCAACACTATGATACTCTTACCGTATTATCTATGTCCTTAGTCAAAATAATACTAGGGCTACGTACATTTCTAGAATGGCCACCATATGTGATCTGAGGGTTCTAACTATCAAGATTTGAATCACTTGATACCCTCATCACGGTTCTACCATCCTAAAGACATATATCAATACATGCAATTATGATTTACACGATATAGAAGAAAATGCGTTTTATTGATAAATAAACATTATCACAAAGAGTCAATATTACAATAAATTGATTGGCTCTAGGGCTCCTAGTCTAACGATCTCCCACTTGCACTATAGCCAATCATTCATGTATTTAATATCGAATGACCTTAAGTGTCTTTCATGCTTCTACTGCGATAGAGGCTTCATTAATGGACCGACGAGATTGTCATTAGTATGTAATTTGTTGATCTGCACATCTTTCTTCTTAACCATTTCTCTAATGAGATGATAACGCATGAGTATGTGTTGTTAGTGAATGACCCAGTTACGCAGCAGAAAACAAAAACATAAACTACATGGATTGTTCCTTAGAACCAAGATCCGGGTACAAAAATCAGAGTTTATACAAAATAATCAAATATGCAGAAAATTAGTTTGAAGTTTAGGAACCATACCCACGTTGGAGGCTCCTCCAATTTTATCTCTGAACGTGTTTTGCTATCGACCCAAGTGTAGGATCAAACCGATGAAGTCCACACGAAGACAATCGCAAGGAACTAAAGAGAGATTTGCTAGATCCTCTTTAGCCTTAAGAACAAAGAAGAAAAATAAAAAAGAATTTGATTTCAAAGCAAATAAGCAATGTGGCGTGGGAGAGAGTGTTTTTGGGGTTGTGTGTTTTTCTTTCTCAATCAAAGAATGAATCATCTATTAAAAATCACACACACCTTTTTCTTTTATAGTCATATTTTAGTTGCCTTATTCCTTTATGGAATAGGCTTGGACTCCAACCCAAACACCCCATGT
Organism: Pistacia vera; assembly: GCF_008641045.1. Classification (NCBI taxonomy): domain Eukaryota; kingdom Viridiplantae; phylum Streptophyta; class Magnoliopsida; order Sapindales; family Anacardiaceae; genus Pistacia; species Pistacia vera. The sequence goes on along the minus strand of NW_022196290.1, from coordinate 1,070,853 downwards.
TTCCAAACAATACCAATTAGATATTTATTTTAATTCATCATTATCTTCAATTAAAATCAATTAATATATATTTAATATATATATTAACATTTAACAATAATGATAATTTATTTAAATATATGCGAATACATATTTAAACGTAATTTCACTTATTTAATTTTTCTAATAAATTAAATAAAGGCTACGACCTCAGCAAATTTAATTGCACTGTGAAATTACCAAAATACCCTTTCGCCTTAAAAGACGAAAACGCCCTTCTTTCTTCTTGCATCTTAAATTGTCTTCTATGTGTGTGACCCTTAGGCTCCTCATCATATCGGCAGTGTATAGTATCGCGATTAACACCAATTAATCGTCTCACTAATACACAGACCAAGATTGGCCCCTAGCAAGGCATCATGGCCACCCGATAGATTCGGATTCAGCAAAGTAGCTACCTGTCAACGATATGGTTACCGTGCAATTCGATCCTTTCATCATACGTTATCTCGACGAGACGAAGGCATAGAAATAGTGTCAACCTTCGGTTACTCTCGATATTATTTATTCAGTTTCTGGACCAATGACCCGTATTATAAACTGGATAGAGCAACAACTCAATCCCACTGTGGCCACAGTTTTAGTGTCATTGCCATATACTGAATTGCGCCGTGAGATAACTTTCTCCCGTACCCGGGAGTGATAAATCCTCTGTCAATCCACCATAGTCTTGATACACTCCTTGATGCAGCCAATCACCACCGTATTGACAGCTCTGAAAAGAACTGCGTTAGGCTAGTGTCAAACTACACCAATCGGTGCACAAGGCGCTCCGGTGATCTCAAGTCTAAGGATCACATGCACCACCATTCGTTAGAGGATTTGTTCCATAGACACTGGGGTTACCATCCATATGGAATCCTCTGGTGGGTCAGTCCAGTGAACTTGCTGTGGTGTAATCGCCTACAACAAACACCCATGTGTTGCACCAGGTTGTCACCAAACAACCTTGACAAGTGAGATCAGTCACTGCCTTTCGACAGGGTCGTTCAACACTATGATAGCCTTACCGTATTATCTGTGCCCTTAGTTCAGAATAATACTGGGGCTACGGACGTTTCTAGAATGGCCACCATATGTGCTCATAGGGTTCTCACTATCAAGATTTGAAACACTTGATACCCTCGTCACGGTTCTACCATTCTAAGGACATATATCAATACATATTGCAATAATAATGATTTACGCGATATAGAATAAAATGCATTTTATTGATTAATGAACATTATTACAAAGAGTCAATTCTACAATAATTGATTGGCTCTAGGACATCTACTCTAACATGTGTTTGGATCGCTAGTGAGATAGTGAATCCTTTGCTTGAGCTATTGCTCCATTGTTGTCATAATAGACTTCTATTGGATCAACAATAGTGGAGACCACACCAGGTTCTTCTTGATCCAATCTGCCTCTTTGGCCGATTGGATAATGCGATATATTTGGCCTCCATTGTAGAATATGATATAGTGCTTTGCTTGGAGCTTTTCCAGCTCACTACACCCCCATTGAGACAAAATACAACCCCAGATTGTGAGCGATAATCATCCTTATTTGTTTGGAAACTAGCATCACTGTATCCTCTTACAGTGAGCTCATCTTCCCCTCCATAAACCAAAAACATATCCTTAGTCCTTTTCAAGTACTTAAGGATGTTCTTGATAGCTATCTAGTGATGCTCACCTTGATCTGACTGATATCTACTACAAGTGCTTAACGCTCATGAGACATCAAGCCAAGTACATAACATGGCATACATGATGGATCCAATTGCTGGCACATATGGGATCCTCTTCATTCTATCTCTCTCATCGTGTGTTTTAGGACACATATCCTTGGAGAGATAGACACCATGTGATATCAAAAGAAATCCCTTCTTGGATTCTTCCATACTAAATCTTTTCAGTACCTTCTCAATTTATGTACTCTGACTTAGGCCAAGCAACCTACGTGATCTATCACGGAGATCTTTATTCTGATGATGTAGGCTACTTCTTCTAAGTCCTTCATACAAAAGTACTTGGATAACCAAGTCTTTACTGACTGCAAGTTTGGCATATCATTCCTGATGAGAATTATGTCATCGACATACAACACCATGAATTTTACTACGCTCCAACTTACTTTCTTGTAAACACATGGCTCATCTTCGTTTAATGAAACCGAATTCTTTTACAGCTTCATCAAAATGAATGTTCCAGCTCCTTGAAGCTTGCTTGAGTCCATAAATGGACCTTTGCAACTTGCATATCTTATCATCTTGTCCATCAAGAATGAAACCATCAGGTTGTTTCATATACACATCCTCCTCAAGGTTCCCGTTCAGGATAGCTGTTTTAACATCCATATACCAAATTTCATGGTCATAATCCAGATAGATTTAATCATGACAACAAACAAAAAAAGTTTCTCATAGTCAATACCATGAATTTGTTTGAAACATTTGGCAACTAGTCATTCCTTATAGGTATGCACATTGCCATCCATGTCAGTCTTCTTCTTGAAGACCCATTTACACCCTATGGTTTCTACCCCTTCAGGTGGATCCATAAGAGACCATACCTAGCTCTACTACATGAAGTCCATCTTTGATTTCATGCCTTTTATCCATTTAACGATATATGGATCTGATATAGCGTTTTCATAGGTTATGGGTTCATTATCTTAGTAGACCAGTACATCGCCATGCTGAGTCATGAGAAAACCATATCTCTCAGGCTCATGACGACTCTTCTAGACCTACGTAGCTCTTGTGCTACTTGAGGTGGTTCACTTTGATCCAAAGATTATGGGGTAACCTCCTCACGATGTTCAACCACTTCTTATGACACATCTTCCCCTCTTTCGTCTGATGTATCTTATGGTTCTAGAACTTCACCGAGTTATACTTTTCTCCCACCAGTACCTCTTAGGAAAAATTCTTTTTATAAGAAGACATTAGTATGAGCGACAAAAATTTTGTGCTCATATGGATGGTAGAAATAGTAACCTTTGGTCTCCTTAGGATACCCCACAAAAATACATTTGTTAGATTTCGGGCCTAGCTTGTTCAATGTCAATTTCTTGACATAAGCTTCACAACCCCAAATCTTTAGATAAGACAAGTTGCGCTTTCGCCTACTCTACAATTCATATGGAGTCTTATCTAAAGACTTTGACGGCACACGGTTAAGTACACGAGTCACAATCTCTAGGGCATAACCATATCAAGTAAAGTCCTATTCCCCATTTCAAACACATCATTATGTTGGAGTGTATATGGAGGGGTGAGTTATGATACTATCCCACACTCCTTTAGGTATTTAGACCTGAAGCTCAAGTATTTACCTATTCGATCTGACCGAAGAGCTTTAATACTTTTGCCTAACATATTTTTTACCTCATTCCTGAATTCTTTTAATTTATCAAAGGTTTCAGATTTATGTCTCATAAGGTAGACATAACCATATCTACTAAAGTCATCAATAAATGTGATGAAGTATGAATATTCATCTTTAGCCTCAACTATTAGTGAATCGCATACATCACTATGGATGATGCCTAACAGTTCAGAAGCCCTTTCACTTATTCCTATGAAAGGCAACTTGGTCATCTTGCCTAAAAGACATGACTCGCATACCTCAAATGACTGGAAGTCAAAAGGGTCCAAAACTCCATATCTTTGAAGTTTTGCAATGCGAATTTTATTAGCATGACCAAATCTACAATGTCGGAGGTATGTTTGGGTTTGATCGCTATGTTTAGGTTTCTTAATTTCAACGTTGAGAATATCCTTATTGTTTAAATCAAGAACATATAATCCATTATATAACCTTGCAATTCCAAATAGAATACCATTCAAACTAAAGGACAACAATCCATTAGAAATTTCAAAATGATATCCTATATTATCCAAAGTGGATATTGAAATAATGTTTCTAGAAATTGCATGTACGAAATAACAATTATTAAGTTCCAACAATAAGCCTGTAGGCTAAGTCAAACAATAAGTCCCTACAACTAATGCAGCCACATGTGCTCCATTTCCAACTCATAGGTCCAATTCTCCCTTGGCGAGCAATCTACTCTACCTTAGTCCCTACACATTAGTACAAATGTGAGTACCACATCCTGTGTCAATGACCCAAGATGTTGATGGAGTGAAGTTAATCTCAATCATGTACATACTTGAAGTCGAAGCATCTGACTTTGTGTTGTTTGCGAGGAAAGCCTTGCTATGCTTTCACTAGGATACTCTAATTTAATCTATAATTTCTATTGCTTTCAAGTTCACATGCAAGGATTATAAATCAGACTCCATAAGTTGTAGAATATACCTCTTCAAGCTATATTCTCCTACTTATCCCTATTAAGCTTCCGCACCCAACACAATGAAGATAAATGTTTCAAAGTCTATTAAGCTAAGTGGAATCCTATAAAGATTTCATAGATTGCTAAACCTATCCCTAGTGTTCGCTTAATCTACGGTGTTTACTCTAAGAAGCTAACACATGAATCAATTCTCAGTCTCATCATGCTCAACATTCAATTGAATCAAAAACCCAACATCCAATTGCATTAAGTACAAGAATAAACACATAATCCAAGCAATAGAACTCAAAAACAACACAAATTTATAGACTAAACCATTGTAATCCAAGTTACATCAAAACCCTAACCCAATACTTAGTTAGTTCATGCTCAAAATAAAGAAAAACATCAATAAATTGTAAATATAGAGTTCAACATGTTAGAAATTGAAAGAGAAATGAAATCTTCTCTAATTTGGAGACCTAAACTCTTCAAATCTCTTTTTCCTCTTCCTTTTGCATAAAATGTCGACTTCCCTTCAAAATGAGCCAAGAACAAATGCAATAATAGAAAAATGTTGTGTTTTACAAAAACTTAAAAATGCAGTTTTTGCCGCAGCGAAGAAAAATTCTTGCCGCGGCATCAATTTGAATTTCGTTGACCATGAGTACAGAGGCTAGCTTGCTACAGCGAAGAGAAAACCTTGCTATGGCAAATTCTTGATCTTCTTTGTTGAATTTACGGAACTACCCTTCATTTGCTTCTTCGCTTGAATCTTTGATCTTTGTGATCCCCAATAGGAACAAACTTCAAGGGTGCTTCCAATTAGCATCAAAATTCCCCCGATCTTCTACATTTCGCTCGATTTTGGGTCCAAAAACTCATTTTTGCTCAATTTTGCTTCGACTGCACATTTTGGCTTGAAACATAAAATATGCAAAATTAAGTAATAATCCAAGCACAAAACTCGTAAGAAGTATCCGAAATCCTACAAAAATCATAAAGAAAACAGTATAATCCTAGGATTATCAACCAGGCTTGCCACAATAGAAGTAGACTATCTTCCCACCTTTCCCAATGCCACCCTCAAGCTTGAGAGCATCCTGTCCTTTGGGCTTGGGCTTAGGATAAGCCTTGGCCTTTCCCTTACCCTTACCCTTTCCTTTACTAGTAGCAATTAGTAAAACAGGCTTGCACATTTTCAAGTCTTGTTCTACAGTCCTTAGCATGTTTAACAGCTCTTATAGGGATTTCACCATCTTGTTCATATTGAAGTCCAATATGAATAGTGAATAAGAGTCAGGTAGTGACTGCAGAATTAAATCCACTTGTAAGTCTACATCCACACCAAACCCCAAAGTCTCAAGCCTCTTTATGTACCCAATCATCTTGAGCACATGAGGACCAACTTAGGCTCCCTCAGTCATTCGACTCCTAAATAGTGCCTTCAACACCTCATATCTCTTATGACAAGCATTTCCTTGAAAAAGCTCCTTGAGGTGCAAAATTATGGCACTTGCATCCATATTCTCATGCTGCATTTGCAGCTTAGGTGTTGATGCGACTAAATCAACCCTAGCAAGTGCACTAGTCGTGTTCAAGTAATAAAGTGATGAGTTTGAGTATCGTTCCACAAAGATCAAAGCGAATATTTGTAATTACCTAAAACTACCTACACGTTATTTGAGAAAAAGAAATCTTAGAGTGTAAAAGTAACCAAATAAAAATAACTAAATTAAACAAATGAATAATGTGATGAACTTTGCAATATTAATGAAGTTAGGGTATAGATTTCCCCATAATTATGCTTGACAACAACTCTTAATACCTGTTTGTGCTATGAATTGGTAGGATTATTCTAAGGCCAATTATCCTTATTCAGGCATAATATTCAACTTAATACAGATACCTATTCGGTTACTATGAAATTAAGAAGCATAAATTCATCAATACCTTACAACTAATTAAACCAATTCGGTTATGAATTAGATGGACCACAAATTAATCCTAGAATCTCTATTCGATTACTTCTAGTTTCAATATGTTGTGCAATGTTATTCCCATAGAACAATTATGAATATGAATTAAGCAATAAACCCTAACTTCTCTATTCGAAACATAATCAAGGTAATTGAATCAATCCAACATTTATAAAGCATTAAACCTAAACTCTTGCACAAATTCCTAAACATAAATATAGTATTAAGAATAAAAATTGTTCAAAACATAGTTAGGGTTCCATCCTCCCCTAAAAAAAGAGATTTACTCCATCCTAAGAACAAAAAAAGAAATAGAGAAGAAAGAAAACATAATCAGACTTGAAAATTAACAAAAATCAAACTCTTAAATCTGATCTTCAGTCTTCATGCCACAAGAATGCGTATTATCCTCTCCAAAATATGCAAAATTCGTCCCTTGACAACTTATCTCAATTATACTTAAATACCCAAAAGAGTCCTAAGTGAAAAAGGAAAGAAAAACTAATAAAAACGTGCTAATAGTTTCCGTCACAACCCTGGCCATGGCCAAATTTAAGCTACCACAGCCTAGGCCGTGGTGCTTCCTGGTCTCTTTGTTTTCTCTTTGTTCCATCAGCATGGCCATGGTGAACTACCAAGGCATGGCCGTGGCCTTCAAGACTGAAGGGTAATCTCAACTTCTTCAAGTTTTAAGTCCCAATTTCATTCCAATACTCCAATCTACTCAATCAAAGCCTTAAAAAAACACAAAAGTTATCCAAATCAATAGGTAAACCATTCATATCTCAAACTTAACAAAAACAAACATCAAAACAAAGGAAACAAATGAGAAGTTAACTAAACTAACATCAACACAACCCCTAAAACACTCAATTATGCAACTATCAACTCCCCCGAGACTAATGCCTTTGCCATCCCCGAGTAAAGAAAATATCAAAAATAAACTCACAATCATCAAGGATTTCGCAGCATTCCCACAATCAAGGAAATAAATCAAACATGCTTTAAAATAATATTCAGCTACCAACATACAACCCAGCTAATTGGTGCAACTCCATCTTTTTCCCTCACCTGATCATGCCTCACCAAGACGTTATACTCAAAACCCCCTACTTATTTTCTTTTTCTTTTTTTTTGTTTTTTTTGTTTTTTTTTGTTTATTTTGTTTTTTTTTTGTTTTTTTTTTGTTTTTTTTTTTGTTTTGTTTTGTTTTTTTGTGTTTTTTGTTTTTTCAATTGCTTCCCGCCCCCCCCCACCGCCCCTCCCCGGCCCCACCACCCGAAGGCCGGTCCCCCCCCCCCCGCGCCTCCCGCCCTGCCGGCGATCTCCCCCCCCCCCCCGCCCATGACTCTTCCCCTCCCTCCCCCCCCACCTCTCCACCCCTCCCCCCGGCCCCGGCACCCCCCCGGCGGGCCCCCCCGCACGCGCACCCCCCACCTCCCACCCGCTCCCCCGACCCCCCGGGGGGGCGCAACCCTCCCCCAGGTCCCTCCAGCCCCAGCACTCCACCATCCGGACCCGGGCGCCGGGGTGGCTGCGCCACAGGCGCCTCTAACTCCCCCTCCCCGAACCCCATCCACCCACATCCCCCCACCCACGCTTCCCTCCCCTCCCCCTCCGACGGCCCCGGGTCCCCCAGGCACGGACGCGTCTCACGCGGCTTCCGGCAGGGCCCGCGGGGGGGGGGGGCCCCCCCCGTCTCCAGCACGCCGCGGACCCACCCGCGCCCACCACGAAAGTCCGAACCCGGGGCCACAATTTCCGACCAAACAGGAACGGGGGGAAGGGGGGGGGGGGGGGGGGGGAGGCCCCGCCCCCGCTTTCCCCCCACCGCCCACCATCCCGCAAAAACCGCCCACTCGACCTTGTGGGGTCAAACCCCCCTGCCCCCCCGGGGGGGGGAGGGGCGGGGGGGGGGGGAAAAGTTCCCACTCCCCGGGAAAGAACGGAGGGGGCCCAACACGTTCCCCGCTCCCAGGGCCGGCATGCGGGGGGCGGGGGCCCGGAGGGGGGCCGGCCGGCCGGAAAGGGGGGGGCAGCCAAACAACGCCCCACAACCACGGGGCAACCGGGGGGGGTTAACGGGGGGGGGGCCCCCCGGGCCCCTCCGGGGGGGCCGCGCCCCAGGACGCGGGGCGTCCCAAATCGGGGCACGGGCGGGGGGGGGGGGGGGGGCGGGGTTCCCCCTGCCCACCAACACACAACGCCCACGGCGGGGAAAAAAGGGGGGGGGGCAAGGGGCTCCCAGCCGCCTACTCCAAAAGGGGGGGCAAGGAACACGAACGCGTGGCAGGGGGCGAGACCCCACCCCCCCCCCCTCCCCCCCATCCCCCCAGCCCCACCCCCCCCCCCCGACACTCGTCCACGCCCCCCACCTCCGGTTTCCCCCTCCCCCCCCCGCCCCCCCCATCCCTCCTCATATTGTCACATCACCTTTTACGCGAATGCACACATTTGTGATGAGTGCCCCGATACTCACAACTCACAAACACATAAAGTGCTTTGCATACTCATACTTCAAGCCACGGCTTGACGCAAAAGTAAACATGGGACTCATGAATACTCCTGGTTACTAACAGCTCGAATAGTGGAGTAGTTTCATTCAAAAACAAACAAATAAGCATAGTTTTTATTTCAGACTATATATAAGTTTTTTTTTTTTTTTTTTTTTTTTTTTTTGTGTTTGGGGTGAAAGACAAGGCTCAGCTAGTACACAACAAAGTCAAGTCATAACCAATTGTACAACCATCTAAATTGCATACTCTTCAGCATTCCTCAAGATATGAGTATGTTTGAATCCTTTCAATGACTTGATACTACACCTACTCCAAATGATTACAAAGTTCATCACAAAAGCAAAAATTTTTTTTTTCTTTGGGGATATCACAAAGTTTCGTTCGGGATTGTATCAAAATCACAAGCATAATAACCCCATGCAACAAATACAAAATACAAAAAAAAAAAAAAAAAAACACCACAAATAAACTAAACACTTTTCTAAAAACAAACCCACCAAACAAAAGAAACAGACTATCACCAATGCAACACAAACCAACAACAATTCAACACAAATCAACTGCTCAGTCCCCCAAACTTAAGAATGCAATGTCCTCAATGCATGAAAAACAAAAACAAACTAGAAAATGTGGAAAATAAAGATAGACTTCCTTGAAAAGACGACATTTTTTTTTTTTTTTAACATACCACGGCTGTGTAAAATGACACGGGTACCCCATGGTACAGGCTGGAATGCAAGCTTTTTATATCTTTTAACACGGCCTGGCTATGTAAATAACACAGGGAGCCCTTGTTTTATCTCTCTCAAAATTGTCTTTTCTTCTACACTTAAGCTTCCCCCAAACTTGTTCCTTGTTCCAACGATAGCAAAACAAAAATAAAAACAAAATCAAACAAAAATAAATAATTGTAGAAGAGAGAAAAGAAAAGAAATTGATAGTTCTAATTTAGAGTCGTTAGTTTGACTTTCTCCACTTTCTTCATTCAAGAAACTGGACGGACATGGTGTTTGGATCGAAACGTCCTCCCATAGTGCTTCAAACGATGTCCATTAACTTTAAACATTTCACCTGTCTTTCCGTGGTGGATCTCAATTGCTCCAAAAGGTGTTACCTGAATTACCTCATATGGACCCGTCCATCTTGATTTCAGCTTTCCTAGGAAAAGACGAGACGACTATTGTAAAGAAGAACTTGTTGTCCCGGCGAACTCCTTTTTCACAATGTGCCTATCATGCTATCTCTTTGTCTTCTCCTTGTACAACTACACTCTCGTATGCCCAATGACGAAATTCATCTAGCTCATTCACTTGTAAAAGACGTTTGCACTTGCACTTTGCATATCAAAATTCAAAATTTAGTAGCCCAATAAGCTTTGTTCTCTATTCCACCGGCAGGTGACATGCTTTCCCAAATACTAACCTATAAGGTGACATACCTATAGTGTTGTTTTAAAGGCTGTCCTATATGCCCATAAAGCATCATCTACCTTTGTCGCCCATCTTTTCTAGAGGCACTAACAGTCTTTTCTAAAATTCGTTTTAGCTCTCTATTAGAGACCTCTACTTGATCACTATTTTGGGTATGGTAGGGAGTGGCTACCTTGTGTGTGACTCCATATTTCTTAAGAGTGCATTAAATTGGTGATTACAAATGCTTCCCACCATCACTAATGATGGCCCTAGGAGTTCCATACTATGAAAATATTCCGCCTAGGAATTTTAGTACTATTCTAGAATCATTAGTTTTGGTGCGAATTGCCTCCACCCATTTAGAAATGTAATCTATTTACCACAAGTCTAAAACGTTTCCATACGTGATGGAAACGGTCCCATGAAATCAATACCCCAAATATCAAAATTTCACATACCAATTATTATTTAAGGCATCTCATCTTTCTTAGAAAATTACCTGTTCTTTGGCAACGATCACAAGAGGATACATACCTTTGAGCATCCCGAAACACAGTAGGCCAATAAAAACATGATTGCAACACCTTTGCCCGCTGTACGATTCGCCCCGAAATGCCCTCCAGTTTTCTCTATCATGGCAATGACTCAAAATAGCTCCAATCTCTTCTTCTCCCGGCCACATTTTCAACAACTTGATCTGCACATAGTTTGTACAAGTACGGGTCTTCCCACAAATATATTTGACATTAGCCAAAAATTTCTTCCTTTGCTGGAATGTAAAATGCTTTGGAATCCACCTCTTGCAAGAAAATTAGCCAAATCAGCAAACCATGGAGATTTAGAAAAAGAAGAGCTAAGAGATAGAATTCGCTCATCAGGAAATTCTGTACTAATATTCTCCCTCTTCAAGGATTGAATTATCTAGTCGGTAAATGATCAGCCACTTGATTTTCTGTCCCCTTTTCGACTTTAATCTCCAAATCAAACTCTTGAAGTAAAAGGACCCATCTGATAAGGCGTGGTTCGGTATCCTTCTTAGAAAGGAGATGTCGTAGAGTTGTGTGATCTGTGTAGACTATGGATTTCGTGCCTATGAGGTAGGATCTAGACTTCTCGAATGCGAAGACCACTGCTAGTAATTCTTTCTTCTCGTCGGTTGTTGTGTAGTTTAGTTGCGACCATTTAAGGTATGACTGGCATAGGATAGTCCTGAAACATTTTGTCTTTCCTTTGACCAAAGAGCACGATGGCAGATCCACTCGACACACATAATTTCAAAGGGGTTGTTCCAATTTGGTGCGACCACTATTGGTGCGACCACTATTGGTGCTGTCACTAGCTTCTCTTTCAGCAAATTAAAGGCCTGCAAACATTCAGAATCAAAGTTAATTTTATATCCTTGGCAAAAAGATTAGATAGATGTTTTGCATTTTTTGAGAAATCTTTAATAAATCTTCTATAAAACCCGCATGGCCAAGGAAACTTTTGACTGCTCAACCGTCGTTGGAGGAGGTAATTTTTCAATTTCCACTTTTGCTTTATCAACCTCAATTCCTCACTCAGAATCTTGTGTCCAAGCACGATACCTTCTTGTACCATAAAATGGCACTTCTCCCAATTCAGCACAAGATTGATTCCTCACAACCGCTGTAAAACTAACGCAAGATTTTGCAAACAGATTCAAAGGTTTCCATACAACGTAAAATCATCCATGAAAATTTCCATAATTTTTTCAGTCATGTCAGAGAAATTGCCCATGCAACGTTGGAAAAGTAGCTGGCGCATTCATCACCAATGGCATACGTCGATAAGCGAACGTGCCATAAGGACAAGTAAATGTTTGTTTTCTCTTGGTCCTCTCTGGAGCAATAGGAATTTGATAATAACCAGAAAGCCATCAAGAAAACATTAAATTATTTTTCCCCCTAATCTCTCTAACATTTGATCAAAATGGCAATGGGAAATGGTCTTTTCTAGTGGCAGAATTTAATTTTCTATAATCTATACACATACACCATCCAGTTACCATCCTAATGGGGATAAGCTCATTATTTTCATTCCTCCACTACAGTCATTCCCCCTTTCTTAGGCACTACTTGCACAAGACTAACCCAATTACTATCGAGATTGATAAATAATACCTACATCGGAGTAATTTTTACCATTCTCTTTTTCTTTTTGTACCACCTCTTGCATGATAGGATTTAATCTCCTTTGCGGTTGTATTGTTGGCTTGAAATTCTCTTCCATGAGGATCTTATGCATGCAGATGGAAGGCTTATTCCCTTGATATCACAATTGTCCATCCCATAGCCTTCTTATGCTTCCTCAAATGTCTAGCAGTGACTTCTTTCCAAATCTGTCAAAGACGCAGAAATAATCATAGAGTAAGCATCTTTATCTAAAAAGCATATTTTAAATGTCAAGAAGAGGTTTTAAGCTCAAGTTAGGAGCCTCATTAGAATTTTTGCAATCCTCATTTAGCTCCATATTATTATCAGTCGGAGATTCTTTCTCTAACGCTTCAGCTTCTTCTCTCAAGCACGGTTCTTCATCTTCTGTTGTGCTTGCCTCCATTAACATCTCTCCAAAGAGTCCTTCTATAAAACTTTTTCTCTGTGATCACCTACAATCCCACAAAACTGTCAAAGTGAAAACAAGATTAATATAAATACAGTAGGATTTTCGTTACTTTACGGACATCAAACATTATTTCTTCATCATTTAGTCCTTAGAATTAATTTTCCTTGTTGCACGTCTATCAGCATGAGCTGTCGCTAAAAATAATGCCCCAAAATTAGAGGCACCTCCTGATCCTCCTCCTATCAAGAACTACGAAGTCCACCGGAAAGATATTTGTCGACCTTTAACAAATGTCTTCAACAATGCCTTTAGTCGTTTGATTGATCTATCAGCAGCTGTGACATGTTTTGTCTCTTTCACTTCTCCAGTCCTAGCTTCCTGAAATTGATATAGGCATTAAATTATACTAGCACCTAAATCACACAATGCTTTATCAAAGAATGAATCTCCTATGCCAAGGTATAGTAAAACTCCATGGATTCTCCAGTTTAGGAGTAATTTATTTTGCAATATGGCACTGCATTCTCGTGAGGATAACTATTCCATGCTCCTCGATCTTCTGCTTGTTAGAAAGGATGTCTTTTCAGAACTTTGCATAACTAGGCATCTGTGCTAAGCTTTAGCAAATGGAATATTTATTTGCAATTTCTTAAAGACCTCTAAAACTTTGAAATTGTTGATCCAGTTTATCCTTTCTAATCTATCGGGATAGGAAATTTAGATACATCTTTTTCACAACAATAGAATCATAATTTGACGTACCTTTTCTTTTACCTCTTGCAATTTCCTTTACCTTAGACTTTGTCTCTTTTTCTGAATTCGCTTTCTTTTTCTCTCATAGAGACCGGTAACTCTGCTCCACTTTCCGCCTTCTTTTGTGATTCTTCTTCACCAATCACCTTTCCATCTCTCAAGGTTATGGCCTTACATTGCTCCTTTCGGGTTCCTTTTCGGTGTCACTCGGTAGATGCCCTTGCTATCTACCCAAAATGATATTGGCCAACTAGCTATTTGAGCTTCTAAATTCTTGATGGACCCTCTGATTCTGAATTCTTGCCTCTGTAGTACTCAAGAACTTCGCCATCATCTCCTCTAAATTTGATTTCTCTCTTGAGATTGAAAACCTGGCGATAGAGGTTTCACTTGATGTTGTTACTCCAAGGAAATTTGGGTGATTCCTCCACCCCGGATTATATGCTTCACTCATAGATTATATTAGGCCTACGAAATTGAAACATAGTTGCTTGATTAGGCATAGAATAACAACAAACATTTTACATGATTGACACTCATGGTTAGGTGATCTTCGCCACAAAAATCACGCATACAAGCAACTATTGCAGTTTTTGCATATGAAGTCCATCAATCTTCTTATTTAATGCCTGCATTTGTGCTGCCAAAGCTCTGATAGCATCTATGTTATGACCCCTGACGTTCTTCTCATAGGAAACCTCTCTATCGGTAAAGCTTTATAAGTTTGAAGCCATTTCCTCCAAACAATTCATAACGTTGTTCTAGTGTCTTCTTACCTAAGTACCACCCGCAGTAGCATTGATCATATTTCGAACTTACTATTAAGACCATTATAGAACGTCTGGACTTGCGCCAAACCAGTAATTCATGGTGGAGACATCTCCAGAGCATGTCCTTGAACCTTTCCCATGCTTCGTATAGTGACTCTGTATCCACCTGCACAAACATAGTAATATCATTACGCATTGTGTAGTCTTTGCAGGAGGAAAATACCTACTCAGGAATTTTGTTGTCATTTGCTCCAAGTTGTAATTGACCTGCTGGTAATGAGGTCAACCACTCTTAGCTTTGTCTCTTAATGAAAACGGAACAATCTTAGTCTTATAGCTTCGTCAACACTCCATTGTGCTTAAAAGTATCCACATCTCTAGGAAATTGCAATATGTAAGTTGGTGATCTCATCTGCCAAACCACCAACTACACTGATTGCTGAATCATCTGGAAGATTGCTGGCTTTATCTCAAGGTGTTGGCATTGATCATTGGTCGTCGATGCTCAATGGGCTCCATTTAGAGATGGGGAGTACTCATTCAATGTACGAGTTGCTGGTGGTGTTCCATCATTTTGTTGTTATCGTGATCACCTATATCTCCCTTTTGATTGCTCCCTTCTTCGTGAAAAGTGTGCTCTATCTCAAGATCAAATGCTTAGTAAATCTTTCGAGACTCTGGTCATACACTAGCAGAAAACCCTATTGGTTTCCCAAAAAAAAAAAAAAAACAAACAACAAACAAAAAAAAAAAAAAAAATCCAAGTAACAATAATCTTAAAATAATCACAAACAATCTAATGATCCCCGGCAATGGTGCCAAAAACTTGAGGCGACTAAATCAACCCTACAGTGCACTAGTCGTGTTCAAGTAATAAGAGTGATGAGTTTGAGTATCGTTCCACTGAGATCAAAGCGAATATTTGTAATTCCTAAAACTACCTACACGTTATTTGAGAAAAACGAAATCTTAGAGGCAAAAGTAACCGAATAAAAATAACTAAATTAAACATAAATAATGTGATGAACTTTGCAATATTAATGAAGTTAGGGTACAGATTTCCCACTAATTATGCTTGACAACTACTCTTTATACTTGTTTGTGCTATGAATTGGTAGATTCTTCTAGGCCAATTATCCTTATTTAGGCATAATATTCAACTTAATAGATCCCTATTCGGTTACTCTGAAATTAAGAGCATAAATTCATCAATCCCTTACAACTAATTCACCCTATTCGGTTATGAATTAGATGGACCACAAATTAATCCTGAATCTCTATTTGATAACTTCTAGTTTTAATATGTTGTGCAATGTTATTCCCATAGAACAATTAGAATGTGAATTAAGCAATAAACCCTAACTTCTCTATTCGAAACATCATCAAGGTAATTGAATCAATCCAACATTCATAAAGCATTAAACCTAAACTCTTGCACAAATTCATAAACATAAATCTGGTATTAAGAATAAAAATTGTTCAAAACATAATTAGGGTTCCATCCTCCCCTAAAAAAAGAGATTTACTCCATCCTAAGAACAAAAAAAGAAATAAAGAAGAAAGAAAACATAATCAGACTTGAAAATAAACAAAAATCAAACTCTTAAATCTAATCTTCAGTCTTCAAGCCACAAGAATGCGTATTATCCTCTCCAAAATATGCAAAATTCATCCCTTGACAACTTATCTCAATTATACTTAAATACCCAAAAGAGTCCTAAGTGAAAAAGGAAAGAAAAACTAATAAAAACATGCTAATAGTTTCCGCCACAACCTTGGCCATGGCCAAATTTAAGTCACCACAGCCTAGGCCATGGTGCTTCCTGGTCTCTTTGTTTTCTCTTTGTTCCATCACCATGGCCATGGTGAACTACCAAGGCATGGCCGTGGCCTTCAAGACTGAAGGGTAATATCAACTTCTTCAAGTTTTAAGTCCCAATTTCATTCCAATACTCCAATCTACTCAATCAAAGCCTAAAAAAAACCCAAAAGTTATCCAAATCAATAGGTAAACCATTCATATCTCAAACTTAACAAAAACAAACATCAAAACAAAGGAAACAAATGAGAAGTTAACTAAACTAACATCAAAACAACCCTAAAAACACTCAAATTATGCAACTTATCAAGTGTCATTGATGCTAGCATAATGCACTAAACATTATCAACATCATCAAGGAAATTTTGGTAAGTATCCTTTGTTTCCTGAGTGGCATCAAGTCTAGGCTTAGCCAGATAAGGCTTATCAAGGATATACAATTTCTTTTCAAACTTCAGTAATATCCAAAGATTTCAATATAAATCCAAGAAATTGATCCATCCAGCCTATTTTCTTTCTTGATTATTGATCACAGGTTGGTATTGCTCATTTTTAATAGATCTACAAATGCAGAAAAATCAAAGTTATTACAATGTTTATTATTATTTAACAAGGTCTTTTGTTAAATAATCGCTCCCACTATTTTTCTCAAGCCAATAGCCCTCACTATTAACTTAGGAAAGCTTGTTGGCTTTCCCAGTGGACTGAGATCCCATCTAGCCCATTTCAAACCTTCGCTTTGGTGAACAAGCCAAAATGGTTGATTAGGTAAGCCAACAGACTTAATTCACACCAGTTGATAGCTCCAACTACCAACCTCAAATGCGAAGTAAGCCAACAAACAAATCACACAATATAATGACTGAAGCCATTAATTGTCCTTAAGTGTGTTCTCAGTATCAGTAGAGTGGACACTATATGTCACCACGTACACACAACAAGTGTACTTCTCTACCATGCGTGTGATGTGTTTATCAACCTTTGCTTTGGCAAACAAGCAAAACACACCATTTAAGTCGACCCATCACCATCAAGGAAAACTGCAATGAGCTTTAACCTCCCACTGGCAGAAGTGTACCCTTCGCTTTGGCGAACAAGGTTCCAACGAACATTGATTTGATTAAAGTCATGGTGATGGAAGGTGTTTTAATTACTGACTTAATATCCTTTATTGAGGGGTTTTATTTTGTGGTCTCACCAATTTAATATTTTTATTAGAATGACATTGATTGGCATGTTATTAAACATTCAACCTTAGCATGCATTCTAAGCATAAAATTAAACGTGCTGATACATGACCCACTAAGACCAATTTCCTCGAGCCTAGAGGAATCGGTAGGTCAACAAAGGGTTAAAATATAAAACGCAGGTCTTGAAGTTCGCCTCTTCATCGCTTCTTCATTTCTTCATCACGATCAATACAAAAGAATTTATAATAAATAAAATCCTATTTTAATTTACATCAATAAAATAGAAACCTCACGTTACATAGGAGGGGAGTGGGATGAGAAGAAGAAATACATAAAGAATCAAGAGGGAGGCAGGACACGTAGGTCCTATTTATTTAAAAACTTACAAACAAACCCAAATGAAAACAAACCATAGGTCTAAGGCTCATGTACTAAGCACCATGCATTTTTTCAAACAAGAACATTGCATACATTCAAAAACAAATATTTTTGAATTGGATGGGTGTAATGATTAAATTACCCTCTTAGATGTGCAGAATAATTATTGGCTTTAAAGGTTTTTAAAATTAAAGTTTGGTCCTTGTGCATAAAACACAAAACTGCTCCAATAGCTTTCTTGTCGTGGCGGCAAAAACTAGTCGTCGTGTTAAAGGTCAAAGAACACCACAGTCACCGCGGCAAAGGTTTATTTTGCCACAGTGAGCTTGAACCTACAGAATGCTCCAGGAATTCCATAATGCATCTTGTCACGGCGAAGTTTTATTTTGCCATGGTGAGATCTACTTTTTTGCAGTTCATCGCGGTGAAGTGTTATTTCGCCGTAGCTAGAGGCCATGATCTCGCGGTCGTTGTAATTCACATTTTTTTGCAGTTTTTCACATATCGATGCAAATCTTAATCAAATCGAATGCACCAGCATTCAACCAGTACCTCAACCAACCAACAAAAATTCATCAACATATCAGTTAATCAATTGATCATTCAAATCATGTAATTAACACAAAATTTTACAGATTTTAAAAATTCAGTTTATACAATCAAACAAATCACATGTTATCAATCATCAATTAAACATTATAATCAATTACCCGAGGCTCTAATACCACTGTAAGTAAATGATCAGATTCGCGCAGTGAAAAGACATTCAATTAAATTGAATCGATCATTACTCAAAGTCCAAAATCCAGGCAAAGATTATAACATTTACAAGTTAAACTAAAATCTGTGTAAAACAAATCCATAGAAGGATTTAGAATACATTACCAATGTTTGGAGGCTCTTTCAATATCTCCGATTTGGTCTCGCTTCTAATTCAAAGTATAATCGCACTCACGTCATCCACACGAAGATAATCTGGTAGAACGTTAGTATTGTTTTGCTAGAATAATAAAAAGGCTTCAAGAATCAAGAATCAAACAAAGAAAAGAGAAAAAAATTCTTCTCTTCAATCAATGAAAACGTGAAGAGGAGAGAATGGGTGGCTATGCTAGGAAACGATCAATCCATGGCAGCGGAAAACAAAAATTATATATAACACAGATCGTTCCTTAGAACCAAGATCAGTACACAAATTTTTAGTTTAGACATTAAATCAGAATCTGCAGAAAAATCAGTTTAGAGTTAAGAAATCATACACACGTTTGGAGGCTCCTCCAACTTGTCTCTGAATGGGTTTCGCTCCCGATCCAAAAGTAGGATCGAACCAGCAGTAGTTAACACAAAAATAATCCAAAGAGCTAAAGAAGGATTTGCTAGATCCTCTTTAGCCTTAAGAACCAAGAACAAGAATCAAATGTAATATTTGGTTCAACCAAATGTGAAGTGGCATGGGAAGCGAGAAAAGGGGGCTGGAATTTTTAATCAAAAGTGATTCAATGAATTGTTATTTTATTTCAAAAAAGCTTACACTTATATAGTGCACACAATGCCCTATTCCTTCATGGAATAGGCTTGGGCACCAACCCCAACAGCCCCATTTAGATATTTTTATTTTTATTTCAATTCAATTCAATTAATATATTTAAAATTTATTAACATTTAACAATAAAAATAATTCATTTAAATATATGCATACACATATTTAAATATAATCTCATGTAACTCTTTCGCTCTTATATGAGTTGGTTTTTGGTAATATTGTTTGATTGGGGGTTGTGTTGAATACTTGCCCTGAATTTGGTGGAAAATAGAAGAAGTTTAGTGTTTCAAAATTATTCAAAAATTAATAATAAAAATAATATTATATTAATATTTAAAAAGAGGGCAATTTAGTAATTTAAATAACATACTTACCAATTTATTCCCTCTAACCAAACATATTAATATAACATACCCACTAACTAACCAAACACATTTTCCTAAAGATTCCCAGTAATCTTCAAAGTAATATAATATTCCAGTAATCCAATATTCCCAATAATCCAACATTCTTTGAACCGAACGCCCTCTAAGAGTTAAGAAAAGACAGGAAAAATTTCAGGACTCCCTTAAAAATAAGACAAAAATAAGGCTTCGTTTGTTACGCTATTGCGAATAAGTTAAACAGTAAAATGTCATTATTCTCAAAATATTATTCTATATTTTTTAATTTCTTTTAAACCCCCTAAATTTATTAATTTAACTAAATACCCCCAAATATTTTTTTTAGAAATTGCAAAAACACTCCGGCCACCCTCCGGCGGTGGTGGCCGGCTGTCCGTATTCAATGGATGGATTGGGGGTGTTTTTATTAACTTTTAATATTTTATTATAGGGGTATTTAGTAAATAAACAAACATAAAGGATATTTTATTAGTTTTCAAATCCTACATCGTAATACCCGCCCAATTTAACCTTTTTCAAAATATTATTTTAAAAACTATCAGAATAACGAACCAAACAGCCTAGGGTGCATTTGGTTTATTATTTTGGATAGGATTTTGGGGATAGTATTGGGTTGTTGGATAGAGGAGTATTACGAGGTAAATTTTAAAAATTTATGAAAAAGCCCTTAGGTTTACTAATTTAATTAAAGACCCTAATATGTAAAATGACAAAAACACCCCCAGAATTTTTCGTGCCAGATTCTGGCCACCATCGTCGGAATCTGGCCGAAAAATTTCGTTACGGCACAAACCGATCGGATTTGTGCCGTAACACGTCGTTATGGCCTTTTCCGGCCAGATCTACGGTCTGTTATGGCCGTTGACGGCCGGAAAAGGCCAAACGACGGCCATTTTTGGCCGTCAATCTTTGGCTGTCGTTTTCGGTCAACGATGGCCAAGATTTGGCCATCGCTGATGGCCAGATTGGTGAACTTTCGGACATTTCTGGTTGAAAGTTAGGCCGTTGTACAGATTCCGGCTATCACCGATGGTGGTTGCCGGAATCTGACAAGTTGGGTTGATGGGGGTGTTTTTGTTAATTTTTAAACTTTTTTTAGAGGGTATTTAGTGAAATTAATAACCTTATGGGGTCTAAAAGTAATTAAAAAAATAGAGTAATATTTCTGGAATAATGTGCCAAACATTATTTGGAGAATATGATCCAAAATATGGATAAAAATACTAAACCAAACATAGCCCTAAATCTTTCCATTTTCATTTCATTTCATCTTAATTTTTTGTATACATTTATATTAATAAATAATAAATGACAGCACAGAGCTCTTTATTAATCGGATTCAATATTTCAATTGCCCCAAAAAGAAAAAATAAAAAAAAATAAAAAAAGTAAAAAACACTCTCACTGCTTTCAAAAATAAAAAAATATTTCTTTTGTTTTCAAATTCCATTCATTTTAACAACAAAGCTCCAAACAAACCAAACCAAAATAAAAACAAACAAAATAAAATAAAACATTTTCGTTATTTTTTGAATTTGAAAATTTTGAATCTTTAAGATCCAAAATTGTCCCCATTATTCATTCGTTCGTCACGTTCGTTCAGTTCTTGGTTACATTGAAACGTTTCGATTTGGATCTCTTTTCAACTCGTCATGGAGGCGATCGATGAACTCGCTGAGTTGTCCGAGTCGATGCGGCAAGCCTCCGCCGTGCTTGCCGACGAAGACCTCGACGACAAGTCGACCTCCAAACTTCCTTCGACTTTCCTCAACGTCGTCGCTTTAGGCAATGTCGTAAGTTCTTTCTGCTCCGCTTTACGACGGCGTTTTTTATTTTTTTGAATTTTTCTTTTTGGATTCTTGTTATAGATCTTTGGATCTAGTGCGTTTTGAAGGATTTCAAAAGTTGAATTTCGGTGATTAAATCTGATGACATAGTGATCCAAATGAATTTTTTGATTTACTATAATGCCAATGCGAGAAATGTTGAGGAACGACGTCGTGTTTTAGGTAATTGAAAGCGATGAAAAAGTTTTTTTTGAATGATCAACGCGTTTTCTAATTCATTTGATGAATTATGAAAGTACATTATTGTAATCTGAAGATTGATCTCTTTTTTGTATTAAAATTGATTTATAATACGCACATACTCAAATTTTAGCAGAATTCAAATAAATTAATTTGGAGTTTAATTGTTTATATAAATGTGGGGGAAATGCTGCATCTAAGTTATAATTTGAAATATTTGAAATCGAATTAGTTGTAAAATATAACATGATTTCATTTTAGTAATGTAAAGCTTGATAGATAGATGCTATTGTTTTCGTTGCATTGTTGCTAGTGCGGTAATGTTACTGAGTCAGTACTGTAGTAAACTCGAAAGGCTTGTCTTGTCATGGCACTTTACTAATGACATTTTTGTATTTCATTGATCAGGGTGCTGGTAAATCTGCAATTTTGAATAGCTTGATTGGACATCCGATTTTGGTAAGTTTGTGTTTTGTTGAGAGTTTATTATATTTTCATTGATGTGTTTCTGAAATAATGTTTTTCTCTTATTTCTTTTTTTTGTGTGTTTTGACTATATAATGTGGACAGCCAACTGGTGGAAATGGTGCTACTCGGGCTCCTATATGTGTTCAATTAAACAGGGATAGCTCTTTAAGCGCTCAGGCTATTCAATTACTGATAGACAATAAATCGCAAGAAGTTTCACCAAGTAAGGCATTTTACAGATCTGCTGTGCAATTTTGTATTGCTTATTTTTTGCTTCCTTAATGGTGCTTGACATGTAGTTAGGCAGTCAACATTGCGGTTGCACATATCTTACTTTAAGATGGATTCTTGGGGTTGGCCTTTGGCTCTGATTCTTGTTGTGTCTTTCTGAATTGGTGCATTATAAGGTGCTCTTCGGCATTCTCTTCAAAATAGGCTAAGCCAAGGCGTGAGTCGTGATGAAATATATCTGAAAATTCGTACCAGTGCAGGTGATTCTTGATCTTGTTATATTTTTTTATTTGTTGTGAGTAAATTGTCAGATTTGTTGTTTATTGCAAGAGGAGAGAGGAAAAACCAAAAGTGAATTTAGAAATAACCTCAATTAGATGTGGCATCTTGCATGTTGTGAAACATGTGAAGCTTTTTATTTGATGGGCTGTAGTTTAGTTACTCTTTTGCATATTGAGTTCTTTTGAAAAATTTTAGTTGTGTAGACACCCTGACAGTCAATCATATACAATTAAAATTCTTTTATTTATAAACCTAACAAATATGACAGTAAATGTGATGGTGTACCTGGACTAAAACATGCAAGTATTTAGGCCTTTCAGAGATTGAAATAAGTTGGTGAAGAGAAGATGTGGTTGCTTGACTTCTTTACTTAGCTAGCTTTTCTGCATCCATGCCTCTCCTTGAGGTAGTGAACAAAATGGAATTACTCAAGCCTCATAACCAATGCTCAGAGTCCCTTATCAGTACCATATGGTTGACTGTTTTCTGGACCTAATTGAATTATCTCGTTGCTACATCTGAGTCAGACCTTAATATCCATTTTATAGGATTATGGTGACATTCAAAAGTTTTCCTCCCAATCTTATAGTTCAGAGGGTGTGTAAACTGTTATTTTTGTTCTTGATGAATAAAATCTCGTCCTAATTATAAATTTATAACTCATGAAGATTCTAACTAATAATAGAAATGTTTAAAATAGTCTGTCCCTCTTTTGGCCTTGTGTACCAAATGAGGCATTAGAAGAGATAAAGCAAGAAATGTTTTTGGAGGAGAATAGATGGAAATAGTGATTTGATAAACCATTTAACAAGGTTTCTTAGTTTTTTCCAGGTGTTCACACTGATAGGAGAAGGAATCAACCACACAGCATAAACATGAACTAGAAACAATTTATTCCAAGGGTGAAATGTTTGAAGCTTGAGCATGGTTTACCTGTCATTTAAAATTCCAGGTCTATCTTTCTTTAAGGTTGAGCAGAAATCTTAGATGCAAAAGTTAAAGAAACTTACAAAAGAAGACTTCAGCTGGCTGTTAATTGGTTTCTTAGGGCTTATAATTTAGTTTCTATTAGGATGATTGCAGTATAGTACTAGTAGATAAGACTTGGGCTAAGTTTACTGGATTTTCTTATGGGTTAAGCCTAGTTACTTTATCATGCAATGTGGACCCAAGTGACGCAGGATTTAGGAAATTTATTATTAAAAAGCTGATAACTATTGATTCCTTTTCTTTCTTGTGGTTAATTTTAAGTTTTTAGGCTCGAAGTTCTTGTATTCAAGTCATTTTTGCTTAGAAGTGTGGAGGTAGATCTTCAAGTTCTTTTGGCCATGATCCAAAACTGTTATGGGTCTAGTAGTTTATATAACAGATTGGTATCCAAAGCTACACCAATAACTCAATACATCGAGAAGAACCATTCAGTACTTATGTTGAAATTTTGTTTTGGGAATATGTGAATTGCAGATAGTTCTATATGTCCCTGATTTATTTGAATTTTTGTTGAAATACATTAATGAATTACATGAGATGAGTGGGCTATGAGTAAATATTATCTGTATCACCCACCCTTGATTTAGCAAGGTTCACCTGAGCACAATGTTATATAAAGTATCTTTTAACTGATTGGATGGCAGTTCTTGGTGAATGAACAAAAGAATGTATCCATCTTTATTTCTATCTCTTCAGAGCAATTTACCCATTTGTTTTAAATGGTTATATTTCTCTTAGCAATCTTTAAAAGGGATTTTTTGTCTTTACTTTCTGCAGCTCCGCCTTTGAAGTTGATTGACTTACCTGGATCAGATCAAAGAATTATGGATGATACAATGGTGAGTAGTTGAATGCTATCTCTTTAGTTTTAACATCATACAGTAAGTTATTGAATGGCCTCTACTTTTGTTTTTTGTTTTTCCCTTTTTTTTATATGGTTCATAATAAGCTCTTTGTTGCATAATTGTTCAGATATATATTCAGTTGCAAGATGCTCATGCTGGAAGTTCATTTGATATTTCCATCTTAATGTGTTTTTTTCAGATTAGCAAGTATGTTGAGCACAATGATGCTATTTTGCTAGTTATTATACCTGCTACCCAAGCACCAGAAATTTCAGCATCTCGAGCTCTCAAAATTGCGAAGGAATATGATGCAGAGAGTGGGTCTATTGTTAAATTGCATCTTCTTATCCCTGTGTTTGAAAAGAATTATAAAGTCAGTGTATTCTTTAACTCTTTTATTTTTTTGTTTATTTAAAATTTATTATAGGTACTAGAACAGTTGGTGTTATTAGTAAAATTGATCAAGCAGAGGGAGAACCAAAAGCACTTGCAGCTGTTCAGGCTCTCCTAATGAATCAGGGTCCACCAAAAACATCTGATATTCCATGGGTTGCTGTAATTGGTCAATCTGTCTCTATAAGTTCTGCACCATCTGGAAGTGCTGCATCAGAGAGCCCTTTAGAAGCTGCTTGGCGAGCTGAGATAGAAACACTAAAAAAGTCGCTGACTGGAGCTCCTCAAAATAAGCTTGGTAGAATTGCTTTGGTGGATGCCATTGCTGGGCAGATGCGTAATCGTATGAAAGTCAGGCTTCCAAATCTCCTTTCTGGGTACATACTTACATGCTGCTTTGATTTTTGTGTAACATAATTTATTTTAAAATTTTATACAATTTGTTATAATTCAACTATCCTTTGGTGATGTTTACATTTTATGTCATTAAGACTAATAGGAATATTCTCATTTTTGTTGAAAAACTTGGTCATTGGGAGAATTTATACAAAGAATTGAAAATTCTAATATATGAGTGCTGCTTGAAGATTATTTATGAAGATGTTGGATTTCACTGCATTCCAATTTCAGGACTGATTTGTAGCTATATGTAAGAGTTGACTTTAAGCTTTGGAATGTATGTACATAGGAGACTTTATATGCAAATTGCCTTTTGAATGTATCTTCCTATACTTTCTTTGCAGGCTTCAAGGTAAGTCTCAAATGGTTCAGGATGAATTAGTGAGGCTTGGTGAACAATTGGTTGATAGTTCAGAAGGTACAAGGGCTTTAGCTTTGCAGCTGTGCCGTGAATTTGAAGACAAGTTTCTCCTGCATTTAACAGGCGGTGAAGTGAGTTGTTGTTTCCTTTAAGATCTATATGCATATTTGTTGATTAATACTGCAAAACAAGAACAAAATGGAAAGGTGTAGGACTTAGTATGAACTCTGTTCTGCAACCAATATATTTCTTGTTGACAATTTTCCTTTGCTTCAGGGTAGTGGTTGGAAAGTTGTTGCAAGTTTAGAGGGCAACTTTCCTAACAGGATCAAGCAACTCCCCTTAGATAGACATTTTGACATAAACAATGTGAAGAGGGTAGGTCTCCACTTCCAAATTCATTCTGTTTATATCTCTCATTTACTGATATTCTCTTGAGGTGCTCTGCGTTTACATTGACTGGTTTTAATTGTACTAGGTTGTCCTAGAAGCAGATGGTTATCAACCTTATCTTATATCTCCGGAGAAAGGGTTAAGGTCTTTAATAAAAAGTGTCCTTGAGATGGCAAAGGAACCATCACGTCAGTGCATTGATGAGGTATGTACCATCAATACTCTACCAGAAGTTAGATTTCTAAACATGTTTCTAAGTACAGCAACTATTGGGTTTTCACTTTGTCTGTTGGTTTGTCTGCCATGCAGCTCATTATGGGTTTGATATTTGTATGTGACTGAATCTCTGTAGTCTATTGGGAAATATTAGGACGTCAAATATCATATAATGTGGTTGGACCAAAAATTATGTATAATTGTTATCTGCATATGATTGCAGCATTTTATTTCACTTGATTACTTTTTGTGTTGCAATGCTCCTAGCTTCTTTGATCCTCAATATCAAATTTATGCACTATCTTTTCTTGCAATGGGTGTTTTTTCTGATTGATAAATGAAGTATTAATACCTACTATTTTCTTCAGCTTAATGAACCAGCCACATATTCCCACCCTTCTGATCTAACCATATGTGCTTCATGCTTTATTTTTCTTGGTTTACTCTTTATACTAATTTTGGATGGTGGATGAATCAGGTGCATCGTGTATTGGTGGATTTAGTTTCTTCAGCCGCAAATGCCACTTCTGGTCTTGGAAGATATCCTCCTTTTAAGAGAGAGGTAACAATGTCTTCCAGCTTATAATATTTCTTGTCAAGATCTTGTTTGGTTATCATCTCAGTTTCTCTACAAATTTTAACTAGGTTGTGGCAATTGCAACTGCTGCACTGGATGGATTTAAGAATGAAGCAAAAAAGATGGTAGTTGCACTGGTTGATATGGAGCGTGCGTTTGTTCCACCTCAACACTTCATCCGTTTGGTGCAAAGGCGGTATGTTCTCAAAGATACTTTTATCAATCTTAAGTTTTTTTCATTAACGAAACAATTCCTATATGTTATGACATTTCCTTGTGTATACATTTAATACTATATTTTTTGGGAAATATTTTGCTCCAATTGATTGAGCTGTTTTCCTTTGTTATATTGTGCGGTTGTTGATGACAACTTTTGGCTAGGGTGCACTATTTTGCCAATTCTTATGTGTAATATATACAGAATGGTCTCAGGTTCTGTATTGTAAGCATTCAGTTCAGTTTGTAAAGGAGTTGGCCTGTTTATATTTTTGATAAGACCTAGATTGATATATTCATATATAAAAAGATTTACTAAAAGGTGTACAATGTTGTCTGCAAATAGACTAGTCAGAAACTAGGTTTAGACAACTCAAAAGCATAAACAAATAATTCTGGAACAAATTATTTAAATTTCATTATTTCACCATAATTGTGTGTGGTTGAGTGTCATCTGTTTCTTTATTTTTCCATTGATTTTTCCCTGTTTGATATGTAGTAATCTTTTGGCCTGCTTTTGTTCATTTGATTGTTCCACATTGAAATTTTCACCAGAATGGATAGACAACGTCGTGAGGAAGAGCAAAAGAGCCGATCCTCAAAGAAGGCAGTGGAGGCAGAGCAGTCCTTACTGAATAGGGTGTGGGATATTTACTTTCTCTAAGCTATGTTGTGTGCTTGAGTTACGTGATATTGTATTGAAAGTAAGTTTGTTGCTGTTGCATTTGACAATTTTCCTTGCTTTCATCTTAGGCAACTAGCCCCCTAACAGGTGGACAACAATCTGGAGGAAGCTTGAAATCAATGAAAGATAAATCTGGTCAACCAGATAAGGATGTGACAGAGAGTTCAACAACCTTAAAGACTGCAGGGCCTGGTGGTGAGATAACAGCAGGTTTGTGCACAAACATATTAAACATTAGGGCTAAAAACTGTTAAATATACATTCCTGCTCCTTTACATTTTCATACCAGTAGTGGTTAAAAATTCATCATTTTAAGTAGATAGTATTGAAGGTAATAAAACCCCCACCTTACGGCCATAAGATCACTTCATGCATTGCTAAGAGGAATGCGGCTTGTGAGGACCTGCTTCTGTTTCTTGATGGTTCTTATTTATGTGCATTAATACTTAAGCTGCTTTGTCACAAGTTTTAGCTTGTCAAGATTGTTCTTCAGTCGACATCTTGGGAAACCAAAGGTCATAATTAAATTTAATGGAAGCCACAGAATATGGTTTCTAATGTACAAATATTAAATTTGAGATACTTATGTTAAGCCTTGTTCTAATATAAATTATGTTAAATTTTTAGCTTTTGATATTAGTGGTTCCTCAATATTGTATCACAACCAAGCTATTCAAGAGGCCTTGTATTTGAATTCCCCATTCTGTTCATTAAATTATAAAATGGGGCATTCAGTTCGTGTTTGGATGCACATGAGAAGACTATTATTAAATTTGACCAAGCATCTGGGTTGGGGGCAATGTAAATGTCAATATCAGGACTTCTATGACAAAGTTAAGCTTTTGGGATTAGTTATTCCTCAGGGTTCTTGTTCTTATACCTCAAGTTTAGTACGCCTTTTGCTAATAACTTGTCAAGCTCTCAAGTCCACTTCTATTTATTGTGTGCCCCTTTGGAAAGCTTATTCCCTTTTGTCTGTCCTTAGTCAAAATTTGTTGCAACATTTTCAGCATCCACGAGTTTTAAGTCCACTTCTATTATTGTGTGCCCCCTTTGGAAAGCTTATTCCCTTTTGTCTATCCTTAGTCAAAATTTGTTGCAACATTTTCAACATCCACGAGTTTTATTGCTGTATTATATTTATTTAAACTTTTAGTCCGATAATATTTTTATGATATATAAGGGCTACATATTCTTTTTTGCCTTGTCATTGGTTTTATCCTGTATCTGCAGGATTTTTGTTGAAGAAAAGTTCTAAAACAAATGGGTGGAGCAAGAGATGGTTTGTTTTAAATGAGAAAACTGGCAAGGTTAGCAGTTAGAATTTTAGCTCATGAATCAAGATTTTATGTTGTTTGAACCTATTCAATTTGTTGTTCTGAAATGATCTGGTGCCATGCTGGATAGTTCAAGTACCTTTTGCACTATTTTGTCTTGTTTTTTAAATGTGATATGTTCGATTTTGAAACTTCTGCAATATCCTTTTTTTTTATTGTCACATTAATATGTGTCTCTTCCTTCATCTTGAAATTCTGCTCCACTATGAAAAAGCTTTTTTTACATGAAAGAGAAGTTAGAGGCTGTTACTTTTAATGCCAATTCAGTATCTTCTAAATCATTGGATTGCTTAGATCAATGACCAAGAATGTCTGTCACAAATTTGTGTTATAATGCTTGATCCTGATATGTATTGTAGGTGAGGATATAGTAGACTTTTTTCTTTTGGATTAGAAATAAAAAGGAATTTACGAAATGATCAGAGAAAGGCAACAAATAATCATTTATTGTATTTCTTGTATTATGATCAGAAAATAATACATCAATATATAGGAAAATAAAGAACTAATCTAGGAAACAAATAATCTAATCTAGGAAATGAATAATCTAACTTCCTATTTTACAGATTTTGTTCTTAATATATATTGATTACAATCCTAATATCCTAATATAGAATTATACACTTCAACACTCCCCCTCAAGCTGGAGCATATAAGTCATATGTACCAAGCTTGCTACAGATAAAATCAATGCGCGGACCCCTGAGAGATTTAGTGAGGATGTCTGCTAACTGGTCTTTGGAACTGGCATGACTAGTGGTAATACATCTAGATAGAACTTTTTCCCGAATAAAATGACAATCAATTTCTATGTGCTTAGTCCTCTCATGAAATATTGGATTAGAGGCAATATGGAGAGCAACTTGATTATCACAGAGTAACTTCATTTGTGACACTTCTACAAATTTCAACTCTTGGATAAGTTGCTTTAACCAAATGAGCTCACAAGTAGCTAAGGCCATTGCCCGTTATTCAGCTTCTATGCTTGATCGGGCAACAACAGCTTGCTTCTTACTTTTCCAAGACACTAGGTTTCCTCTAATAAAAACGCAAAAACCTGAAGTAGAACGTCTAACAGATGGAGACCCTGCCTAATCAGCATCAGAATATCCAACAATATGCGAATTACCCGTGTTCTCATATAACAAGCCTTTGCCTAGTGCACCCTTTATATACCTTAAAATCCGAACAACTGCATCCCAATGACTATCACATGGAGACTGTTGGAACTGACTTACAACACTAATAGAAAATGAAATATCAGGTCGTGTGATAGTGAGATAATTAAGTTTACCAACCAGTCTTTGGTATCTTCCAGGATCAGCCAGTGGCTCCCTCTGTCTAGGTGAGAGTTTTAAGTTAGGATCCATAGGAGAGTTTATTGGTCTGCAATTTGACATTCCTATTTCTTCAAGAATATCTAGTGCATACTTTCTCTAAGAGATAACAATACCAGATTTGGATTGAGCAACTTCTATACCAAGGAAGTATTTAAGAAGTCCTAAATCTTTGGTTTGAAAGTGTCTGAATAAATGCTTCTTCAATTGTTCAATACCATCTTGATTACTTCCTGTAATGACAATGTCATCAATATAGACAACCAGATATATATATTGCCCTGGTGTTGTATGTCTATAAAAAACAGAATGATCAGACTCGTACCAAATCATACCAAACTCTTGGATAACAGTACTGAATCGTCCAAACCAGGCACGAGGAGACTGTTTCAAACCATAGAGAGAATAACAGAGTTTGCATACCAAGGCAGACTCCCCCTGAGCAACAAACCCAGGAGGTTGCTCCATATAAATATCTTCCTAAAGTTCACCATGAAGAAAGACATTCTTAATATCCAATTGCTGTAGAGGCTAATGTTGAATAATAGCCATTGCTAAGAATAAGCAAACAGAAGACATCTTAGCAATTGGGGAAAAAGTATCAAAATAATCTATTCCATGTATCTGAGTGTAGCCCTTGGCAACCAATCGGGCCTTTAAGTGATCAACTTGACCATCAAGACCAACTTTGACCGTATAAATCTAGCGACACCCAACAGTCGAATGTCCTAGAGGTAATGGAACTAACTCCCATGTGTGATTATGATGCAAAATAGTCATTTCATCAACTATTGCCTGACGCCATCCAGATCAAAGAGTGCCTCATGAACACTTGAAGGGATAGAAACAGAAGAAAGTGTGGACACAAATGCATAATATGATGAAGATAAACGATGATAACTTAAAAAATTATAGATCGGATGAGGGTTGCAAGTTAACTGCATACCTTTACGAATGACAATGGGAAACTGATCAGCAGGAGAGAGGACCGTGGCATTGGAGGAATCAGGAGCAGGACTGACATCGACAGGAGCCTCAGGGGTGCCGGATTAGGAGTAGTACCTGTAAATGGAACAAGACTATGGTCTGTAATGGGAGACTCGGTAGTAGAAGACTGTGGGGCTATGACAGACTCCATAAGATTGGTAATGGACGGTATGGGAAGGATCGCGGTTATTTACTCACAATCTAAGGTAGAAGAAGAAAAGAATGGAGACAACTCAAAAAACGTAACTTTAGCAGAGAGAAAATAGTGATGTGTTGATGGAGAATAACACTTGCATCCTTTCTGAAGACGTGAATACCCTAAGAAAATACACTTAGTAGATTTAGCTGTCAGTTTGTCCTGACCAGGAGGGAAAACATGGACAAAGCATGTGCACTCAAAAACACGAGGAAGGATAGAATACAACGATTGATCAGGAAATAAAATGGAATGAGGTACCTTGTCGTTGAGGACAGAAGAGGGCATCCGATTTATTAAGAAACAGGTGGTCAAAACAGTGTCCGCCCAAAAACGAAAAGGGACTTTATTATGTAAAAGCAGGGTACAAGCAATTTCAATGAGATGTCTGTTTTTACACTCAGCAACCCCATTTTGTTGTGGGGTATAAGCACAAGAGGACTGATGAAGGATTCCCTGAGAAGACATGAATTTAGTAAAGGGATCAGAGAAATACTCGCGAGCATTATCACTGTGTAATACTCAAATAATAGAATTAAATTGACTCTTAATTTCTGCACAAAAAGATTCAAAGATGGAAAATAACTCGAAACGAGTTTTCATTAGGAATAACCAAGTACAGCGTGAGTAATCATCAATAAAGGTAACAAAGTACTGAAAACCTAAAACAGATGACACACGACAGGGTCCCCACACATCTGAATGAACTAACTCAAAAGCGGATGTAACCCGTTTATTGACATGCTTTGGAAAGGTGCTACGAGAATGTTTTCCAAGCTGACATGACTCACAATTTATAGACGACAAATTAGATAGACCAGGATGCATCTTTTTAAGCTTTACTAAACTAGGATGACCCAAATGATTATGAAGGAGTGCTAGAGATTCAGTGACAGTGCATGCTATAGATGGTAGATGGAGATGATAGAGGGCCTGTGACTCATGTCCTGTACCAATCATCCGTCCCATGCCTCGATCCGGTATAACAACAAAGTCAGTATCAAAAGATATAGAACAATTTAAAGAGCGGGTAAGTTTACTGACAGAGACAAGATTAAATAGACGATTGGGAATATAGAGAACATAGTCTAATTCTAAGGATGGAACTAGTTTGGCATGACCTACAACTTTAACAACAGCTTTGGAGCCATTGGCTAAAGTAACGGATGGCAAAGATGCAACATTAGAGTAAGGGTTACCAAAAATGTGATCAGAGGCACCCGAGTCAAGAACCCAAGGTCCAAGAGAAGAAGACTGAGTAAGGCATGCAACTGAATTAGCCGATTGAGCGATAAAAGGCAATAGATGAAGAAAACTGCTTATTTGCTTGAAATTGGAGGTATTCTTTATAATCAGCCCCAGTGAGAGTTAATGATGGTTGAGTGTGTCCTTTAGGAGAGTTAGAATAAAGATCAACCTGAGCAACATTAGCGTTCCGAGTAGGGCGACCATGTAATTTGTAGCATTTTTCCCTAGTATGCCCCCAACGATGACAGTAACTACACTTGGGTCGTCCGCTTTGACCACGATCTCCCTGTTCTCCTTTATAAGTAGTTTGAGATTGAGAAGCCAGAGCAAAAGAGTCAACAGCGATAGAACCGGGGACAGTACTTGGGGATGAAACCCAAACTAACCTAGCAAATACTTCATCAAGAGATGGCATAGTAGCGCTAGCTAAAATTTGGTCTTATACAGGAGTGAGATCAGGACTAATAGCAGCAAGGTTTAGAACCATGAATAATTTATCTTATTGTGCTAGATCTTCTGCAGCAGATTTACCAACGGGTAGAAGAAGATTGTAGTCTGCCTTGAGGGAGGCCATCTTACCAAGAAAATCTGACATACTCATATCCTGTTGTTTTAGATGAATGAGATTGGCCACAACGGAATACAAGCGTTGAATATCATTGGTATATAGTAGTTTAGCCTGACTCCATATCTCACAACATATGCAGTATGTTTTGTAAATGGGATGCAGATTAGTGTCAATGGATTGCCATAATAGATAACACAATTAAGCATCAGTTTTGATCCAGGAAGACTTATCTGATGTGATGTCGGTAGCCTTTGTGGTCAGGCGATCCTCTAGACCTTGACTTGTACACCATAACTCGACAGAGGCAACCCAAGAAGAATAATTTGCACTCCCAATCAACTTATTAGTGGTGATTAGTAGGAGAGACAAGAAAGAAAAACCACTGGAAGTGGAGTTTGAGTTGGAAGTAACCATGATAATTAGCAAATCTGACCGGAAACCAGAACCAAAAGTAACACGGAGCAAACAAACAAATCGGAGCAAAAGATCCGGCGAGGATAGCGGTAGAATCCGGTGAAGCTGTCGGAGTTTGACGTTGAAGGCAATAGAACCTTAGCGGGTTTTGCTCGCCGTCGTCTTCTGAGCAAGCTGGTGCCGATGGTGAGAACTGACGCTCACTGGAAAAGGAGATCAAAGTTGGATATATCGGAAAGAAACACCATGCGTGGAGGCGCGTGCGGTAGCTGATGACGACGATCTTTGTGAGGTTCTGCCAGCGAGATGGAGACGATGGGACACGTATGGTCAGATGGAGGTTCTGACCACCGGAGAGAGACGCTTAATTGTTGCCGGAAAAAAAAAATTTTAATTTTTTGACAACCTAACTTTGATACAATGTGAAAAATTAGAGAGAACTAATAGTGTGTTTGTATTTCTTGTATTATGATCAGAAAACAATACATCAATATATAGGAAAATAAAGAACTAATTTAGGAAACAAATAATCTAATCTAGGAAATGAATAATCTAACTTCCTATTTTACAGATTTTGTTCTTAATATGTTTGATTACAATCCTAATATCCTAATATAGAATTATACACTTCAACAGATAGATTATCTATGCAAATTCCAATGGTATACTAAAAAAAAAAAATTGATCGTAATGTTTGAGAAAACATGTTATGGACATTTTCTTTTTCTATTAATTGTTTACCTGCTACTTTGATAATTTTAAATAAGGCTACTGCCATCTCTATCATTGCTACTGATTTTGCCTTTATAAGAGAGAAAATGAAGATCTTTGCTATTGTTCTGATGATAATTTTTATTCTCCTAATTAATGCTGGTCTTAACATCACCCTTACATGCAGCTTGGCTATACCAAAAAACAAGAAGAAAGACATTTCCGTGGTGTGATCTCCTTGGAGGTATGAAGTGCCTGTTAAGAATATTATCTTCTTTCTTCTAGATGCTGAGTATTGCATTTTATGTTTATACAAATTTGCTAACTTGAATTAGTTTTTCTCTTCGCTTCATGAGTTTTAATGGCGGATTGACATTTGTTCAGTGTTTTCTTATTACTATCACTTGGAAATATGTGGATTCATTTTGTGACTTCTTTTTAAGATACAATGTTGTGTGTTCTAACATTTTCTTTCATGGGCTTTGTGTCTAGAGAACAACTGGATGATCCAATTCCAAATTTTATTACTTATCTACAAGAGCAAAAGAAAATTTTATATTATTTAAATATTCAAACTCAGTGGTTACAATGAGTTTAGAAAGTACTTGGAATGCTCCTAGATTCATCAATAATATAGGTCTAAAGAAAATGTCTTATAGTTTGGTTAATAATGATGGTCACTAATGCCACAAGGAAAAGTTTGATAAGGATGTAACTTCAGATTAAGAAACAAATAAAGTTTTTATGTCATGTCTTGAGCTATATTTTGGTTGCTTTGTTGGTATTATCTGTAGGTGAGGGAAAACATGTGCTTGTATCTAGTTTAGGGGCAAAGAACGTAGTTTTATCCTTGGTATAAATTAGAAGTATTATTCCTTAGCACTTGTTTCTTTTTCATGCCTAAAATTGTGTCACATGTTTCAGGAGTTGATCATATTTTATCTTGGAATTGTTTAGTGTTGATAATATTTTATTAATTTGGATATTATGTTGAATCTATTATCTTCCGGGTTGACATGGCATTATAAGTATCTGAGATTGAATGTGATAAGATGTAGTTTAATATTATGTGGTTCTTAGCCTTTGAATCTTTGAGTTTCGGGTTGATGCTCACAGTGAAATTTTAACTTGTCTTCTATGCTAATTGCATTATCGTCCGACCTTTTAATTAAATGTTCAGGAATGCAATGTTGAGGAAATGTCTGATGAGGAAGATGCTTCTTCATCAAAGAGCTTGAAAGATAAAAAGGCTAGTAAAGCAGAAAAAGGACCCAGTCTTCTTTTCAAGATCACAAGCAGGATTCCATATAAGACTGTTATGAAAGGTAGAAGGTTCAGATCTAGATTGCCTCTATTATTTTTTACCTTTTTGGGGCTGATTTTTTTTTTTTTTTCCGCTCCTATATGGTTACACTACAATGTACAATAAAAATTATCATTTTGCAGCTCACAGTGCTGTTCTGTTAAAGACTGAGACTGTGCAAGAAAAGGTTGAATGGATAAACAAGCTGAGAAATGTGATCCAGTCTAGAGAAGGTGATGTGAGTGTTAGGGGTGAACCTGGTCTTCCCATGCGGCACAGTCATTCCGATGGCTCACTGGTGAGTCTGAAAAAGTATCTAAAAATGTCAAATTTAGTCAGTTACATGATGCTTGTAGTTGCTTGTTGTGTAACTTTGTGGCATTGCTTGATGCAGATAACTTTATTGTTTCTTTTGATTCACTCTAGGTTTTTGCTTCCTTTGGGAACGTATTTTCCTTGAAATAATCGGGATCAGTTTTCATTCATGAATAAGTGAAATTCTACTTGTTCTTTGTAGATCATCAGCTGCATCACATATAAATTTATAAGAATTCATAATTAAACTATAACTATGCTTTTCCAGTATCTGCTCTTTTGTCCGTTTTGGAGCTCGGGATTCTTTAGTTCACTGTATATTCATTAACATATAAAATAGTATTTTCCTGAGCTCTTGTTCAATTGTTTCTGCAACCTTTTGGGTTTTTATCTGATCATTATGCTAATTCATAACATCTGTAGGAAACAATGGCTAGAAGACCTGCAGATCCAGAAGAAGAGCTTCGGTGGATGTCTCAAGAAGTACGTGGTTATGTCGAAGCTGTTCTTAACAGCCTTGGTGCCAATGTGCCAAAAGTCAGTTTGTTCGCTCGAATTCCTGCATCATTTTATCGTTATCTCTTTCACCAAAATGGTTATATTCATATATTTTCTGTCAATGTTTTGAATGAGCAGGCAGTCGTTCTTTGCCAAGTAGAGAAGGCCAAGGAAGACATGCTTAACCAGTTATACAGTTCTATAAGGTTAGCACCTTCTTTTCATTCTCGTTGGTGTCCATTGACAAGTAATAAGATATAATTTTGTTTTCATGTCAACTTGGTTCTAAAGAAACAACTTTATGTTCATGCATTGATGCTTAGTGCCCAAAGCACGCAAAGGATTGAAGACCTACTTCAGGAGGACAAAAACATGAGAAGTAAGAGGGAGCTTTGCCAGAAGCAGTCTGCCCTTCTTTCAAAACTCATGAGCACACTCAGCGTCCACGACAACCGAGCAGCCGCTGCCACCAGCTGGGCTAATAGTGGTGTTGGAGCAGGTAATTTTGGCTGAACAATTCGCAGTGTTTTTGATGTACAGTTATGGCGATAATGCATTCAGGGTTATTTTCACTTCTACAAGAAAATTGCTTTGAAAGCAAACTCATTTTAAAAGTAGGAACTCCTGTAATTTTAAAGCTTAAACTTTTGGTGTCACTGTCCACTATACATTTATTTCAAAATCCTTTATGCTTTAGATGCTATTTTCTCTGATGCAGGACTCTTTATTGGTAGTTTTACATTCTGATATAAAGAGATTTCATGTTTTGTTACACTTAAAACTCCGTCTGGTTTTGTTTTTCGAAACCTTCCATTTCCTTTAATTCCACCAACTTCTGTTCTAATTACTTACAGAAAGCAGCCCAAGAACACCTGCTTCAGGTGGTGATGACTGGAGGGCTGCATTTGATGCTGCTGCAAATGGTCGCGCTGACTCATTCAGGTCCAGGTCAAATGGCCACAATCGGCGATACAGTGATCCACCCCAGAACGGTGACGATACATCAAGCTCACACTCAAGCCGCCGCACACCTAATCGATTGCCACCAGCACCACCACCACAATCAACTTCACCATACAGATATTAGGTAAGCTTTAGACCCAAAAAATATTATTCATGCATTCTTGTCGAGCGTCGTGGGTGTTCTGTCTTGTCCCATCTTGCTCCATATTTGAGCATTTCCCAAGCTCAAAATTATTTTACTGTAGCATTGTAGACGTAGAATAGATTCATTTGTAGATATATAATATTGCAGTTAGTATGGTCTGATTTTGATATGTAATTTCGATATCATGTTCATTGATATTACATATTGATTTCTTTGTCATGTATTTGTTTGTATTGAATCTTAATGAGCAAAGTAATTTTTTTTTTTTTCGCTATACAAATTTATGTTACATAAAATTAATGAAAAAATTCATAAAATAATATTTAATAATAAGACATAATGTTAGAACGGTGACGATAGGCCGCACAGTGTTTTAAAACCTGACTCAGTCCGATCGGTTAAACCGGTTCAAGACCTGGGAGCTTCATTGGGTTGGGTTAACACCCTGTTCACTCAAAATCCTAAAATTTGGGATGATGATTGGTGAACAATTGAATGTTGGGATGTTGAGGCTTTTGAAGAGAAAGTGCTGATGAGTGCAATGTTGACGACGAAGATGATTTCCGGTGAGTGAATCGATTGGAAATTGAAAAAAATAGGCAGCTGCAACAGGTGGTTTTCATCGGCAATTGTCGAGGCTAATGGGGGTGGGGTAAAGTGGAATTTAGTTGGGAGACGGATGAGAGTATTTTCGAGGTGATGGGGAAGGTTGTCGACGTTGACATCGATGAGATATGGCTTAGAATGTCAACGCTAACGTTGGTGAGATCTAGCCTGGAATGTTGACGCTAGCGTCGGTGAGATTTGACTTAGAATGTTAACACCGAGGTCGATGAGATGTTCGATTTCGACCAGATCTTAGGTAGGTTTTTTGGAGAATGAGCTCAGGGATGATTGAGATTGCATTTGTGATGTTGTCACTATCAACCAGTAGACTGTCGATTTGTATTTGGGCTGTGTTTGTTAAAATTCAAACATGTAGGAACTTGTCAGGGGTATATTTGTTGAATTTTAAAAGTTGTCACTCTGTTTGATCGACTGGTTAAACCGGTCAACTCGGGACTTGACAACTTGGTTGGGGGTTTAAAACATTGTCGCCGCACACCTAATTGCCACCGCGATTAACTTCACCATAAGATATTAGGTAAGCTTTAAACCCATCAAATATTATTCATGCATTCTTGTCAAGCGTCGTGGTTGTTTTGTCCTGTCCCGTCCTGCTCCATATACCATATTTGAGCATTTGTCAAGCTCAAAATTATTTTACCGTAGAGTTGTAGACGTACAATAGATTCATTTGAAGATATATTATTGCAATTAGTACGGTTTGATCCTTATATGTAATTTGGATATTATGCTCATTGCTATCACATTTTGATTTCTTTGTCATGTATTTGTTTGTATTGAATCTTAATGCTATACAAATTAATGTAACATAAAATGAATAAAAAAAAGTCATAAAAATTTATGTAATAATAAGATGTAATGTTAGATAGGTTTGTATATCGGATGAAGTTAATTTTAGTATCAATAATAATAAGGATGGTAATAATATTATATTAGTAATATTAACATTAGATATTATTAATAATTGATATTATTATAATGATATTAATAATTTAATATTAACAAATTTGACTGCCCAGGTGAAACTAATTTATAATTAAATTTAATGAAATTAATAATAACATTATTCATAATATTAGCATTAATAATATTATTATTATTATTATTATAATAACATTATTTTGCTTAGTAGTTACTACACTTTTACTACTAAGCAGGAAATGCGGAAGCGAAGAGCATATAAAAATTGATTATCATGGTAATTTACATATTTTAAAATCGTAATTCTAATTATGTACATGAAATTATGGTAAAATTATACTTATAAGAAGTAGAAGTTGAAGATGGATAAAAATAATGCCAATTACCCTTCTATTCCATCTTTGAAGGGACCAGAATCTTGTAAGAACTTCATAACAAGCCTAACCTGCAAATTGAAAGTAATAATTTAGATAGATGTCAGAGACTCAAAGTAGAGCAACTAATTTGACTTAAACTGTTCACACCGTCCACGAGGATCCAATGGTTGAGAAGGTATTAAGTCGATATTAAAAGTATTTAATTCCCGTTCAAACCTAATGCATTAATGGTTCTAAACTTATGACAGATTAAAAATATTTTACATCTACTAGAAAACCTCAAAATTTGGATATATTTACAAGAAAACTTTGAAAATTGACATTTTTCAACAACCCTTTATAACCCGTCTTTTTGGAGGAAAAAAAGAAAAACTCATAACTTAATAACTTTCTGAAAGAAAACCTCAAAATTTGGATATATTTACAAGAAAACTTTGAAAATTGACATTTTTCAACAACCCTTTATAACCTGTCTTTTTGGAGGAAAAAAAGAAAAACTCATAACTTAATAACTTTCTGAAAGAAGAGAATTGATAAACATAGAAAGAGCATGACTAGTTGTCATCTATAAATGAATTGGTTAAGAAGCGGAGCGTCCACATCAAAATACCAATACAAGGATATGTGTTTATGTATGGAAGTACCTGAGTTGCTTCGCGCACTAGAAACTCCTCTATGGGTTTCCTGAAACTTTCATCCACAAGGTAATGACAGCTGTAAGTTGTCACAGGCATATAACCTCGCTGAAGTTTATGCTCGCCCTGAGCTCCGGCTTCAACCGTGTTCAGATCAAGCTCGATAGCTGCTTCTATTGCCTGAGACTCAAAACAAAGCCTAAGTAAATAAACTGTGTTTTGTAATCTTTCTATCTGTATTAAAATCCGAAAGACGAAACTTGTTGCCATGACTTGTTTCTTTCGGTTCCTTACTCTCATTGGTCATATAGATTTTAAAACTTTGAGATCCTTACTCTCATAGGTCATATAGATTTTAAAACTTTGAGATCCTTACTCTCATAGGTCATATAGATTCTAAAACTTTGAGATGAGGACATGCATAAGATCAATAGCCATGATCTAAAATTCTCCCATTATTTTCATCAAGTGTTTTTTTTCCAGGTTATTCCTCTATTTAAATTGTTTTAGAGTTGAGAAAGAAGCAAAAGTGCAAGTTTAATACAAATTTTTGTATAATTAAAATATAAACCTGGTAATAGCATGCTTCAAAATGCAAACTTGGATAATAGGCTCCAGGATGACAACCCCATAGACGACCAAATAGAGTATCTGCCCCGATAAGATTTAGAGCTCCTGCAACAAGTTCATCCCCTTCTTCAGCAACAACAAGTAATACATCGTCTCCCATCTTTGATCCCATATTGTGGAAGAAATCCCTTGTTAGATAAGGACTACCCCACCTATGGAAAAATCACCGACATATGTAAGATATGACATTCCAAACATCTCAAAATGCTTCAAAAAATTTCAAATAAAATAGCAAATCTAAGACGGTATAAGTACAGAAACTTGACCAATCAGAACAATATATATATAAAGAATCAGCACTGCTCCATGGGGATTTGCCTTTTCTAACTAAAGTTTTGGAAAATAAATATTATGTTTCTTTTTTACAATACATATAAGCAAAACAAGTAGAAAGGGTTAATGATAAGCAACAAACTTGTTATCAGTGGTGTTTCTGTAGAATTGATAGAAGGAATCCCAGTGCCTAGCCTGCCATGACAACCATTCAAAAGTTAAGGTAAGTAACTCGAAGTTCAGGAACCCTCAAAAGAAGGAAAAGTTATTAGCCTCACTGAATTACTTTTATACTATGCATACTTCAACCAAACAAGTATTAAAAAACAGAAGCTTAAGCGCTTGCACTATCAAATAACTTGTTAACCATCAAATTTAGGCATTACTCAAAGAACTTTCCAATGACAGAATTCATACCAGCTCTATACTATAACTTTTTAGTAAGCATTTAACAACTTATCGTGTCACCCATCCAGGATTCATTCTTTTTGAGATTTTGCAACAGATGACTCAACGCCAAGATATGGTAGAGCTAACAAATAATACAACCAGAAGCAGACAATAGGACTGCTACTAAATACCTTTATTTCATAACCTCGGAGCCGTTTCATAGTCAAGTTCTGTGCAGGAATCTGCGTATAAAAGAGTTAACTTAGATAACTAATAGTTGAACAAATAAACAAACAAACTAGCCAACTGAAAGCACAATCGTAATTTAAAGTTAGGTTACAAAAGGAAACTCCCAGAATATTCATAGTTTGCCAAAATTATGGCTTCTCACAACAAAATCCAGTATCATATGATCGTAACATGTTTAAGAAACAATATCCTATCCTAAAGTGTGCCAAAAGCGACAGTTGTTAATCTCATAGAAAAATCACGAAATTGAATGAAACAAACAGGAGTGATTGTCATCTCCTTTTGGGCTCCAACGATCAAGGTATCTATACCTTTTTTATATATTCCTCATATCAGGCATCTTCGCTCATTCAAGTCATTGCAATACAATAAATTGATAGTTTTCAGTGTTTCTGCATTGTTTGCTTCGAATAAGATTTTCCTGAGTTATCTTTAATCATCAAGCATTGTCTTATTTCCATACACCGCCATGGTCAGTACAAAGAAATGACCATTACTAGATTTTGACCTTCTAGAGAATCTTTACAATATAAACAACAGTTGATCCAACTAATCCGCATGAACAAACCAAAGTCCATTCCAATCTACTTGAAAAGGATTTATACAAAGTGTTCAAGTTTTTACATTGACATAAAGTAATACTACCCAACAGAATAACAAGTTTGGAAAAGACGAACCTTTT
This sequence comes from Pistacia vera, assembly GCF_008641045.1. NCBI lineage: Eukaryota > Viridiplantae > Streptophyta > Magnoliopsida > Sapindales > Anacardiaceae > Pistacia > Pistacia vera. The sequence goes on along the minus strand of NW_022196290.1, from coordinate 1,028,294 downwards.
TACGCTCTTGACGAATATTTTTCCTTTTACTTTGCTTCATATCCATTAAGAACTCATCAAAACTGCAAAAGGAATCTTTATAAACATTTTTGTAGTGACACATAAAATAGCAGGATATACAAAAAAAATGAAATTAAGTACTCAAGATCAGAGATTCAGAAATCACTGATCACATAGAAAATTGAATACAGAGATAAATTATACAGCCTGTGCAAGGGAGTTGCTAAAGTAGCTGATTATGATCAAGTAATATCTAAACTCGTGATGATCTTTAATTGTACATGGGCTCAAGAGATTAAAGCAAAATATTATGGACCTCTAATCCGCTCCAGGAAACCTTTTTCCCTGCATTTAGGAAGATATTTACAAATGAAGAAACACAGACACTCACCTTTTATAATTACGATTTTTCCAGTGGTACTGCATTCCAATCCTCTGCATGAAACCTTTTTCCCTGAATTTATGCCACTCATTTTCAGATGAGAAGGTAATGTGTAATGATGAAACCTGGGACTGTCAAAAGATATAAAGTCAGATTGTGCAGGCAAGATACAACAAATGAAAACAAGAAATTTCTTCCTTGTTTCATAGAAATTATTTCCCACCTGATTACTATACTTCATCTGACTCATTTGAGAAAAAAAAAAAAATTATAAACAATTGTATGCAGAAAAGGCTTGGCATGGAATCAAAGGAGGACAAATCATGCATGGAGAAGCAACATTTAGTTAATTCATACAATACCTTGGCTGTGAGATCCTTCAGCGCAGATATTATGACACCTAGTACTTGATCTTTGAATAAATTATTACGTATCAAAATCCTTGGACCAGTTACTGGAGTAAAAGGTACACAACACTGAAACTTTGGATAATATCTCATTCCATAACTGTAGTAGGCATCTGCCCAAGCATGATCGAAAACAAATTCACCGTAGGAATGGCTGCATATACAAACAAAAAGTGATGAGAAAAAGAACTAGGAAGCAGTTAAACAGAAGCTTCTGAAAGAATTCCAAGAGAAACTACATGAAATCTTGTTTGGACAGCATAGTAGATGCTAAACCTTTTAAGATAGAGTGGAACAACACCTAGAATATTTTCAGACTCATCCTTAGCAACGATATGGCATGGCGTCCATCCTGTTTCCTGCAAACAGTTTAAATGCAAAATTAAGACAACAGTGCAAGATTCAGGCTATCTACATTGATCATGTAACTAAGAGAGAATATGAATTGACAACACTTGAATGATATTCTGTAGAAATTTGTTTCCACAAATAATTTTACAGAGAAATTTTAAAGATGATTAAGCAATCTAAGTATTATTTCTCCTACATGAGGATAGAAGCTTTTAAACTTCTAACAAAGTTCAAGCAGAGAATATAACAATCCTTGCATAAAACAATGATGTATACAACATATATATATGAACAAGAGAACAAATCTTTCAACAGGAACACATTACTTTTAATGGTAGCTACTAATGCAAACATTTAGCTACAAAAGTTTTCTTCAGAAGGTAGATATGGATTTATCAGCTTGAAGAAATGGACAATGCTTTTATTTGCTAAATGGATTGAATAAAGTACTTGATCTTCGGCAGAATCCATTATACAACAAGACCACATTACTTTCAGAGGGCTTTCAATATGCAGTCTTGACTTATAGACAATAAGAAGCGTTAGCTAACCTTCACAGCACAACCTGTCTCTTCTAAGCTTGAAAGAAACCCATGGGTAAGAAATGGATTGAATTTCTCAGGGCCTGTAGTATCCAGAGCACATGCATCCCATTCATTTGCTGAAACATCTAAGATTGAAGAAATAACTGAAAGGTATATCTTTTTAGATGTTCCCTGGTTTTCGGTGGCTCCCTATATTTAGATTCATAACGTGGCATTAGCTGAAGGAAAAAGCCACTAGACACAAACACAAAAAAGTGATAATCTAGATAATCATAATTTTCATAGGACCATCAAAAGTAACACCTCTTGTTCTGACCCTGTTATAGTGAAATCTACCACTGAAAAGTCCAGTACTTGTTGCTCCACAGACTTCTTAGATCCCCAAAATAGTGCATTAATTTGAGATCTCTGCACTTGATTCCTAAATGGTTGTCTGCATGGTGATTTTCCCTACAATTTTCACATATATAAAATTAGAGAAGCATTAATATTCAGATCACTATCATCACCCTCCGATATCTATACATTCTACACCAGTACGAATACTAACCAAAAAGCAAAAGAAGAAAATACGAAAAATGAAACATTACAGTGGTCTAACCAATATAAGTAACAACTTTCTTCTTTAAAATGATACATAACAAATTAAAGTTTTCACCATGGACATTGAACACCATTCTATTACAAAGATTCCGTAATTTTTCATTCTTATAACTTAGAATTTGAGAGGCATACCAAAAGAAACAAATGCTCTCACGATATAGGAGCAAAGCCAAACCTATACGGCATTTTCAATCAACCACAAATCAACGCACTCCTAATTTTACTACCATAAAGTACACTAATCACGACTCTACGCACAATGATGCAGCAGCCATAACTTGGAGAGATATCTCCACTCTGGCATCTAAATCACGCAGCAAGAATTCTTTCAAGTCAAATAAACATCAACAGCACTACATTATCAACAAAATCAAACTCCAACTTAGTTCTCTGGATACTCCATTGAAACTCATTAATCTTATAGCTTACTTCATCTCATTTTCATCATTTTCCAACAATTTTTCATTTCTCAATATGTATCATGAACTAAGGATGCTTTAAACAGTACATTCATGAGAATCACTTTGAGTAAAACACTTTTCCGTAAAATCCCCTCAAATAATTTTTTTTTGTAATAACATTCATCAAGAACTTTTTCGAAAACAGCTCAACTAAAAACCATTTTCAGTTCATTAATTTTTTTGTTTCAATTTCAAAAGCGCTTTCTAAGGAAAAAGAAAGCAACCATCAACTGCTTCTCTTTAGTTCATTTAATATATATATAGTTTTTATTTTCATAAAAACAACTATCCAGTCAAGAACTGCTTCAAAGAAACAGCTCACTACTTCTTTTCAGCTCATTTATTTTTCAACTCGAATAATTAACATTCTATTCAACTAGAATTAAACAATTTCAATTATCGAAATCGCAGATAAACATAGCGAGCAAAACAATTATAATAACTAAAATTAAACTAAAAATTAATAAAAATAATAACCACAAAGAGATTGAGAGAAAGAGAGTTACAGTTAAAGAAGGAGAGGATCGACCGAGAAATGGCGAAGGCTTGCAGTAACTGACTACTGCTGCCATGGCCACCTCACACTCAGCTCTGCTCTGTTGGCTCAAAATAGAATCACAAACAACAAAAACAAAAACAAATTTCAAAATTCAAAAATGAAAAACTATCGAGAATATAATGGAGGTCCACGTGGCATCCACCAAATGTGATATATAGCTTATTTTGTTTTAACGTTTTTAATTTTTTAATTTCATTTTTTTTTCTACCTTCTACATACTTCAACAAGTTGATTATATTTATATTTTGAATATGTTAAGTTGGTTAATTAAAAAATAATTTAATAAATATTTATAAACAGTTAATAAGGAAATACTTTGTTGTTGATTGTTTTTATGTTTTAATTTTAATATTTCAATATAATTAATATTGTGAATTTAGGGTTTGTGGTATAAACTATTTCATACGAGTTCAATCATATTTTATTTTATTATATAATTTATATCTCAAATAGGGCCATTGCGACACCCATCAAAGGAGTACATCCCCAGTCACCAAAAAAGAAGAAGTTAAACATCATGATAATATGATAGAAATGATGTCACGTCTACTTATAATAAGGCCATAAGTATTCATTGCATAGAAATCATGTAAAAAATTTAACTCATCAAATTCATTTCAAGCCGTTGTGTGTGATTTTTCCATCAAGCTCGGAGAATTGCGAGGTTATAGCTAGATCCGAAATTTGCTCGATTCAAGTGATTGTCCAACCTAGCATAGGCTCGTCGAGTTGTAGCTTGACCTAGCACAAGCTAGTTGCAACTAATCTTTACAGTTGTTCAACTAGCTCACAGATAACTCCAGATCCCAGATATTTGGGAAGGGATCAGATCGACAACAATCTTGACGCAATCTCAGCACTCAATCGTGAGAATATTAGAGTTGCATTTTGTTACAGATGTATATAACTTCCTAGATTATAGGGATCACATTAAAATCCTGGATTATTGGGATCACTTGTATCCTAACAGAGATTGATCACCTACCTAGTTTAGAACACTACAAGTGTATATAAATATGTATCCTTTTAAGCTATGAATGAGAAGTGTGTGTAAATATTCATCTTTAGTACGTTTATTTACATGGTATCAGAGCCTTAAAAGATAATTAGGGTTTGGGTTTCAAAATTGAGAAATTACGGTTTGGGTTTCAAATTGGGAACACCTGTTTAGGTTGAGATTTGTTCAACACCGCCACCCTAAGGAGATTCAGAAGCCACCGATCGACAAAACCCCGAGTTTCGGCCATCAGAATCCCCGCGCGTGAGCTCCACACCCCACCCGAAACTTCGGTGAATAGTACCATGCGCCGGCCCGTGAGAGCGTGTCCACCGCTGATGTCTCCTCCGATTCTCTTCGTCTGCTTTGTCGGTACTTGGACAGCACATTTTCGTGCTGGATTGGGTAATCTCTTACTGGTCCACTGCTGTTCTTTGTTTGGATATTTCTAAGGATTTAGTTGTGATCTTTTGACACTTTGTTTTCATTTGGTTATTGGATTTTTGCTATGCTATGGCCTCTGGTTGGTGGTGGCTGTTGATTGATTTAGTGTGTCACTGAAATTTTCTTAGTTTGCTTTGTTTTAACCCTTTGTTGGTGTGCATTGGGATTATCGTCTGTTTAAGACATGTCTGATACAAAGCCAATGATGGAAATGATATGAAACGATGTCGAAAATTATAGAACATAAGCTCATTGTAATAACTAATTACCATGATTGACGTAAAACTATTATATTGTATTTGCGGAGTATTGATAAAGATGATCATATGACTGATGATCCACCTGAGGATGATTCGAAAAAGACATGGCTCCAAGATGATACTCAATTGATTCTACAAATACGGAACTCTATTGACGGTGAGGTACTTGGCCTAATTAATCATTGTGAGTTTATTAAAGAACTGATGGATCATTTGGAGTTTCTGTATTCTGGAAAAGGGAATGTTTCTCATATTTATGAAGTGTGTAAGGTATTCTACCGTGCAGAGAAACAAGATAAGTCTCTTATAGCTTATTTTATGGAGTTTAAGAAGACTTATGAAGTGTTGAACATGTTGTTACCCTTCAGTGCTGATGTTAAAGTTCAACAAAAACAACGGGAGCAAATGGCAGTCATGAGTTTTCTTGTAGGTCTTCCTTCTGAATTTGAGACTGCTAAGTCTCAAGTTCTAGCTAGTCCAAAGATCTCTTTGTTGCAGGATGTCTTTAGTAGGGTACTTCGCACAGAAGGTACCCCACCGGTTCAGTTTAGTGGTGCTCTCGTCAGTCAAAAGAATGACTATGAATCTGGGCGATCACAATTTGGAAGTGGCAACAGAGGAGGGTCAAATAGTAATATGGGAGGAATTGTGTGTCACTATTGCCATAAGCCAGGACACATGAAACGTGATTGTAGAAAGCTTCAGAACAGAAATAAAAGAAATCCCTTTGCCCATGTTGCATCCACTAATGATACTTCGGATTAGTCAGTTCTTATTTCTGCAGATGAATTTGCCAAGTTTTCATTGTACCAGGAATCATTAAAAGCTTCACCTACTCTTGTCACGGCTATGGCTGACTCAGGTAAGCCAAATACATGTCTCATTTCCTCATCCTCCAAATTCGTCATTGACTCTGGTGCAATAGATCACATGTCAGGTAATCCTAGTCTTTTTGCTACTTATCAATCAAAAACCCTTTCGAATGTGACTTTAGCAAATGGGTCACCATCCTATGTTCTTGGGTCTGGCATAGTTACCCTACTCCACAGCTTCCCTTGTCAAATGTCTTACATTTACCAGATTTTTCTTTCAATTTGATTTTTGTTAGCCAACTTACTCGTGCTCTTAATTGTTGTGTTTTATTCCTTCCCAATTATCACTTGTTTCAGGATCTTACGACGAAAAAGATTATTAGTAAAGGACATGAATCTGGAGGTTTATATATTCTCAACAGACCAAAATCTACACATGTCGCTTGTTCTAGCGTTGCATCCCCGTTTCAAGCACATTGTCATTTGGGCCATCCATCTCTTCCTTCACTTAAGAGATTGTGTCCTCAGGTTAATAAAGTGTCTACATTAGAGTGTGAGTCATGTTTTACAGGAAATAGGTGAGCAGTGGTCGGGAGGAAGTTGACAAGTGGAGAGAATTGGCATTACTGTCCACCGTTGCTAAAGTTTTTGTACTTGTTATTTTGGTATATTTAAAGAATTATATTTTATAAGTAAAGAAAAATTTGGGCCCAACTATTTTTCATAGACTAAGTATGTATGTTTTTATTGTATATGTTCTAAAGTATACTAGTAGAAAGAAGTCATTACAATGTCAGTTTGCTAAACATCATCGTGTCAGTTCTAGTCCTAGAGTCAATAAAAGAGCTAATTCTCCCTTTGAATTAGTTCACTCTGATGTTTGGGGTCCCTGTCGAGTTCTGTCTAAAACTGGTTTTAGATATTTTGTTACATTTGTGGATGATTACTCTTGTATGACTTGGTTATTCTTAATGAAAAATCGTTCTGATTTGTTTTCTTATTTCTGTGCTTTTTGTACTGAGATTAAAACTCAATTCAATGTTTCTATTCATACATTGCATAGTGATAATGCAAAAGAATATATGTCAGTTTATTTTCAAAATTACATGACTTAGAATGACATTCTTCATCAAACTTCATGTGTTGATACTCCATCTCAAAACGGAATAGCAGAATGGAAAAACAGACATCTTCTTGAAACTGCTAGAGCCTTATTATTCCAAATGAATGTTCCTAAACCATTCTGGGCTGATGCAGTTTCCACCGCTTGGTTTTTGATTAACCACATCTCATCTTCTGTCTTTCATGGTGAGACCCCGTACAATAGTCTTTTTCCTAACAAAGCATTATTTCCTCTTGAACCTAGGGTATTTGGTAGCACTTGCTTTGTTCGGGATGTTCGATCGTCAGTCATTAAATTAGATCCCAAGTCATTAAAATGTGTCTTTCTTGGTTATTCTCGACTTCAGAAAGGATATCAGTGTTATTGTCCTCTTAATAAGTATCTTGTTTCCATTGATGTTGCCTTTCTAGAAGAAACACCATACTTTCCCTCTTCTCCTACAGATCGTCAGAAGAATGATGATAATGATGATTTGTTAGTTTATACCTTCACTTCCCCTACACCGATATCTGAACCGGCTTCTGTCTCTGACCCTGTCACTATTCCTGCGCTTCCTGCATCGGCTCCTATCTCTGATCCTGCTCCTGTCAAAGTCTACTCTCATCGTCCACCTCCTCCTGTTTCATGTTCGGCACCAACTTCTTCATCATCCGATCCAGTTTCAAGTGATGATCTTCCTATTGCATTGCGAAAAGGTAAACAACTGTGTACTTATCCTGTTTCTTCTTGTGTTTCTTATGATCATTTGTCACATTCATCATGCTCCTTTATTGCTTCCATTGATTCTATTACTGTCCCTAAAACTGTTCATGAAGCCCTTTCTCATCCTGGTTGGCGTAATGCAATGATAAAGGAAATGAATGCCTTAGATGACAATAGTACTTGGAAATTAGTAGATTTACCTTCAGGGAAACAAGCAATTGGATGCAAATGGATGTTTATGGTTAAAGTTAATCCAGATGGGTCAATTGCTCGACTAAAAGCTTGTCTGGTTGCTAAAGGATATGCTCAGACCTACAGAGTTGATTATTCTGATATTTTTTCCCCTGTGGCTAAGTTTACCTCTATTCAGTTGTTTATCTCTATGGCAGCTACTTATGATTGGCCTTTGCATCAGCTAAACATCAAGAATGCTTTTCTTCATGGTGATCTTCAGGAAGAGGAATATATGGAGCAACCTCCTGGGTTTGTTGCTCAGAGGGAGTATGGGAAAGTATGTTATCTTCACAAATCTCTGTATGGTTTAAAACAAAGTCCTCATGCTTGGTTTGGAAAGTTTAGTCAGGCTGTTGAGAGATTTGGTATGCTGAAATGTAAAACTAACCATTCTGTTTTCTACAAACAGTCTGAAATTGGCATCATTCTTCTAGTTGTGTATGTGGATGATATTGTTATTACTGGGAGTGATAGTGTGGGCATCACATCTCTTAAGTCCTTTCTCCATACCCAGTTCCACACAAAAGACTTAGGGATATTGAAGTATTTCTTGGGGGTTGAAGTTACAAGGAGCAAACGAGGTATATTCCACTCTGAGAGGAAATATGTGCTCGACTTATTAACTGAGACAGGGAAATTGGGGGCAAAGCCATGTAGTGTTCCGATGGTTCCTAATATGCAGCTTACGAAAGATGGTGAATTATTTGGAGATCTTGAGAAATATAGAAGATTGGTCGGGAAGTAACTATCTTACGGTGACTCGTCCAGATATTGCATATTCAATAAATGTTGTCAGTTAGTTTATGGCCTCCCCAACAGTTCATCATTGGGCGGCTTTGGAGCAGATCTTGTGTTATTTGAAAAGAGCCATTGGACGTGGTATATTATATGCCAATCATAGTCACTGTCATATTGAATGTTTCTCAGATGCAGATTAGGCAGGTTCCAAGGTAGATAGAAGGTCCACATCAGGCTATTGTGTCTTTGTTGGAGGAAATTTAATATCATGGAAGAGCAAGAAGCAGAATGTCGTGTCATGATCAAGTGCAAAGTCAAAATATAGGGCTATGGCAAAAGCTGTTTGTGAAATAATGTGGATATATCAGTTCCTGACTGAAATAGGCCTTGAAACTTCAGTACCAGCGAAATTATGGTGTGATAACCAAGCGGCTCTTCATATTGCAACTAATCCAGTGTTCCATGAACGAACAAAACACATTGAGATCGATTGCCATTTTGTTCGTGAGAAACTACAGCAAGGTCTGATTTCCACTAGGTACGTGAAGACTGGAGAACAATTGGGAGATGTCTTCAAAAAGGCTCTAACTGGGATTCGAGTTGATTATCTTTGTAACAAGCTGGGTATGATTGATATCTATACTCCAACTTAAGGGGGAGTGTTATAGATGTATATAACTTCTTAGATTATAGGGATCACATTAAAATCTTGGATTATAGGGATCACTTATATCCTAATAGAGATTGATCACCTACCCAGTTTAGAACACTACAAGTGTATATAAATATGGATCCTTTTAAGCTATGAATGAGAAGTGTGTGTGAATATTCATCCTTAGTACGTTTATTTACACATTTCAATCTTAATTGTAATCCCTTTATTTTCACTCTTTCCTTTATACAAAATTTGTATATAAACCCTTTCCAACGATGAGAAAAGGGTTAGCAAATTTTTCTAGGATTGTTTGTAATACCCACATTCAGAAATATGGTAGGGATTATTTTATAGTCATAGTGAATATATTTAACTAGTTTTATAGAGGAATTCCATAAAAGTTTCAATAGGGGCAAAAAGGTAATTTCACACAAAATCACATGTTAAAGTGAAAAGTGAGTATGATAAATATAATGTATTAAGTGTGCTAGTCATGAGAATAGAGTGGTAGAAAGATTATGGAAAATACACGTGGTGTGATGATGAGATAAATACGTGTTTGTAAAGTAATTGAAAGAAATTAAAGAATAAGGGTAAAATGGTCTTTTCACTCACAACTAGATGAAAAAGTATGGAGTGAAAATGACTAAGAACATGTGTTAAATCCATTGAAAGTGAGGGTATATTGGTAAATGCACATATGACATAATTGGAATTATCATAAAAGTGCAAGGGCAAAATGGGAATGTATATGTATTTTATTAGTTATAAGGCTTCAATTGACAAAACCCTAGCCATTCTCATCCCTTGTAACAACTGCTGTAAACTAGTACAATGCATGCATAATAATAATAGAAAATGGGCCCAAAACTTTCTTTTTATTATATGTACTAAGTCTTTTATACACAAAGAGCATTATTTACAAAATGCCATTTAAAAGAGACAAAAACAGGGGAAACAGTGTAGCTATTGCTCCTCGCTTGCCGACGCCCCTCCGACTGCATCATCACCTAGATCCTGCATCCACAAAGGAAAATAACGGGGTGAGCACAAAATAATGCTTAGTAAGTAAATCCTCTATCTATTTATCCCCGTAAGTATTTCTCTTAATTCTTTCCTCACACTTTCTTTCTATTGTTTTCTACTAAACGTCATGGCCTCATCTTACCGGAGGTACGGCCAGATGGCGTTCACACAGCGCCATCACACTCTTCATGACTGTCGGGTGGAGTTCACACAGCACCAACCCGCTCTTAATGACTACCGAGTGGGGATCACAAAGCACCTATCCGGTTTCCATAACTATCTCGGGTTGAGATCCACAAAGCACCTACCCGTTTCCTCTATGACTTTTCGGTGAGGATCACAAAGCTCAACCCGTTTCTAATAACTATCGGTGACGATCACAAGCATCACCCGTTTCTAATAGCTATCGGGTACGATTCACAAAGCATCAACCCGTTTCTAATACTATCGGTGACGATCACAAGCATCAACCCGTTTCTCATGCTCTTCTCATAGCACTTCTCACTTCTCTTCTCTGCCCTTAGAGTAGTTGCATTCAACAAGTTCTCTACCATAGATGTAAGTGCCTACACAAAGTTTTCTACTCTTTCTTAAGTCATTTCTCAATGCACAATTAATGCATATGGATGGTTCATCTCCACTTATGCACTTATGAAATGCCAACATGCAAGTTGCAAGAATTAAGGTTCACTACTCTACTCAAACCTCTATTAGGCATTTCATCAACAACTCAAGTGCATGTAAAACCCTACTACAACAATGATTCTATTTCTTTCTCTAACCATCTAAAATGGGAGAAAACTCCCTCACATAGCCATAATTCCTACCAAGAATAACACTTCCAAAAGGATTTCTCAATATCCTTCAATTCCATCTCAACTACCTTTCCAACCCCATCTCATTTCCCATAATGTAAAGTATGAACAATCACAAAGCAATAATAATCTCCATTTGAGACTCAATAACAAAAAATTACATGTATACACATACATACATAAGTTGATTAAAACCCTAATCAGAAATTCTCATCTCCACTTGGGTTGGATTTACTTACCTTTGTGATGGAGAGATCTCACTACACTTCCTTTCCTTGGTTTGCTTGACTTTTCTCTACCCTTAAAACATTAAACAATTCAACCAAAAGACCTCATATTCAATATACACAAAATCTCACAAAATTTCACATCCAAAGCAGCATCCTTACCTTAGAATGCCTTGATTGATTTTCTACCCAAATCACTCCAAAGCCCTCTAAAAGTCCTTAACAAATGAAAGAGAAATTGAGAGGAAATAAGAAAGGAGAGTGCGATGGAAGAAGAAATGAAGGGTTTGCAATGACTTAATTCCTTTTAACACTCTATATGCACAAGCCTTCCCATTTTGCCCTTACTCCTTCCTGAGAACTCCATCTATATCCTTTGATTCATTACAAAACACCCCCACCATAACCTATTCTCCATGAAAATCCTTTCAATTTACTCCCCACTTTTCCTACTAATTGGGGTAGAATGTCAATTGCCCTTAGGGAAGAAAATATCTAAAACTTAACAAACATTTTGGTTGGCACGTCGCCGCGGCGAGGAATCTTCTGTCGCCGCGGCGAAACTTCCAGCAGCTTCCCCGTGGCTACAACACCTCTTCGCCGCGGCGAAGATATTCTTCGCCCCGGCGAAGCGTGAAACACTAAACTTCTTCTATTTTCAACCAATATCAAGGCAAGTGTTCACAATCACTCAAGGCCAACCAACAAATGAAAATCAACTCAAAAAGAGCAAAAGAAGAAGCATTAACTACGTACCTCAAGTGGGGCGTTACATCCCTTGACATGCCACTTCTTCCCCCATTTCTCCTCCATTTCTTCAAAGTCTTCCAAAAGAATTACATGAGAATTCATGCCTAAGTAATATATGTTCATTTTGTGGCTTTCTAAGGTAGAAATTTTAGCAAAGTTTGTGATTTGTGTTTTATAAGTATGAGTTCTCATGATTTATGTGTTTAGCATGAATCAATTGGAGAAAGTGAGAAGAACCAAAGAAAGGATTCTTGCAAGAAAAAGGTAAGTAAACCCAATCTAAGCTTTATTTGATAGTATATTTGTAAGTTGATTCTTGAGTTTTTATGTAGATGTATGATAGAAGTATTGGCTGTTTAATCTTGTTTGATGAGAGATAATGTGTAGAAGTTCAGCCAAGATGAGTAGTTATAGATGTGATGTTTTGGTTGAACTTTGGATAAAATTTTGATGAGTTGATGTTGGAATTTGGAAGTGTTGAATCCAGCCAGATTTGAAGTTAAGTTTAGTGAGTTTTTGCTCCAATTTTGGTGGATTTGGAAGAGATGTGGAAGTGTAGCCAGCCAAGTATTTGCATGTGCATGTGCATGTGAATTATTTGATGAAAATTCAAAAGAAATGCATGCATGAGTTTGTTAAATCTTATTGAAGAAATTGTTTGAGAAAGGAAAGAATTGGAGTTGAAAGGTTATGTTAGCTTACCAAGTGTAAGTTTTTAGTATCAAGAGTGCATTTTGTTATGCCAAAATTTAGATATCACTTGGTCTATTAGTTCAATGAAATGAATGCCCTTAGTGCATGTTTCAAGTTGCTTGAACTTTTAGCATTAGTTTGAATGACATATTGTATTTAAGTCCATTGAATTATGAGTTTTGAAACTTATGACTTTAGAAAAGTGATGGCAAGAATTGCATATTAAATTGTTGCAATAGTGTAGTATTGATGATAGTAAAAGATGTGTGATTATATTATAATATTACAATATGCCATAATAAATTGTCAAGCTTGTATGCTTGAAATTAGAAAGATCATTCAAAGAATGGTTTGGCCAAATGAGTATATTGTTGTTTCTTGTTTTGAGATTAGTTATAAACAATATGTAATAAGTGATTTTATTGTATAAAGAATAGAAAAGCTTTCCCAAGTATAAATATCAAAGAAACATCAAGGAAATAGAAGTTTAATTTATGTATTAAATACATGAACATTTTAGAAATTGATTGGTATGAATATAGTTTTCATGCCTTATTATATAATACAAGCTATAGAATTGTGCTAGAAGATCTTGAGAATATGTTGTTTTTGCCAAAAGTTTAGTTAAGAATGTTAGAAAGAAATTAGAATTTAGCCAAAGTATATATGTTGTGCCATATGTTAGATTGAATTTACAATGATTAACATGACAATATAGATTAATGTATAGAATGTAGACAAAAGAAAAGAAGAAAGAAGGGCATGTATAACAATGTTGACGGTCATGTTAAGAGAATGAAAATTCATGGCATTAAGATTTATATTTAGAAAGTTGTACAAGGCATGTTTGTTACATTAGAAAATATTAGAGAGTAGAATTTGTGAGAGATAATGTAATTGTATAAGGGTACATTTTACATAGCATGATAGAATTGAAAAATTACATAATTATGTAGAAATTATATAATCGCATACGTACACACGATGCATAGAATTCAGAAATAAAGAATAAAATAGAAAATGCTTAATTTAAGCGTGTTACTAGAATATAACTTTGGGCTTTCCAGAAAAGTATAGAAGTAAAAGCCTTAGAATTAATAGAATACATGCCAAAGTCAGACACGTATTTTGGGATCATGCATAGACAACATATAAATGCATGACATAACATAGCATATATTTTAGAAATTTTAAAATTATTGGAAAGTCTAGCTAGTTATTTTGCAAATTTATAGAGCATGTTTCCAGAGGGCTATTGCGATAGGGAACTTGTGAGCATTCGCTGCGTTAGCTAGTGGCGATAGAGATGTAGAAGTTTCCCACATGCACGCCACCATCAGTAAGCGGCCTCAGAATAGAAAAAGAATTGTACAGTCTACTAGAAGTGTATGTGGATGAGGACTGTATCCAGAAAGAATTTCAGAATACGCTCACACGGCCAGGGTTCCAAATCCATGCCTTAGCCCAGTCCGATTGGCAAACCAAAACAGAAAGCAGAAAGAGTTTCAGAAAGAAAGAAAAATAGAATAAGAAATATAAAACAGAAAGAATTTCAGAAAGAAAGAAAAATAGAATAAGAAATAGAAAACATAAAGAATTTTAGAAAGAAGGGAAAATAATTTCAGAAAGAATTAGAAAAGAATTTTCAAAAAGAATAAAAACATGATCATTTGCATATGCGTTAGACATTTTATGTGCATTGCATCTTATGCCTTTATGCATAGATTAAAGAGTTTATTTTTATTATTGCGTGTCTGACTAGCTAAGACAAGAAAATAGAAGCCCATGAGAATAGAGAAGAAAATAAAATAAAAGCCCATGAGAATATCAAAGAAAAGAAAATAAAAGCTCGTGAGAATAGAGAAGAAAAGAAAATAGAAACCCATGAGAATAGAGAATAAAAGAAAATAGAAATGCATGAGAATAGAGAAGAAAAGAAAATAGAAACCCATGAGAATAGAGAAGAAAAGAAAATAGAAGCCTACGAGAATAGAAAAGAAATTAGAGATATACAAGAAAAGAATAGAAATTAGATACATGATAGAAAAGAACATAAATTAGATACATGACAAATAGCAAGGAAACTTAGCGATTTGTTGAGTAGAGAAAGAAACAGAAAGTTATAATCTAGTAGAGAAGAGAAATAAAATGATAAAGAATAGCATAACACTAGAAGGATTTAGAAAGATTTGAGAAAAATAGAAGACTGCTAAGTAGTACACCTGAGAATAAAGATAGAAAGCAAGCAGAAATTTAGAAGCAGTACAGCGAAAACAGGGACAACGGAGTAAGAGCATAGTTAGATTTGGTTTACTTACTAAGCATTTATAGCTCACCCCGTTGCTTTTTTTATTTTGTAGGTATTAGATTGTAGTGGTCGGGAGACGTCAAGTTGGCAAGAGGATTGCACACACTGTCTCAGCGAACGAATTAATGTGGATTTATATATGTGAGAAATAGTCATTGTGTAATAGTATGTTATAACTGGATTAAGGATAAAAATTTTAGATGAACACCCTTTTTTAAGCGAGAAATTCTCTAGAGTCTCTCTATAAGATACTTAGTGAATACTTGCCTACTGAAATATTACATTGTTATTTTAAGCTCTCACAACAAATATAAAAACAGTGGGCGTAGGCTTAAGAGTTTAACTCATTGAACCACTTTAAAAACCCATTATGTTATTTTCCTTACTGCATTTACTGATTTTACATTATTGGTTATCTGTAATCATGCACACATTAGTTCTGATCCCGTCAAGGTCGATCAGATCACTATAGTTAGCGTATTTTTGCATCAACATTTTGGCGCTAGAAGGATGGCCTTCGCCAAATTTCAGAATTTCTGGCAAACAAACTTCGATGACTCGATCACCTGAGGCCCACGATAGTTCGAACTAGATCAAAGACCACTACTAGGTACCACGAAAATGTGGAGACCACCTACCAAGAGGTGCACCAAGACATCGCTGGGCGTCGACCACCAGTGTTGTCGCTGCAGCAGGCTATAAACCAACCAGGGACAGGGACGTCAAATCCTGAGAATGGCGAGTTGGTGGAGATGATCAGAATGATGGTCGCACAAGCTATGAAACAGAATGTGGCTGAGCTGAGAAATCAGCAACCAGCCCCCCAGGATCTTAACTGACCACGCTTCACAAATGTTACTCCAACAGGGCGGCACTCAGCCCATGACCAACTGATTCGTCGACATCGAGGCATGACCGACGACCCTGGCACCGCTCAGAACATTCTACACAAGAAAGCGAGTCTCGTGGACAAACTAACCCTGGGAGGCGATTGGGCAAACAACCCTTAGGAGAAGACAAAGACAATGGTCGCCAAAGGGATACGCGATTTGCTTGGCGTTACCCCCAACATTAGCATGCCGGTTCTAACCCAAACCCAAGACAGGCTCAGTCCTCGCAAGCTCGCGAGATGAGTCATGTGCACCAATCTGGCAATGATCAACATTCCGGTTATAACCAATGTCGTAAGCAACGTATTGATGAGCATGATAACACCTACCAACCTAGCCATCATCACTCAGCCTCGCGCATCAATGCGCATAATGGAGGGGGCTCACAAGCAACAAATTTGTGAACTCACCTGCTCGAGGTAAGGCTGAACAAAGCCAGCCAGGGCAATCCTCACAATAAAGACTTAGATTGGGTGTAGAAAATGCTCGAGGATCTAAAAGCCCGCCAGAACAATGTGGCGGAAGAGATAGTGAGCTCTCCCTTCATAGAGGAAGTTCACTAGACCCCGCTTCTCCAAGGATTCAGGGCACTAGAAAGTAAGTTCAATGGGAAAGGAGATCCCAAAGACCACCTTGACACTTGCAATGACCTGATGAAGCTGCACTAGGTTTGTGATTTGGCAAAGTGCCGCTGCTTTGTGGTGACATGATAAGAGCTTGAAAATACACATTTACTTAGTGGTTTATGGGGATTATTGGTGAGAAATTAGGCTTAATTTGGTAAAGTTGCTTAATATTTTCATAATTGTCATTTATGGGATCACAGGTGTGTTTGAGTGTTTTTCAGGTTTTTAGGGCTAAATGTTATGATCGGGTGAAGAATCATGTCGAAAATGGGATGAGTGACGAGTAGAAACAAACGGATCAAGAATCAGAGTTGAATTGAAGAAGTTATGGAGCTTTGAAGTAAAGAGGAGATTCTAGATTACGCTCCAGTTTGAGCATGCCTCGGTGTTTCAAAAATATCTCGAGCTATAGACCTTGGATTAAGACAATTATTTTACTGTTGGAAAGCTGATTCAAAAGGTTACATTTCACATGTTTACCACTTCTCCAGAGTCTATTCTTATCATGCTAAAAAATCACCATCTCTAGAGTGCTGAGGAATGATAAGAGATTTGGACTAAAGAAGAAGAGTTATCACTGTGTTGCAACACACTTTGTCTAGAATCAACCACACCACAACATAGTTCCGGGGCACATTCACGATAGTTAGGAATTTGTCATCCATTTTTTATTAGGAAAATAGTGTTAAGAGTCCTAAACTAAATAGAATTAAGGAAAATAAAACCTCAACCCTTGTGGGATATAAATATAAGTCTTTTAACATTATTTTGGGGGATATTTTGGGGAGAATTAGGGGAGGCTAACGCAAGTGAAGATCAGAGTGATAGAATTTCTGGAGCTTTTGTTTACAATATAGATTAGTCTCCTTATTTCTTTCTAGAACTCATGTTTCTTATTTCAATAAAGATGATTGTTTCTTTCATGTTGGTCATGAACTAAATTTATTCTCTAGGGTTAAGATGTAGCCCAATCTCTTGATTATGTGTTGATTTATGCATGTTAATTTTTATTAAGATTTTTTCTCTAAGTTTTACTATTAGGCTTAATGCTTTCGATTCTTAAGAGCTCAAGAATTGAATGATCAACGGTAGGTTGAGATTGAGAGATGATACCTAGTTGGTCTGCAGTAGTAAAACCATAGGTTGAGCGAACGTTAGAGATAGTGTAAAACCCCTCCCTAGCCGAGTATTTCCTAAGTATCCCTTGGCCATTGAGAACCTAGAAAACGCACGCCTAGGAAAGAAGTTTATTTTAAAATCCTATTTAAAGAATAAACTTGTAGTTTAAAAATATATATATTTTTATTTTAATTTAATTTCTAAACTATAATAAGTTCATTGTACAAGTCAAAAATATAGTTTCCTTTCTTGGAGTACATTATGAAATCCATAGTAGTACTTACGAGAACATACACACTTTTACAAAATTTACTAATAATTTGATTTCTTCTATTAACACAAATATATATATTCCATAATAACATAGACATATTTACTGCATTATGAGATATAAACATAATTACTACACTAAATACTAACAAAACAATTCAATAGTCATAATTAAAACATCCCTTCATGCTCATAGCGTCCCTCGGAATCCTCTCCCAGCTTCATGGCTTAATCCTTACCTGCAAAACATTTTAAAATATTTCGTGGGGTGAGCGCTAATCGCTCAGTAAGGAATATGGCCATTTATAAACTATTAAGGTTCATTATACATCATTTTACAAGTATATTACTTAGGACCTTACCTACCTACAAAATATGACCTTCATTCTTTAACATAACAAGTTCATAAAACATATCATACACTTTGGACTTTTCTCATAAACATAAGTCATAACATAATCATACATAATATAACATAGAACATATATGACTTATGAAATATTCATGTACATGGCATGCTTATTTCTTTTGTCTTTATACTTGATGGTTTCATTAGTCTTTGTTATCCGATCGGATTCATTTAAACCATTACCTTGTTCTTGGTCGTCACCTCAAAGGACTCATGGTTTCCATAAGAATTCCATTCCTCTGATCTTGGTTTATACCTCAAGAGACTCATGGAATTCATTCTTTAACATTTCATAAATTTTTCATAAGACAACTAAATAAGCTATATGCATTACCATTATGAATGCAAACATATGGACTAACATATCCCATGCTCAATCATACTATATTCTCCTACTAAACTTCTTAACTTAATTCATTCAATTTCTCATACAATACAAGTAATTTCAGTAGTAAGATTATTCAGGGGTTTATTAGAATTAGAAAAAATTGGGAAATTCCATGAAGAAGGTGGATGCCATATAGTTTGTCACTTTTCAATAAATTTTTCCCTTATCTTCCAATTCGAATTGATTTTTCACTAAAGCATAAAAGTTTTAGGTATATTCCCCACTTTTCAAAACTTCAAGAATCAACTCAATCGGACTTCTATAACTTCAGTTATGACCAATTCAGTGAAGCATGTACAGTATAAGTCCTAAAAAGCCAAATCCGAATTTTATTCATTTTAACCATGTCACCTTCATTTGCACATTCACATCATTTGCCATGTCATTCTAAGTATAAAATGCCATAAAAATCTCCCTTTTTACAGAACCAAAAAGTGCCAAAACATCGTCCAACTACAAATCTCTTAATTGGCATAATCATCCTCCATATGCACACATACACCAATCAACACACCAATTTAAAGAATCCATAACCGAAACATAGCATCACACTCATATTAACATAAGTAAATGTAAGTTCCATAAACCCTAGGTGTTATCAATTTTAGTCATAAGGGAGATTTTTTTCCTTACCTTAGTATCCAAAGCACAAAGACACTCCTCCTTAGCTCCAAAGGTTCACCCTTTCTACCTTATACACATAACCACTTATGAATTTCTCTTTTAACTAAAATATCAGAAAAACTAGGGTTTTGAAACTCACCTTAAACTCTGAAATTGAAGTTCTTTAAGTGTGAATGGTGATCTCCTTTGAAAATCAACTTGAAATCCTATGAAAATTTGAGAATAAAATGCTTGGATTGGTGGCTTTTATGGTGGATTTGAGGGATGAAGAAGAAGATGATATATTTGGGGTGTACAAGGCGGACTACTCTCTCTCAAAACCTTGTAAATATTTATTCCATTGTTACTCTAATGTGATTGGTCAATAAAAGTTAGATATAAGGGTCATTTGACATAATTTTTTTCATATAAGGGCGTTTTGCTCATTTCTACCACAACATAATAATTAGCACTCATTCAATGCCATTTGACTTCTTTAAAACACTTAACAATTAAGCAATCCCATTAGGTAAATGACTAATTTACCCTTGGTGCACTTTTATGGATACTTAAATCATATGGATTTGTATGAAAAGACCATTATACCCTTGGTTACTGTTTATGCCATTTAACCATATCAATCAACTTTATGACCATTCTACCCTCATTTCTCTTCAATGACATCACCCCTTACACTTTATAATGGCCACATCTTGAAATACATGTAAATTGACCATTTTACCCTTCCATTCAAAAAAAAGAAAATTACTTGAAAAGGTAAATTTCATACCTTAGGGCATTGGAATAATAATGCGGGGTTTACAGATAGGTTACCGCAACTTGTGAGGTTCTGGTAAATTCCATAGAACGTAATGATCTCCAATTGCTTAAATCTTATTAGAGATAATTCGGGTTAGTAATTAGTAGTTAATTCGATAATTGTTCGAGAGAAATTTATTGGAAATTTAGGGAGTTGGACATTTAGGAAGAGCTTAATAAAATTAGCATAAGTGATCAATACATATGAATAAGAGTTGGTGTGAAATATATGCCCTAGGTCTAGTCATCTTGTTTTAACCCAAAGATTTATTTTAATTGTTCTTTTTTAGTTCTGTTTTAATTTCAATTATTACTCTTTTTAATTTAGGTTTTCCTTGATATAATTTGGATTGATCAAATAGTAATAGGATAGTTTAAATTGGTAATTGATAATAGTAATTCCCTTGGGTTTGATATCCGTATTTATACACTTTATTACTTGAACGATTTCGTACACTTGCGAAAATCCACAACAAGTTTTTGGCACCGTTGCCCGGGAATTATTTATTTTTCTATATCATTACAAACTATTCAGTTGCTAGTTTGATTTATTTTATCTTTGTTTTAAAGTTAATTTTTATTTTGTCATGTTTGTTTGTTTGTTTGTTTGTTAGTTTGTTTAATTGTTTTTTTTTTTTTTTGGTTTTAGATCCTGGAGAGCTTATGTTCAAAGGTAGTGGTGATCTTAATCCTTTCAATTCTGAGATAGAGAGAACAGCTAAAAAATTCAGAAAGGAAAAGAGGCAAGCCAACTTAGAAAAAGTAGTAGTTGACAAGGGAAGTATAAATCAAAATATGAGTAATCCAGAGAATGAGGAAATCCTGGGGGGCTATGCAATTAGAGGAGTGATAGTGGTTCAACGAGCATTGAAGGACTACTTTAGTCCTACTGTTGAAGGGTGCTATTCTAGCATCAGGAGGCCACTAGTTCAAGCGAATACTTTTGAAATAAAACCAACAATTATTCAATTGATACAACATTCGGTTCAATTGATGATCCCAACAAGCATATCGCAAACTTTCTGGAGTTCTACGACACATTCAAACACAGTGGTGTATCCGATGATGCAATCAGGCTTAGACTTTTCCCATTCTCTCTTCGGGATAAAGCTAAGGCTTGGTTGATTTCTCTACCATCAGGAAGAATTACTACATGGAACGAGTTAGTTCAAAAATTCCTTACGAAATATTTCCTACATGTCAAGTCTGCTAAGATGAGGAGTGACATCACAAATTTTTTCTAGCAACACATGAAGTCACTCTATGAAGCTTGGGAGAGGTATAAGGATCTCTTATGCAGGTGTCCTCACCATGGGTTGCGAATATGGTCACAAATGCAGACGTTTTACAATGGGTTGCTGTCAAATATAAAAGTGATGATTGATGCTGCAAGTGGAAAAGCTTTGAATAACAAAACACCGGAGGAGGCTTATAATCTGATTGAAGTAATGACGAGCAATAACTACAAAAGGCCTTTAAAGAGAAATTCAACAAGGAAAGTAGTGAGAGTGCATGAAGTTGATGGCTACACCGCGTTGGCCGCTCAACTCTCAACCATCTAAAAGCAATTGGGAGTTGCTGTAAAGGTAAATGCTATTGAATCGTCTTCCCTAACTTGTGAACTTTGTGCAGGAAATCATTTATCGAAGGATTGTCAAGAAGGAAATCCATTTGCTCAACTGGAACAAGCTAACTATGTTAACAACTTTCAACAAGGGCAAGGGAATTTGTATTCTAACACATACACTCCAACATGATGCAATCATCCAAATTTTTCGTGGAGTAACAATAAAGAGAACAAACCACCACTAGGCTTCCAACCTCAAGAGAAGAGATCTAATATAGAGAGTGTGCTCACTAAGTTCATGGAGGAGTCAAGAAAAAGGTTTGACAAGAATGAAGCTCAACTCCAAAAGTATGAAGTTTTGTTACAAAACCAATCCATTTCCATAAGAAATCTTGAAACTCAAATGGGGCAAATCCACAATATTTTAGCAGGAAGAGTTCAAGGAACATTGCCTAGTGATACAGAGGAGAATTTAAAGGAGAGAGTTATTGCTATCGTGCTGAGAAGTGGTAAGGAGTTGAAGGAAGCAAGCAAAGAAGGAGAAACAGGGGAAAAACTCGAAGATGGAAAAGAGGGCAAAACCAATTGTGCCATAGCACAGTGCCACGACATAAGGGTAGAAAATGACAAAAATGCCCAGGCTTCGACGAACGATGACACGACCCTCCTGTATCCTCGTAGAGTTTAAAAAAAAAAAAAAAGATTAGATAAGCAATTCGGTAAGTTCATGGACATGTTTGGAACTTTACAAATTAACATTCCTTTTGTAGACATGTTGGAGCAAATGTCGAAGTACGTGAAGTTTCTAAAGGAGATTATCACCAAAAAGAGGAGGTTTGAAGAACATGAGACGGTGATGCTTACGAAATAGTGTAGTGCATTGCTATTGAAGAAACTGCCACAAAGCTCAGAGATCCAGGGAGTTTCACAATTCCTTGCACAATAGGTAGTGTTCATTTTGCTAAAGTTTTATCTGACCTAGAAGCTAGTGTTAATCTCATGCCATTTTCAATTTATAAGAAACTAGGCCTAGGGGAAGTAAAACCAACCACAATCCATCTTTAATTAGCTAATAGGTCTATAAAATATCGTAGGGGAGTAGTAGAGGATGTCTTAATAAAGGTAGATAAGTTGATTTTCTTAGTGGATTTGATTGTTCTCGACATGGAAAAAGATCGGGAAATACCTCTAATTCTAGGAAGACCTTTTTCTGGCTACAGGTAAGACTTTAATAGATGTTCATCAAGGGAAACTAATCTTAAGAGTAGAGGATGAACAAGTAGAGTTTAATGTGTTTGATGCCATGAAGTACCCATTCGAGGGAGATACTTGTTTTGAAATTAATGTCCTTGATGATGTCATTGCCAAAACCATGGAAGAAAATTAGCCAAGCTCCCCCTTCGAGAATTGTCTAGTTAACGCTAGGACAAATGAAGATGAAGTGGATCGAGAAGAGTTGAAAGGGTGTTTAAGTTTCTTAAATCAACTAACATCAATTAAATCACCACCCACCAAGAAGTTCTTTGAGATTAATGCAATAGAAAGTCACTCCAACTCATCAACAAAGGAGCTGATGAGAATCCTAACCCATTATGCCAATCCCAATTGCTAGGGATTTCATTGAAGACTCAAGGACAACAGGAAGATCAACATTCGGCCCAAGCATCCCAAGCACTCAAGGAAGTTCACAAAATTGTCCAAGAAGTCTTAAAGTTCCAAGGCACGGCTCAAGCCCAATTTTGTGACCTAAAACGTGTACAAGAAGTGGGAGCAAGTTACATTGGCCCAAGCCCAAGTTTTGGGTGTCATTTGATTCAAATTTTGGAGGAAAAACCCTAAAAATTGTTGTTAAGGACAAGGGTCCTTAAATTAGGGAAAAGTTGCCCACTTGATCATTAAATGGTTATGGCTTAATTTTAGCATGTGTGGTGGACTTTTGTTTATGTATTTGAATGTAATATTTTAATGTTTTCATTATGTAATATTTGCTAGGGTAAATCCCTAATTTTTGTAAAGCCTATATAAAGGCCACTTGATCATTTTGTAAAGTGACTTTGAATATTGAATGAATAGTGACTTGTCTTGAGAAAGTGTTTTCTCTTGTTTCCTTTACCCAAGTTCGGCCAAACTTGGTGGTGGAGTATCTTTCAAGCTGGTGGAGTTTCCTTTAGGCTTGATTGAGTCCTTGGTCATCTCTTATGTAAGTTGTATTCCTTTAGTTTCAAGTAAACTCATTTTCCGGAATTTGTTTTGCATGATGTGTATGATTCCATTTGTTGTGCATTTGAACATAAATGATTTGGTGAATGACTGGAGCTTGTTATAAGGAGTTGTTTTTAGTCATTTGATGGTTGTGAAAGTGCATGAAGGGTGATAACCGAATGGTCATAAGGAGTTGAAAGAAAACCTAGCCTAGGTTGAATCAAAAGGGGTTGTTTTAGGGTAGTATATGAATTGAGGTTGAAGAAATTCATATCAGGAGCCTCCGAAACTCGAACTCAAACAGCTTCCATCTCACTTAAGGTATGCCTTTTTAGAAGACTCAAAGTTTTATCCTATTATTATTAATGCTTCTTTGAGTGATATAGAGGAAGAAAAGCTATTGAAGGTGTTACGGACATACAAGACAACTATCAGATGGACAATTGCGGACATCAAAGGTATAAACCCCTCAATTTGCATGCATAAGATTTTAATGGAAGAAAGTTACAAGCCAACGGTGCAACCACAAAGAAGACTCAATCCAACAATGCAAGAAGTGGTGAAGAAAAAAGTTTTAAAGTTGTTGGATGCAAGGATCATTTACCCAATTTTGGATAGTGCATGGGTAAGTCCGATCCAACTTGTACCAAAGAAGGGAGGAATGATTGTGGTGCATAACGACAACAATGAACTCATTCTGACAAGAATGGTTACAGGTTGGCACGTGTCAATTGATTATCGGAAGCTTAACTCCACGACATGCAAAGATCACTTCCCACTTCCCTTCATCGATCAAATGCTAGAGAGATTAGCTGGCCATGCATTCCATTGTTTCCTAGATGGATACTCAGGATACAATTAGATTGCAATAACACCAGAAGATCAAGAAAAGACCATATTCACATGCCCATATGGAACATTTGCATACCAAAGGATTCCGTTTGGACTATGCAATGCACTAGCCACTTTTCAACATTGCATGATGTCCATCTTCTCAGATATGGTGGAGAACTCCATTGAGATTTTTATGGACGACTTCTTCGTGGTAGGTAATTCCTTTTATTCTTGTTTATCTAACCTTTCTTTAGTTTTGCAGAGATGTGTGGAGACCAATCTAGCACTAAATTGGGAAAAGTATCACTTCATGGTACAAGAAGGAATCGTGCTAGGCCATAGAATCTTCATCAATGGGATCGAGGTGGATTGAGCAAAGGTAGAGGTCATTGAGAAGTTACCAGCCCCAAATTCCGTGAAAGTCATTCGAAACTTCCTTGGACATGCCAACTTCTATAGGAGATTTATCCAGGACTTTTCAAAAATCTCTAAACCTTTTTGTGATTTATTAGCTAAGGATGCATCTTTTAATTTCATTAAAGAGTGTTTCAAAGCATTCGAGTGCCTAAAAACTAAATTGATATCTGCTCCTATAATTGTTGTGCCCAATTGGGAATTACCTTTTGAATTAATGTGTGATGCTAGTGATTATGCAATAGCAGCTATGTTAGGGCAACAAAAGGTAGAATATTCCATGTCATTTATTATGCTATTAAGACATTGATGAGACCACAACTAAATTATGCCACAACAGAGAAAGAATTTTTAGCTGTTGTCTTTGCAATTGACAAGTTTTGTTCTTATTTGCTAGGTACAAAGGTCATCGTGCACACCAACCATTCTGCTTTGAAGTACCTCCTAGAAAAGAAAGATTCCAAGCCAAGATTGCTTAGATGGGTTTTACTTCCTCAAGAGTTCAACATGGAAATCTGAGACAAGAAGGGAACTAAGAATCAAGTGGCAGACCATCTATCTCGATTGGAAATAAGGGAAGAAGAGCAAAATGACGAAAAGCTAATCAATGAACATTTCTCGGATGAGCAACTATTTGCAGTGCAAGATGGACCTTGGTTTGTCGACATCACCAATTACATAGCAAAAAAGGCGCTACCTCCTGGAATGACATACCAAAGGAGGAAGAAATTTTTCTCCGACCTGAAATACTACTTTTGGGAGGATCCATTCTTATACAAGAAATGTACGGACCAAATGGTGAGGAGATGTGTATCGGAGAAGGAGATGGAGAATGTACTTTGACATTGCCATTCTCTAGAGGTCGAAGGGTATTTTGGAGCAACACGAACGACCACAAAGTTCTTCAATCAGGATTTTTCTAGCCCACTCTCTTTAAAGATGCATATAATTATGTGTTAACTTGTGATGCATGTCAAAGGGATGGGAATATTTCTAGGAAAAACGAAATGTCTTTTAGTAACATTTTAGAAGCAGAAATATTTGATGTATGGGGCATAGATTTCATAGGACCTTTTCCATCTTCTTTTTCTAACCGTTGCATTCTTGTGGCTGTAGATTACATCTCGAAGTGGGTGGAAGTTGTAGCACTATCGACCAACGATGCTTGTGTCATGGTGAAGTTCATAAAGAAGAACATCTTCTCAAGATTCAGCACACCTAGAGCTATCATAAGTGATGGAGGGTCTCATTTTTCTAACCAATAATTCGAGACATTGTTGAGCAAGTATGGAGTTACACATCAAGTTGCAACACCATACCACCCACAAACAAGTGGGCAAATGGAGGTTTCTAACAGGGAGTTGAAAAGAATCTTAGAGAAAATAGTGAATGCCTCTCGGAAAGATTCGTCCACAAAGTTGGATGACGCACTATGGACATATAGAATGGCATTCAAAACGCCACTAGGGATGTCACCATATAGGCTAGTATATGGGAAAGCATGTCACCTTCTAGTAGAGCTCGAGCATAGGTCATATTGGGCCATGAAGATATTAAATTTTGATCCAAAGGCGGTAGGTGCGAAGAGATTGTTGCAACTCAATAAGATAGAGGAATTTCGCCACAAAGCATATGAGAGTGCTTGGATTTATAAAAAGAAGACCAAGCTTTGGCATGATAAGCACATAGTGAAAAAGGAGTTCAAAATAGGAGAAAAATTTTTGTTATTCAACTCAAGACTTAGACTTTTTCTAGGAATGTTATGATCAAGGTGGTCTAGACCATTCATTGTAAGTAAGATTTTTCCACATGGGGCCACTAAAGTTCATCATCCAGTGAAAGGGACATTCCAGGTCAATAGACAAAGATTGAAACCCTATGTTGAGCATGGATTAGAAGGAGAAAGGGTTTCGATGTTTCTCCATGAACCAAAGTGAACATAAAAAGGTGTCAAGCTAAGGACGATAACTAAGCGCTTCGTGGGAGGCAACCCATGTTTTCAATTTATTTTACTTTATTATTTTTGGTGTATTAGATTGTTTACTTCATGTTTCTATCAGGAGCCTCCGAAACTCGAACTCAAACAGCTTCCATCTCACTTAAGGTTGCCTTTTAGAAGACTCAAAGTTTTATCCTATTATTATTAATGCTTCTTTGAGTGTATAGAGGAAGAAAAGCTATTGAAGGTGTTACGGACATACAAGACAACTATCAGATGGACAATTGCGAACATCAAAGGTATAACCCCTCAATTTGCATGCATAAGATTTTAATGGAAAAAGTTACAAGCCAACGGTGCAACCACAAAGAAGACTCAATCCAACAATGCAAGAAGTGGTGAAGAAAAAGTTTTAAAGTTGTTGGATGCAGGATCATTTACCCAATTTTGGATAGTGCATGGGTAGTCCGATCCAACTTGTACCAAAGAAGGGAGGAATGATTGTGGTGCATAACGACAACAATGAACTCATCTGACAAATGGTTACAGGTTGGCACTTGTCAATTATTATCGAAAGCTTACCTCCACGACATGCAAAGATCACTTCCCACTTCCCTTCATCGATCAAATCTAGATAGATGTAAGTTGTATTCCTTTAGTTTCAAGTAAACTCATTTTCCGGAATTTGTTTTGCATGGTGTGTATGATTCCATTTGTTGTGCATTTGAACATAAATGATTTGGTGAATGACTGGAGCTTGTTATAAGGGGTTGTTTTTAGTAATTTGATGGTTGTGAAAGTGCATGAAGGGTGATAACCGAATGGTCATAAGGAGTTGAAAGAAAACCTAGCCTAGGTTGAATCAAAAGGGGTTGTTTTAGGGTAGTATATGAATTGAGGTTGAAGAAATTCATATCAAATGGAAAGGGTAAGGGCAAGGGAAAGGCCTAGGCCAATCCCAAGCCCAAGCCCAAGCCTAAAGGACAAGAAGCTCTTAAGCCTGAGGGGCGTTAGGAAAGGTGGGAAGGTAGTCTGCTTCTATTATGGCAAGCCTGGCCATTAGAGGAAACACTGCAAGGCTCTCCTCGCGAACAAGAAGAAGTCAGACGCTTCAACTTCAAGTATGTACATGATTGAAATTAACTTCTCTCCTTCAACATTTGTACTGATGTGTAGGGACTAAGGTGTTAGCTGCTAATGGAGTTTACGCAGTGAAAAAAAAAAATCCCCAACAATGACATTGAACCCAAGAACCTTATACCCAATTTACATTAATCACATATGAAATGATATTGAATATTAAATTTCCAGATTTCATACCAGCATTTTTAGGCTCCTTCAATCGATACGAATCGCTTCCCTTCTAAGATAAGAGTGAACTTTCGGTATCCACATAAAGATAGGATGATGATTGACTTGCGGTCTCAAGTGTTAGCAAGACACACAAGCAAAAAGGATGCAGAATGGGACGAAGTTTTGGACCCTTTTGATTTCTAGTCATTTGAGGTATGCGAGTCATGCCCTTTAGGCAAGATGACCAACTCGCCTTTCATAGGACAAAGTGAAAGGGCTATTGAACTATTAGGCATCATCCATAGTGATGTATATAGTCCACTAACAGTTGAAGCCAGAGGTGGATATTCATACTTCATCACATTATTGATGATTTCAGTAGATATGGTTATGTCTACCTTATGACACATAAATCTGAAGTGTAATGACTGCTTTCTACTCATATTCTCATAAAATATGCATAGTAAAATACATGTAAAATAGTATAAAAAGTTAGGCCCAAATTTTCTTTTATTAAACATTTACATTCTTTGTACAAAACTCATGTCATATAGAAAACTATGAACAATAAGGTGGACAGTGTAGCCATTTCCCCTCGCTTGCCGACATCCATCCGACCGTGTCCTCACCTAGATCCTGGAAAAACATAGGAAACAATGGGGTGAGCACAAAATAATGCTCAGTAAGTAAATCCTCTACTCATCTATCCCTGTAACTCTTTCCCCTCAATTCTTTCCTTACAAATCCCATTACTCACTTTGCTTTCTCTTTCGGTTTCACTCCCTCTGTTTCTCTTTCTTTTCTATTAACTCTCTCTCTAGCAAGTCACGACCCCATCTGACCAGAGGCATGACTGGGACTCACTCCCACTCTCCGTGACTTTTACTCATTCTAGCCGATCGGACTTGGTTATGCATGGATTCGGAACCCTTGGCCATGTGAGTACATAAACTCTCTCTTGGGTAAACTCGGGTAGAGCCCTCATCTGCATGCACTCTCACGGGCTACACTACTTCTCTCTCATACTCATGTTGCTCTCTCAATGCGGCGTACATGCGGGGATACTCTACCCATTACTCACGGGTTCCCCATCGCACAACCTACTCTATTCTCTTGTCTAGCACTACTTTCTCTTTGATCTCTAGTGCTCATCCTCTCTCTTTCTCTTTACTCTTAGAGCAGCTTATGCTCAATTTTTCTATTCTTTCTCTACTCTCTTTTCTCTTCTCTAGTTCATAATTAATGCATATAGATGACTCATGCTCATTAATGCACTTATGATATGTAATTATGCCATGTAGCAAAAATTAAGGCTTTCTACTCTTACTCATGCTTCTCTTGAACATTTCATCGTACAACTCATGTGCATATAAAGCTCTACTTTAACTATAACTTTTCTCTTTTCTTTAATCATCCAAACAATGGGAGAAAACTCCCTCATAATCTCTAGATTCCTGTCAAAATAAACACACTTCCATAAGTGTTGCTCAAAACTCTCTCCGTCTCCTATCAACCCAACTCCACATCATAGAAGTTCAACACTTCTCATATCCAAACATATTCAATAATCATACATAACTACTAATCTCATCTCATCTCATCTCATCTCATCCCAGCAAATATAAAACATACATATACATACACAATCTCTACTCAATTAAATTCTCAAATCTCAACTTAGTTATGATTTACTTACCTTGTGAGGAAATAGCTTCTCTAATACTTCTCCTTTCCTTTGGTAGCTTGATTTCTCTCTACAACTTTAAATAACAACCACAACATAAGACTTTAACCAAAACATAATAAAACTCTCATCTAAAGCAAGAATCCTTACCTTAGGATGCTTTAGATTAAAACTCTACTAAAAAATACTCAAAAAGTCCTTAGAAATCCTTGGAAGATTGAAGGAAATTTGAGAAGAAGTAGAGAATGGAAGAGGCGGTAGAAATGGATGAAATGAAGGATTCTCTACATTTAACCCTTTTTAGCTCAACTTATACACAAGCATTCCCATTTTGCCCTTACTCTTTCTTGGAAATTCCACCTATATGCTTTGATTCCTTACAAACACACCCCTATACTAACATATTTTCCATGAAATTTCCTTACATTTTACTCCCCACTTTTCCTGCTAATTAGGGGTAGAATAGTCAAATTGCCTTTAAGGAAAAATATCTAAAAGTTAATACAACTTTTCAGCCGACCCGTCGCCGCGGCGAAGACAATTCTGTCGCCATGGCAAAACACTCCAGCAGCTACTTCGTGGCTGCAGCACCTCTTCGCCACGGCGAAGCCTGTAACACAACATTTCGCCAAGTCTTCATAATTTTCAGGGCAATCACTCAACCAACCCAATACATCCACTCAACCAAAGGCCAAGCAAACCAAAAATAACAACATATAAGTTTAATTGAAGCTGAATCAATGAACATTTAAGCAATACAGCAAATCTTAACTACGTACCTTAAGTGGGGCGTTACATGAAGCCTTTGATAAATTCAAAGAATTCAGGAATGAAGTATAGAATATGTTGGGCAAAAGTATTAAGGCTCTTTAGTCGAATTGAGAAGGTGAATACTTGAGCTCAGGGTTTTCTAAATACCTGAAGGAATGTGGGATAGTATCACAACTCACCCCTCCGTATGCACCCTAACATAATGGAGTTTCTGAGAGGAGGAACAAGACTTTACTTGACATAGTTAGGTCCATGATAAGCTTTAGTGATCTACCTACATCATTTTGGGGTTATGCCCTAGAGAATGCAACTCATGTACTAAATAGTGTGTCATCAAAATCTATAGATGAGACTCCATATGAACTATGGAGTGGGCAAAAGCCCAACTTGTCTTATCTAAGGATTTGGGGTTGTGAAGCTTATGTCAAGAAATTAACTTCCAACATGCTAGGCCCGAAATATGAGAAATGTATTTTTGTGGGGTATCCTAGGAAACCAAAGGGTACTATTTCTACCATCCAGAAGAGCACAAAATTTTTGTCGCTCGCACTGGTGTTTTCTTAGAAAAGGAATTTTTCTTAAGAAGTACTAGTGGGAAAAAAATAGAACTTGATAAAATTCTAGAACCACAAAATGCATTAGATGAAGAATGAGAGGATATGCCACAGGAAGTGGTTGAACATCGTTAGGAGGTCACTTCACAATCTATGATCAAAGTGAACCACCTTAAGTAGCATAGGAGCTACGTAGATTTGGGAGAATACGTCATGAGCCCGAGAGATATGGTTTTCTCGTGACTTAACAGGGTGACATACTGGTCTACCAAGACAATGAACCCAAAACCTACGAAGACGCTATATTGAATCCAAATTATGTTAAATGGCTTGAAGCCATAAAATCTGAGATGGACTTCATGTATTAGAACCAAGTATGGTCTCTAGTGGATCCACTTGAAGGGGTAAAACCCATAGGGTGTAAATGGGTGTTCAAGAAAAAGACTAACATGGATAGTTAGGTGCATACTTATAAGGCACAACTGGTTGCTAAAGGTTTCAAACAAATTCATGGTATTGACTATGAATAAACCTTTTCGTCGGTTGCCATGATTAAGTCCATCTGGATTATGCTTACAATTGTTGCATATCATGACTATGAAATTTGGCAAATGGATGTCAAAATAGCTTTCTTGAACAAAAACCTTGAAGAAGATATGTATATGACATAACCCAATGGTTTCGTTCTTGATGGACAAGCTAATAAGGTATGAAAGTTGCAGAGGTCCATTGATGGACTCAAGCAAGCTTCAAGGAGCTGGAACATTTGTTTTGATGAAGCTGTAAAAGAATTTGGTTTTATCAAGAACAAAGATGAGCCCTGTGTTTAGAAGAAAGTAAGCCGGAGTGCAGTGACATTCCTGGTGTTATATGTTGATGACATACTTCTGATCGGGAATGATATACCAAACTTGTAGTTGGCAAAGACTTGGTTATCCAAGTGCTTCTCCATGAAGGACTTAGGAGAAGCAACCTACATCCTCGAAATAAAGATCTACCAAGATAAATCGCATAGGTTGCTTGGCCTAAGTCAGAGTACATACATTGACAAGGTACTGAAGAGATTTAGTATGGAAAAATCCAAGAAGGGATTTCCTCCAATGTCACATGGTGTCTGTCTCTCTAAGGATATGTGTCCTAAAACACACGATGAGAGAGATAGAATGAAGAGGATCCCATATGCATCAGCAATTGGATCCATCATGTATGCCATGTTGTGTACTTAGATTGATATCTCATGTACGCTAAGTACTTGTAGTAGATATCAATCAGATCCAGGTGAGCGTCACTAGATGGCTATCAAGAACATCCTTAAGTACCTGAAAAGGAGTAAGGATATGTTCTTGGTTTATGGAGGAGAAGAAAAGCTCACTGTAAGAGGATACAGTGATACTAGTTTCCAAATGGATAAAGATGATTATCGTTCGCAATCCGGGTTTGTATTTTGTCTCACTAGGGGGACAATGAGTTGGAAGAGCTCTAAGAAAAGCATTGTAGTGGACTCTGCAATGGAGGCTGAGTATATCACATTATCCGATGTGGCCAAGGAGGAAGTTTGGATTGAGAAGTTCGTCACCGAACTTGTTGTGGTCTCCACAATTGTTGATCCAATAGATGTCTATTGCGACAACAATGGAGCAATAGCTCAAGCAAAGGAACCACAGTCTCACCAGAAGTCCAGACACATACTCAGACATTTTCATCTCATTAGAGAAATGGTTAAGAGGAAGATGTGCAGATGAGTAAAGTGTATACTGATGACAATCTCACTGATCCACTAACGAAACCTTTGTTGCAGTAAAAGTATGAAAAACACTTAAGGTCATTCAGTGTTAAATACATGAATGATTAGCTAGTGCAAGTGGGAGATTTTTAGAGTTGGTGCCCTAGAGCCAATCAATTATTGTAAAATTGACTCTTTGTAATAATGTTTATTCATCAATAAAAGGCATACTCTTTTATATCATGTAAATCATAGTTATATGTTGTGGAATATTCATATTTGTCAAACTCATGGGTTGTGTGTGTGCACAACAGTTATGCATGCACATTGGTTGCCAATTCTTTTATTTGGCTTGTTTCATCTGTTGTGTTTGTGCACTCCAGTTCTTAGTGCACACTGTTTGTCAGACTTGTGTCTTGGCTTGTTTCATTTCTAGTTTGTGTTCACAACAGTCTATGTTTACACTCTCACTTTAGATATTTTACAACCCAAAACAAGTTGCATGTCTGATAAAGTAGAAAAGATATTGTTTATCTTTGCCTTTTACTTTTTAGGACCTCTTTACATATGTCACAAAATGCTTGGGTTGTCCTAGGGGATAAAATAACCTTTCCCGATTTGCTTTGTGGTCCAAACCAAAGGAAGAAATACTTTCCTTATTTGGACAAACATTGGGTTAGTGATAATCCAAGAATTATACTATTTCATCTAGGCTTTTTGGTCAGATTTTAGATACTTATTAGTTCATTTATGCCTGAATTGCTACTTAATTCTATACATTTTGTGTTGCAGGCCAAAATGGACATTTTAAGCAAATAATGAGCGAATTGGAGTTTCTAGACCCAGAAGTAAGCGGATCTCAAAATTTGGGAGAGTTCTAAAGCAGAGTGAAGCACTATGAAGCTTGTTTCCATGGGAGAGCATCGAAGATCAAAGATTCAAGCAAAGAAGCAAGCGGAGGGCAATTCTGTAATTTCAGAATTCTTCATGAAGGTTTGCCACGGCAAAAGAAGTTAAGCATGAGAGTCCATTTTACCTCGTTGCCGCGGCGAAATTCTTTCTTCGCCGCGGCGAAGTCTACGAATTTTAGTTTTCTCCAAAACGCACAGTTTTATTTTAGGAAAGTTTTAGGTCTTTTGGGCGAGCTATATAAGAAAAACCTTGCCATTTTGAGAGGGGATTCATCTAGGTTTGTCTGGTTTTTGTTGAGTATTGAATAGCTCTTACATTGGGTAGAAGATTTGAGCTTGAATCTTGTAGAATCTTCAACTAGGGGAGATCTCTACTCTTTTCTCTGTAATTCAATATGTTGATTTATGGGTTTATTGTTTTTTTACTGTTTATGTTGATCTAGTTATGAACTAACTCATTTTGGGTTAGGGTTTTGATGTAACTCGGATTTCTATGGGTTAATCATTTGATTATTGTTATTTTTATATTCTATTGCACAGATTGTGTGGTTATTCTGTTTTTATTGATTTTATTTGATGAATATGATGAGATTGAGAAATGAATCATGCTGAGCTTCTTGGGTAATCACCATTGTAGTACTGAATGCTAGAGATAGATTTGAAAGTCAATGAAATCAATCTAGGATTTCATTAGCTTAATGAACTTGATCTATTATTCTTCAATTTTTTGGGTGTGGAAGTTTAATAGGAAAAAGTAGGAATTCATAGCCTGAGAAGGTATGTTTGACAACTTAGAGAATTCGATTTACAATCTTGGCATGTGAGTGTGAAAATAGCATAATCCGTAAAAATTCATCCATAGAGTTCGAATGAATTCAAAACCCTAACCGTTTGTTAAATTGATATTACTCTTGCTTTAAATTCTTGTTCTCATTAGTTAGTTTTTAATACTTAGTAAGTTTTGTTTTTAGTTTATTTTCTAATCTCCCATTAATCCAAACAATTTCGGTTTCTCCAACTTGAAAAAAACACTTAGGAAAATCAGTGCTTAACAATCAATCCTCGTGGGAACGATACTCACTCATCACTTTATTACTTTGTGTGACTAGTGCACTTGCTATCATTGCATGTTGTTGTTACAACGCATTAAGTTTTTGGCGCCGTTGTCGGGGATTGAGTTGTGTGTTAACATTAATTTTTTCTTGTGTTAGCTAGATTGGAGCTTTATTTTTCTTTGTTTAATTGTTTTTAGTTTAATTTTTGTTGTTGTTTTTGGTTGGCTTGTGATCTCACTTTTTCTCTCTTTCTGTGTAGTTTATGCGTGGAACAAGATGTCAGCCAGTGGTTCCTGTCGATCCTGAAATTGAAAGAACCACTAGAAGACTTAACAGAGAAAGAGAGGCTATAGTTGAATCAGAGGCCATAGTTGTTGAGATGGCAGAAAATAGAACACTAAGGGAATTCTCAGTTCCCACAGTTGAAGGTAGTGGTCGAGCATTACTAGACCAATGGTACAAGCCAACAACTTCGAGATAAAGCCAGCAATCATCCAGGTGATCCATCAGTCAGTACAGTTTAAAAGGGATTTAAAGGAAGATCCAAATCTACACATAGCCAATTTTTTGGAGATTTGTGATACTTTCAAGTCAAACAAAGTGTCAGATGACGCCATCAGATTGAGACTGTTCCCGTTTTCATTGAGGGATAAGGCAAAAGGATAGTTAATGGCACTACCATCAGGAACGATCACAACATGGAATGATTTAGCACAGAAATTCCTGACCAAATTCTTTCCTCCAGCAAAATCGACAATGCTGAGAAATGATATCACATCGTTTCTAAAAGAAGAGTCAGAATTACTAAGGAGGTGTCCACATCATGGGTTACCAGTTTGGATGCAAGTCCAAATGTTTTACAATGGATTAATGGTTAATGTGCAAACTATGGTGGATGTAGCCTCGGGAGGAGCACTACAGAATAAGACATCGGAAGAAGCTCATGAGTTGCTTGAAGTTTTAGCAAGTAACAACTATCAAAGACCTAATGAAAGGGTGCAACCAAAGAAATCTATGGGTCTTTATGAAGTTGATGCATACACGGCTATCTTAGCCCAACTCACAGCACTTCAGAAACAGTTGGCATGTATGCAGGTAAATTCTATTCAAGCTCCTTAATTAATTTATGAATTTTGTGTAGGTGGTCATGTGAGCAGTGAATGCCAAGTGGGGAACAAATTTGCTTCAGTGTCTTCATCATCGGAGCAGGTTAACTACTTGGCAGGAAATCAAAGGCAACCGAACAACCCCATACTCCAACACATATAATCCTAGTTGAAGGAATTATCCGAACCTTTCTTGGGGCAATCAGAATCAACAAAATCAATAGAACAATCAATGGAATCAAAAAGCAATGCCAAACAACCAAGATGGGGTGAATAATCAATAAAGAGAGCAAAGAGTGACAAAACTGGATGACATGTTTGGAAAATTTATGCAAGAGACCATTGGTTTTATGAATGAGACGAGGAATAATTTTAGAAATCAAGGGGTGTCCATTCAGAACTTGGAGGTACAAGTGGGTCAATTGGCTGATAAGTTAAATGAGAGACCACAAGGGTCCCTACCGAGCAACACAGTGACTAACCCACGTGAGCAAGCAAATGCAATAACTCTGAGAAGTGGGACAGTGTTAGAAGAAGTAGAACAATCAGGGAAATAAGGAAGCCCACCAAAAGAAAAGGAAGATTATGATGAGGAAGTTGATGAAGAGATAGTTGCTGAAGAGAAACCAACCAGTTCTAGGGTTGATGAACAAAAGCGGTAAGAGAGGCAGCGACAAAAGAAAAAAAAATTGCTATTTCCCGAGATACCACCAGAGTTGGCACATCACACTCCTCCCGTGCCTTTTCCTCAAAGACTCAAGAAAAAGAATCAGGATAAGCAGTTTTCCAAATTTATTGAAATATTTAAAAAACTGCATATTAATATTCCTTTTGCAGATGCCAAGCTACACAAAATTTCTCAAGGAGATTTTATCAAACAAAAGGAAGTTAGAAGATGAGGAAACAGTGATGCTCAAGGAGGAGTGCAGTGCCATTCTCCAGAAGAAGCTACCCCTGAAACTCAAAGATCCAGGGAGTTTTACTATTCCTTGCATTATAGGAGACATTACTTTTGATCTAGTTTTGTGTGATTTAGGTACAAGCATCAATCTAATGCCTTTTTCTGTTTTCAGGAGATTGGGAATTGGTGAAGTACAGCCAACGACCATGTCGTTGCAGCTTGTAGATAGATCCGTCAAACATCCAAGGGGTATAGTCGAAGATGCGTTGGTGAAGGTGGACAAGATTATCTTTCCAACAGACTTTGTTGTTTTGGACATGGAAGAGGATAAGGAAATGCCTCTTATTTTGGGCCGACCATTTTTGGCCACGGGAAGAGCACTCATTGATGTGCAAGAAAGAAAGTTATTGTTAAGAGTTCAAGATGAAACAGTAACTTTCAATGTGTTTGAAGCTATGAAGTTTCCATCCGAATCAGATTCGTGCTTTAGTGTTGATGTGGTGGATAAACTAGTAGTAGAGGTTATTAAAGAGAACACTCCACAACTGCCTCCAGAAGCTTGTATTGCCCAATCAAAAATAGTAGAGGTAGATGAGTTGACAAAGAATGAATGTGCTAGATTGTTGGAAGTGCTTCAGCCGATTGATGAGAGCCAAGATCTAGAATTTGAGGAATTTGATTTTGAGAAGGAGAAGGAAAATGAAAGAAATGAAGAACCTCTGAAGCTTGAACTGAAGCCTTTGCCTTCCCACCTTAAATATGTGTATCTTGGTGAAGCAGAAACCTTCCCAGTAATCATCAATTCAAGGTTGAGCAAATTGGAAGAAGTGTGGTTGATTCGGGTATTAAAAGAACATAGATTAGCAATTGGATGGACTATTTTGGATATTAGAGGCATCTCTTTGTTGTTTTGTATGCATAAGATACTTATGGAAGATGATGTCAAGCCCAGGGCGCAACCACAACGGAGACTGAATCCTTTGATGAAGGAGGTGGTGAAACTTCTAGATGTAGGCATAATTTATCCTATTTCTGATCGTCTATGGGTGAGCCCGGTGCAAGTGGTTCCGAAGAAAGGAGGTATCACAGTGATAAAGAATGAAAGCAATGAATTGATACCAACTAGGACGGTCACGGGCTGGAGAGTATGTATTGACTACCAAAAATTAAATGAAGCGACAAGAAAGGATCATTTCCCACTTCCTTTCATCGATCAGATGTTGGAGAGATTGGCAGGGCATGCTTACTACTATTTCCTGGATGGTTATTCAGGATATAATCAGATTTCCATCGCTCCTGAGGATCAAGAGAAGAGAACCTTCACTTGTCCCTATAGAACCTTTGCTTACCGAAGGATGCCTTTTGGGTTATGCAATGCACCAGCTACATTTCAGAGATGTATGATGTCGATCTTTGGTGATATGGTGGAGCGGTTTATAGAAGTCTTCATGGATGACTTCTTTATTTTTGGTTCATCTTTTGACAATTGCTTATCTAATCTTTCACTTGTTTTGCAGCGATGTAAGGAGACAAACTTGGTGCTCAACTGGGAAAAGTGCCATTTCACGGTCTAGGAAGGGATAGTGCTTTGTCATAGAATTTCAAGGGATGGAATAGAAGTGGATCGAGCAAAAACAGAAGTAATTGAAAAGCTACCACCACCTTCAAATGTTAAAGCAGTTCGGAGTTCCTTAGGGCATGCGAGGTTTTATAGATGGTTTATCAAGGATTTTTCTAACATCTCTAAACCCCTTTGCAATTTATTGATTAAAGATGTTGCTTTTGATTTTAATGATGAATGCATGCATGCCTTTTAAACTCTAAAAAAATTATTAGTGTATGTACCTATTATTGCAGTTCCCGATTGGGGACTGCCATTTGAATTGATGTGTGATACTAGTGATTTTGCACTAGGAGTAGTGTTAGGACAGAGGAAAAAAAAAGTGTTACATGTAATTCAATATGCTAGCAAAACACTCACTAATGCACAATTGAATTACACCACCACTGAAAAAGAATTGTTGGCTGTGGTTTTTGCTTTTGACAAATTTCGTTCATATTTGCTAGGTGCTAAGGTGATAGTCTACCGGACCATTCAGCACTCAAGCACCTATTGGCACAGCAAGAAGCAAAACCTCAGCTGATAAGATGGATCCTATTGCTACAATAGTTTGAGTTGGAGATTCAAGATAAGAAGGGGTTAGAAAATGTGGTGGCAGACCATTTGTCAAGGATTGAACGACCAATTCAGGGAAATGAAGAAGAACCCAAATCAGAGAAACTTTCTCGGATGAGAAATTGATGAAAGTGGAGGAAGCACCATGGTATGCAGATTTTGCAAACTACTTGTCATCGAGAGTGTTCCCAATTGGCATGACCTTCCAACAAAAGAGGAAGTTTTTCTCTGACTTGAAATATTACTTCTGGGAAGAGCTATTTCTGTATATACACTGTGCTGATCAGATGATACGTAGGTGTGTCCCAGAAGAGGAAATGGAGAGTATTCTATGGCATTGTCACAAGAGAGAAGTGGGTGGCCATTTTGGAGGAGCTAGGATAGCAACCAAGGTTCTTCAATTTGGGTTTTATTGGCCAACCCTTTTCAAGGATTCTTTCCGGATGGTTCAGGAATGTGACCAATGTCAACG
This sequence comes from Pistacia vera, assembly GCF_008641045.1. NCBI lineage: Eukaryota > Viridiplantae > Streptophyta > Magnoliopsida > Sapindales > Anacardiaceae > Pistacia > Pistacia vera. The sequence continues at coordinate 988,476 of NW_022196290.1, read as the reverse complement.
GAGTGGAAATATTTCAAAGAGAGATGAGATGTCGTTGAACAATATCCTAGTAGTTGAGTTGTTTGATATGTGGGGAATTGACTTCATGGGTCCTTTCCCAAATTCTTATGGGAACATATACATTTTGGTAGCGGTGGATAACATATCGAAATGGGTGGAAGCAGTCGCATTGCTGTCCAATGATGCTAGGGTGGTGGTGTTAGTAAACGGTCCCATACACACAGCGGAAACAAAAAATTATAATTCAGGGATCGTTACATGAGCCAAGATCAAGGGTATAATTTTACAATTCATACTAAATAAAAATCTACAAGAAAAATAAATCTGAGTTTAAAGAAAACAAACGCATGTTGGAGGCTCCTCCAAATTTGTCGACGAATGTTTCGCTACCGATCCAAATGTAGGATCGAACCTGCGTAGTCCACACGAAGACATTCTCAAAAGAACCAAAGAGGGATTTGCTAGATCCTCTTTGGCTTCAAGATTAAGAACAAAGCAAATCAATTGAAATTGATTTTAGGCTAAGAATGTTGCTGCCGTGGGAGTGTATTGGAGTGGCTGCTGTGTGTTTTAATTTCAAGAAGAAATCAATTAATTAAAAAATTAACACACACACTTTTCTTTTTATAGTTAATCAATTTGCCCTAATCCCATACGGAATAGGCTTGGGCTCCAACCCAAACGCCCCATGTTGCCAAATAGTCCCAATTTAATATTTTATTTTTCCATCATTATCTCAATTAAAATCAATTAATATATATATATATTAACATTTAACAATGGGTTGAAACCAAGGTGAAACCTCTGGACATTTTCGCGCGGCGCACAAGGTTTCTTCCGCCGCGGCGACGGGCCGATTTTCATGTTGGTTGAGTTTTAGACATTTTCTTCCCTAAGGGCAATTTGACCTTTCTACCCCTAATTAGCAGGAAAAGTGGGGAGTTATTGTAAGGATTTTTCATGGAGAATATGTTGATATGGGTGTGTTTGTAATGAATCAAAGGTATGGATGGAATTTCCAAAGATGAATAAGGGCAAAATGGGAATGGGTGTGTTATATTTCATTAAAAGGAATTAAGAGTTAGCAAACCCTCATTCTTCTTCTCCAAAAACGCAACCCTCTCTTCTTCTCCTCTCAACTTCTCTTTTCTTTTGTTCAAGGAATTTCAAGGGATTTTGAAGTGATCTGGGGTATAGGAACAACCTAGGCTTCCTAAGGTAAGGATTTCTCCTTAAGTTGTGTTGATTTGTAGATTTTAGTTCATTTGTTTTTTTGAGGGTTTTCATTCTTTTGGTTAAGAGTAGAGAGAATAGCCAGAAAACCAAGTGGAAGAGATTTGGTGAAGTCTCCCATACAATAAGTAAAACCCAACCCAAGTTGAGATTCATGAAATTTCTGATTAGGTTTTGATAGAAATGATGTATGTATTTGATGTGCATGTAATATGCCATGTAGGAGTATTAATGGAGATTTCTATGCTTTGTGAATGTTAATACCTTGCAAATATGAGAAATGGGTTGTTGATTGGCAGGTAGTTGAGATGAATTGAAGGGGTGTTATGGAACCCTCTTTGGAAATGTGTTATTTGACAGTTATTATGATGACTTTGTGAAGGGGTTTTTCCCCTTTTGGATGGTTAGGAAAAGTTTTAGATTCATGGCTATGATAGAGTTTTATAGTGCACATGAGTTGTTTGATGAAATGCCTAATAGGGAATTGAGTGTGAGTAATGAACCTTAATTCTTGCAACATTGCATGTTGGCATTTCACAAGTGCATTAGTAGAGATGAATCATCCATGTGCTTGATATGCATTGACAAGTGACCTAAGAAAGAGGGGAACTTTGTGATAGAAAGACCCTATGAGTAGAGAGCTTATGGGTAAAATTACTCTAAGGGTAGAGAGCATTGAAAAATGCTACAATAGAATGATTGAAGAGTAATATATTTGGGATGATGCTTTGTGATCATCCCCCGACCGTTATGGGAATCGATCGATGCTTTGTGATCATCTTCCGAATGGCCCTTAGAATGGGTAAGATGCTTTGTGACCACTACCCATTAGTTAGAGAATTAGTAGTTGATGCTTTGTGATCATCATCCACGGCTATAGAAGCGGGTTGATGCTTTGTGATCATCACCCGATAGTGACTAGAGACGGGTAAATGCTTAGTGATCATTACCCAAAATTCATGAGACGGTAAGTGCTAGGTGATCTCTACCCGATAGTTAGGAGAACCGAGTGGTGCTTTGTGATCCTCACTCGGTAGTCACTAAGAAAGGGTTGGTACGTGTGATTCCACCCGATAGCCATAGAAAGTGAGATGGTGCTGTGTGAACGCCATCCGGCCGTACCTCCGTTAAGATGAGGCCATGATGTTATTAGAACAGAAATAGAAACAGATTAGAAAAGGAAAGAATTAAGAGTCACACACGGGGACAGACAGTGAGAGTTTTACTTACTGAGCATTATTTGTGCTCACCCCTTTATTTTTCCTTTGTGGATGCAGGTTCTAGGTGATGATGCGTTGGAGGGGCTGTCGGCGCGCGAGGAGCAATAGCTACACTGTTCCCCTATTTTGTCTTTTAAATGCACTTTTGTAAACATAACCTTTGTGTATAAGACATGTGAATTGTAATGAAAAGAAACATTTTGGCCAATTTTCCATTGTTAATTGCATGCATTGTACTAGTTTTCAGTAGGTGTTACAATTTAAAAATGAGCAATACAACCTATGATCAATAATCGGAAAGAAAACAGTTGGATGGATCTAATTTCTCAGACTGGTATCGAAATCTTTGGATTGTACTAAAGTCTGAAAAGAAATTATATATCCTTGACAAGCCTTATTTGGCTGAGCCTGATCCTGATGCCACTCAGGAAGTAAAGGAAACTTACCAAAGGTTCCTTGACGATCTTGATACTGTTCAATGCCTTATGTTAACATCGATGACACCAGAGCTACAAAAACAACATAAGAATATGGACGCTGCTGCCATAATTCTGCATCTCAAGGAGCTTTTCAAAGGAAACGCTCAACAGAGTGGTATAGGTGTCGGTACGTTATTTAGAATTATTATGACTAAGGGAGCCCAATTTGGTCCTCATGTGCTGAAGATGATTGGGTACATAGAGAGGCTTGAGACTTTGGGATTTGGGTTGGATGCGAATTACAAATGGATTTAATTCTGCAATCCTTACCTGATTCTTTTGCACTGTTCATTATGAATTTCAATATGAACACGATGGTGAAATCCCTATCAGAGCTTCTAAACATGCTGAGGACTACACAGCAGGACTGAAAAGGTCCAAGCCTGTTTTATCGGTTACTGCCATAATGGTGATGAGATCCTAACCCATCATGCCAATCCCAATTGCTAGGGTTTCGTTGAAGACTCAAGGACAACATGAAGATCAACATTCGGCCCAAGCATCCCAAGCACTCAAGGAAGTTCCAAAATTGTCCAAGAATCTTAAAGTTCCAAGGCACGGCTCAACCCAATTTTGTGACCTAAAACGTGTACAAAAGGGGAGCAAGTTTCATTGGCCCAAGCCCAAGTTTTGGGTGTCATTTGATTCAAATTTTGGAGGAAAAACCCTAAAATTGTTGTTAAGGACAAGGGTCCTTAATTAGGGAAAAGTTGCCCACTTGATCATTAATGGTTATGGCTTAATTTGACATGTGTGGTGGACTTTTGTTTATGTATTTGAATGTATATTTTAATGTTTTCATTATGTAATTTTGCTAGGGTAAATCCCTATTTTTGTAAAGCCTATATAAAGGCCCACTTGATCATTTTGTAAAGGACTTGAATATTGAATGAATAGTGACTTGTCTTGAGAAAGTGTTTTCTCTTGTTTCCTTTACCCAAGTTCGGCCAAACTTGGTGGTGGAGTATCTTTCAAGCTGGTGGAGTTTCCTTTAGGCTTGATTGAGTCCTTGGTCATCTCTTATGTAAGTTGTATTCCTTTAGTTTCAAGTAAACTCATTTTCCGGAATTTGTTTGCATGGTGTGTATGATTCCTTTGTTGTGCATTTGACATAAATGATTTGGTGAATGACTAGAGCTTGTTATAAGGGGTTTTTTTTTAGTCATTTGATGGTTGTGAAAGTGCATGAGGGTGATACCGAATGGTCATAAGGAGTTGAAAAAACCTAGCCTAGGTTGAATCAAAAGGGGTGTTTTGGGTAGTATATGAATTGAGGTTGAAGAAATTCATATCATTGGTATCAGAGCTAGGTTGAGGATTGAATTTGTGAAGATTGAGGTATTGATTGATAAAAAACTTTGGAGAAGTGTTAGTGTGTTGTGTATTTTCGGCCAACCAAACCATGTGCATTTTTCTCTTTTTTCTCTTTTCATTGAACACTATTCTAAAACCAACACTAACCACCCCACTTGACATCCCATCCAAACCAAACCAATCCCTTCCAAGTCATCAAAACCCAAAAAAACCCTAAACCCTAACCATAATTTTTTTTTTACACCATTTCCTAGCCTAATCCCACATACTACTCACAGTTTACTATCACAGTTTATCATAGTTTACTATTCACAGTTACTATTCACATGTTACTATTCACGAATACTTACACTTAACCAAAACACCAAAACTCATACACGCCTTTCCTCCCCTTTCCATTTTTCTTTAACTTGCAAAAGTTACTGTTCATCCAGGTTACTGTTCACGTAGCCAAATTTCCCCCCCATCTCCATGGCAAACAAGAGCACTTCCTCCCCAACTTCACCCCAACCCCCATGGGAGAGTGCTAACCTGAAAATTCAGAGAACTTGATGATGTTAAGAATATGTTCCAGTATGATGGAGTTGATGGTTAGCATGTCTAAGGACATTGCTAATCTATCCCACCAAAACCCACCTTTGAGGAATCCCTGCAACCGCCCAACGGGAAGTTCGCCCGCATTACCGTCAAAGACCATAATTCAGACCCCACTGTATATGGAAGATTTAAGAGATAGTGTGCACATCCTCTAGTGGATCCGAGGCTCCTAGGAGGAGAAGAATTGATGACGATAGGGATCAAAATAGACTTGCCCGAGTTTGAGGGTAGCCTAGACCCTAATGCTTTCCTAGATTGGTTGAGTGATATTGAGGAGTGTTTGAATTTAGGGGTATACGGATGAAAAAATGTAGTAGCTATTCTGAAGTTTAAGGATATGCTTCCTTGTGGTGGGAAACAACTAAAAAGAAGAGAGAGAGAGAGAGAGGGAAGACTAGAGTAAGGTCATGGGAAAAATTGAAAAGAATGTTGAGAAAGTTTTCTTGCCCCACTTACAAGCAATTTCTACATGAGTTTGTATAATCTTAAGCAGAGATAGGAAGGTAGAGGAGTAATAAGGGAGTTTGAGGGCCTTATGATGAGAAGTGATGTTCCGGAAGAAAAGGAGCAAACCATCACTCGGTTTTTTGGGAGGATTACAAGGGAAATAGCTCACAAAGTGGAATTGTAGCCTTATCATTCCTGGGGGATGTATCAAGCTAGCCAACAGGTTGAGAAGCAACTCCAAGTCTGAAACTTTCAGCACCAAAACCATATTTCAAGGGCAGCAACTCCTACAAGGATCCCCATCTTATCCCAAAACTTATGTCAACTACAACAAAGACAAGGGCAAGGAAGAGTGAATGAAGCACCTAAGGAAAAACCGAAATTTGTGGCTCAAGAGGCACCCGAGGGGATTGAAAGACAAGAAGTGTTTTAAGTGTCATGGCTATGGACATTTCCAAGCCAATTGTCCCACAAGAGGGTAATTTCCCTCAAAGAGATACAAAATCGAAGAGGCGTCCAAGAAAAGAAATGAAGAGGAAGAATCCGGTGGTGATGAGATTGTTGAAGAAGCTGATGTTGGGTGATGCATTGATTTTGAAAAGGGTTTTGCATGCACAAGTTGACTCCACCGAGGAACAAGGAAATTTGTCCCAAACCCGTTGCAACCATCAAGGGAAGGTATGTTCAGTTATTGTTGATAGTGGGAGTTGTACCAATGTAGCTTCCACCACCTTGTTGAAAAATTGAAGCTTCCTACCCAAAACCGTAGCCACCCTTCACAAACTACAATGGTTGGCAATGAGAGCACCCTTAGTGCTACCAAACAAGTAGTGGTCCCTTTTTCCATAGGAGAGATATGTGGATGAAGTGTTGTGTGAGGTAATACCATGATGCTTGTAATTTGTTGCTAGAAGGCCTTGGCAATTTGATAGGGAAGTTGTCCATGATGGGGGAAGAACACTTACACTTTTAGGTTCAACAGAAAACAATACCTTAAGCCCTTACCACCCCATCAAACACTTTCCCCACCTTCACCAACCAGACCGAAGACTCACAAAAGAACCTTTTCCTCAATGGCAATCAAATAGAAAGGGCCATCACCAAACACAAACCCATCCTAACCTTGCTTATTGCCGAGAGAAGAAGTTGATGCTAGCACACCCATCCCCTATTCCAACCTTTGTTGCATGAGTATGAAGATGTTTTCCCTAATGAGTTACCACCCGGGCTGCCACCTTTGAGGGGAATAGAACATCATTTGATTGTTACCCGGGCACCTTTACCAAACAAACCGCCTATAGATGCAATCCGGGAGAGTCCAAAGAGTTGCAACGACAAGTGATGAGCTAATTAGTCAGGGCATGTGAGGGAAGCATGAGTCCTTGTTCGGTTTTCCAGCCCTCTGGTACCAAAAAAGGATGGAAGTTTTCGGATGTGTGTGGATAGTAGGGCTATCATAACATTACCATCAAGTATAGGTTTCCCATACCGAGGCTTGATGACATGCTTGATAAGTTACATGGCCTTGCATCTTCTCCAAGATAGACTTACGGAGTGGGTACCATCAAATCCGAATGAGAGAAGGGATGAGTGAAAACAGCCTTCAAAACCAAGGAGGCTTTTTGAATGGATGGTCATGCCTTTCGGCCCTCTCCAATGCACCAAGCACCTTCATGCGATTGATGAATGAGGTACTTAAACCTTTTTTGGGCAGATTTGCTGTTGTTTATTTTGATGACATTTAGTGTATAGTCATAGTGAGGATAGCATAAAAACCATCTTAGGCAAGTGTTTGAAGTGTTGAGGAAACAAAATTATATGCTAAGATGGAGAAATGTGAGTTTTTTATGGAGAGGGTAGTCTTCTTAGCTATGTGGTTTCGGGAGAGATTATGGTTGATCAATCCAAGGTTGAAGCAATTAAAAGCTGGCCCGAACCTAAGTCTATTATTGAAGTAAGAAGCTTTCATGGTTTAGCCTCATTTTATAGGAGATTGTGCCCAACTTTAGTACCCTAATGTCACCAATCACCGAGCGCTTGAAAAAAGGGAATTTTGAGTGGACAAGAGAGGCAAAGATGCATTTGAAGTGATTAAGGAAGCTTTGTGAAGCACCAATCTAGCTTATACCCGATTTTTCTAAGGTGTTTGAAGTGGAGGTTGATGCTATGGGGTAGGAATAGTTGCGGTCCCTTACTCAAGATAAAGGCCATTAGCATATTTTAGTGAGAAACTCATATTCTAGGAAGAGATTAGCACTTATGATAAAGAGTTTTACGCCATTATTAGAGCTTAGATCATTGGAGTCATTATTTGAGGCCTAGACAATTTGTGTTGCATTCGATCACCAAGCTCTCAAGTTTATCAATGGGCAACCTAAGTTGAATTCAAGGCATGCCGAATGGGTTGAGTTCCTCAATCCTTTTCTTTGTATCCAAGTACAAGCAAGGGATACTAATGTAGTTGCGGATGCATTGTCAAGGAGGTACTCCATCCTTTCCATTTGGATGCAAGAGTACTTGGGTTTAGCATGATGAGGGCATTACAAAGAAGATGAACAATGGCCGAATATGGCTAAGTGTTCAAGGGGGGCTTTGAGATTATGTGGTTCAAGAGGTTTTTTGTTTAAGGAAAACCGTTGTGTGTACCACAAGGAGTTTTAGAGAATTACTTGTAAGAGAAGTGCATGGTGGCTTGCGGGTCTTTTTGGGGTTACCAAAACAGTGGAGATTCTTAAGATCATTCTTTTGGCCTAAGATGATTGGGATGTCCAACCATAGTGGCAAGGTGTGGGGTTTGTCATAGGGCTAAGAGTCATTTCAAGCCGGGATGTACACTCCATTGCCCATTCCTAACCAACCATGGAAGACTTGAGCATGGATTTCATTGTGGCATTGCCGAGAACCCAAGAGTAAAATTCCATAATGGTTTTGTTGATAGATTCTCTAAAATGGCACATTTCATTGCATGCAATAACCAATGATGCATCACATGTGGCTGAATTATTTTTCAAAGAAATTGTGAGATTGCATGGTGTACCAAGGAGCATAGTGTCGGATGGGATTCAAAATTTCTTACCATTTTTGGAGGTCTTTGTGGAGTAGATTGGGTACCAACTTTTGTTTAGCACTTCCCATCACCCCCAACTGATGGTCAAACCGAAGTCACCAATAGCCCCTAGAACTACCTTAGAACCTTGGGTGAGCAAGAGTTTGAGAGATTGGGACAACAGTTAGCCCATCCGAATTTGCCTATAATAGGTCCCCTAGTGCTACCACTAACCACTCTCCTTTGAAGTTCTTTTGGCCTTAACCCTATCACTCCCATAGAACTTAGTATCCTACCACCTTGATATCCAATTGATTCTTGATGCTAAAGAGAAGGCCAAGTCCATGAAGAGGCTACATGAAACAATAGGGCTCAAATAGCAAAATCTAATGAAGCCTATAAAGAAACCACAAACATAGGAAACCCACCATTTTCCAACCGGGTGATCTTGTATGGGTTCATTTAAGAAAGGAGAGATTTCCTTCCAAGGAAAAGCAAGTTGGCACCTAGGCCGATGGTCCCTTTGAAGTCCTTAGAGAGTTGGGGTAATGCATACAAAATTGATTTGCCCTATGAATTTGGCAATGTTTCGGCTACTTTCAACATTGGGGACTTGTCTCCATACTTAGAAGATGGCATACTTTCGGATTTGAGGACAAATCCTCCTCAACCCGGGGAGGATGATGAGAATCCTAACCCATCATGCCAATCCCATTGCTAGGGATTTCGTTGAAGACTCAAGGACAACATGAAGATCAACATTCGGCCCAAGCATCCCAAGCACTCAAGGAAGTTCACAAAATTGTCCAGAATTCTTAAAGTTCCAAGGCCCAGCTCAGCCCAATTTTGGGACCTAAAACGTGTACAGAAGTGGGAGCAAGTTTCATTGGCCCAAGCCCAGTTTTGGGTGTCATTTGATTCAAATTTTGGAGAAAACCCTAAAAATTGTTGTTAGGACAAGGGTCCTTAAAATTAGGAAAAGTTGCCCACTTGATCATTAAATGGTTATGGCTTAATTTGAACATGTGTGTGGACTTTTGTTTATGTATTTGAATGTAATATTTGAATGTTTTCATTATGTATATTTGCTAGGTAAATCCCTAATTTTTGTAAAGCCTATATAAAGCCACTTGATCATTTTGTAAGGACTTGAATATGAATGATAGGACTTGTCTTGAGAAAGTGTTTTCTCTTGTTTCCTTTACCCAAGTTCGGCCAAACTGGTGGTGGGGTATCTTTCAAGCTGGTGGAGTTTCCTTTAGGCTTGATTGAGTCCTTGGTCATCTCTTATGTAAGTTGTATTCCTTTAGTTTCAAGTAAACTCATTTCCGAATTTGTTTTGCATGGTGTGTATGATTCCATTTGTTGTGCATTTGAACATAAATGATTTGGTGAATGACTGAAGCTTGTTATAAGGGTTTGTTTTATTCATTGATGGTTGTGAAAGTGCATGAAGGGTGATAACCGAAGTGGTCATAAGGAGTTGAAAGAAACCTAGCCTAGGTTTAATCAAAAGGGGTTGTTTTAGGGTAGTATATGAATTGAGGTTGAAGAAATTCATATCAAATGAAAGGGTAGGGGCAAGGAAAGGCCTAGGCCAATCCCAAGCCCAAGCCCAAGCCTAAAGGACAAGAACCTTTAAGCCTGAGGGCGTTAGGAAAGGTGGGAAGGTATGTCTGCTTCATTATGGCAAGCCTGGCCATTAGAGAAACCTGCAAGGCTCTCCTCGCGAACAAGAGAAGTCAGACGCTTCAACTTCAGTATGTACATGATTGAAATTAACTTCTCCTTCAACATTTGTACTGATTTTGTAGGGACTAAGGTGTTAGCTGCTAATGGAGTTTACGCAGTGAAAAAAAAATCCCCAACAATGACATTGAACCCAAGAACCTTATACCCAATTTACTTTATCACATATGAAATGATATTGAATATTAAATTTCCAGATTTCATACCAGCATTTTTAGGCTCCTTCAATCGATACGAATCGTTCCCTTCTAAGATAAGAGTGAATTTCGGTATCCACATAAAGATAGGATGATATTGATTGCGGTCTCAAGTTAGCAAGACCACACAAGCAAAAGGATGCAGAATGGGACGAAGTTTTGGACCCTTTTGATTCTAGTCATTTGAGGTATGCAGTCATGCCCTTTAGGCAAGATGACCACCTCGCCTTTCATAGGACAAAGTGAAAGGGCTATTGAACTATTAGGCATCATCCATAGTGATGTATATAGTCCACTAACGTTGAAGCCAGAGGTGGATATTCATACTTCATCACATTATTGATGATTTCAGTAGATATGGTTATGTCTACCTTATGACACATAAATCTGAAGTGTAATGACTGCTTTCTACTCATATTCTCAAAAATATGCATAGTAAAATACATGTAAAATAGTATAAAAAGTTAGGCCCAAATTTTCTTTTATAAACATTTACATTCTTTGTACAAAACTCATGCATATAGAACTATGAACAAGGTGGACAGTTGAGCCATTTCCCCTCGCTTGCCGACATCATCCGACCGTGTCCTCACCTAGATCCTGGAAACATAGGAACAATGGGTGAGCACAAAATAATGCTCAGTAAGTAAATCCTCTACTCATCTTCCCGGTAACTCTTTCCCCTCAATTCTTTCCTTACAAATCCCATTACTCACTTTGCTTTCTCTTTCGGTTTCACTCCCCTGTTTCTCTTTCTTTTCTATTAATCTCTCTCTAGCAAGTCACGACCCCATCTGACAGAGGCATGACTGGGACTCACTCCCACCTCCCGTGACTTTTACTCATTCTAGCCGATCGGACTTGGTTATGCATGGATTCGGAACCCTTGGCCATGTGAGTACTAAACTCTCTCTTGGGTAAACTCGGTAAGCCCTCATCTGCATGCACTCTCACGGGCTACACTACTTCTCTCTCATACTCATGTTGCTCTCTCATGCGGCGTACATGGGGATACTCTACCCATTACTCACGGGTTCCCCATCGCACAACCTACTCTATTCTCTTGTCTAGCACTACTTTCTCTTTGATCTCTATGGCTCATCCTCTCTCTTTCTCTTTACTCTTAGAGCAGCTTATGCTCAATTTTTCTATTCTTTCTCTACTCTCTTTTCTCTCTCTAGTTCATAAATAATGCATATGATGACTCATGCTCATTAATGCACTTATGATATGTAATTATGCCTGTAGCAAAAATTAAGGCTTTCTACTCTTACTCATGCTTCTCTTGAACTTCATCGTACACTCATGTGCATATAAAGCTCTACTTTAACTATACTTTTCTCTTTCTTTAATCATCCAAACAATGGGAGAAAACTCCCCATATCTCTAGATCCTGTCAAATAAACACACTTCCAAAGTGTTGCTCAAAACTCTCTCCGTCTCCTATCAACCCAACTCCACATCATAGAAGTTCAACACTTCTCATATCCAAACATATTCAATAATCACATAACTACTAATCTCATCTCTCTCCTCATCTCATCCCACAAATATAAACATACATATCATACACAATCTCTACTCAATTAAATTCTCAATCTCAACTTAGTTATGATTTACTTACCTTGTGAGGAAATAGCTTCTCTAATACTTCTCCTTTCCTTTGGTACTTGATTTCTCTCTACAACTTTAAATAACAACCACAACATAAGACTTTAACCAAACATAATAAAACTCTCATCTAAAGCAAGAATCCTTACCTTAGGATGCTTTAGATTAAAACCTACTAAAAAATACTCAAAAAGTCCTTAGAAATCCTTGGAAGATTGAAGGAAATTTGAGAAGAAGTAGAGAATGGAAGAGGCGGTAGAAATGGATGAAATGAAGGATTCTCTACATTTAACCCTTTTTAGCTCAACTTATACACAGCATCCCATTTTGCCCTTACTCTTTCTTGGAAATTCCACTATATGCTTTGATTCCTTACAAACACACCCCTATACTAACATATTTTCCATGAAATTTCCTTACATTTTACTCCCCACTTTTCCTGCATAATTAGGGTAGAATAGTCAAATTGCCTTTAAGGAAAAATATCTAAAAGTTAATACAACTTTTCAGCCGACCCGTCGCCGCGGCGAAGACAATTCTGTCGCCATGGCAAAACACTCCAGCAGCTACTTCGTGGCTGCAGCACCTCTCGCCACGGCGAAGCCTTAACACAACATTTCGCCAAGTCTTCATAATTTTCAGGGCATCACTCAACCCAATCCATCCACCACTCAACAAGGCCAAGCAAACCAAAATAACAACATAATTTTAATTGAACCTGAATCATGAACATTTAAGCAATACAGCAAATCTTAACTACGTACCTTAGTGGGGGCGTTACATGAAGCCTTGAATAATTCAAGATTCAGGAATGAAGTAAGAATATGTTGGGCAAAAGTTAAGGCTCTTTAGTCGAATTGAGAAGGTGAATACTTGAGCTCAGGTTTTCTAAATACCTGAGGAATGTGGGATAGTATCACAACTCACCCCTCCGTATGCACCCTAACATAAGGGAGTTTCTGAGAGAGGAACAAGACTTTACTTGACATAGTTAGGTCCATGATAAGCTTTAGTGATCTACCTACATCATTTTGGGTTATGCCCTAAGAATGCAACTCATGTACTAATAGTGTTCATCAAAATCTATAATGAGACTCCATATGAACTATGGAGTGGGCAAAAGCCAACTTGTCTTATCTAAGGATTTGGGGTTGTGAACTTATGTCAGAAATTAACTTCCAACATGCTAGGCCCGAATATGAGAAATGTTTTTTTGTGGGGTATCCTAGGAAACCAAAGGGTACTATTTCTACCATCCAGAAGAGCACAAAATTTTTGTCGCTCGCACTGGTGTTTTCTTAGAAAAGGAATTTTCTAAGAAGTACTAGGGGAAAAAATAGACATTGATAAATTCTAGAACCACAAAATGCATTAGATGAAGAATGAGAGGATATGCCACAGGAAGTGGTTGAACATCGTAAGGAGGTCACTTCACAATCTATGATCAAAGTGAACCACCTTAAGTACAGGAGCTACAGGTCTAGTATTTGGGAGAATACTCATGAGCCCGAGAGATATGGTTTTCTCGTGACTTAACAGGGTGACATACTGGTCTACCAAGCCAATCCCCAAAACCTACGAAGACGCTATATGAATCCAAATTATGTTAAATGGCTTGAAGCCATAAAATCTGAGATGGACTTCATGTATTAGAACCAAGTATGGTCTCTAGTGGATCCACTTGAAGGGGTAAAACCCATAGGGTGTAAATGGGTTCAAGAAAAAGCTAACATGGATAGTTAGGTGCATACTTATAAGGCACACTGGTTGCTAAAGGTTTCAAACAAATTCATGGTATTGACTATGAATAAACCTTTTCGTCGGTTGCCATGATTAAGTCCATCTGGATTATGCTTACAATTGTTGCATATCATCTATGAAATTTGGCAAATGATGTCAAATAGCTTTCTGAACAAAAACCTTGAAGAAGATATGTATATGACATAACCCATGGTTTCGTTCTTGATGGACAAGCTAATAAGGTATGAAAGTTGCAGAGGTCCATTGATGGACTCAAGCAAGCTTCAAGGAGCTGGAACATTTGTTTTGATGAAGCTGTAAAGAATTGGTTTTATCAGAACAAAGATGAGCCCTGTGTTTAAAGAAAGTAAGCCGGAGTGCAGTGACATTCCTGGTGTATATGTTGATGACATACTTCTGATCGGGAATGATATACCAAACTTGTTGGCAAAGACTTGGTTATCCAGTGCTTCTCCATGAAGGACTTAGGAGAAGCAACCTACATCCTCGAAATAAAATCTACCAAGATAAATCGCATAGGTTGCTTGGCCTAAGTCAAAGTACATACATTGACAGGTACTGAGAGATTTAGTATGGAAAATCCAAGAAGGGATTCCTCCATGTCACATGGTGTCTGTCTCTCTAAGGATATGTGTCCTAAAACACACGATGAGAAGAGATAGATGAGAGGATCCCATATGCATCAGCAATTGGATCCATCATGTATGCCATGTTGTTACTTAGATTGATATCTCATGTACGCTAAGTACTTGTAGTAGATATCATCAGATCCAGGTGACGTCACTAGATGGCTATCAAGACATCCTTAAGTACCTGAAAGGAGTAAGGATATGTTCTTGGTTTGAGGGAGAAGAAAAGCTCACTGTAAGAGGATCATTGATACTAGTTTCCAAATGATAAAGATGATTATCGTTCCAATCGCGGTTTGTATTTTGTCTCACTAGGGGGACAATGAGTTGGAAGAGCTCTAAAAAGCATTGTAGTGGACTCTGCAATGGAGGCTGAGTAATTCACATTTCCGATGTGGCCAAGGAGGAAGTTTGGATTGAGAAGTTCGTCACCGAACTTGTTGTGGTCTCCACATTTGTTGATCCAATAGATGTCTATTGCGACACAATGGAGCAATAGCTCAAGCAAAGGAACCACAGTCTCACCAGAAGTCCAGACACATACTCAGACATTTCATCTCATTAGAGAAATGGTTAGAGGAAGATGTGCAGATGATAAAGTGTAACTGATGACAATCTCACTGATCCACTAACGAAACCTTGTTGCAGTAAAAGTATGAAAACACTTAAGGTCATTCAGTTTTATACATGAATGATTAGCTAGTGCAAGTGGGAGATTTTTAGAGTTGTGCCCTAGAGCCAATCAATTATTGTAAAATTGACTCTTTGTAATAATGTTTATTCATCAATAAAAGGCTACTCTTTTATATCATGTAAATCATAGTTATATGTTGTGGAATATTCATATTTGTCAAACTCATGTTGTGTGTGTGGCACAACAGTTAGTCATGCACATTGGTTGCCAATTCTTTTATTTGGCTTGTTTCATCTGTTGTGTTTGTGCACTCCAGTTCTTAGTGCACACGTTTGTCAGACTTGTGTCTGGCTTGTTTCTTTCATTTTGTGTTCACAACAGTCTATGTTTACACTCCACTTTAGATATTTTACAACCCAAACAAGTTGCTGTCTGATAAAGTAGAAAAGATATTGTTTTCTTTGCCTTTTACTTTTAGGACCTCTTTACATATGTCACAAATGCTTGGGTTGTCCTAGGGGATAAAATAACCTTTCCCGATTTGCTTTGTGGTCCAAACCAAAGGAAGAAATACTTTCCTTATTTGGACAAACATTGGGTTAGTGATAATCCAAGATTATACTATTTCATCTAGGCTTTTTGGTCAGATTTTAGATACTTATTAGTTCATTTATGCCTGAATTGCTACTTAATTCTATACATTTTGTGTTGCAGGCCAATGGACATTTTAAGCAAATAATGAGCGAATTGGAGTTTCTAGACCCAGAAGTAAGCGGATCTCAAAATTTGGGAGAGTTCTAAAGCAGAGTGAAGCACTATGAAGCTTGTTTCCATGGGAGACATCGAAGATCAAAGTTCAAGCAAAGAAGCAAGCGGAGGCAATTCTGTATTTCAGATTCTTCATGAAGGTTTGCCACGCAAAAGAATTAAGCATGAGAGTCCATTTTACCTCGTTGCGGCGGCGAAATTCTTTCTCGCGCGGCGAAGTCTACGAATTTTAGTTTTCTCCAAACGCACAGTTTTATTTTAGGAAAGTTTTAGGTCTTTTGGGCGAGCTATATAAGAAAAACCTTGCCATTTTGAGAGGGGATTCATCTAGGTTTGTCTGTTTTGTTGAGTATTGAATAGCTCTACATTGGGTAGAAGATTTGAGCTTGAATCTTGTAATCTTCAACTAGGGGAGATCTCTACTCTTTTCTCTGTAATTCATATGTTGATTTATGGGTTTATTGTTTTTTTTACTGTTTATGTGATCGTTATGAACTAACTCATTTTGGGTTAGGGTTTTGATGTAACTCGGATTTCTATGGGTTAATCATTTGATTATTGTATTTTTTATTCTATTGCACAGATTGTGTGTTATTCT
This sequence comes from Pistacia vera, assembly GCF_008641045.1. Lineage (NCBI taxonomy): Eukaryota > Viridiplantae > Streptophyta > Magnoliopsida > Sapindales > Anacardiaceae > Pistacia > Pistacia vera. The sequence continues at coordinate 972,193 of NW_022196290.1, read as the reverse complement.
GTTTTATGATTTTATTTGATGAATATGATGAGATTGAGAAATGACATGCTGAGCTTCTTGGGTAATCACCATTGTAGTACTGAATGCTAGAGATAGATTTGAAAGTCAATGAAATCAATCTAGGATTTCATTAGCTTAATGAACTTGATCTATTATTCTTCAATTTTTTGGGTGTGGAAGTTTAATAGGAAAAGTAGGATTCATAGCCTGAGAAGGTATGTTTACAACTTAGAGAATTCGATTTACAATCTTGGCATGTGAGTGTGAAAATAGCATAATCCTTAAAATTTCATCCATAGAGTTCGAATGAATCAAAACCCTAACCTGTTGTTAAATTGATATTACTCTTGCTTTAAATCTTGTTCTCATTATTAGTTTTTAATACTTAGTAAGTTTTGTTTTAGTTTATTTTCAATCTCCCATTAATCCAAACAATTTCGGTTTCTCCAACTTGAAAAAAACACTTAGGAAAATCAGTGCTTAACAATCAACCTCGTGGAACGATACTCACTCATCACTTTATTCTTTGTGTGACTAGTGCACTTGCTATCATTGCATGTTGTTGTTACAACGCATTAAGTTTTTGGCGCGTTGTCGGGGATTGAGTTGTGTGTTAACATTAATTTTCTGTGTTAGCTAGTTGGAGCTTTATTTTTCTTTGTTTAATTGTTTTTAGTTTAATTTTGTTGTTGTTTTTGGTTGGCTTGTGATCTCACTTTTCTCCTCTTTCTGTGTAGTTTATGCGTGGAACAGATGTCACCAGTGGTTCCTGTCGATCCTGAAATGAAAGAACCACTAGAAGACTTAACAGAGAAAGAGAGGCTATAGTTGAATCAGAGGCCATTTGTTGAGATGGCAAAATAGAACACTAAGGGAATTCTCAGTTCCCACAGTTGAAGGTGTGTCGAGCATACTAGACCAATGGTACAAGCCAACAACTTCGAATAAAGCCAGCAATCACCAGGTGATCCATCAGTCAGTACAGTTTAAAAGGGATTTAAGGAAGATCCAAATCTACACATAGCCAATTTTTTGGGAGATTTGTGACTTTCAGTCAAACAAAGTGTCAGATGACGCCATCAGATTGAGACTGTTCCCGTTTTCATTGAGGGATAAGGCAAAAGGATAGTTAATGGCACTACCATCAGGAACGATCACAACATGGAATGATTTAGCACAGAAATTCCTGACCAAATCTTTCCTCCAGCAAAATCGACAATGCTGAGAAATGATATCACATCGTTCTAAAGAAGAGTCAGAATTACAAGGAGGTGTCCACATCATGGGTTACCAGTTTGGATCAAGTCCAATGTTTTACAATGGATTAATGGTTAATGTGCAAACTATGGTGGATGTAGCCTCGGAGGACACTACAAATAAGACATCGGAAGAAGCTCATGAGTTGCTTGAAGTTTAGCAAGTAACAACTATCAAAGACCTAATGAAAGGGTGCAACCAAAGAAATCTATGGGTCTTTATGAAGTTGATGCATACCACGGCTATCTTAGCCCAACTCACAGCACTTCAGAAACAGTTGGCATGTATGCAGGTAAATTCTATTCAAGCTCCTTAATTAATTTATGAATTTGTGTAGGTGTCATGTGAGCAGTGAATGCCAAGTGGGGAACAAATTTGCTTCAGTGTCTTCATCATCGGAGCAGGTTAACTACTTGGCAGGAAATCAAAGGCAACCGAACAACCCCAACTCCAAACCAATAATCCTAGTTGAGAATTATCCGAACCTTTCTTGGGGCAATCAGAATCAACAAAATCAATAGAACATCAAGGAATCAAAAGCAATGCCAAACAACCAAGATGGGGTGAATAATCAATAAAGAGCAAAGAGTGACAAAACTGGATGACATGTTTGGAAAATTTATGCAAGAGACCATTGGTTTTTGAATGAGACGAGAATAATTTTAGAAAATCAAGGGTGTCCATTCAGAACTTGGAGGTACAAGTGGGTCAATTGGCTGATGTTAAATGAGAGACCACAAGTCCCTACCGAGCAACACGTGACTAACCCACGTGAGCAAGCAAATCAATAACTCTGAGAAGTGGGACAGTGTTAGAAGAAGTAGAACAATCAGGGAAATAAGGAAGCCCACCAAAAAAAGAAGATTATGATGAGGAAGTTGATGAAGAGATAGTTTGAAGAGAAACCAACCATTCTAGGGTTGATGAACAAAGCGGTAAGAGAGGCAGCGACAAAAAAAAAAAAATTGCTATTTCCCGAGATACCACCAGAGTTGGCACATCACACTCCCCGTGCCTTTTCTCAAAGACCAAGAAAAGAATCAGGATAAGCAGTTTTCCAAATTTATTGAAATATTTAAAAAACTGCATATTAATATTCCTTTTGCAGATGCCAAGCTACACAAAATTTCTCAAGGAGTATTTATCAAACAAGGAAGTTAGAAGATGAGGAAACATGTGATGCTCAAGGAGGAGTGCAGTGCCATTCTCCAGAAGAAGCTACCCCTGAAACTCAAAGATCCAGGGAGTTTTATACATTCCTTGCATTATAGGAGACATTACTTTTGATCTAGTTTTGTGTTTTAGGTACAAGCATCAATCTAATGCCTTTTTCTGTTTCAGGAGATTGGGATTGGTGAAGTACAGCCAACGACCATGTCGTTGCAGCTTGTAGATAGATCCGTCAAACATCCAAGGGGTATGTCGAAGATGCTTGGTGAAGGTGGACAAGATTATCTTTCCAACAGACTTTGTTGTTTTGGACATGGAAGAGGAAAGGAAATGCTCTTATTTGGGCCGACCATTTTTGGCCACGGGAAGAGCACTCATTGATGTGCAAGAAAGAAAGTTATTGTTAAGAGTTCAAGATGAAACAGTAACTTTCAATGTGTTTGAAGCTATGAAGTTTCCATCCGATCAGATTCTGCTTTAGTGTTGATGTGGTGGATAAACTAGTAGTAGAGGTTATTAAAGAGAACACTCCACAACTGCCTCAGAAGCTTGTATTGCCCAATCAAAATAGTAGAGGTAGATGAGTTGACAAAGAATGAAGTGTCTAGATTGTTGGAGTGCTTCAGCCGATTGATGAGAGCCAAGATCTAGAATTTGAGGAATTTGATTTTGAGAAGGAGAAGGAAAATGAAGAAATGAAGAACCTCTGAAGCTTGTCACTACCTCTTGTAAGCGCTTTTGTTCTGCCTTCTCCCCCACCTTTCTTTAATATTGAATCGTGCAGTCGTCTTGGTTTGCTGAAGTCTCCATTGATCCCTTATCTTCCTGTCTTGCCTCCAGTATCATTCAAGCTTCTCAAGGTTGAGCACATTGGTGAAATAGTAAGCTGGCTGGGTTTGACATTGCGGGCCCCTTTTATACTTTAAATATAAGCATTAGATTAGCGAATTGGACTGGAATTTGGGACATTTTGGATGATTAGTAGGCATCGCTTGTTGCTTGCTTTTTGGTATGCATAAATACTTATGGAGCAGAATGATGTCCAGCTGTTCCTCGGCATTGGTCGCTCAAGAAAACGTTATTTCCACCACCGGTATTTCGCGGACTTCTGAATCTTCCTCTTTGATCGAAGATAGTTGTGTGAACCTTCTCGATGTTACGCAATATTTTATCCCTATTTCTTGATCCTCCTATTTAGATATTTTAATTTTGTTTATCATTATCTTAATTAAAATCAATTAATATATATTTAATATATTAACATTTAACAATAATAATAATTTATTTAAATATATGCGAACACATATTTAAACGTAATCTCACTTATTTAATTTTTCTAACAAATTAAATAAAGGCTACGACCTCAGCAAATTTAATTGCACTGTGAAATTACCAAAATACCTTTTCACCTAAAAAGGCGAAAACGCCCTTCTTTCTTTCTGGCTCTTAAATTACCTTCTATGTGTGTGACCCATAGGCCCCTCATCTTACTGGCAATGTATAGTATCGCAATTAACATCAATTAATTGTCTCACTAAACACAGACCAAGATTGGCCCCTAGCAAGGCATCATGGCCACCTGATAGATTCGGATTTAGCAAAGTAGCTACCTGTCAACAATATGGTTACCGTACAATTCGATCATTTCATCATCCGTTATCTCGACGAGACCGAGGTATAGAAATAGTGTCAACCTTCTGTTACTCTCGATATTGTGTATCCAGTTACTGGACCAATGACCTGTATTATAAACTGGATAGAGCAACAACTCAATCCCATTATGGCCATAGTTTTAGTGTCATTGCCATTTATTGAATTGCGCCGTGAGATAACTTCTCTCGTACCTGAGAGTGATGAATCTTTTGTCCATCTACCATAGTCTTGATACACTCCTTGATGTAGCCAGTCACTACCATATTGATAGCTCTGAATAGAACTGCGTTAGGCTAGTGTCAAACTACATCAATCGATGCACAAGGCGCTCCGGTGATCTCAAGTCTAAGGATCACATGCACCACCATTCGTTAGAGGATTTGTTTCATAGACACTGGGGTTACTCATGCATACACTTCTCTTGGACATTTCATCAGACATAATGCATGCATACTCAAATTCTATTTTAGCTATTCTTCTACTTCTTTCTCATACCACCAATATTTGGAGCAAAACTCCCTTAGAACAATATTAAACCTGACCCGGAAAAACACTCCATAAATTCTACTCAAACTCTTTCTAAATTCAACCATACTTCCATCAATTTCTATCACCACAACTAACCCTTCTCATGGTGGAAATCCAATCATGGATCATCAACAAACCCAACAACAACTCCATTAACAAATCTCAAGCGTATAAGAAAATCTCTACACTTTTATTGCTCAATCAAGGGCTAAGGTTGGATTTACTTACCTTGATCTTGAGTAATTCCACTAGAATCTCTCTCTCCTTGGTAGACTTCCTCTTTCTCTTAAACCCTAAGTATATAAACTATAAGAATTCAGCATTTTAATAATTAATCACACATCTATTTGCAAGAATTCTTACCTTGGGATGCTTAGGATTGAATCTCTACCAAAAATCCAACCAAAAGCCCTTTAAAATGCCTTGAAAATTGATGAAGAAATTGAGAGAATTGAGAGCGAAGATGGCGTGAGAGGGAGTAGAGAATGATGGGGTTTTTTTGTGCTTGAACCTTTAATATCTCATATTAATAGGCATACTTTCCCATTTTGCCCTTACACTTTCTTGAAAATTCCATCTTTGCCTTTTAGTCAATTATAAAAATTCCCTTACCTTCATTGCATTCTCCATAAAATTTCCTTACTTTACACTCCCCATATTTACAACTAAATAGGGGTAGAATGGTCATTTCTCCCTTAAGACATTTTTCTCTAGGATTTTCTCAAGAATTCTAGCCAGCCCTTTGCCCCGGCGAAGTTTTTTCTTCTCCTCGGCGAAAAATTCTAGAGCATACGTCGCCGCGGAGAACTTTCTTCTTTGCTGCGGCAAAGTCTACAATTCCCATCCTCCACCTTGCAACAAGCAAAACTATGGGCAAACAAGCAACACGAAGAGCATGTAAGCTTAATTAAGGGCGAACAAGCATGAATAAGTTACGTACCTCAATGTGGGCGTTACAGTTTACCAAAACGAAGGTTTGAAATGGGATAGATGGGATCTCAGTCCACTAGGAAAGCCAACGGGCTTTCCCAAGTCATTAGTGAGGGCTATTAGCTTGAGGAAAATAGTGGGAGCATTTTTAATAAAAGACCATATCAAAACAATAATAAACATTATATTGACTTTACTTTTCTATATTGTAGATTAATTTATGTAACGCCCCACTTGAGGTACGTTGTTATTGTTTCCTCTTTCGCCCTTAATCGAGTTGGTTTTTGTTATATTTGTTTGTTTGAGAATTATATTGAATGTTACCCTGAAATTGGTTGAAAATAGAAGAATCTTAGTGAACCAAGCTTCGCCGGGGCGAAGAAGAGTCTTCGCCGCGGCGAAGATGTTTGAACCAACGTGGGAAACTCCTGGACAGTTTCGCCGCGGCGACAAGGTTTCTTCCGCCCGCGCACGGGCCGATTTCATGTTGGTTGAGTTTTTTAGAGACATTTTCTTCCCTAAGGGCAATTTGACCTTTCTACCCCTAATTAGCAGGAAAAGTGGGAGTTAATTGTAAGGATTTTTCATGGAGATATGTTGATATGGGGGTGAGTTTGTAATGAATCAAAGGATATGGATGGAATTTCCAAAGATGAATAAGGGCAAAATGGAATGAGGTGTTATATTTCATTAAAAGGAATTAAGAGTTAGCAAACCCTCATTCTTCTTCTCCAAAACGCAACCCTTCATTCTCTCTCCTCTCCTTCTCTTTCTTTTGTTCAAGGAATTTCAAGGGATTTTGAAGTGATCTGGGGTATAGAAACAACCTAAGGCTTCCTAAGGTAAGGATTTCTCCTTAGTTTGTGTGATTTGTAGATTTTAGTTCATTTTGGTTTTTGAGGGTTTTCATTCTTTTGGTTAAGAGTAAGAGAATAGCCAAGAAAACCAAGTGAAAGAAGATTTGGTGAAGTCTCTCCATAGCAAGTAAGTAAACCCAACCCAAGTTGAGATTCATGAATTTCTTGATTAGGGTTTATAAATGAGTTGTATTTGATGTGCATGTAATATGCCATGTATGGAGTATTAAATGGATATTTCTATGCTTTGTGAATGTTAATACCTTGCAAATATAGAAATGGGTTGTTGGATTGGCAAGGTATTTGAGATGGAATTGAAGGGTGTTATGGACACCCTCTTTGAATGTGTTATTTGACGGTTTTATGACTTTGTGAAGGGGTTTTTTCCCCATTTTGGATGGTTAGGAAAAGTTTTAGATTCATGCTATGATAGATTTTTATATGTGCACATGATTGTTTTTGATGAAATGCCTATAGGGAATTGAGTGTGAGTAATGAACCTTAATTCTTGCACATTGCATGTTGCATTTCACAAGTGCATTAGTAGAGATGAATCATCCATGTGCATTGTAATATGCATTGACAATGACCTAAGAAGAGTAGGGACTTTGTGTATAGAAAGACCCTATGATAAGAGCTTAGTGGGTAATTACTCTAAGGTAGAGAGCATTGAAAAATGCTACAATAGAATGAGTTAAAAGAGTAATATAGTTGGGATGATGCTTGTGATCATCACCCGACCGTTATGGGAATCGATCGATGCTTGTGATCATCTTCCGAAGGCCCTTAGAGATGGTAGAGGCTTTGTGACCACTACCCGATTAGTTAAGAGATATGTGGTTATGCTTTGTGATCATCATCCAACGCTAGTAGAAGCGGGTTATGCTTTGTGATCATCACCCATAGTGACTAGAGACGGTAAATGCTTAGTGATCATTCCCCAAAATTCATGAGGAACGGTAAGTGCTAGGTGATCCTACCCGATATGTTAGGAGAACCGAGTTGTGCTTTGTGATCCTCACTCGTAGTCACTAAGAAAGGGTTGGTACTGTGTGAATTCCCCCCGATACCATAGAAAGTGAGATGGTGCTGTGTGAACCCATCCGCGCCGTACCTCCGTTAAGATGGGCCATGATGTTATTAGAAACAGAAATAAAACAGATTAGAAAAGAAAGAATTAAGATTCACACACGGGGCAGACAGTTAGAGAGTTTTCTTACTGAGCATTATTTGTGCACCCCGTTATTTTTCCTTTGTGGAGCAGGTTCTAGGTGATGATGCGGTTAGGGGCGTCGGCGCGCGAGGAGCAATAGCTACACTGTTCCCTATTTTGTCTTTTAAAATGCACTTTTGTAAACAGTAACCTTTGTGTATAAAAACTGTGAATTGTAATGAAAAAAACATTTTGGGCCCAATTTTCCATTGTTATTGCATGCATTGTACTAGTTTTCAGTAGGTGTTACAATTTAAAATGAGCAATATCAACCTATATCAATAATCGAGAAGAAACAGGTTGGATGGATCTAATTTCTCAGACTGGTATCGAAATCTTGATTGTACTAAAGTCTGAAAAGAAATTATATCCTTGACAAGCCTTATTTGGCTGAGCCTGATCCTGATGCCACTCGGAAGTAAAGGAAACTTACCAAGGTTCCTTGACGATCTTGATACTGTTCAATGCCTTATGTTAACATCGATGACACCAGAGCTACAAAAACAACATAAGAATATGGACGCTGCTGCCATAATTCGCATCTCAAGGAGCTTTTCAAAGGAACGCTCAACATGAGTGGATAAGTGGTCAGTACGTTATTAAATTAGTATGACTAGGGAGCCCAATTGGCCTCATGTGCTGAAGATTGGGTACATAGAGAGGCTTGAGACTTTGGGATTTGGGTTGGATGCAGAATTACAAATGATTTAATTCTGCAATCCTTACCTGATTCTTTTGCACTGTTCATTATGAATTTCAATATGAACACGATGGTGAAATCCCTATCAAGCTTCTAACATGCTGAGCCTACCCAGCAGGACATGAAAGGTCCAAGCCGTTTTATCGGTTACTGCCAGTATGGTGATGGAAATCCTAACCATCATGCCAATCCCAATTGCTAGGTTTCGTTGACTCAGGACAACATAAGATCAACATTCGGCCCAAGCTCCCAAGCACTCAAGGAAGTTCACAAAATTGTCCAAGAAGTCTTAAGTTCCAAGGCACGCTCAAGCCCATTTTGTGACCTAAAACGTGTACAAGAGTGGAGCAAGTTTCATTGGCCCAAGCCCAAGTTTTGGGTGTCATTTGATTCAAATTTTGGAGGAAAAACCCTAAAAATTGTTGTTAGGACAAGGTCCTTAAATTAGGGAAAAGTTGCCCACTTGATCATTAAATGGTTATGGCTTAATTTGAACATGTGTGGTGGACTTTTGTTTATGTATTTGAATGTAATATTTAATGTTTTCATTATGTAATTTTGCTAGGTAATCCCTAATTTTTGTAAAGCCTATATAAAGGCCACTTGATCATTTGTGTAAAGGATTGAATATGAATAATAGTGACTTGTCTTAGTTTTTCTCTTGTTTCCTTTACCCAAGTTCGCCAAACTTGGTGGTGGAGTATCTTTCAAGCTGGTGGAGTTTCCTTTAGGCTTGAGTCCTTGGTCATCTCTTATGTAAGTTGTATTCCTTTAGTTTCAAGTAAACTCTTTTCCGGAATTTGTTTTGCATGGTGTTATATTCCATTTGTTGTCTTTAACTAAATGATTTGGTGAATGACTAAGCTGTTATAAGGGGTTGTTTTTAGTCATTTGATGGTTGTTAAAGTGCATGAAGGGTGATAACCGAATGGTCATAAGGAGTTGAAAGAAAACCTAGCCTAGGTTGAATCAAAAGGGGTTGTTTTAGGGTAGTATATGAATTGAGGTTGAAGAAATTCATATCAGGAGCCTCCGAAACTCGAACTCAAACAGCTTCCATCTCACTTAAGGTATGCCTTTTTAGAAGACTCAAAGTTTTATCCTATTATTATTAATGCTTCTTTGAGTGATATAGAGGAAGAAAAGCTATTGAAGGTGTTACGGACATACAAGACAACTATCAGATGGACAATTGCGGACATCAAAGGTATAAACCCCTCAATTTGCATGCATAAGATTTTAATGGAAGAAAGTTACAAGCCAACGGTGCAACCACAAAGAAGACTCAATCCAACAATGCAAGAAGTGGTGAAGAAAAAAGTTTTAAAGTTGTTGGATGCAAGGATCATTTACCCAATTTTGGATAGTGCATGGGTAAGTCCGATCCAACTTGTACCAAAGAAGGGAGGAATGATTGTGGTGCATAACGACAACAATGAACTCATTCTGACAAGAATGGTTACAGGTTGGCACGTGTCAATTGATTATCGGAAGCTTAACTCCACGACATGCAAAGATCACTTCCCACTTCCCTTCATCGATCAAATGCTAGAGAGATTAGCTGGCCATGCATTCCATTGTTTCCTAGATGGATACTCAGGATACAATTAGATTGCAATAACACCAGAAGATCAAGAAAAGACCATATTCACATGCCCATATGGAACATTTGCATACCAAAGGATTCCGTTTGGACTATGCAATGCACTAGCCACTTTTCAACATTGCATGATGTCCATCTTCTCAGATATGGTGGAGAACTCCATTGAGATTTTTATGGACGACTTCTTCGTGGTAGGTAATTCCTTTTATTCTTGTTTATCTAACCTTTCTTTAGTTTTGCAGAGATGTGTGGAGACCAATCTAGCACTAAATTGGGAAAAGCATCACTTCATGGTACAAGAAGGAATCGTGCTAGGCCATAGAATCTACATCAATGGGATCGAGGTGGATTGAGCAAAGGTAGAGGTCATTGAGAAGTTAACAACCCAAAATTCCGTGAAAGTCATTCGAAACTTCCTTGGACATGCCAACTTCTATAGGAGATTTATCCAGGACTTTTCAAAAATCTCTAAACCTTTTTGTGATTTATTAGCAAAGGATGCATCTTTTAATTTCAATAAAGAGTGTTTAAAAGCATTAGAGTGCCTAAAAGCTAAATTGATATCTGCTCCTATAATTGTTGTGCCCAATTGGGAATTACCTTTTGAATTAATGTGTGATGCTACTGATTATGCAATAGGAGCTATGTTAGGGCAACAAAAAGGTAGAATATTCCATGTCATTTATTATGCTATTAAGACATTGATGAGACCACAACTAAATTATGCCACAACGGAGAAAGAATTTTTAGCTGTTGTCTTTGCAATTGACAAGTTTTGTTCTTATTTGCTAGGTACAAAGGTCATCGTGCACACCAACCATTTCGCTTTGAAGTACCTCCTAGAAAAGAAGGATTCCAAGCCAAGATTGCTTAGATAGGTTTTACTTCTTCAAGAGTTCAACTTAGAAATCTGAGACAAGAAGGGAACTGAGAATCAAGTGGCGGACCATCTATCTCGATTGGAAAGAAGGGAAGAAGAGCAAAATGACGAAAAGCCAATCAATGAACATTTCTCGGATGAGCAACTATTTGTAGTGCAAGAACCAATTACATAGCAAAAAAGGCGCTACCTCCTGGAATGACATACCAAAGGAGGAAGAAATTTTTCTTTGACTTGAAATACTACTTTTGGGAGGATCCATTCTTATACAAGCAATGCACGGACCAAATGGTAAGGAGATGTGTACAGGAGGAGGAGGTGGAGAATGTCCTTCGACATTGCCATTCTCTAGAGGTCGAAGGGTATTTTGGAGCAACACGAATGACAGCCAAAGTTCTTCAATCAGGATTTTTCTGGCTCACTCTCTTTAAAGATGCATATAATTATGTGTTAACTTTTGATGCATGTCAAAGGGATGGGAATATTTCTAGGAAAAACGAAATGCCTTTTAGTAACATTTTAGAAGTAGAAATATTTGATGTCTAGGGCATAGATTTCATGTGACCTTTTCCATCTTCTTTTTCTAACCGTTGCATTCTTGTGGCTGTAGATTACGTCTTGAAGTGGGTGGAAGTTGTAGCATTACTGACCAATGATGCTCGTGTCATGGTGAAGTTCATAAAGAAGAACATCTTCTTAGGATTCAGCACACTTAGAGCTATCATAAGTGATGGAGGGTCTCATTTTTGTAACCAACAATTCAAGACATTGTTGAGCAAGTATGGAGTTACACATCGAGTTGCAACACCATACCACCCACAAACAAGTGGGCAAGTGGAGGTGTCTAAGAGGGAGTTGAAAAGAATCTTAGAGAAAACAGTGAACGCCTGTCGGAAAGATTGGTCCACAAAGTTGGATGACGCACTTGGACATATAGAATGGCATTCAAAACGCCACTAGGGATGTCACCATATAGGCTAGTATATGGGAAAGCATGTCACCTTCTAGTATAGCTCGAGCATAAGTCATATTGGGCTATGAAGATATTAAATTTTGATCCAAAGGTGGTAGGTGTGAAGAGATTGTTGCAACTCAATGAGATGGAGGAATTTCGCCACAAAGCATATGAGAGTGCTCGGATTTATAAAGAGAAGACCAAGCTTTGGCATTATAACCACATAGTGAAAAAGGAGTTCAAAATAGGAGAAAAAGTTTTGTTATTCAACTCGAGACTTAGACTTTTTCTAGGAATGTTATGATCAAGGTGGTCTAGACCATTCATTGTAAGTAAGATTTTTCCACATGGGGCCACTAGAGTGCGTCATCCAGTGAAAGGGACATTCCAGGTCAACAGACAAAGATTGAAACCCTATGTTGAGCATGGATTAGAAGAAGAAAGGGTTTCGATTTTTCTCCACGAACCAAAGTGAACATAAAAAGGTGTCAAGCTAAGGACGATAACTAAGCGCTTCGTGGGAGGTAACCCATGTTTTCAATTTATTTTACTTTATTATTTTTCGTGTATTAGATTGTTTACTTCATGTTTCTTTAAAAAAAAAAAAAAAAAAAGGCTATGTTACGGTATAGTGATGTGGCACAACTTTGGCCATAGCTATCATGCCGCGACACAGTCACAGACTGCTGGGTTGTAACAAAAAAAAAGAAGAAAAAAAGAATCTATGCTGTGACATGAAATAGGCAAAAGCGACTATGCCACGAAACAGTCGTGAACTGTTGGGTTTTTAAACCCAGTAGCACCGCAGCCCAGAAAAACAAACATTCTTATCTATCCACTCTAACACCTCTCTCACCTCACAAATCTTTTCTACACAAAACAAAACTTCACCCTCTCTTCAAGATTTCATACTCTAATCTTTGTTCTCTTCATCTTTTGCAAGGATTTCAAGAAAATATTCTTGGTGGCATTAGGGTTTGCGAAATTGGGGATTTCAAAATTCAAGAGAAATTGGTGGAATTTTTGGGTAAGAATGCCTCTTCCCAACACAAGTAAGTATTCCTACACTCTATATTCACGAACTGGGCTTCATATTACTTGATTTTGAAAGATTGATTGATGATTTTGGGTGTAATTTCGTTGGTTGAGGAAAATTTAGTATAAGGGTGATTTGCAATGCTGTTGTGCGAATTATAGAACATACATTGTTGTTAGTTTGTGTTGTTGATTAGATGTTGTTGTCAATTTTTTATTGGAATTGGATTGTTGAGAAAAATTGGTGTTTAAAGGAGATAAGTTCAATCCTATTTGAAGAGTTGGGTGGTTGTTTGCTATTGGAGTTATGGAGTTCGTTTGTTTGAAAGAAAAAAGAAAAAAAAATTATGGCTAAAAAAATAGCTCCCAAACGAAAAGAGAGAGGTGGGAAGGGTAGTCAAGCTAATGATCCTAAATTTGTGAGTGTAAAAGCTAAGGAAAGGTTTAAAGATGCTCACCAAAAAGAGAGGGGTTTCATACAAGAAAGAGGCATAGATTTTGAGGATAATATGTAGAAGACATAACTGACATAATAAGGAAATTGGGTTGACATAAATTCACTCAAACTCCCCCATCAACAATTGCTCCAATTGTTGAATGACTAAATGCCAACTTACCTAAAAGTGCCAATGGGGAAAACGAGAGTTCGAGGAAAGGAGGTAAAATTTGATGTTGAGACAATTAACAAATATTATGAATTGCTGCCATGTAACGCCCACATGGAGGTACGTAATTTAATTTATGCTATTATACCTTTAGTTGATTTTTGCTAAAGTTATTTTGAGAAAATGTGAAGAAAATGCATTAAACTTGTATTAAGGGTAAAATGGTCTTTTCACTAAAAATTAGTTGAAATTGTGGGGAGTGAAAAGAGATAGAATTTCATGGAGAATGCAAAAAATGAGGGCATTATGATAATTGACTAAGGGACATAGATGGAAATTTAAAAAAAGTGCAAGGGCAAAATGGGAAAGTATGCATATTAATATGAGATATTAAGAGTTCAAGCAAAAAGACCATAACATTCTCTACTCCATCTAAAACCACTTCACTCTCAATTTCTCTCATCTCTTCATCAAATTTCCAAGGGATTTTAGAGGGCTTTCGTTGGATTTTGGTAGAGATTTGATCCTAAGCACCCAAAGGTAATAATTCTTGCAATAGATGTGAGATTAATTTTTAAAGTGTTGAATTCTTATAGTGTTTATGCTTAGGGTTTTAGAGAAAGAACAAGTCTACCAAAGAAAGAAAGATTCTAGTGGAATTACTCAAGCACAAGGTAAGTAAATCCTACCCTAAGTATGATTTAAGTTATGTTGTGTATAAAACTTTCTTTATACACATATATGTGTTATATATAGAATTTTTGATGGATTTGGTGTTGAATAATGATTAGAACCTATCGATGAGAAGTTGTGTTGGTGTAGTTGTTATTTGATGAATGTTTGAATGAGATTTGGAAGAATTGAAGTGAAAATTTTGAAGTGTGTATTTTGGGCATATTTGGTGTTAATTATGGAGGAGTTTATTCCAAATTTTTGGTGGCCTAAAATAGAGATAGAAGTGTAGCCAAATTAGTGTTGATTTGTGCACATGAATTGTTTGATGAAATGCCAAAGAGAAGTATATGCATGAGTTTTATTCATTTATGAATTGATATGAGTTTGTAGAGGGTAGAGAGAAACTTATTTTTATGCTACATAGCATTCTTGCATTTAAACATTTGCATTTAGAAAGAATTATAAGCATGAAACCATCTACATGCATACATATTCATAAACGCATGAAAAAGCCCTAAAATATGTTAAAGATAAAATAGAAAGAAATGAGAATATTAAAGATATTCAAATCTGAAATTTTAGTTAAAGAAGTGTAAAAAGATAAAAAGAAGAGAAGGTTGTTGCGATGGGGAGTCGCGAGTGACATAGTCCCACATGCACGCCGCCATTAGTAAGCGGCCTCAGAATTCAGAAAGAAGAATTGTACAGTCCATTAGAAGTGCGTATTGATGAGGACTATACCCAAAATTAAAGAATTCACTCACACGGCCAAGGCTCTAAATCCATGCCCCAACCAAGTCCGATCGGAAAAAATAGAAAGAAAGAAAGAAAGAATAGAAAAGAAAGAAAGAAAGAATAGAAAGAATAGAAAAAAAAAAGAAAAAAGAAAGAATAGAAAAGAAAGAAAAAAATAGAAAGAATAGAAAGAAAGAAAAGAAAGAAAGAAAAGAAAGAATAGAAAGAAAGACTAGAAAAGAAAGAAAGAAATAAAGAAAAAGAAACAAAAACAAAAACAGAATAAGAAAAATAGAAAAGAAAATGCATAATCTATGCATTTGTGCATTTGCATCATGTATATGCATAAAACCATGCTCATTATTATGAGTAGTGAGAAATTAGAAAATTGAGAGAAAAACAGTGAGCAAAACAGAGAAAGAATGAGAAAGAATAGAGCAAGCATAGAGAAAGAACAGAGAGAATAACAGAGAAAGAATAGAGAATACTCGGGAAATGAGTGGTAAGGAAAGAAAATTCAAGATTTAAGCAATGGAGAGAGAAGGGTAGCATAGCTGTAAAACCCCTCCCTAGCCGGGTATTTCCTAAGTATCCCTTGGCCATTGAGAACCTAGAAAACGCACGCCTAGGAAAGAAGTTTATTTTAAAATCCTATTTAAAGAATAAACTTGTAGTTTAAAACATATATATAGATATATGTATTTAATTTTTTTTTCTTAACTATAATAAGTTCATTGTATAATCAAAAAATATAATTTCCTTTCTTGGAGTAAATTATGAAATCCGTAGTAATACTTACTAGAACATACACACTTTTATAAAATTTACTAGCAATTTGATTTCCTTATTAATACAACATATTTACTCCATTATAGAACATGGACATAATTACATTATGAGATATGAACATAATACATACACTAAATATTAGCAAAACCATTCAATAGTCATCATTAAAGCATCCCCTCATGCTCATAGCGTCCCTTGGAATCCTCTCAGCTTCATGCCTTAATCTGTACTTGCAAAACTTTTAAAACATTTCGGGGGTGAGCGCTAATCGCTCAGTAAGGAATATGGCCTTTTATACTTAGAATGATATGGCAAATAATATAAAAGTGCAAATGAAGGGACATGGTTAAAATGAATAGAATTCGGATTTGGCTGTTTTAAGACTTATACTGTACATGCTTCACTGAATCCGTCATAAATGAAGTTATAGAAGTGATTGAGTTGATTCTGAAGTGTTAAAATTTGAGAAAAAGACCTAAAACTTATGTGTTTTAGGTAAGAACCAGTTCGAATTGGAGATAGGTAAAAATGCTTGAAAAGTGATGAACTATATGGCATCCAACTTCTTAATGGAAATTCCCATTTGTCTAATTCTAATAAACCCCTGAATAAACTTAATACCAAAATTCCTTGAATTGTATGAGAAATTAAATGAATTAAGTTAAGAAGTTTAGTAGGAGAATATAGTATGATGAGCATGGGAGATGTTAGTCCATATGTTTGCATTCTAATGGTAATGCCTATAGCTTATTAGTTGTCTTATGAAAAAAATTATGAAATGTTAATGAATGAATTCCATGAGTCTCTGAGGTATAAACCAAGATCAGAGGAATGGAATTCTTATGGAAACCATGAGTCCTTTGAGGTGACGACAAGAAACAGGTCATGGTTCAAATGAATCCGATCGGATAACAAGACTAATGAAATGTCAAGTATTAGACAAAACAAATAAGATGCATGTACAGAATATTTCATAAGTCATTTATGTTCTATGTTATATTATGTATGGTTATGTTATGACTTATGTTATGAGAAAAGTCCAAAATGTATTATATGTTTATGAACTTGTTATGTCAAAGAATGAAGGTCATGTTTTGTAGGTAGGTAGTCCTAAGTAATACTTGTATAATGAACCTATTAATCTTTCGTGGACGCCTCTAGCCATACCCCTTACTCACACAAATTTCAATCAACATTAGCTAAGTCTATTCAATAAACAAGTAAGAAAATACTACAGCAATCGGCTGGAGAGAGTATCTTGGGGACGCATGAGGAATGTTAATGAGTAGGCACTAGTCAACAGTAGCACCGACTAGCAGTGAACCCCCTAATATTGGACCAGCTATGTCTACCCAAAATGCTTCGTTTTGGATGAGGCTGCAATTCAAGGTGATTCAGATAGCCATTACTGAGGCCTTTAGGAGGGTGATCCGGAGGGTATAGTAACCAAGTGACACAAATCCTCAGCTCCAGTAATTCACCACAGCTCCAAATACTGTTCCACCTCCAGTAACTGGACCAGTTATGCCGATGGTGCTACACCTTCTGGACAAGTGGAACCAATCTATAATCTTTCTCAAAGCACCAACCTCCAGAGTTCAGTGGTTCAAACGATCCGGTGGGAACAGAGGAGTGGCTAGAGACTGTCGAACGGGCAATGGCCTTGTTTCCCATGAGTGATCAGGAAAAAGTCCGTACGCTTCCTGTTGTTGAGAGGAGATGCTCGGGTATGGGGAGCTAATGGAGCATACCTATGTGACGAGTAATCTTTCCTGGAATGAATTTAAAAGGCTATTTGAAGCAGAATATCGGTCGGCAGACATGTTATCCGTGAAGACTCAAGAGTTACGGAATTGAAGCAGGGTAATATGAGTTAGAGAGTAGCTATAATGTTCAACTCCTTAGCCCGTTTTGCTCCTACTATGGTGAGTACAACAGTGCGGTTAGAGAGATTTATTAATGGACACACCCAAAAATTGCCAGATTGTTATAGCGGGTGGTCAACCTCCTCAGACTTATAGTGAGGCCTTGGAACGGGCATTGAGGGCGGGATTTATGTGAATAAGGAGAGGCAGACGGAGAACCCCAAGTCGGTGATTGGTAGTTCTAGTTCAAGCCAGATAGCAGTTCAGAAAGCTGAAGTGGGGAATTCCACTCAAGCCCCTGAGGTAAAGGTAAAAGAAAGTTCAGCAAGGATTTCAAAAGAAGGGTGGCAAGAATAAGAGGACTCCACAGCAACAACAGAAAGGAATAATATTCCCCATTGTCAAAAATGTGGGAGGCAGCATAAAGGGAATTGTCTATTAGGAACCAATGTGTGTTTCAAATGTAAACAACCGGGACACATGGCAAAGGATTGTAAAGTTACTCAAGCTACTTCCCTTCAGACTGTTGGAGGTTCGACTGCCAGAGTTTACTCAGTAGCTCAGAAAGAAGCTGAAGCCAATCCATCTGTAGTTACTGGTCAGTTACAATTCCACTCTACCTCTTTATATGTACTAATTGATTCTGGGGCTACCCATTCTTTTATCTCATATGGTATTATAAAAAGACTAGGTTTAGAGCCTTGTAAAGTGGAACATGCTGTTAAAATCGAGATGCCTAATGGGGAGAATTATTTTGCTGATAAGTTGTTAATGGGGGAAACTATAGTGATTGATGGGCATGAGTTGAATGTTGATTTGATTATTTTTTATATGCCCGACTTTGATGTGATATTGGGCATGGATTTCCTAGGGAGGTATGGAGTAGAAATTGATTGTCGGAAAAAGAAAGCGAGATTCAATCTCGATAGTGGAGACAAGTTTAGTTTTGGAGAGGGTCATCAGTTGAGTATGCTGATTAGCAGTGTGAAGGCTAGAAAGATGTTGAGAAAGGGGTGTTCGGGATATATTGCCCATGTAGTGCAAAGTGGTGATGTTCCACAGCCAGAGATTCAGAGGGTGCCAGTAGTTCGAGATTTTCTAGATGTGTTTCCAGAAGAGTTACCGGGCTTGCCTCCAGAAAGGGAGGTGAGTTTAGTATTGAACTAGCACCAGGAACAGCACCAATATCTAAATCCCCCTATCGAATGGCCCCAGCAGAGCTTCAGGAATTAAAGAAGCAACTCCAAGAGCTTCTGAATAAAGGCTTTATCCGACCGAGTCATTCTCCTCGGGGAGCTCCAATTTTGTTTGTGAAAAAGAAAGATGGGTCACTACGGATGTGTATTGATTATAGAGAGTTGAATAAAGTGACAGTGAAGAATAAGTACCCGCTACCTCGTATTGATGATTTGTTCGATCAGTTGAAAGGAGCCGCTGTGTTCTCAAAAATTGATTTGAGGTCAGGGTATCATCAGGTAAGAGTGGCCAAGCAAGATATAGCCAAGACTGCTTTTCGTAGAAGGTATGGGCATTATGAGTTTGTAGTGATGCCGTTTGGCTTGACTAATGCCCCAGCAGTTTTTATGGACTTGATGAACCAGGTATTCCATGATTATTTGGATCAGTTTATAGTGGTTTTCATTGACGATATCCTAATTTATTCTAAGTCAAGAGAAGAGCATGAGAAACACTTGAGAATAGTGTTGCAACGGTTAAGGGATAAGAAGCTGTATGCTAAATTTCCTAAGTGTGAGTTTTGGCTTGATCAAGTGATATTTCTGGGCCATACTGTGTCGAAGGAAGGGATTTCAGTGGATCCGAGTAAAGTGAAGGCAATCCTTGAATGGCAGAGGCCAAAAACAATAAACATTTAAGCAATACACCATAACTTAACTATGTACCTCAAGTGGGGCGTTACAATAGCGGGTTTACTTACTGAGCAATTAGTGCTCACTCCGTTGTTTTCAATGTTTTTGTAGGTAATAGGTGAGTTACAGTTACTCGGAATGTCACGCAGTGGAAGGGATTAGGGTACACTGTCAAGATGCCATTTTGAGTATATTTTGAGGATATTTGTATATAAAGAAAAATTAAATACGGGCTTATACTTTATTACTTGTTTATATGTGTATTTTCTTATACATATTTTTAATGAGTTTTATTGATTATTTTACGAGTATACTAGCTAGAAGGAAAGTATTACATGCCAGTGGAAGAGGACAGATACAATGAGTACTTGAAAAATGTCGATTATGACACGGTGATTAGGAGATTGACAAAGGAACAAGCACAATGGGTCATGGTGGGTGATCGATATAAGACATTTTCCACAAGAAATCTTCGCATGGACACTCGTGTGTGGCAATATTTCATGAACACAAGATTGATGCCAACAACCCATAATAGTACCGTGGATCGAGTGAGAGCAATCTTGCTTTATTGCATTGTGATGGAGAAGAAGATGAATGTGGGTAACATAATTGTGTCTTAAATGTTATCTTACGCCAACAATCCTAACATGAGCTACTCCTTCCCTCAACTTGTCACGGCATTATGTCATCAAGCGGGAGTTCCTCGTACTTCAAGAGAAAAGGTGATTAACCCTAGCATCTGTTTGACTTATAAGTACATGAACAAACTCTCAATAGGACAGAAAAAGCTAACTCAAACAGCGGGTGCTTCATCTTCAAAAGCTCTACAAGAGGAAAGAGATGGGAGTTTGCATGATAAGGTGAAAGCCATAGGCGATTATCAACATCAACAAACCGAATGGATGAATGCTCAATTTCAAGTCCTCTTTGACATGCAACAAGATCAAATGGAGCAAGCAAGGTGTGACACTTCAAAGTACAAATTGAGAGAGATGAGTTGTCACCCAAGTGAGGTTGATGAAGAAGACGATGAGGAGGATTCTGATGAGAGTATGGAGGAATAAGCAATGCGAGGAGCTCTAGTTAGAAAAGAAGCATTGATGTGTTGCATTCCATGTTATTTGCTTTGCCTTGTGTACTTTTATTTTGTGTTGTTTAGATACTCTTATGGGTTGTCTGTTGAAATTTGGTTTTATGTGGATTGTCATTTAATGTTTTAAGTCGTGATAGATTTAGTTTGGCTTGATATGTTAATCATTTATGTTTCACCCATTAACTTCGTTATGCACACTAAATTGGCCAAGCACGACGCATAGTTTGTTTTCTTTTGATTAGATTCCCGATGACTATTGGATACAACAAACAATATGCATGCCTTCACAAGACTATCTCCACATAAATGTTGCTCATGAAAGGTATTATAGTTGTTCTCTTTGCACATTGAGGACAATGTCCATCTCTAACATTGGGGGAAAGGAATATTTTTTTAAGGCCAAATTTAGTTTCGTTCAATGAACATATTTTGAATATAGTTTTTTATTTTTTTAAAGCTTTTGGGTGGAATTGGTTTAGGGTGGTTATAAGAGTCAATGTATTTGTCTTGTTTTTGGAACTCATACATAAATCAATGATAAGACCATGATTGTGAATATGTAACATTGAGAATTTTATTAATTTTCGTGTATTGTAAGGATGATAGTGGATGACAATTGCATTTGTTTATGACTCTCTTGGGAATGGGTTTGATTGGTTGAATAATTCAGAAACTTAGAGACGTTTTATGTGTGTTTTTATGGGCAATAATTTTTTTTTTTTTTGGTGAAAATTGTGCATAAATTCTAGAACTCATTTGATAACCACTTGAGGCAAAATCCTAGAATCCACATTGCTTAGGATATGATTTAGGCAATTTTCTTTGGACTGATTGAGCCTTTCAAGCCAACCTATATTATTTTATCCCTAGTTAACCCTTTGAGCCTATTATATACACTTGGTGAGCCTTATTTTTTTGTTTTTAAACCCATTATATCTCACCTTGATGATGAAGCCTAAAACACTTTCTGACCCATCTTATTGTGAGAGACTTAATTTGGGGTGACCTTAGAAGAAAAACTCAAGAAAAAAAAAAAGTGCGGTTAAAAAAAAAAAAAAAGTATCTTTTGGACCACAACCTGAGTATGTGCAATGAGATAGGTTGGAGGTTGAAAAAAAAATAGTAGAAGCAAAGTGGTGTAGATGATTGTGTTTATAAGTTACTATCTTCCTATGAAAAAAAAAAGTGCCAAAAAAAAAAAAAAAAAAGAAATTTTTTTTTGCAGAAAAATAGGAAGAAGTAGCTAGCGAGAAAAACATGGAATGAGGTTTACATTATATGAGGGTTGGTGCAATTGTTGGAAGGAAGAGTTCAATGAATGTGAAAGAGTAGTGGGTGAATAAGAAGGAAAGCAAAGAGGAGATTGTTCATGGACATTTTCTTTAAAATATTAAGTCTCTTACATTTTTTTTTAAATTTCTTTTCGTTCTTTCATAAACCACTACCCTAGCCTAACATTACAACCATGATAAAGACCTAATGATCTGAGGTAGTGATGGGATTCTACATTAGTGGAGAGTGGTTTGAAAAGTGAGCCTATGGAGTTTGATTCTACATTTGTTTTTTTGTTCTCTTACTTTGCCTATGAAAGCTATGCATAAAATCATCTGGGTTTTTGGATGAATGGTTTGTGAATGATTATGAGAGAGTTAATAACAAAAGTGTAGTTGAAATTTGCTTATTCTTTATATTTGCGTGTTGTTAATTATTCAATTTGTTCACATTGACACAATTTTTGAGACTATTATATGTATGGATCCTAAGATGTTTGTTTGAGTCTTTAAGTTTGAGTCTTTAATTTTGAGTCTAGGTGAGGTTAGGTTTGGATGTTTGTGGGTATCATCATTGGAAACCCTCACGAGACTACAACTCATCCAACTAGGGCCGCCTAAGGGTTTAAAGGCTTGTTGCATATGCCAAATGCAACCGTGACAATCTACAAAAGTGATTTAGGATAGTTTAGATATAGATTTTATTTTGTTGTTGTTTTCAAGCTAAAAGACTTGTTTTGTCGCTTAGCTTCCTCAGGACTAGCAAGAAGTTGGTTGGGGGTTGTGATAAGAGATTGAAAATACACATTTACTTAGTGGTTCATGGGGATTATTGGTGAGAAATTAGGCTTAATTCGGTAAAGTAGCTTAATATTTTCATAATTGTCTTTTATGAGATCACGGGTGTGTTTAAGTGTTTTTCAGGTTTTTAGGGCTAAATGTTATGCTTGGATGAAGAATCATGTCAGCAATGGAATGAGTGATGAGTAGAAACAAACAGATCGAGAATCGAAGTTGAATTGGAGAAGTTATGGAGTTTTGAAGTAAAGAGGAGATTGTAGATTACACTCTAGTTTTAGCACGCCTCGGTGTTTTGATAATATCTCGAGATTTAGACCTTGGATTAAGATTATTATTTGACTTTTGGAAAGCTAATTCAAAGGGCTACATTTCATATGGTTACCACTTCTCTAGAGTCCATCGTTATCATGCTAAAAAATCACCATCTCTAGAGTGTTGATGAATGATAAGAGATTTGGACTAAAGAAGAAAGTTATCATTGTGCCGTAGCACACTTTGTCCAGACTCGACCGCACCGTAGCACGGTACCTGGGCACATTCATGATAGTTAGGAATTTGTCATCCGTTTTTTATTAGGAAAATAGGGTTAAGAGTCCTAAACTGAATAGAATTAAGGAAAATAAAACCCTAACCCTTGTGGGATATAAATAGAAGTCTTTTAGCATTATTTTGGGGGATATTTTGGGGAGAATTAGGGGAGACTAACGCAAGCGAAGATCGAAGTGATAGAATTTTTGGAGCTTTTGATTTGCAATATAGAGAAGTGTTCTTATTTCATTCTTGAACTCATGTTTCTTATTTCAATAAAGATGATTGTTTCTTTCATGTTGATTATGAACCAAATTTATTCTCTAGGGTTAAGATGTAGCCCAATCTCTTGATTATGTGTTGATTTATGCATGTTAATTTTTATTAAGATTCTTTTTTCTAAGTTTTACTACTAGGCTTAATGCTTTCGATTCTTAAGAGCTCAAGAATTGAATGATCAATAGACTAGGTTGAGATCGAGAGATGATGCCTAGTTGGTCTACGGTAGTAAAACCATAGGTTGAGCGAACGCTAGAGATAGGTTACCGCGATTTGTGAGGTTCTAGTAAGCTCCATAGAATGTAATGATCTCCAATTGCTTAAATCTGATTAGAGATAATTTGGGTTAGTAATTAGGAGTTAATTCGATAATTGTTTGAGAGAATTTTTTTTGGAAATTTAGGGATTTGACCTTTAGGAAGAGTTTAATAAAATTAGCATCAGTGATCAATACATATGAATAAGAGTTGGTGTGAAATCTATAACCTAGGTCTAGTCATCTTGTTTTAACCCAAAAAATTATTTTAATTGTTCTCTTTTAATTTCAATCATTACTCTTTTTAATTTAGGTTTTCCTTGATACAATTTGGATTGATCAAATAGTAATAGGATAGTTTAAATTGGAAATCGATAATAGTAATTCCCTTGGGTTCGATATCCGTATTTATACACTTTATTACTTGAACAGTTTCGTACACTTGCAAAAATCTACAACATGACACTGGTAGGGGATGCCAAGAGGTGGTACAAAAGGCTGAAGGCGAACTCAATTAGCTCTTAGCAATAGTTCTCTTCGCTATATCTACAACAATTCGAAGCGAGGAGACAGTTCGCAATGCCGCTCAGCTACTTGAGCAATATTCGTCAGGAAAGAGACAAAACTCTGACCTTGTATCTGACGAGGTTCCAAAATGAATAAGAAAAGGTCGCGGATTTACCAAAAGAGTCAATCCAAACTTTGCTAATCGCAGGTATCAAGCCACAAATGGAGCTATGGAAAGAGCTCCAAAGTGAAGATCATGTGAGCCTGGCAAAGTTTTACTAGATGGCTCCTAAGCATCAGCGAGTGGAAAGCTTGCTAGCTGCCCTATCCAAAAGCTTGCCGCGAAGAGCCCCGAACAGGCGACAAGATCACCCATGAGATAAATGAAGGGGTGAAGACTGCAATGACCAGGATCGGAATGGGTTCCATAAGAGGCAAAAGACAGAAAATCGCAGGGAAAGGTAGCATTTCCTGTTGTATGCAGAATATACCCCCCTCACACAAGACATAGCTCATATATATGAATTCTCCCGTGAGGCTAAGAGACTGCTTACTTCAGAGAGAATGAAGGGGGTTTTGGGTAGAACAGATTTGTAACACCCATATCAAGGTAAATAATTTTTATTTATGCCCTAGTACCCTTAGTTGGATTTCTTTGAAGTTACCTTTGCCAATTGTGAAGAAAACCCCTTAAAACTTCATTAGGGGTAAAATGGTCTTTTCACTCATAAGTAGATGAAAAAGTGGGGAGTGAAAGGAAGCAAAATAATGTGAAGAGGATAATAGAAATGAGGGTATTTTGGTAATTGACGAAAGGATATAAATGGCATTTCATAGAAAGAGCAATGGCAAAATGGGAATACATGGATATATTATTAGATATAAGGTTCATTGGAAGAAACCCTAACCATTTTTCAGCCCTTGCACATGCCACCCTCACCCTTTTTTCGCTCAAATTTCTTCACCAAATTCCAAAGGGGAATCAAGGCTTTGGCTTAAATTCTTGTAGATTTTCAATCCTAAGCATCTAAGGTAAGATTCTAGCACAAGAAGTTGTGTTAAATTAAAGTTTTAAATTTTTATGGTTTTTATATGATCTAGGTCCAAGAGGAAGAGACTTTTAGCAAAAGGAGGTTATATCAACATTCAAGGTAAGTAAACCCAATTTTAGCCTTGATTGAGCAAGACTTGTGTATAATGATTCGTTGCATGTTGTATGTGATTGTATGTGAGAATTGTGCTGTTTTTGATGTTGAATGTGTGTATTTCCAGCCATGAGAAGTAGTGTATAAGTATGTGGTGATTTGGTGAAGTTATGGAAAATATTGTTGAAACTTGAAGTGTTTGAGAATGCAAGAATTGAAGTAGAAAGATTATGTTGGGCTTAACCAAGTGTAAATTTTAGTATTCAAGAGTGCATTTTGTTATGCCAAAATTTAGAATATCACTTGGTTATGTAGTTCCATAGAGAGATGGCCCTTAGTGCTTGGTTCTAGTTACTTGAACCTTATACTTGACTAGCACATGAAAGTGTTAGAAAAGAATTGCATGTTAAAGTGTTACTTGATATGGCATTATTGATAGTAGAGAATGGTAGAATATGTCATGACATTGTTGGAGTAGGTGCCCTAGAGCCAATCAATTATTGTAATTGACTCTTTGTAATAATTTCATTAATCAATAAAGGCATTATATTCTATATCCTGTAAATCATATTATTGCAATATGTGTTGATATATGTCCTTAGAATGGTAGAACCGTGACAGGGTATCAAGTGTTTCAAATCTTGATAGTGAGAACCCTATGAGCAATGGTGGCCATTCTGAAACCGTCCTTAGCCCTAGTATTATTCTGAAGTAAGGGCACAGATAATACGGTAAGGCTATCATATGGTTGAACGACCCTGTCGAAAGGCAGTGACTGATCCACTTGTCAAGGTTGTTTGTGACAACCCGTGTAACACATGGGTGCCTGTTGTAGGCGATTACACCGCACAAGTTCACTTGACTGACCCACCAGAGGATTCCTATGGATGGTAACCCCCAGTGTCTATGAACAAATCTCTACGAATGGTGTTGCATGTGATCCTTAGACTTGAATCACCGGAGTGCCTTGTGCACCGATTTGTAGTTTGACACTAGCCTAACCAGTTCTTTTCAGAGCTGTCAATACAGTGGTGATTGGCTGCATCAAGAGTGTATCAAGACTATGGTGGATTGACAGAGGATTCATCACTCCTGGGTATGGGAGAAAGTTTCTCACGCGCAATTCAGTATATGGCAATGACACTAAAACTGTGGCCACAGTGGGATGAGTTGTTGCTCTACTTTTATATACGGGTCATTGGTCTAGAAACTGAATAAATAATATCGAGAGTAACCGAAGTGACACTATTTCTATGCCTTCGTCTCGTCGAGATAACGTATGATGAAAGAGTTGATTGCACGGTAACCATATCGTTGACAGGTAGCTACTTTGTTGAATCTGAATCTATCGGTGGCCATGATGCCTTGCTAGGCCAATCTTGGTCTGTGTATTAGTGAGACAATTAATTGGTGTTAACGCGATACTATACACTGCCGATATGAGGGGAGCCTATGGGTCACACACATAGAAGACAATTTAAGATCCTAGAAGAAAGAAGGGCGTTTTCGTCTTTTAAGGCGAAAGGGTATTTTGGTAATTTCACAGTGTAATTAAATTTGCTGAGGTCGTAGCCTTTATTTAATTTGTTAGAAAATTAAATAATGAAATTACGTTTAAGTGTGTTGTCGCACATTTTAAATAATTATCATTATTGTTACATGTTAATATATATTTAAATATATATTAATTGATTTTAATTGAGATAATGATGGAAAATAAAATAATCAAATTGGGTGTTTGCAACATGGGGCGTTGGGTTGGAGCCCCCCTATTCCGTATGGGATTAGGGCAAATTGTTTTAATATAAAAAGGAAAAGTGGGTGATTTTAAAATGATGATTTTTCCTTTGAAAATACAGCAGCCCCCTTTTAGAAAACACTCCCACGGCAATTGATTTGGCCTTGAAATCAATTTCATGATTTCTTTTTTTCTTAATCTTGAAGCCAAGAGGATCTAGCAAATACCTCTTTGGTTCTTTTGATATTGTCTTCGTGTGGACTACACTGTAATACCCAAGATGTCAAAGGTATGTTCCTAACTCAAAAAGTCCTTTAGATGTTAATTTTATGTTAAAAAGCATAATCTAACTAAGGGCAAAATAGTCGATTCATTTGGAACGGTATGAATCAAATATCCATAGAAAGGCTTAGGGGCAAAATGGTTATTTTGCCTATGGATAAGCATGAAAAAGTCAGGATGAGTGGCTTCATTGCATTTAATGGCATTAATTAAGTAATAATTATGTCTAGTTGAATGACCAAAATGTCCTATATGAAGAATTAAGGACTTTGAGTTATACAATTAAAATAATTGGGCCAATAGCATAATTTTAGAAATAAATGAAATTTTTCCTATAAATGAGATGAAATTCGTTCAAGCCAAGGGAGAGAGCCTTTCTTCACACTTTCTTCCATTTTCTCTCAAATCTTCCATAAACAAGCTTTCTTTCTCTAAGTTTAAGGAGTTTGCTTAATTTTTCAAGGAGAACAAGATAGGAGCCTGGATCTTCAATTTGAAGGGCTTAAGGTAAGGATTAAAAACTTTAGTTTTGGTGATTTGAAGATTTGAAGTAGATGTTAGGTATAATGTTTATATATGTAGGATTAAGGTGTAAGAAGACAAAGCAAAAGATTTGTTGGAGGAACTCTTTAAAAGGAGGGAGAACCTCCCATGACTTTAGGGTTTATCTAGGTTTGTAGATTTTTATGAAACCTTAATTATGCTTTAAGGCATAGAATTATGATGCAAGTGTAGTTGAACTCATTTATTCTACTTATTCTTTGAGTTTATTATACATGAAGTTTATGGCTATTTATGTTTTATAGTTGTTATGTTTGATTGAAGAAAATGAAGTGTGATACTGATTGTGGCAAAATTTGTATTATTGGAGGCCACATGGTACTGATGATTGCTATTGGAAGTGTTGATGTGTTATTTGCATTAGCTTCACAATGTTATAGCATAATGATGATTATGGGAATGAGATTTTATACTTCCTTTAGAGGTTAAAGACTATTGAGGGGAGGTTTATTTGATCCTAAGTTGACCTATTGATTAATGTCAATAGGAATTGATTTGGCATAGTTAATATGAAAATTCAGTTTAGTGAGCTTAGGGGGTTTTGTTAACCCTACTTCAGTATTTCGACCATAACTTGAGTTATAAAATCAAAATGAGATGATCTTAAAGCATTAGAATCTCAGACACAGACCTATAACTTTTATGTTTATGCCAAGAGCCAATTGGTTTGAGAAATGGATGGAAAATGGCCTGAAGTATAAACTGGTTATTAAGTTTAAGATTTAACATGTCAATTCTTAGATTATGATTGTTATAATGTATTACTGTAATTATGCCATGTACTAATGTTTACCCATTAGTTAGATGATCTTTGAAAGATATACATGGTCGTATGTCAATGCATGATTAATGTTAGAAATGGCATGAATGTGCAAGGTAATACATGTTTTAAGATAATGTATGTGAGCAAGAGTAATGTAAATGGATTGATAATCCATAGATGAATCAAAGTATTAAGCTCACAAAATATGTATTTCATGCCATAAGATGTTAGAGATGCAAATAGACAGATAGAGATGCATATAGACATGATGGAAACCAAGTAAGCATATCCTTGTATACCGGTTGAGGAAAGATGAATATATGCTTTAGATGCTAAATACCGCATAACACGCCTCTCGATGATATGATCCTAGATGAATTTGAGGCTAGATGATATATGCTTTAGAGTCTAATTAACCGGTTAGCATATCCTCGTATTCTGATTAGGAATGATGAACTATGCTTTAATGCTAAATAACGCGTAACATGCCTCCCGATGATATGAGCTCTAGATGAATTTGAGGCTAGATGAGAGAAAAGATAAATATTGCTTTAGATGTTAAATAACACATAAGCATGCTCCCAATGATATGAGCTGTGATATTTGAGGCAAGATGATATGAAGTGCTTAGATGCTAAGAAAAGTCTGATCGCTAGATGTTAAATGGTTCATATGCATTTAGTTGCATTACATGAGTTATGATGTTATTTACATCATAATGATTTATACTCATGTTAGATGATTTTAGATGGTTCATTCCTGACATGTGATGTGTGTGTACTATATTTACATACTTATTTGTATGTTTACACATTGATGTTTATATAGCCATGAGAAAAAAATGATGAAAAGCATATGAATTAGTAAGAAAAGGGAAGCACACCTAGATGTAAAAGATAAGTGGTGTGTTAACAAATATGTTTAAATGAGGGTCAAATAGCACATTTAGAATGAAATTGATCATTCCTTACTGAGCGATTAGCGCTCACCCTTTCATTGTTGATTGTTTTACAGTTAGACTACAAGCGAAGGATGCTAGAGACAGCGGGGCTACACATGAGGGGAAATGATTTATTGTCATCTAGATGTTTTTATCTTGATGTAAATACTGTAAATGATAAATGTTTGTGAAACACCCTTTTGGAAGCTTCCACGCTATGAATATGTTTTGATTGTGTAACTTTCGGATAAATTCTTAAAGTTTTTGCAATTATAAGTTTGGATCCTGCGTGACATTTTATATGCATGTTTTGGATATTATTATTACTATCTTTACATAGATTTTTCTAAATACAACTTGTTCTCCAGACATGTATCCTCGGGATTCTCATTGAGGGATATTCAGAGGATACCTGACTGGAGGGGGGTTTTACATACACAGGTTCGATCCTACACTTGGATCGGTAGCAAAACATTCGTCGACAAATTTGGAGGAGCCTCCAACGTGCGTATGGTTTCTAAACACAGATTATTAATTTATGCAGATTCTTGCTTTGATAAAATTGTAAAATTATACCCTTGATCTTGGCTCATGTAAACGATCTTTACATTAATTTTGTTTTGTTTCCGCTGCGTATATGGGACCGTTTACTAACAGACGTATCAATATGCCATAATGAATTCTCAAGTTTGTGTACTAGAACTTAGAAAGAACATCAAAGAATGGGCTTGATCATGCATAAATTGTGCATATGATTTACATATATAGCCTTGATTTGGTAAATGAGAATATTAAAGAAAATGTTACCAAAGAATGAGAAAAAGAAAGAAAAGAAAATGTGGCTTATAGATTCTTTTTAAGCTAACATACAAATATGTATATTTTCTCATTTACTAAAGAATGCAAGTGTAGAATTTCCATAGCTTGGAAATTTATTTAGAAATGTGCGTAGAATCTCTTTCTATCTCTTTCTATCTCTTTCTACAAAATAATATGTCAGAAGGTTGTTGCGATGGGGAACCCGTGAGTGACAGAGATGCAGAATTTCCCACATGCACACCACCATCAGTGAGTGGCCTCATCATAGAAAAATAGAATTTGTACAGTCTGTCAACAGTGCATGTGGATGAGGACTGTACCCAGCATAAAATTCCTACATGGACATTGATAATCCTAAGATTATATTGTTTTATTTATGCTTTTTGGCTGGATTTTGGATACTTCTTCTTAAGCTTGTGCCTGAATTACTATTTAATTTCATATATTTTATGTTTCGGGCCAAAACGTGCAGTTTTGCTCAAAAACTTGATGCATTGTTTTCACAACATGCAAAGTGTAGCAAATGCACCAGTCGCAAAAAGTAATAAAGTGATAAGTAGAGTATCATTCCCACGAGGATTGCGTGTCAAGTACTGATTTTCCTAATTTGTATCAAGTTGGAGCAAATGAAAAATGTTTGGATTTGCGGGATACAATCAAGCTGAAGTTAAAATAAAATCCACAATGTAATTTAAAATCTAATTAACGAAGGCAAGATCAATTCAAGAAAATATTAACTCAAGACAAAGCGGTTAGGGTTTTGACTTCACTAGGATTTTTTTGGTTTAATCTACGATTTCTGTTGCTTCTAAGTTCACATGCAAGGATTATAAATCGGACACCCTAGGTTGTTAAACATACCTTCTCAGGCTATATTTTCTTACGTTTCCCAATTAAACTTCCACACTCAACAAAATGAAGATTAATAATTCCAAGTCCGTTAAGCTAAGTGGAATCCTAAATTGATTTCATGTATCTTCGAACCTATCTCTAGCGTTCAATCAATCAATGGTATTTACTCTAAGAGGCTAATACATGAATCACTTCTCAGTCTCATCATGCTTAACAATCAATTTCAATTAAAACAAGAGTAAATACACAATCTAGGCAATAGAATGTAAAAGCAACATCAATTTATAGATTAGTGATAAGAGTGTAATTTATATATTTTTATTCCTTCCATATTATTTTTTTTGTTATGTTTTATGCCTAGTTGAGTTGATTAGAGTTTATTTTGTAAGTCTGGCATATTTGGATAGACTTTATGAAATAATTGAGAAAAGATTAGGAAATTCTAGATTTTTTTGTTGTTCTGACCAGTGCTGCGTTTTTCAAGTTTTTCATGGAGTCAATTTTCTCGATTGCAAAAGTGTTCTTCAGAAAAAGTAAAGTAGATGAATCAAGCCTTCCAAGAAGGTATTATGGCCAAGAATCCGAGTTCGTTTGGGCCCTCATTAGTTGTTGCAAAACCAGACGTGGAATCCTATTCGCGGAAGGATTTCCTGGCTGAGTATTAAGTCTTCGAATAGGCATAACTGAAGCTTCAGATATCGAAAGCAGGTGATTCAAAGCCCAAATTCATCTAAATCCAGGACTACAACTTTTATGCGTGACCAAGGCCAAAAAATTTCTTTTACATTGTGAGAATCTTGGTGCAAGCTGATTACGAATTCTGTTTTCCATATCTGATAAGGAATTGACATTTTTGGAAGTCTATCGTTTAGGAAAGGTCTAGGAAAGTAATTTTCGTTTTTCCTAGGGCAGAATGGAGGAAAAACACGTTATTTATTTATGAGTTGTTAGTTTAAACAGAGGGGAGAGAACGGAGTGGAGGTTTGTTTTTTTTTTTTTACTTTCTATGTCAATATGGGCGGCTGATGTTTCTTCTTCAGTTCAAGGGGATTTTGAAGCCTGAATTCATGTCATTGGTGTAACTTAACTTCAGTAACATTGTTCTTAATCTCGTTTTTATTGGAATTGTTTATGTTATTCTGTTTTAATTGTTTATGATTTTTGTTTGGGTGATGTAGTAATGGCCTGCTAAATTGTTTAATTGGAATTTTATCTGTTAGAATTATGAATTGTGATATGTAATTGTCCTCTTTCTATTCAATGAGTAACACATGATGATAGATGATTACGGACAAGTTCTCAATCTGTCACCTTGAATAACATAACCTAAGTTTAATAATCTGATCTTGTGTGATTGTTGCTTGGATTGATCTATTTTCCTAATGCTTAAGGCTACCATTGAATTAAACTTAGAGAGCTTATTCTAGGTTGTTCAAGGGTTAGGATCTAATTGAAGAGCTTATTTCAGTAGTGACTATTAAGGGAAAATTCAGGTAACAGAGCTTGTTGTTTCCTAGGGTCAATAATTCCATAATAACGAGATAGAATAATGTTACAGTTAGTTCATGTCCAATGCATGTTTAGGTGGATCTTGAACCGAGAACTGGTTGTTTTTAATCTGATATATATGAGTTATGTCTTGAGTGAGGGGGGTATATTCTACATATCGTGGGAAAGGTTGCCTGTCCCCGCGGTTATCTATTCTCTGTCTCTTATGGGGCCTATTTCTATCCCTGTCATTGCGGTCTTGGCCTCTTCACTTGTCTATTGGGCAATCTTGTCACAGAGTGGCTAGCAAGCTTTCTACTCACTGATGCTTAGCAACCATTTGGTAAAACTTTTCCAAGTTCACATGATCTTCACTTTGGAGCTCTTTCCACAGCTCCATTTGCGGCTTGATGCCTACGATTGGCAAAGTCTGAATTGACTCTTCGGGTGCATCCGTGGCCTTTGCTTGCTCATTCTAGAAGTTCGTCAGATACGAGGTTAGTGTTTTGTCTCTCTCTTTACGAATATTGCTTAGATAGCTAAGCGACATTACGAACCGTCTCCTCGCTTGGAATTGTTGTAAGTACAATGAGGAGAATTGTTTCTAAGAACTAATGAAGTTCACCTTGAGCCTTTTGTACCACCTCTTGGCATCCCTTACCAATGTGACTGTCGACACTTTGCTAAGTCACAGACCTGGTGTTGCTCCATCAGGTCATTGAAAGTGTCGATGTGGTCTTTAGGATTGTTTTTCCCATCGAACTTACTTTCTAGCACTCTAAATCCCTGGGGAAGCGGGGCTTGGCGAACTTCCTCTATGAAGGGAGAACTTACTATTTCTTCCGCTGCATTGTTCTGTCGGACTCCCTGATCATCGAGTATTTTCTGCACTCGATCCAAGTCTTCGTTGTGTGGGTTACTCTGGTTGGCTCTATTCAGCCTTACCTCGAGCAGGTGAGTTCACAAATTTGTTGCTTGTGAGCCTCCTCCATTATGTGCATTCATGTGTGAGGTTGAGTCATGATGGTAGGCTGGTAGTTGTTATCATACTCATCGGTGCATTGCTTGCGACGTTGGTTATAACCAGAATGTTAGTCATTGCCTAATTGGCGCATATGACTTGTCTTGCGAGCTTGTAAGGATTGAGCATGTCTTAGGTGTGGGTTAAAATCGGTATGCTAATGCTGGAGATACCGTCGAGCAGGTCGGGTATCCCTCTGGTGACCATTGTCTTCGTCTTCTCCTATGGATTGTTTGCTTGATCATCTCCTAGGGTTAGTTTGCCCGCAAGACTCTCTTTCTTAGGGTCAATTTGCCTGGAGGACTCTTTTTCTTGTCTAGAATGTTCTCGACAGTGTTGAGGTCGTCGGTCATGCCTTAACGCCGACGAACCAAATTGTTCTCTGGTTGAGTGCCTCCTTGTCAGAATGAAGTTTGTGAAGTGCGGTCGATCAAGATCCCGGGGAGTTGGTTATCGATTTCTCAGCTCGACCACATTCTACTGCACAGCTTGTGTGACCATCGTTCGATCATTTCCACCAATTGGTCGTTCTCGGGATTTGACATCCCTACCCCCAGTTGGTTTGTGGCCTGCTATATTGGCGACATTGGTGGTCAACGCTCGATGACATCTTGATGCACCTCCTAGTGGGTGGTCTTCACATTGTTGTGGTTCCTGGTAGTGGTCTTTTATCTGGTTCAAACCATTGTGTGCCTTTGAGTGATTGGGTTACTGGGATTGTTTGTCGAAAGTTCTGAGATTTTGGTAGAGGCCCTCATTCTAGTGCCAAAATGTTGATGCAAAAATACACCAACTAGAGTGATCCGATCGACCTTGATGGGATCAGAATTGATATGTGTGTGATTTCAGGTAACCAGCAATATGTAAACAGAAAATGCAGTAAAGTAAATGACAAGAAAGTTTTTAAAGTGGTTCGGTGAGTTATACTCTTGAGCCTACATCCACTGTTTTTGTATTTGCTGTGAGAGCTTACAATAACAATCCTAGAATAATTTTCTAACCCCTTTCTCCTCGTTGGAGAGGGTATATATAGATTTTGTACAAAGGAAAGAGGGAAAATAAAAGGATTACAAATAAGTTTGAAATGTAATTTTGATATTCTCGCGATTAAGCGCTGTGATTACACAAAGATTGCTGTCGATCTGATCCTTTCTGAGATACTCGGGATCTGAAGTTATCTGTGAATTGGTTGAACAACGGTAAGGATTGGTCGCGACTAGCTTGTGCTAGGTCGAGCTACAACTCGACGAGCTTATGTTGGATCAAACAATCAGTTGAGTCGAGTTGATTCTGAATTGAGTTATAACCTCGCAATTCTCTGAGCTTAACAGAAAAATCACACACAACATTCACCCCTTTTTTTTTCTTCTCAGATACATTTCATTAGGTGAAAAAGAAACGTGACTGAAAAAAGGAGAAGATAGGTGGCGAAGGTGGAGTGGATTATGGAATTTAATTAAAATTAAATGTAAAAATAAAATAATGAAAATTTAAATTAATATTAAAGAGAGAAAAGACATGTGGCCATCATGCGGACCATGACAATTAATTTTAAAATGTTAGATTTTTCGGCTGCATGAAAAATTACCATTCTATCCTTCAGTTAATAGATTTTCGGTGCATGGAAAATTATTGTTTTGAAACTTTTTGGGTGGATAATTGTCCTCGGGGTAAACTTCAGGTGGGAACCGATCGGTTGCCCTAAAATTCTATACAAAAATGGAAAATCTTATTTGGATTACATTTGGATTTTGGGCCTTGGGCCTTAGGCCCAATAGCGTCCACCTAATTATTGACTCATGTTGAACCATTGTTCTCCTTTGGGCAGGGACAGGAGAATCCAATCTCGAAAGATGGAATTACCCTTAATTTGCAATTTACTTAGAGAACAACATACAAACTGTAAAGTAAAAGAGTCGAACTTCACCAACTAAAACCCTGCTCCTCTCTCTCTCTTCGATTGGCAACGAGCTTCTCAGTTCTATGTGAAAACATTAATTGGCCTCAAAGACATCTAATTTCTTTCAATATTGATACGATAATGTATCTACACAATCTTACAAATGAGTGTCTCTAATCGAAGTTAAATGTCTCAACAGTTCCCACCTAAGGTTTACCGAAATCCAAGGTTCATACCCTTGGTTTGATTTATTTTAGATACCCACCCTTAATCTAATACTGTTTCTTTATTTGAAAAGGCTAAGGGTAAAAGCATCAAAACCCATTTCTCTCAACTCGCCACCGTTGACTGCCCTCCCATTTCCTTCTTCTTCTCCTCTTTTCCTTTTCTTTTTCTTCTTCTCCTCTCTTTCAGATTCTTCCTCTTTTTCTTCTTCTCCTTTTCTCTCCACCAGATTCTTCCTTTTCTTCTCTTCTTTTTCTTCTCTCTTTCTTCTTCTCTTCTCTCCACCAACTGCTTCCCCTCTACCACTGTTGGAAAAATGGAGGTTTTGGAGGTGGAAGGGTGTAGGTGCTTGTGGTGATGATGAGGACGGCCAACAGAGTCGAGATCAAGCCAAATGGGACCGAAATCGGGTGGTGCTGAGGGATTGTAATGGCGGTAGATGGGTGGAATGGTGGTGGGTGGTGGTGGTGGTGGTGGTGACTTTGGGGTTTCAGGAGGGAGAGAGGAGCGTGGTTGTGGCTATGGTTGTGGCTGTGGGAGGGAGAGAGAAGGGGGAGATGAAGAAGAAGACGAAGATGGGAGGGTAGTTTGGTAATTGCTCTCTTCAAAATCCAACAGTGACTAACAATATTAGTTTAAGGGTGGGAATCTGGAATCAATGAAACCAGGGGTATTACTTTAGAATTTCATCAAACCTCAGGTGGGAACATGTCGTTTACTCTTATTATTTCAACTAAACCTGAATTTATTATTATTATTTATTTATTTTTTTTTTTTTTGTGTTCTTGAAATTATAAAGCTAATAATTTTATTAATTTTTGTTGATTTTGAGACTCCATAATTATTTTTTCAATTGTAATCGGTGTTTAGGGCTTTAAGACTACGAGCCCTTTTAATCGTTCATGATTGATTATTTGTGATGTGAAGCAAGTGTTATTGATTTTACTTTTAGTTTTCTCAACTTAATGTTAATGTTGTTTGATTCATATGTTTAATTTGTTTATTTTGCACTTCTGGTAGAGGAGTTGTAGTTTGGTTTCTGTAGCAATGGTTTATCACCATAGCCTCTCGACCAGAGCAACGCTTATTGCCCGAGTTAATAGTCCCTCAATTAGCTACATTCCTCATGATCACGATCGCAGACAGAACTCTCCTGACGAAATTTTGTCTCAGCAAAAAATTCATAACTTTATTCAGCCAAGCTTCTTTGGAAGCAGCTTCTGCGATTCATATGGATCTGATGGTTTGTTCCCTGGTAAAAGAATTTCACAATTTGTTCTTGGTCCAAGTACCGTTGGTGATGGGTCAGAGAACATTGAATTGATGAGTGATGTGGCAGAGTTTTTGAAGGATACAACTGCACAAGCGGTTGCTAACCAAGCCCCGGCGGTGAATAAAGTTGCTGTTGCTGCTGCTTAGTCTTTCTTACCTGTTGCAGCATTTTAATGATATGGTGCATAACTTCACTGGCTTTAACTGGTAAGGAACTATTTGCATTTGTTTAGTTGATATCCGAATGGAATGCACGCTAAGAATGTTAATAATTTAAAATAATTTCTTAACTTATGACTTATGTTCTCATGACCAATGATAATCTGAGCTAGTTTAGTGTTAATGTGGAATATGTTGGATTCTGCTTCTTTAATAATCTAAATTTATAACTAAAGAATATGCTCTTTGAAAATGCAATATGTCATATTTTGTTATTTAGTTTATAATACTAGCAAGGTTTTTATGAGATGCCATGAATTTTTTTTTTTTTTTTCTCTTTTCTTTTGTATGTGTGTATTGATTATTAATTTTATCAGGTGGGCTTCCATAGTTGTGACTACTCTTTTGATTGGGAGCACGACAGTTCCACTTTGGGTTCATCAACTTAAAGCATCTTCAAAACTGATATTATGTTACTGCAAGGGTTTTTTCTCTTATACATGTGATATACGTTTTGAAAACTATGGAACTGAAATTCCATTTTTATACCAATAAATGCTAAAAAGAAGGTGTTCATCCTTCTTGCTATGTCTGAAAGGGAAGGACTAGTGTTCTGAGTTAATATATGGTCGTTTTGGGTTCCACCACAACTATTTCTTTTTTGACATTGCTCTGTTATATATGCATGCTGATCTTTGTTATTCGTGTTTGCTCTGCAATTATTGAGACCACAACTGCACGGAATCATGCAACAGTTGAAAGATAAGTATCATGGTTGTTTCTTCTGTATTATGTTATCAATTGCTGGATCATTGGCCTCCTACAGACACTAAGTTGTGCATATTTTGCATAATACTTTGGACCATTTTTCTGACCTGGGCTGCTCCTCCTCCTAATTATCTGAGTTTGTATATGTAGAATTCTTTCTATCACCTTTTTTTTTTTCTTGCTTTACAAAGATGACACCAAGAAGTATCAATTCATATGAACTTACGCATGATCTATGATAATCATCTCTTGGTTGTTTAGGTCTTATTGGCTTACTAGCTCAAAGCCCCTTTGAAATTGCTAACCACACTCAATGCTTGAAATGTAAAACCTGTGGTCATTTGTCATGTTCGCAATATCTAGGTAGATTTTTAAACCAGGATAGTGGAATCTATGACAAATATGTAGCGCTGTTGTAGAAAGTTTTTTTAGGAGATTTTGTTTCACAATAGACTTTCCCCTGGGAATACCGTGAGGGTTGATGTACGGCAAAAATTATTCTTTCTGATACATTAACAATTGTCTTTTTGCTTTGCAGGGGAAGGACCGTGAGCCTGTAGTTGAGAGTCAAAAACAAATAGGGAAGCTTTTCAAGGAGTGAGCAGCTTTTCCAGGTTCTTTTTAGGGGAACCCTTGACAATTAATTTGTTGGGTGGCTCTCATTGCTTATTTAGTTATAGGCACCACAATGTTTGAATGTTGATAGAGATTACTAGAAACAGCTGTCACCCCCCCTCTCAAACATACACACAGAGACTGTTATATGCCCTCTATTGGGGTAGGGATGCTCATGACTATCAAGAAAAAGGAAAAGTTCAGAATCTCAAGTGCAATTAGTCTGTGTCTGTGTTAGAGAACCATCTGCTTGGAATTACATGTCTCATTTAAAGACAGATTTTGGTCAAATTGATGATGTAATTGCCTCGTCTAAGTATAATATATGTGAATTAGAAACTGAATGCTGCATTTGAAACATGAGGGGAAAAAAAAAGTCCTTTAAGAAAGCATTGTCTTCATGAGATGTCAACTCTATTTAAACTACATGGTTTATCAATACGATAGCGTTTTATCAAAGTTGGAATGCAGTTTGTAATTTCTTAATGATTCAAAAACGCTGTTTGTTTGCATGTACTTTTGTTTCCATTCTCCACTTGTGAATTTTATTTTCTCAAACGTTCTTGTTTATAAGATGTAACTTGGAGTTGCAGATATGGTGTTAATCCATTTACTCCATATATAGGGCTCTTTATTCGAGGTGCTATTTCTATTTTCCAATAATATCCATCAAATAATTGATTAAACTTGGTCTTTTACCTTTTTTCTTTTGTTATATAGTAACTTCTTCCTCCCCCCAACAGATTGCAAACATGGCAGAGAAAGTTCCAGTCTTTAAAAAACGGTGGAGCATTCTGGTTTACAGATCTCTCTGGTCCTGATAGTTTTTTTATCTTCCCAATCTTAACTGGGCTGACTTTGCTGATTTTGGTAGAGGTAGGCCTCTGTTTTGACAGACAAGGTTGAACTAAATTAATGCATAATTTTGTATTGATAGTCATGGTCGGGCTTCAAACCTACAGTTTAATAGTGGACTGTATTTGTTTTATCAGTTATGTTCAGATTTTTTTATTGTGTTTTAATTAACTTATATTGGACTTTCTCAGCGCAACTTACATGGAATGAAAGGAGATCCTGAAAATTACTATTTGAAAAATGTTTTAAAGGCATTTGCTATTTGTTCAGTTCCATTGACAATGTATTTATCACAGGTAATACTGGCATTTTAAGTGTCCCAAAGCAACATAGGCTTTTGCTAGCAAGGCTTCAGTTATTGAAAATGGTTATATTAGATCGATCTCCTTGCTAATCAAAACGTTGAAGATAAAGTAAACGATCTCAAGTTGCCCTTTTACGTATTTTTCTTGGCAGTCTAATATTCATAACAGTTGATAAAAAAAAGTGGCGATTAGTACGTAACTTTGTCTATATTATTTTGTTTTATTGTAATATGGTTTTAATGTCAGTTTCAACTATCAATGAATTGTTGTATTTGACTCTGCAGGCAATATTTTTTTATTGGATTACATCAAACCTATCTTCTATCATGTGTGGATTAGGTGAGATTTTTTCACTATCTAACTTATGAGCTATTCAGTACCGTTATTATTTCTATGAAAGTGAGAAGTGAAACATTACTTACACCAAGAGATTGCTTTTATTATTTTGTTTTTCCTGTGCACTGTCAAAGTTCAATAGGGAACTTGATTATGACCTTGCAAAATGTTCACTTCTGTTCTTATATATTTGATTCTCTGTTAAACTTTCAGTGCTTAAAGCTCCAGGGGTCAAGAAATTCTTAGGTGTTCCTCAAATATCTGTGGCTCCACCAACTACAACTACTCCACCAAAATGAATTGTTGTATTTTTAGATGTTCAATTCTCTTCTTAAATCTATGAAATTTTCGACTCCTTTTTAAGTCTATGTTGGTGACTCAAATTCCCGTAATTGGGTAGAGGAAATTGGCTTCCTGCATTAATTTCTCTCCAACTTTGACATTTATAATATTTGAAAGAAAATTATCTTAGAAAACTTGGCCCAGTCATTTGAAGAGTTATTACCTTATTAATTAAAAGAGTTGTGTGCAATGTTTTAATAATTGGCTCGGGGTGAAACTCGACGAAGTGATTGGATCTCAGGTTGACTAGTTGAATTGGTGTTACTATCTTGACATTAGTATGATGACATCATCCAACATGAAAAATTGAAAAAAAATTAATCTTATGGCAAAATAAAATCTTAAGTTGTCATGCTGATGTTAAAATGATGATGTCTTATAACATGAAAAATTGAAAAAAAAAAAAATTAATCCTATGACAATAAAATCTGAAATCAAAAGAGCACCACCAAAAGTAGTAAATCCAAAATGTAAATCAAAGATCAAGTCATAAACTAAAAATTAATGTCAAAATCAAGTTCAATTTCAATGTCAATTTCCAAAATATGCTCAAACCAATGATGTTAAATCCATTCTGAATTGAACATCCACACTGTCATCAGAGTCATCATCATCAACGCCATCATCATCCACAAAAATTCCAACAAAAAATAAAATTATTAGTTAAAACTTTTGATTTTAAACTAATTTAATTTAAAATTATCAAGTTGTTTTAAAAGTTTGAAAACAACCTCCCGAAGCTTCCGTTAAATCATAATAAGATGGGTGATCACCAAGACCGATAGGAATAAATCATTCTCCATGAAGTTCTTGTTCAAATTCATCATAATTAAGTTCACAATCATTTTCTTTATCGTCAACTATCCAATATTCAGTTTTATCAATACTTTCATAATCAATATGATCAAAATTCATTTTCTTGTAACACACCCTAAAAGAGTATAGATAAATATTAAAAGCATGACAATTGACAAATAAAAATATGAAGGAAAATAAGAGATAATAATCAAAAGATTAATGTAAATTGTAAAGTTGTTAAAGTTTTAAACCTATTTTTCAAGCGAAAGTTGTAATTGTTAGAGTAGGTGCCCTAGAGCCAATCAATTATTGTAAAATTGACTATGTCATAAATGTTTATTTATCAATAAAATACACTTTCTTCTATATTGTGTATGTAATGATATATGTCCTTAGGATGGTAGAGCCATAACGAGGGTATCAAGTGTTTCAAATCTTGATAGTAAGAGCCCTATGATCACATATGGTGGCCATTCTAGAAACGTCTGTAGCCCTAGTATTATTCTGACCAAGGACACAGATAATACAGTAAGGCTATCATAGTGTTGAATGATCCTGTTGAAAGACAGTGACTGATCTCACTTGTCAAGGTTGTTTGTCGACAACCTGGTGCAACACATGGGTGCTTGCTAGAGGCAAGTTCACCGGACAGACCCACCAAAGGATTCCATATGGATGGTAACCCTAGTGTCTATGAAATAAATCCTCTAACGGATGGTGGTGCATGTGATCCTTAGACTTGAGATCACCTGAGTGTCTTGTGCACCAGTTGGTGTAATTTGACACTAGCCCAACGTAGTTCTATTCAGAGCTATCAATACGATAATGATTGACTACATTGAGAAGTGTATCGAGACTATGGTGGATTGACAAAAGATTCATCACTCCTGGGTACGGGAGAAGTTATCTCACTTGGTAATTCTGTAAATGACAATGACACTAAATCTGTGGCCACAATGGGATTGAATTGATGCTCAATCCAATTTATTATTCCGGTCATTGGTCCATAAACTGAATACAAACATGTCGAGGATATCTGAGGTTGACACTATTTCTGTTCCTCAGTCTCGATGAGATAGCAGATGATGAAAGGATTTGATTGCACGGTAACCTTACCGTTGACAGGCTGCGATTTCGTTGAATCTGAATTTATCGGGTGGCCATGATGCCTTGCTAGGGGCCAATATCGGTATGTGTGTAGTGAGACGGTTAATTGGTGTTAATCACAATACTACACACTGTCGATATGATGAGGAGCCTACGAGTCACACACTTAGAAGATAATTTAATAATCAATTTGTGAGAAGGGTATTTTCGTCTTTCAGGATGAAAGGGTATTTTGGTAATCTCACAGTACAATTAAATTTACTGAGGTTGTTGCCTGTATTTAATTTAATATTAAAATTAAATTAGTGAGATTATATTTAAATATATCTATGCATATATATTTAAATGAATTATTATTATTAATTAATATATTATTATATATATTAATTGATTTTAATTATAATAATAATTAATTAATTAAAATACCATAAAGGGTGTGTTTGGTTGCAACGGTGAACAAGGGTTGGAGCCCATGGCTATTCCTAAGTGGAATAGGGTTTTAATTGTTGCACTATATAAGTGCAACTTAAAATTAAAACAATAAGAATTATTCATTCAATTAAAACCTTAGCCACCCAAAAGGTTCTCTCTCTCTCATGTTTTCATCTTCAAGTGAAGAAGAAAATTTTTCAATTTTGATTGTTCTTGATTCTTGATGCTGGCAATTGTTTTAGGAAAACAATTGTTGATTCTTCGGATTATCTTTGTGTAAACTTCCATGAGTGCGATCCTACATTGGATCGATTAGCGAAGAATGATGTGAACAATAGACGGTGAACAATGTTCGTGTCTGAAATCAGAGATATTCGGAGGAGCCTCCAAACGTCGGTAATGTGTTCTTAATCCTTCTATGGATTATTTACTATGATTTATATTGTACAGATTTTCTTGTTTATTAACCTGTAAGCAATTTGATCTATACCCGGATCTTGGCATAGAAAGTGATTGATTTTTGGTTTTAATTTATTGTTTTTCCGCTGCCTTTTCAAGATCAATCACTTACAGTAATGAACGAAACAAGATCATTCAACCATTGATGCTCCAATTTATTCTTTTTATTTTTAGTGTATGCACTCAAAAGCACTCTAATTTCACTCACGTCCTGAAGAGGTTGAAGTTTTGACATTGAATTTTTATTGCAAACCTTTGTAAATTTGGAGCACTGTACCCATATGTTCTTCACCATTCACCTAATTGAAAATTAAACATAAGAAATTAGAATTATTTCATAACTCAGAAATCAAACTTAAAACTTAGAAATTTAAAAACTATTATATACCAAGTTGTGTGGTTTTACAGGTTTGAATAGCAAGCTCACTAGAAAAGCTTCCCATGCGGTCTCGAAACAATCCACTTTCCTCCACTAACATTATCTTCCTCACGTTGACTGCACGTGCTTTACTTTCAATAACATCAAAGAGACCACTCATGACCTCTGCTTTGTTGCAAAAAGAAGCATGGTCATATTGAAAAGTTGGATTCAAATAATAAGTTGCAGCATGAATATCACACCACAACAACCTATACTAGTGTAGGTTAATAATTCTTGAATAAGGCTTGTACAATATCTTCTTATTCTTAAACAGTTTCTTGATCCCCAATCTCGCTTTGTACATGTCATCATACACATCATATTGTAGCCCTCTCATCCAAGTCTACAATCCGCAGCAAATGCATCAATCAAGCCACAACTTTGTTAATTATATCCATTTGATCCCATAATGAATTATGGGAATAACATAATTGCCCTTATGACTTTTTGCATATCGAGAATCCACAAATAATCTATCAGTCACAATAGCTTGCTGTGCTCATGAAGACTTTTCAATGCAATGAAAGTTGTGGCAAAACTGGTTGCGCATGGGCATACAATTTCTTTCCAACCCTCCATTTTCCTCAACCAACCCATTAAAATAGTATGATTACACACAAACTTTGTCATTTCAAATGCTCGTGTCATAAGAATAACTATGTGATTCATCTTAGCTATATCTTTTAATACCAAATTTATGCAATGTGCTGCACAAGGTGACTAAGTAATAGTCTTATATTTCCCACTCAACAATCTTCGAGCAACTTTATAATTTGTTCCACTATCTGTGACAACATAGACAATATTGTTCAGCCCAATCCACAAAGCAATCTCCTTAAACAAATTGAACATTGTCCCAACATCCTTTACAACACCTGAAGCATCTACTTACTTCACAAAGCAAACTCCTTTAGAACAATACACAAGAAAATTAATTAGTGTCCTTTTTGAAATATCAATCCAACCATCACCATCAATGTACATCCAACATCTTCCCAAGTGCTCCTATACTATCACCAAGTAACTGCACTTCATTCTTAGCATCTCTCTATAAATTGACACTCATAGCATGATAAGTTGGGTGTTTATGTCAAGGACCCATTGCAGTTACAACATCCACCAAAGGCTAAA
This sequence comes from Pistacia vera, assembly GCF_008641045.1. Lineage (NCBI taxonomy): Eukaryota > Viridiplantae > Streptophyta > Magnoliopsida > Sapindales > Anacardiaceae > Pistacia > Pistacia vera. Next base: position 927,403 of record NW_022196290.1, on the reverse strand, counting down.
GATAAATTGAATTGATAGCCTTAATAGGGATGCAAGCATCATAAAAAACCTTGCAAAAGCCATGTCTGCTCTCTCCACTTGGCTTCTTTTCCTGCCAAACACTCTTAATTGAAGGCTGAGACCCATGAGTAGTCCTCGAAGCAAAATAATCACTAATCTACATGAATATTGCTCTCAAAATGGTTGGAATGAAAATAACCTAACTAGCTAGAGTTATATAGGAGTTTATAAGTAAATTTGACCGTTGAGGCTATATGGTCAAGATTAATCACATAATCATAACCTTATTCTACTACCTATTTGGGTGAGGAATATGCTAGAACATCTTGAAAGTTTATTGGTATATTCTCTGGATAATCTTTGGGTCCAAGCCTCCCAGCTTGTCAAAACATGTAGTGTCCTTTATATTAATTTTATTCAAGATTAAATTTGTTGAAATTAAAAATAAAAAAATAAAAAATGTGGTCTATTGATAATATAGGTGGGGTTGACAGTTGACAAACATTGAAATGCCAAAATGTCGGGCCTCTTGAAATCGGTTGTAGTGGATTTAGATAATAAATTCTTTTTATGGGTACAAAAATAAACTATTCTTTTATGATGTTGGTTATTAGCCTAAACTTTCAACTTAATTAACTGCCACAAGGATCATCACCAACCTGTCGGGTGGTGTGTTCCGCAAGTGATGCTTGAGAGACTTTAGAGCAGCAACTGCATCAGTAGGTTTTACAAAATAGAGTTAGCAGGAAAAGACTGAGTCCTGGAGCCATTACTTGATGGAATGATTGACTAAATTGGCACAAATCCAGAAATCATTAAAGTAAGATTATAAGTCATAGCTACATAATAACTCATTTTTTTCCTTTTGACTATCTTCTGTATGAGTGAATATTCAGAGCTTGGCCCAGCTTCAATCGGATTTGGCTCAACCCTCGCAGTGCTTGGTCCAGCTCCACTCGGATCAGCTTCAACTCTGGCCATTTTCCTTTCTGGCCTAATGTTAGCCTTCAGAATTAGAAGCTTTCTTCTTCACTTTCTTCGGCTTTTCTTTTGCCCTTATCAACAATCAACATCCCTCTGTCTTTTCCGGCAGATTTGACCATGTGCATGTACTGCAACATAGAACGATCAATGAGATGAATGGAACCAATTTCCACTTTTCGAGCATTATTTTCTTCAGTGAAGACCAAGTTCAATTTGATACAAATAAATATGATAAACATGCCGAACTAAACCTCACCAGCATCTTTCTTTGAGTCTCCCAGCCTTTTTATCAACAAAGTAGGATGTTAATTTTCTTCTAGGCTACAGTAGCCTCTAAAATAAGGACGTCCCTCTTTGTGACTTGTGCATCTGTCCTTCTTGCACAAATTGAATAAGAAATGAACCTGTGAAATATTCTCATTGAAGGGTTCATTATCTTGGTAGATTTGGACGTATGGGGATCAAATTTTCCATCCCCAAAGGCCGTTTGCCAGGCCTTATCAAGATCCCAACTATTAAAAGGATCTATCACTCCTTTTGCTTCACATCCTAACCACTCACCAAGCAACACAGGAGTCACTTTGTACTCTACATTTTTCAGTCTAAACCACATGGTATATGGAGGATTCTCACCATCAAACTTCTCAATAACTTTCAGATTACTGAAAAACTCATAGACTAAATGTTCATACCCATCCATTTTAATGCCTATCAATCCAACTAACCTCAAATTATAAACCCATTCAGTTATGGGTTCAAGCTGTTGGTTTTGGAGTGCCGGATTATGCAAAGAAAAGAAAAATAGAAGGGTGCAAACTTGTTACTCCCATTAAACAACCAAATACATAATATAACATTTTATCAGCTCACTGTTACAACTACTACAACAGTGAGCTTTTTACATGATCAAAGGTAAACCACACAATTTGAACAACCATAATACAATTAAGAGACATAAAGCCTCATATTCAGCTGGATTCACCTAAACATATCATAACACAAAAAGTTAACAAGCTTCTCTTAATCTACTGCTCCCAACACAACACCATGAACTTCACTTCATTGGCAGCAAAAACAATCTTCAAACTTCAGTCCTTGCACAATGCACTTCCAGCAAAGCATCATAACTTCATCACTCCTCCTTGATGTTTTTGCTGGAAACACCAAGTTTTAGCCTTAAGTCTTCAAACTTGGCTTTAGACAAGGCTTTAGTCATAATGTCTGCAACTTGATTTTCTCCTCTACAGTGCACTAAACTGACTTCACCACATTGTTCAGCTTCCCTCATGGCATAATACTTAATCTTAATGTGTTTAGTTCTGCCGTCGAGTACAGGATTTTTGGCCATGGCTACAGCCAACTGATTATCACACAACATCAGTGTTGGACTTCCCTAAACTTGCTACAAATCATTCAGAATTTTCCTTAGCCATACAGCTTGGTTTATTGCTGCTGCTGTAGAGATATACTCTACTTCAGCAATGGACTGAGCCACAGTCTCTTGCTTCCTTGATAGCCATCAAACTGCACCTTGGTTTATGTAAAATACATAACCAGAGGTACTCTTCAAATCATCTAGGGAACCACCCCAGTCACTGTCAGTATACCCCAGCAGCTTCAAGCTTTCTGATTTTTTAAACCAAATGCCTAACATGGTGCTTCCTCTCACATACCTCATGACTCTCTTGGCTGCTTTAAAATGTAGCTCACTTGGGTTACTCATGAACCTGGAAAGGCACCTTGTAGTGAACATGAGGTCAGGCCTAGTGGCTGTGAGGTACATCAGACAACTTACTAGACTCCTGTATTTTCCCTCATCCACTCTCTCTGCATCATCTTGTTTACTCAATTTCAGGTTGGGAACCAGTGGGGTATCTATTGGCTTACAGCTTTCCATGCCAAACTTCATTAGTATCTCAGTTGCATACCTCTGCTGGCACACGAAAATTCCATTTGGAGACTGACTTATTTCCATGCCTAGAAAGTAGGTCATCAGCCCCAAGTCTGTCATTTCAAACTCAGTTTGCATGGCTATCTTGAACTGATTCAACTCTTCAGAATTACTTCCAGTAATTAGCAGATCATCAACATATAAAGAGACCACAGTTAATCCACTTTCAGTCTTCCTAATATAAAGTGTGTGTTCATTTGGACTCCTGATGTATCCTAGGTTGCATAAGTGGTCATTTATCTAGCTGTACCAGGCTCTAGGGGCCTGCTTTAGGCCATACAACGCCTTTCTTAGTAGGTACACTTGGTCCTCTTTTCCTTTAACCTTATAGCCTTCCGGCTGCTCCACATATATCTCATCTGTAATCCAACCATTCAAGAATGATGATTTGACATCCAATTGGAAATTTCCTAGTCAAATTGGGCTGCAAGTGCAAGCAATAATATGATGGTGTCATGCCTGGCTACAGGAGCAAAGGTATCAGAAAAATCAATCCCTTGCTATTGTGCAAAACCTTTAACCACAAGTCTTGCCTTATGCTTATGGACTGATCCATCAGGGTTAACCTTCAGCTTGTAAATCCATTTCACTTAGATCACCTTCCTCTTTTCTGGTCTATCAACTAATCTCTAGGTGTTATTTTTCTCAATCATGGTAAGCTCACCCTGTATTGTAGCCTTCCATACATCAGACTTTGCTGCTTCATTATAATTCCGGGGTTCAACCATAGCCACATTACATCTTTCATATACTTCAGCTAAGGATCTAGTCCCTCTCACTGAATGTTCTTCATCTTCATCATAATCTGCCTCTCGGATTAGCTCCCCTCTTGTCTCTTCCTGCCTTGGCTCAACTTCCTCATCTATTCTCTTCTCTTCCCAATTCCAGACTGCAGATTCATCTACCTTTACATCCCTTGTAATCACAATTTTCTTTGACTCAAGGATTTAAACTCTGTAACCCTTGGATTGGCTGTTGTATCCTATGAAAATTCCTACCTCAGCCTTGTCATCCAGCTTAGTTCTCTTGCTTGCTGGAACCATGACATAACATATGCTTCCAAATATTCTCAGGTTTCCCACTGCTGGTTTAGCTCCACTCCAGGCCTCAACTGGAGTTTGTTTTTTGATTGCTTTAGTTGGCAGTCTATTCAGGAGATAAACTCCTATATTAATAGCCTCAGCCCAGAACTTCTTAGGGAGCTTCTTCTCTACCATCATGCATCTTGCCATCTCCATGATGGTTCTGTTTCTCCTCTCACTAACACCATTCTACTGTGAAGTGTAAAGGGTAGTAAACTGGTGTTGAATTCCAACTTCTTGGCAGATTGAACAAAATTCACTTGATGTGTATTATGTCCCGTTATCACTCCTTATGGCCTTGATCATTATCCCAGCTTGGTTCTCCACCAGTAGCTTGAACTTTCTAAATACAACAGCTACCTCATTTTTCTTCTTCAAGAAATATACCCAGGCCATCCTAGAGTAATCATCAATAAAGAGTACAAAGTACCTACTTCCATTCAATGATTTAGTCTTCATAGGACCATACATATCTGTGTGGATCAACTAAAATTTGTCACTGGCTCTCCAGGCCTGATCTGATGGAAAAGATGGTCTGCTGAGTTTGCCAAGCTGGCAGGCTATGCAAAGATTCTTCTTCTCTTCTATTTTGGGTACGTCTAGGACCATGTCTCTAGTCCCAAGTTCTTTGAGACCTAAGTAGTGGAAGTGGCCAAACCTTTTATGCCAAAGTTTAGACTCTTCAGACCTACTGGTCAGTGCAAAGTTTTCAGACTTTTTCCACTCTACCAGGAAGCTCTTCCCCAGCATTCTAACATTCATCAGCTCATTTCCCTCACTGTCTAGTATAATGCATGATTGGTTTTGAAATTGCAGGGTATAATTCTTTTCTAGCATTTGTCCTACATTCAATAGATTTTGTGTAATTTCTGGTACATATAAGACACTTGAGATAACTTTAGTACCTGATTGTGTTAGGACAGCAACATCTCCAATTCCTTTGGCTTCCACATATTCTCCATTCCCAATTTTGACTCTGGAGCTGTAGGTCTTGTCCAGCCTAATGAAATTTTGCAAGTTGGCTGCCATGTGGTTGGTGCAACCACTGTCTATCAGCCACACTTCACTGCTGGTTTGAGTTGTGTAACATGAAGCTACAAATAGTTGTTCAGACTCACTGCCCTGTTGTTGATCCTCTATAGATTGAGCTTGCTGTGACGGCTGTGCACCTTTGTTCTTACACACCTTCTCAATGTGTCCAAACTGTTTGCAGGCTCTACATTAGATCCCAGGCGTAAACCAACACCTATTCTCTGAGTGACCCTTCTTCTTGCAATGAGGACATGGTGGATAGTCCTTGTTCCACTTGGTTGTCCCCACTGTCCGCTGGTTTTTTCTTTTCCTTTCTTGTCTCCAGCATACCTTCTATTATTCCCCTGCACATTCCTTCCTTTTTCAGCTACCATCATAGCACCTTCATTAGTGTCCTCCTGCCTCATTAATCTTCTTTGTTCTTGAGCCTACAGTGCATGGACTAATTCAGTGGGGCTAATTTGTGACAAGTCATTTGAGTCTTGAAGGGAGGAAATCTTTGATTCAAACCTCTCAGGTAAGCTCACTAGCACCTTTTCAACAATCATCTTATCACTCATTTCTACTTTGAATAGCCTGGTCTTATTAACCACACTCATAAGCCTATCCACATATTCTTTCACTTTCTCCACTTCCTACATTCTCAACATCTCAAATTCTATCCTCAAGTTCATCACTTGCATGTTCCTTGTTGTATCACTTCCCATGAACTCCTCTCTCAGTTTATCCCATGCTTCTTTTGCTGTTTCACATGCCATTATCCTTGTAAACACAAGGTATGTCACTGCCAAATGTATGTGAGATAGGGCCCTTGAAGCGTTTAACATTTCTTCTTCATACAGCCTCATTTGATTCAGAGTGGGGTTTGGACCAAGCTGTGGTGGTTGTTTCTCTTCCTCAACATACTGGTATAGCCCCTGCCCTGTTAGATAGGCTTTCATTCTAATAGCCCAAATATTTGTTAGAGTAGATGCCCTAGAGTCAATCAATTATTGTAGAATTGACTCTTCGTAATAATGTTCATTAATCAATAATAAAAGGCATTTTATTCTATATCGCGTAAATCATTATTATTGCAATATGTATTAATATATGTCCTTAGAATGGTAGAACCGTGACGAGGGTTTCAAGTGTTTCAAATCTTGATAGTGAGAACCCTATGAGCACATATGGTAGCCATTCTAGAAACGTCCGTAGCCCTAGTATTATTTTGAAGTAAGGGCACAGATAATACGGTAAGACTATCATAGTGTTGAACGACCCTGTTGAAAGGTAGTGATTGATCTCACTTGTCAAGGTTGTTTGGTGACAACCTGGTGCAACACATGGGTGCTTGCTGTAGGCGGATACACCGCAGCAAGTTCACTGGACTGACCCACTAGAGGATTCCATATGGATGGTAACCCCAGTGTCTATGGAACAAATCCTCTAACGAATGGTGGTGCATGTGATCCTTAGACTTGAATCACCGGAGCACCTTGTGCACCGATTGGTGTAGTTTGACACTAGCCTAACGCAGTTCTTTTCAAAGTTGTCAATACGGTGGTGATTGATTGCATCAAGGAGTGTATCAAGACTATGGTGGATAGACAAAGGATTCACCACTCCCGGGTGCCAGAGAAGTTATCTCATGACGCAATTCAATATATGGCAATGACACTAAAACTGTGGCCACAATGGGATTGAGTTGTTGCTCTGTCCAAATTATAATACAAGTCATTGGTCCAGTAACTGAATATATCATATCGAGAGTAACCGAAGGTTGACACTATTTCTATGTCTTCGTCTCGTCAAGATAACGCATGATGAAAGGATCGAATTGTACGATAACCATATCGTTGACAGGTAGCTACTATGCTAAATCCGAATCTATCGAGTGGCCATGATGCCTTGCTAGGGGCCAATCTTGGTCTGTGTGTAGTGAAATGATTAATTGGTGTTAATCGCGATACTACACATTGCCGGTATGATGAGGAGCCTATGAGTCACACCCATAGAAGATAATTTAAAGACTCAGGAAGAAAGAAGGACATTTTCGTCTTTTTAGGCGAAAGGGTATTTTGGTAATTTCACAGGGCAATTAAATTTGCTGAGGTTGTAGCCTTTATTTAATTTATTAGAAAAATTAAATAAGTGAAATTACATTTAAATATGTGTTCACATATATTTAAATAAATTATCATTTTTGTTAAATGTTAATATATATATTAAATATATATTAATTGATTTTAATTGAGATAATGATGAATTAAAATCAGTGGCGGATCCAACCACTTTTTGGGTGGGCCATGGCCCACCCTCAATTTTTTTTTAATATTAATATGTATAATTTATATATTTTGGCCCACCCTAATAAAAATATTAATGGACAAAAATAGTAATGTGTAATAAATTTTTATTTTGGCCCACCCTAAAAAAAATTCTTGGATCCGCGATTAAAATAAATATCTAATTTAGAGTGTTTGGAAACAATGGGTGTTTGGGTTGGAGCCCAAGCCTATTTCATATGGGAATAGGACAATTAAAATAACACTATAAAAGGAAAGTGTTAATTTAAAATAGAGAGAGTTTTTCATTCATTCACTTTTCATTAAAAAAGAGAAAACACACAGCCCCCAAAACTCTCTCCCAGACGCCAGTTTTGTTTTTGATTGAAAAATCAAATACATTTTTTTTCTTCTTTGTTCTTAAGACTAAAGAGGATCTAGCAAATCCCTCTTTAGTCCCTTGCAATTATCTTCGTGTGGACTACGTTGGTTCGATCCTACACTTGGGTCGGTAGCAAAATACGTTCAGAGACAAACTTGGAGGAGCCTCCAAACGTGCATATGATTTCTTAAACTCTAGATTAATTTTCTACAGATTCTTATTTTGATATAAACTGTAGATTTGTGCCCTGATCTTGGTTCTATGGAACGATCCGTGTTGTTATTAATTTTTTTTTTCTGCTTCCTTAATGGACCGTTTCCTAACAATATGGTATTGGTCACCATTGAACACTGGCGGTGAAAGGGAGGTTGATTGAGCTGCAATGAATATAGATTATAGTTTGGGACAAAGTTGTTCTTTAAGGAGGTTGGAGTTTGATGATGATTCAAGGTTAGTTTTTGAGTTTATATGGAGGTCTGATAAGCTAGCTCTGATACCATTTTGTTGGTTTTGGAGTGCCGGATTATGCAAAGAAAAGAAAAACAGAAGAGTGCAAACTTGTTACTCCCATTAAACAACCAAATACATAATATAACATTTTATCAGCTCACTATTACAACTACTACAGCAGTGAACTTTTTACATGATCAAAGGTAAACCACACAATTTGAACAACTATAATACAATTAAGGGACATCAAGCCTCATATTCAACTAGATTCACCTAAACACATCATAACACAAAAAGTTAAAAAGCTACTCCTAAGCTACTGCTCCCAACACAGCACCATGCACTTCACTTCATTGGCGGCAAAAACAATCTTCAAACTTCAGTTCTTGCACAATGCACTTCCATCAAAGCATCATAACTTCATCACAAGCAACTCTAAATCTCTTAACACAGCTCATTCAGAAGCTCGTCCAAGACACATACCTCTCTCCATAGTTTTGAACCGATTCTTTTGCTTTGTGTCTCTGAAAATGACACCATTTGGACCGTTGAGATCTTCAACTAGAGCTGCATTTCCTCTTCTGGCGTTTCCTATGGTTCTTCTCTTGCTTAGAGGTTGATTTAAGGGTTTGGAATGGATTATAAATGTTTTGGATTGGATTTAGAGTGAATGAAAATCTGAAGTTCAAAGAGTTTTTGAAATTATTTAGGCATGAAATGCGAAAAGATGTCGTTCTTTATATAGAAAAACACGAGGCGTGGGCGCGTAGCAGTTGAGCACAATTGTTTCACTAACATTTTATATTAGGGTTAGGGCAACGTAACTTGATGCATGGTCATTCGCGATGGCCATAACAGGCATGCGTTGGTTTTTAAAAATCTTATTTAAGAGCTTTCAACGCGCACAATCGTTCCATTGATTGGCACGATCATTCCAAAACAAACATTTTGACTCCTAAACTACACGACTGTTCCATTGGCACGTACGATCATTCCAAAATAGACTTTTTGAAAACTTTTGACTTCAAAAGCGCATGATCATTCCATTGGTTGGCACAATCGTCCCAAAACAAAAAGTTTGAAAATTTTGACTTTTCTTTTGTAGACGGTAAAATCTATAGTTATGGAAAGGGGGTCTGATCCCATGAGTTTAGGGACACTAGCAATCTGCTAAACCTGCACACACAAAGAAACAAGTGTGAAGCGAACGAGAAACACCAGGGTGGTGTTTACTGTAGGCACTCCGACGCTCAAGTCAGCAAGGCTAAATGAGGCTAATTTAGTGAGGGTAAGGGAGAAAGAGTGTTACCAGGAGTTTAGTTGGAGACTGGAACTACAACGGTGGTGTATAGCTTTCAAGGGCGAGAACTAGGGGGTTTGAAGGTGTAATCTTAAATGAATTATGAGAAGGCAGACCTCTGTTTATATAGCAATCGTAGGATCTCTGAATCCTAGTAGGACTATGAGTCCATAATGGTTGAGGTTTAGTGAACAGGAAAGTCTTCAATTCACTTGCCTTAGTAAGGGGAGGAGTCCTATTTAGTCTAAGATTCAGATCTTAGACGAATTAGGATGTGGATGGATCTCCTTGGGAGAATTTGAGTAGTAATGAAATAGGAAAGTAGATAACCTTGGGGTCTAAGTAAACCCTAGGTACTGTAGGTGACCTTGGATCAATGGGCCTAGGCCTAGATAAACTAATGGTAAGGCCCAAGTGAATCAAGGCTTTAGTGATTGGGCTTAATTTGTAAGCAACCTGGTGGGTGTAATGGGCTGACCCATTACGTGAATTATATTATGGGCTTAACCGGAATTGGGCCATGGCTCTAAGCTCTTTTGAAAGTGTTTCGTTTTCCAGTCCACTGAGGCTGAGAACATCTTTGCACATTGATCAAAACATCAACACATCAACAATGTTTTTGACGTTCCAATCACTTGGGGAATTTTCATATATGAGAAAAAGTGTCAAGTTTGATATCAACCACTAGATTGTATCATTTTGACTTTTCTTCATTCAAGCATACTCATATACCCATTCAAACACATTTGTTAATCATGCATCTTTCATATGTTAAAATTACAAACTTTGTCTTACATATGAACTGAATGTGTTCTCCATCTTCGTGAGAAGACTTTCCACTTAGTGATTTTTGTGTCCATCATCTAATGTACCTTATCAGTCCCCTTTGGAGAAGTATGTATAGATTTCTCTATACAGGTTGTTGCAAAAGCAGATTTTGAGTACCCAACTCATAATTCCAACCCTTTTATCTTTGCAATCCAATGGATCAAATCACTAATGGGGTTATGTAAGAGTAGCTGCATCTTGACATATGTGAAGACACTCATACACATGTTATGGCAATCAACTCAAACATATTCTCAATCATGCACATAAAACATATCATCTCAACCAATTTCACATATAAAATGAATGCATAGGATGATGAATCATACCTGGTTTGCATTAATCATTCCAAGCCCTCTTCGAATATTGTAGAATCTTTTTTTATCAAGAGGTTTAGTGAAAATGTCGGTCAATTGGTGATTAGTATCAACAAATTCAAGCACAATAGCACCCTTGCTAACATGATCATGTAGAAAATGATGTCTAATGTCAATATGCTTGTTCTAGAGTGATGCACATGAATTTTTAGACAAGTTAATAGCACTTGTATTATCATAATGAATAGTAATGCTATGCATTTTGCAACCAAAATCTTCAAGTTGTTGCTTCATCCAAAGAAGTTGTGAACAACAATTAGCCGCCGATACATATTCAACTTCTGTGGTTGAAATTTAACTTGAAAGACATAAAATAAATACATATGTAGTCCAATATTGAGTTTTTAATGCAAAAAGGTATAAATAAAATTTTAGTGATAATTATTTTTATAACAAAGTCATGTAAGAATCAATAAATGTTGGTATTATTATTTGTAGCGTTTTCCTTGACCACCTAATGTTTAATGACAAAATTCCCCCTTAAATGTCAAAAATAACATAAATCCCTTTATTGTTAGACTCACTCCTTTTCCCTCCTAAAAAAATTAGTACAAATGCACTATAATCATGTCCTACTTTTCATGGTGATTTTTATGTAATAGACTCTCTAGCTAGTAATTCTTTGAGAAATATATGACAAAATCCACTAAATAACTTTTGTAAACATATATACATAGAGGTATATAATATAAAATCCGAAAATTCTGATTTTAATTAATATAAATATATACACAAAATAACTGATTTACTTTAATAAGTACAAGGTAATCTTGGACAGTGCTGCCAAACTCCTCTGCTTCTTGACGTCCCACCCGATCGTAAAACATCAAGTACCTGTAAAACAGTAAAATAGCAGAGTGAGCACTAATTGCTTAGTAAGTAAACCAAACTGCACTACTGTTTTCCTCCGTTACTCATGTTCTGATTTTCCTTTTCTCACTTTAATCTTTGCTAACATTCTTCATTCATTTATGATATTCTACATTCTTATAAGATATTCTGCATTCTTTTCTGATATTCTGATTTGCTACTTACCAACGTGCAAAGACAATGAATAAAACTGTATATCGTCGAGCACATAAGAAATGTTGAATCATCTAAGTAGCATAATACATATGCAGAATAATAAACTTTCCTGAGAAAATAACTTTCTTTTCTTTTTTGTTTTCTGTCTCTTATGATGTATCTCTTTCTTTTCTTCTCTGTTTCTCTTTCTTTTCTTCCTTCTATTCTAGTTTGTCGATCGGACTAGGTTGAGGCTTGGATTTGGAACCCTGGTCGTGTGAGTGTATATTGGGTACATCCCTCATCTACATGCATTGCTGACGGACCATACCAATGTTGTATCTCTCTGTTGAGGCCGCTCATTGATGGTGGCATGCATGTAGGTATGCTCTGCTGGGTACAGTCCTCATCCACATACACTGCTAATGGACTGTACAAATACTGTATCTCTTTGCTGATGCCACTCACTGATGGTGGCGTGCATGCAGGTATCTCTGTCACTCACAGGTTCCCCATCGCAATAACTTTATAACATAGCATGCTTTAGAAATAGAATAGAAAGAGATACTATACACATTTCAACATGAATTTCCAAGCTACGAAAATTCTACACTTGCATTCTTTAGTAAATGAGAAAATATACATACTTGCATGTTAGCTTAAAATAAAACTACAAGCCATTTTCTTTCCTTTATTTTTCTCATTCTTTGCTAAAATTTTCTTTAATATTCTCATTTACCAAATCAAGGCTATATATAAATATATGCATGATCAAGCCCATTCTTTGATATTCCTTTCAACTTCACATATACAAACTTGAAAACTCATTATGGCATAATGATATGTCATGACATATTCTACCATTCTCTACTATCACAATTGCCATATCAAAGTAACACTTTAACTTGCAATTCCTTTCTAACACTTTCATGTGCTATTCAAAAAGTAGTAGAGGTTCAAGTAACTAGAACCAAACACTAAGGGCCATTTCTCTCATGGAACTAACATGACCAAGTGATATTCTAAATTTTGGCATAACAATATGCACACTTGAATACTAACATTTACACTTGGTTAAGCCCAACATAATCTTTCTACTTCAATTCTTGCGTTTCTCTAACCCTTTCTTCAATAGGGTTTAGCCAACTCATGCATGCATTTTCTCTTTGGATTTTCATCAAACACTTCACAAGAACTTGCATCTACCATGTTGGCTACACTTCCACATCTCTCTAAATCCACCAAAATTTGACAAAAACTCACTAATTATAGCATCAAACTTGGCCATTTTCAACAATTCTCAACACTTCAATAAAAAAAACACTAATTCTTCCAGAACTTCACCAAATCATCACATACTCATACACTACTTCCCATGGCTGGAAATTATGCATCACTAAACATCAAAAACAGCCAATAATTCTCTCATACCATCATATACAAACATGCAAAAATTCATTCAACACAAGTCTTACTCAAATCAAGGCTAAAATTAGGTTTACTTACCTTGAATGTGTGATACACTTCCTTTTGCTAAAAATCTCTTCCTCTTGGACCTAGATCATATAAAAACTATAAGAATTTAAAACTTTAAAGGTTAATCACATACCTTGCGCTAGAATCTTACCTTTGGGTGCTTTAGGATTGAAAATCTATAAAAATCTAAGCCAAATCCTATGATTTCCCTTTGAAATTTAGTGAAGAAAATTGAGAGAAAATGGGGTGAAGGTCGCATGAAAAAGGGCTGCATATAAGGCTAGGTTTTCTTCAATGAAACCTTATATCTAATATTATACACATGAATTCCCATTTTGCCCTTGCACTTTCTATGAAATTCCATCTATATCCTTTAGTCAATTACCAAAATACCCTCATTTTTATTATATTCTTCACATTATTTTACTTCCTTTCACTTCCCACTTTTTCATCTAATTATGAGTGAAAAAACCATTTTACCCCTAATGAAGTTTTAAGGAATTTCCTTCACATTTGTCTAAGGTAACTTCAAGGAAATCCAACTAAGGGTATTAGGGCATAAATAAAATTACGTACCTTGATGTGGGTGTTACATTTTAGTACTTTCAAAAACCCTCAAAGTGTTTCATATTTCCTTATTTCTCAATGGGGTGGGTAAAAAAAACCATGTCTTTCTTATACATTAGTTTTCATTATAAACCATTTAATGTAGTAGCTAAATGATTTTGAAATATGCATTCCTCATACCCATCCAATGCTCAAGTTACAAAACTAGCATTTCTTTAAAAAAATTAAATTAAATTAAATGCTCTCTTATAAAGGTAAAGTTATGATTTTACCCCTTTAACACTAATGGTAAATAACTGAATTAGGAAAAAAGATATTAATAATATTTTTTTCAAACTTTAAAGATTTATCTAATAAAAACGTAAAAGTTATCGTCTAAAGGTAAATATAAAAACTTAGGGTGTGTTTGGTTCAAAGAATGTTGTACTACTGAGAATGTTATATTAATGGAAATATAAGGGTCCGTTTGTTTTATTATTTTGGATAGGATTTTGGGAATAATATTGGGTAGTTGAATAGGGGAGTATTACGAGGTAAAATTTAAAAATTTACAAAAAAAAATCCCTAGGTTTGCTAATTTAACTAAACACCCCAATATATAAATTTTTTGTAAAATGACAAAACTCCCCCACCCACCCACAGTGCCAGATTCCAACCACCACTGCGGGAATCTGGCCGGAAAATGGCGTTATGATGTAGACCGGTCGGATCTGGCAGGTACAGCGTCGATATGACCTTTTCTCACCAGATCTACAGCCAGATCTGGCCGTCAGCGATGGCCAAATATATGGCTGTCGTTCTTGGTCAACGACGACCAGATCGGTGAATTACCGGCCATTTTTGGTCGTTTATAGGCCTTTATGATAGATTCCGACTACTGTCGACGGTGCTTGCCGGAATCTGGCAAGTATGGGTGGGTGGGGGTGTTTTCATTAATTTTTAAACTTTTTTAGGGGTATTTAATGAAATTAATAAACTTAAGGGGTCTAAAAGTAATTAAAAAATATATCAATATTTCTCAAATAACAAAACAAACAATATTTTAGGAATAGGATTGGGAATATGGGTAGAAATAATGTGCCAAATGGAGCCTAAATTATCTTGAAGATTACTGGGAATGTTTAGGAAAATATGTTTGGTTGGTTGGAATAAATTGGAGGGTATGTTATATTAAAATGTTTGGTTGGGAGGAATAAATTGATGGATATGTTATATAATTTACTAAATTACCCTCCTTTTTAAATATTAATATAATATTAATTTTCATTATTATTTTTTGAATAATTTTTTTAACCCCTTACATTTGATTTAGCTAAAACACCCCAGCAACAAAAAAAAATTTAAAAATTAACAAAAAACACCCTCACCAACCCCAAGCCATTGCTAGTGGTCTGCCATCACCGCCGACAGCAGCGAAAGTGGAGATCTGATCGTGAAAGGCCAAGTATTTGGCTGTGAAATGACGATCATTTCACAACCAAATATCTAGCCTTTCATGGTCAAATTTATGGTTGTTTCACAGTCAAAGATATGGCCATGAAAGGCCAGATCTAGCTGTTTCTAGCCATGAATCTGAAACAGTCTTATCGATGCATGGTTGACCAGATATGGTTGATCGTGCGTCATTCCATCGCCACTAACTATAGTTGTCGGTGGTGGCCAGATCCAACCACCACCCTTGGGTAATTTTTTAAATTTTGTAGGTATTTATGTCTTAAAAACTTTGTATATAAGGATAAAATAGTCAGTTGGTGTTTTTGTAAATTGTTTTTAAAACAAGGGCATTATTGTCTTAAAATTTTATTAATAGGGGATAAACTTGTAATAAAAAATAAGATTACCAAGTAATCTTAAAATACATAACAAAATTGGTATTGGAAGATTACCGGAATCTTATATTACTTGACAACTAAACGTGGTAATCAAGTAATATAAGATGATATTACCTTAGTAATCTCAAATAACTCCTAACCAAACACACCCTTAAAGGTAGTTTATGATACTCTCTTGATAGCTTATAACTTTTAGCATAATATTTATATTAAACCGAGGTGTACTTGTTAAGTTGAGTGATGTTTCATTGATAAAAGAACAAAATCTTACGTGAAATTTGCAGATAACATTATGTTACATGTGTATTTATTATTAATAAACATACTTTACTAAAATAATAGAGACACAAAGAAGATAAGTACTCATAAAATGGATAGAATGACCAACGTCACTATAAAAGAGGTGTAGATGGTGATCAATTAATCTAGTAATTAACCCTAAGGGATTGGCCTGACGGTCAAAAAGGTTTGCTCTATTCCTTAAGTTTCTGGGTTCAAACAGTCGGATCACCTACCATAATAATATTATGGCTTACCTAGTTCTTTGGGTTTATAGGGCGTTCAATGGACCGCAGGAATTAGTTGAAGTGTGCACAAGCTGGCCTGGACACACAAGTTACCCCCCCCCCCACCCCCCCCCCCCCCCCCCCCCACCCCCCCCCCCCCCCCCCCCCCCCCAAAAAAAAAAAATTAATTCAAAATTTAGATCCTACCTCCACGAAAAACAATATATAATTAAAACCAGTCATTATCTCCAAATTTTTTTTAATTGCTCTTCTAAATACACACCCTAGCAGCCATCTAAACCGTTATCCCTCCACGCAACTACTATAGTGATTGTCTAATTCAGAGCATTGGTATAAGAAACTATATTATTAAATTTAAAACATCCATCTCTCCATGTCATTATGTAAATAATTGTGACTTAATATGTCCATAGTTGCGAATCCATATTGTAAATAGTTACAATTTAGACCAAAAATAAAAATTATGAAAATGTGTATACTATGAAGGTGTGTAGAATCTTTTATGATAATTAATAGAAAATGATACAAATAAACTAATTTATATAAAGTGATGTGGCAACTTTTTTTATCACATCATTCACCTTCATATATCATTAATTTACCAATGCAAATGGGCATGTGGGACCTATATAAGTAGCGGAACCTATTTTACGAGCTCACCAATAACAAGCTGCCACGTCGGAGGTTGCGAGAGAAGGTTGTGGACCTAGCATTACTCCATTCAATAATGCTAGGTCTGAAACCTTCTCTCACAACCTTCGATGTGGTAGCTTGTCATTGATTAGCTAGTCAATGGGCAAATGGAACCCATACAAACAGACGGGGCCTATTTTACGAGTTAACCAATGACGAGTTGCCATGTCGGAGGTTGTGAGATTGGGTTGTGGACCTAGCATTACTCCATTCAATAATGCTAGGTCCACAACCTTCTCTCACAACCCCTAACGTGGTAGCTCATCATTGATTAGCTCGCAAATGGGTAAGCAAGACCCATTTTGCAAGTTGACCAATGATGAGTTGCCACCTCGAAGGTTGTGAGATTGGGTTGTGGACCTATCATTACTCCATTCAATAATTCTAGATCCATTACCTTCTCTTACAACCTTCGACGTGGCAGCTTGTCATTAATTAGCTTGTAAATGGGCAGGTGGCACCCATTTTGCAAGCTAACTAGTGACGAGCTGCCACGTCGAAGGTTGTGAGATTGGGTTGTGAACCTAGCATTATTTAATAGCATTACTTCATAAAATAATGCTACATTCACAACCTTCTCTCACAACCCTTGACGTGGCAGCTCATTATTGATTAGCTCGTAAATGAGCAGGCTGGACCCATACAAGTAGGCAAGACCCATTTTGCTAGTTAACCAGTGATGAGCTACCACGTTAGAGGTTGTGAGAGAAGGTTGTGAGATTGGGTTGTAGACCTAGCATTACTCCATTCAATAATGCTAGTTCCACAACCTTCTCTCGCAACCCCCGATGTGGCAGTTCATCATTGATTGCTCGCAAATGGGTAGGCAGGACCCATTTTGCAAGCTAATTAATACAAGCTGCCATGTCCAAGGTTATGAGAGGAGATTGTGAGATTAGGTTCTGGACTTAGCATTAAGTCATATTATAATATATCAGATTGTATGAGTTAATTTTTATAACAAGTTTATATATCTTATTGCAGTCTAAAACAACCCTCATCACTTCTAATTGTTTGTTAATTACTTCGTTATCTCAAAGATGGAAAATTGTTTTGTCATCATTGTCTTCGTCTGCGTTGCAGCTTTCATCAAATCCCTCTTTAACATTCGCAATCCTAACCCCAGACTTCCTCCAGCCCCTTTACTTTTCCCATCATAGGCAAGTTTCTATTGCATTGCAAATCTCCACTAGAGCTTCACTATTTCATCCGAACCCTTCAACCCAAATATGGCTCCATGATCACTCTCCACATCAACTTTAGTCCCACAATCTTCATTTTTGACCGAGCTCTAGCTCACCAAGCCTTGATCCAAAATGGCGTAGTCTTTGTTGATCGGCCTTCTCCTTCAACCATTAAAAGAAATAGAACTAGTAATCAACATAGCATCAACTCTGCTGGTTATGGCCCTACATGGCGCCTCTTACGGTGTAATCTCACCGAAGAAATTCTTGATTCGTCGCGTCTTAATTTGTACTCAAATGTGCGCAAATGGGTATTGCAAATCCTCTTTGATTGTTTCAACTCTAAGGCTAAATCCAGTGATGCTTTCCGCATTATTGATCATTTTCAATTAGCTATGTATTCCTTATTAGTTTTAATGTGCTTTGGGGACAAGCTTGAGCAGAAGATTAAAAGAAGTTAAGGATGTTCAATGTTAGGTGATTCAGAGTTTAAAACGATTTAATATACTCGATTTCTGGCCTAGACTCACAAAGATTGTGTTTTGCAAACAATATGAAGAATTCTTACGAATGCGACACCAACAAGATAAAGTATTGATGGTGCTAATAGAAGATAGAATGAAGGTGAAAGAAGAGAGATTAAGAAAGGTTAAACTTGATGTCAAAGAAGAAGTCAACGATAAGTATGTCCAAGCATATGGGTATAAGTAGTTCGATTTGCAACTCCTCGAGGAGAAGAGAGAGGTCAATGAAAAGGAAATTACGAGTTTATGCTCGGAGTTTCTGAATAATGCCACCATTACCACATTCACCACGCTTCAATGGGCGATAGCGAATTTGGTTAAGTATCCTCATATTCAAGAAAAGTTATTCACAGAGATTGAAAAGTTGTCGGAGATACGGCAAGAGAGGTCAAAGAAGATGATCTAATGAAGACACCATCTCTGGAAGTTGTGATTTTGGAAGCTTTACGACGTCATCCTCTTGTACGTTTTTTGGTGCCACATGCTATTACAAAAGACATGGTTCTGAATGGATTTTTGGTTCCAAAACTTCAATAAATTTCATGGTGGCGGATATGGGATGGGACGCAAACATATGGGAAGATCCAATGACATTTAAGCTAGAAAGGCTATTGAATAATGAAGAGTTTGACATAACAAGGAGCAGGGAGATAAAGATGATGCCATTTGGAGTTGGGAGGAGAATTTATCCTGGGATTCGTTTGGCAATGCTTCATTTAGAATATTTTATGGCGAATTTTATTTGGAACTTTGAGTGGAAGGCTTCAATTATCAGGAAACCTTCCTCCAGTGGCCAAACATGTCACCGTCTGAGCATTTCTCTCTGTTGTCTCCCACCATGACTAGCAACTACATCAAATGGATGTCCATAATGCCTTCCTCCATGGGACCTTGATGAGAAAATTTACATGGATCTTCCACCCAGTCTTGGCAACCAGAGGGCGAATCTTGTATGTAGATTGTGAAAATCCTTATATGGGTTAAAACAGGCATCACGACAGTGAAATGCAAAGTTTACAAAGGCTGTCATAGTCATTGGATTCACTCAATCCAAGCATGATTATGCTCTATTCTTGTAATACCCACATTTAGAAATATGGTAGCGATTATTCTATAGTCATAGTGAATATATTTAACTAGTTTTATAGTGGAACTCCATAAAAGTTTTGATAGGAGCAAAATTGTCATTTCATATAGAATCACGTGTTCAACTGAAAAGTGAGTATAATAAATATAATGTATTAAGCGTGCCAGCCATGAGAATGGAGTGTAGAAAGGTTATGGACAATACACAAGATGTGATGCCGAGATAAATACGTGTTAGTAAAGTAATAGAAAGAAATTAAAGAATAAGGGTAAATTGATCTTTTCAATCACAATTAGATGAAAAAGTGGTGAGTGTAAGGAAGCAAAATAATATGAAGAATATGATACAAATGAGGGTGATTAGGTAAATGACTAAAGGACATAGATGATATTTCTTAGAAAGTGCAAGGGCAAAATGGGAATATATATATAGTTGGCATCAATTGACAAAACCCTAGCCATTCTCACCCTTGGGCACGCCACCTCTCATCCATTTTCTCTCAAGCTTCTTCATCAAATTTCAAAGAGAATTCATAGGGTTTAGCATAAATTTTTGTAGATTTTCAATCGTACAGCATCCAAAGGTCCAAGAGGAAAAGAATTTTATCAAAGGAAGGTTGAATCATTAGTGTTGTGCAAATTCAAGGTAAGTAAACCTAATCTAAGCTTTAATTTGAGTAGTATATGTGTAAGTTGATTCTTGAGTGTTTGTGTATGATGTATGCTAAGAAGTATTGGTTGTTTAGATGCTTGTTTGATGGAGAATAATGTTTAGAAGTTCAGCCAAGATAAGTAGTTATGTAGATGTGATGTTTTTTGTTAAACTTTGGATGAAATTTTTAAGTGTTGATGTTGGAATTTGGAAGTGTTGAATCCGGCCAGAATTGAAGTTAAGTTTGGTGAGTTTTCGCTCCATTTTTGGTGGATTTGGAGAGATGTGGAAGTGTGGCCAGCCAAGTATTTGCATGTGCATGTGAATTGTTTGATGAAAATTCAAAGAGAAATGCATGCATGAGTTTGTTAAATCTTGTTGAAGAAATTGTTTGATAAAGGAAAGAATTGGAGTTGAAAGGTTATGTTAGGCTTAACCAAGTATAAGTTTTAGTATTCAAGAGTGCATTTTGTTATGCCAAAATTTAGAATAACACTTGGTTATGTTAGTTCAATGAAAGGAATGGCTTTTAGTGCATAGTTCAAGTTGCTTGAACTTGTAGCATTAGTTTGAATAGCATATTGTATTTAGTCATTGAATTATGAGTTTTGAAACTTATGACTTTAGAAAAATGATGGCAAGAATTGCATATTAAATTGTTGCAACATTGTAGTATTGATGATAGTAAAAGATGGGTGATTATATTATAATATTACAATATGCCACAATAAATTGTCAAGCTTGTATGCTTGAAATTAGAAAGATCATTCAAAGAATGGCTTAGCCAAATAAGTATACTGTTGTTTCTTGTTTTGAGATTAGTTATAAATAATATGTAATAATTGATTTTATTGTATAAAGAATAGAAAAGCTTTCCCAAGTATAAATATCAAAGAAACATCAAAGAAATAAAAATTTAGTTTATGTATTAAATACATGACCATTTTAGAAATTGATTGGTATGAGTATAGTTTTCATGCCTTATTATATATTACAAGCTATAGGATTGTGCTAGAAGGTCTTGAGAATATGTTGTATTGGCCAAAAGTTTAGTTAAGAATGTTAAAAAGAAATTAGAATTTAGCCAAAGTATATATGTTGTGCCATATGTTAGATTGAATTTACAATGATTAATATGGCAATATAGATTAATGTATAGAATGTAGCCAAAAGAAAAGAAGAAAGAAGGGCATGTATAATTATAGAATTGCGTATGTACACACGATGCATAGAATTCAAAAATAAAGAATAAAATAGAAAATTTTTAATTTAAGCGTGTTGCTAGAATAGAACTTTGGGCCTTCCAGAAAAGTATAGAAATAAAAGCCTTAGAATTAATAGAATACATGCTAGAGTTAGACACGTATTTTGGGATCATGCATAGACAACATATAAATGCATGACATACATAACATATATTTCAGAAATTTTAAAATTATTAGAAAATGTCTAGCTAGTTATTTTTCCGATTTACAAAGCATGTTTTCATAGGGTTGTTGCGTTGGGGAACCTATGAGCATTCACTGCGTTAGCTAGTGGCGACAGAGATGCAGAGGTTTCCCACATGCACGCCGCCATCAGTGAGCGGCCTCATAATAGAAAACAGAATTGTATAGTCCGCTAGAAGTACATGTGGATGAGGACTGTACCCAGAAAGAATTTCAGAATACGCTCACATGGCCAGGGTTCCAAATCCATGCCTCGGTCTAGTCTGATCGGCAAACCAGAACAGAATACAGAAAGAATTTCAGAAAGAAAGAAAATAGAATCAGAAATAGAATATAGAAAGAAAGACAAATAGAATAAGAAATAGAAAACAAAAAGAATTTCAAAAAGAAAAGAAAAAAATTAGAAAAGAATTTTCAGAAAGAATACAAACATGATCATTTGCATATGCATCAGACATTTTATGTGCATTGCATCTCATGCATTTATGCATAGATTAAATAGTTTATTTTATTATTGCATGTTTGACTAGCCAAGTAAAGTAAATAGAAGGCCATGAGAATAGAGAAGAAAAGAAAATAGCAGCCGATGAAAACAAAAGCCTACGAGAATAGAAAAGAAATTAGAGATATACAAGAAAAGAACATAAATTAGATACATGCTAGAAAAGAACAGAAATTAGAAACATGACAAATAGCAAGGAAACTTGTGATTTGTTGAGTAGAGAAAGAATCAGAAAGTTATAATCTAGTAGAGAAGAGAAATAAAATGATAAAGAATAGCACAGCATTAGAAGGATTTAGAAAGATTTGAGAAAAATAGAAGACTGCTAAGTAGTACACCTGAGAATAAAGAGAGAAAGCAAGCAGAAATTTAGAAATAGTACAGTGAAAATAGGGACAGCAGAGTAAGAGCATAGTTAGATTTGGTTTACTTACTGAGCATTTATAGCTCACCCCGTTGCTTTCTTTATTTTGCAGGTATTAGATTATAGTGGTTGGGAGACGTCAAGCTGGCGAGAGGATTACACGCACTGTCTCAGTGAAGAATTTTAATGTGGATTGATATATATGAGAAATAGTCATCGTGTAAGAGTATGTTATAACTGGATTAAGGATAAAAATTTTAGACGAACACTTTTTTTTAAGCTAGCAATTCTCTAGATTCTCTCTATAAGATACTCAGTGAATACTTGCCTAGTGAGATATTACAATTCTCTAGGCATTAGGGTGAGTCCTTCCTTAGTCTTATAGTCTATGTTGATGCTATTCTCATTACAAGAAACAATGAGAATGTAATCAAACAATTAAAGGAGTATCTATATAAGGCATTCCATATCAAAGACTTAGGGGCACCCAAGTATTTTCTTGGCATTGAGATTACTTGTTCCTCAAAAGGAATATCCCTCAGCCAGCGGAAATATGTGCTTGAACTCATATTAGATTCAGGGTTAGTAGCATGCAAACCAAGTGTCATTCCTATGAAACAAAACATTAAGCTCACCACATAGGAGTACGATGAAAAAATCCAAAATTCCGAGACTAATCACTTATTAGATGACAACTCTTGTTACCAACGACCTGTTAGAAGACTTATATACCTCACAATGACTCGACTAGACATCAGCTACGCAATACAAATTCTCAGCCAGTTTATGCATGCCCTAAAATAATCCTACATGGATGTAGCAATTAAAGTACTTAAGTACTTAAAAAGTTGTCCAAGGTTGGGACTTCTCTTACCGAGAAAAGGATACTTAAGCATCACTGTGTACTATGACTCAGATTGGGGTTCATGCCCAATAACAAGAAGACCCCTCACTGGTTTCTGCATTAAACTTGGAAAATCTCTTATTTCATGGAAAACAAAGAAGCGAACCACAATATCACTCTCGCCAACAAAGGTAGAATATAGAGCCATGACTAAAACCACATGTGAGATCACATGGATTCTTGGTTTATTAAAGGATATAAATTTGCAAGTAGAAACATCGGTCAGGTTATATCGTGACAACAAGGCAGCAAATGAAATCGCAGCCAATCCAATTTTTCATGAAAAAATGAAGCATATAGAGATTGATTGCCACTTTGTTAGAGACAAAATACAAGAAAGTATGATCAAAACAGAGCACATGTGGACCACATATCAACTAGCAGATATCTTCACAAAGTCGTTATGTTAGAGACAACATTCGCATCTATTAGGCAAGCTTGGAGTTTATGACATTTATAAACCATGAGCTTGAGGGGGAGTGTTGACACTGAGTGATGATATGCATAATTAGCAGACAATCATGTGGAAGATTTAGTGTGATTAGACCTGGCAAAACGGGTGGGTGGGCCAGGTAAAGGTCGGGTCCAAACGGGTACGAGTCTCATGGGTACGGGCCCAAAATAGGTCAATCTAAATAGGTCCAAAATATTGGACTCGTACCCTACCGTATGCAGGTGTGGGTGGACTCGTGGGTACTTGCACTATTCACTTTAGTTTTCAATTTTTATAATTAAACCCCCACAATTTATACATTTTTCATTTTTTACAATCATACCCCATTCACCTAAACAACCTATATCTAACCCGCCAAATAGTCTCTAGTCTATTCACAAAACAACCTCTATCTAACCCACCAAACAACCTCTAATCTATTAACCAAACAACCCTTATCCTGCCCACCAAACAACCTCTAATCTATTAACCAAAAAACCCTTATCCTACCGACCAAACAACCACCTCCTTGTCCCCAAAACACTCCAAGAACACCATTTGACTCCAAGAACATTCGATTTCAAGCTTTCAAGTTTCAACACACCATCACAGATCACTATTCACTACTGCCATTTCAACCACCATCATCATTCCCCATCCCTCAAACACTTCAAATTAAAAAGCAAGAAATCCAAATAAAGAATAATCTCAAAACAGAACCAACATCAAATCATCAACAAAATAACCAAATACACAAACCCCATACTAACACCACCACTGTCACAATTATCATCCACCATCCATGGCTTGAAGTCGTTGCCTTTGCATTGTTTGAAGCCGTGATGGTGCCTTTGCTTCAAGTCATCGTCGTGGCCTCACTTGAAGGCACAGCGGTGGCTTTTAAAGGTGGGGTTTAGGTGGGTGATGGGGTTGCTAAGGGGTAAGGGGAGTGGAAGAAAAAGTAGTGGGGGAAGGTTAGTTTAATCGAAAGGGTCATTATCTTAGACAATAAAAAAAACTGTACAATTCACTCAGAAATGTACAACATGAGTTGAAACAATCAGCCACGCCTGGAGATCGGTGCAAGAAAATGGTTCAATGGCTTTTGATTTTTCATTGTAAGGGTGTGAGTGTTAGAAGGGCTAGACGGCTATAGCTTAGACTTTAGAGAATAGGGAAATGTTAATTTTTTTTTTTTTTTTAATTATGCGTGTACCATAGGTTTACCTGGTCCACCTGATTGAAAAACGGGTAGGGCCGGGTACGAGTCTAATTTAAATGGGTTTTTTAAGGGAGTACCCATACCCTATATTTTTTTAGCGGTACAGGTTGACCTGCGGGTGCAAACGCATTTTACCAGGTCTAGGTGTGATCAGATTAAAGTATAATTAGCAACATTATATTATTTCCTTCCTTATATTGATTCCTTACAAGTTACATTCTACTTGTATAAATTAGGACAAACTATACATGAAAAATACAACAAACATTTACATAATTCTTCTTTCCATTGTTTTGTTCTTTATTTCTCTTTTAGGCGTTCTCAACAACTAAGTTGCTTCTCTTGCCCCTCTAGCCTCTTCTTGGCATACTTCGGTAGTTCAACTACCTCTCTTGCCAGTCCTTTTCCAAATTCTTACAAAAACCTCCCAGTAAGGTCACCAGCTGGTGGGTAAGTTAATTTTTCTCTATAAACATTCATAGTATGCCCTAATATAATTTAAAATTACGTAACATCACAAAAAGGCTCCATTTAACATGAATGTAGCTCAGAAGAATAAAGGTTTCCTTTGAGGTGGTGAGGCATTAAAATATTAGTTGGGCATAGCTTGGTGATCAGTCTCATTTGATTCTTTTATTCAAAAGAAAGACATGGAAACTTCTTCACATCTTTGCTTCATTCCTAGGAAATGAACAATACCCCAGCTTTTAAATCTCTCATTTTCGGGGTAACATCGTATCTATTCATATTCTAAGTCGCTTCCTGCAGAGAGAAAACAAAAATGGGACAAGCATTACAGACATTTGCATCGGGTATTTTTATTTTATTTTCTCTTCTTTATTATAAATATTCATTGTTATTATTTTTAATTTATGGGTCTAAATAATATCATTAATTCATTAAAATTACATTTTTTTTATTGAGTTGCTAAATAATTATTCCACTCCTAATCCTAAGCTGTACAAATTGGTTTTCTTTTTTATTATAAATAAAATAAAATAAAAATTAAACCTTATGTGCCTTAATTGGTCCATTGCAGGAAGTGACGAAAAGAAGAATGAAGAGATTGGTCCTCTAATAGGACAATGTTATGAAGATTTTATTGCAAAAACAAAATTTGAGCTGATGACCTCGGCTGACTTCCACAAAGCAGTATGCCAAACCATCGAGTATTATAATTTTCTCATTCTTCTCTAGCCATATTTTAAATTTCTGGTCACATTGGATAAATCAAATTCATTAGAATATGTTTAACATTTGATTGGAAAATTATAAACTCTTAACTTTCATTTTATATGAGCAGAGAACTCAACAAAAAACTTGGTAGCACTCAATTTCGCGTACCAAATACTGACACTCTCAAGGCAGCGTATGAGGTAAGTAGTTATTTTTTTTATTTTTTTATTTTTAATTTCATTATTTTATTCTCAGCATTTTGCTTATCGATATTACTGTAAATTGCATGCGTTATCTCCATTTAATCAATTAATTATCATCAACCTTTTATCACTTTGTTTCTTATATTAAAACTTCAAAGTTGACCTTTGATAAAGATTGGAATATGTAGAGAAAATTTTTATAGGATGAACGGTTCATGATAGCCAGATAATAAATAAATTTTTACGGATCGATAAAATTGTATATATTTGATATGAATTTTGAAAATTTTTGTGGGATCGAGGTAGCCATCCTGCAGATCTGTGAATGTCGCTGTCCCTGATGTAAATATTAATTTTCATTAAATTAAAATTAAGCAATTATGAATGTCCATGAAAATAAATTCATATATAATACGATATATATTATTGCACAAATTTTGGGAAATGTTGGAAACATTTTTCTTTACAGTGTAATTAGCTACATTCACTGTAATAATTGATATTCATTTGGCTTAGTTAATATGTCAATAATTTGCAGAAGCACCACCAAGGAAAGGGAAAATCATTAACGAAAGAAGAGTTTCAAAGGATTCTTCAAGATGTGATATTTGCCACAGGATTTACAGGTTTTGGAGCAAAGGACATAATCTTCTATATCTTCGGACTTCCGGCGACAGCACTTCTCTTAAAGCAACGGATAGCACCAAGAGCAGTTCCCAACGACATTTTTATCCCCGTTGTCACCTCTGCCACTGTCTTCCTTCTTGCTAAACTTAATAAGATATAAAGAATGGATTGTACAATTGCTATTGCCCTCCATCCAGTCAGTCGAATTATGTTATTCACGAATGTTTTGCTTATTATCATATAGATTTTCATAAAATGCGTGGATAAAAGTAATAATATAATTGAGATATTAAGAAAAATATATATCATAATTTCATATAGAGATTAATTAATTAACCATTCAATTTAGGGAAATTAGATTAAACGGTTTAAAGCTACACGGAAAAGAAGTTGTTTTACTGTAATATTTCAATTCCATCAACACATGTATATATTCACAATTTATTAATTATATACATGTTACAAACAATCATGGAATATTGCATAAGTAATTTGATATTAATACTAACCTCTTGCCATAGCAATTGTTGTTTAATCTTCATGCTTCTGTCTCTTCAAAGTTTACAAAGTCTTCCAATTAAATGCAATTTCCAGTGCGATGACTTTTAGGTTAAAATTGCATTAACGGGACCTGTAACCTCTCCCAATATATAAGCAATTATCTTTTTATCAAAGACAACTGCCAATGGGAAGTAACCACATGTAACTGTTTAGTAGTTACCAATTTACTAAAACTACAAATTATTAAAAGTGTAGGGCCAATCAGTTAATGAATTTTAATTAATTAAAATTCCAACATTCTCACATTTGGTTCAAACTTTTTATATAACCCACAACATAGTAGTTTTATAGTCTTTATATTTAATCAGAAAAATAGAATTGCATGAATCATAGCAATAAGTTCTTTTTAAACAAGTATTACCTTCTATGTATTATTACGCAATTTTTCTCTTTCTAAATAAATGCTTAAATGTGGAATATTACTTTATGAACAAACCTCAAATTTTTTGTTCTAGGTTCTTCAGAATGTTTGTTATTCTCTAGCCAAAATGTATACAACTTAAAAAGAGAAAACAAACTAAATGATAGAGTTTCAAAGAATGAAAGCATTATCTCTCAAAGTGACAAATTAGGACGTAGTCCCATTTGAACTACATGATCCTTGAATGTCTTTGGTGGCATGTCTTTTGTTAGAGGATCAGCAATCATTTGCTCGGTGTGTATGTGTTCAATAAGCACTTCTTTGGCCTTAATGTGCTCTCTTATTGCTAAGTACTTAATGTTGATGTGTTTACTTCGACTTCCACTCTTATAGTTCTTAGCAAAGAACACAACAACTGAATTGTCACAATACAAACTTAGCAGCCTAGAGATAGATTCAACAATTCTAAGCCCAGAAATGAAACTTCTTAATAAAATACCAGGTGTAGTAGCCTCAAAATAGGAAACAGACTTAACTTCCATGCTAGATGTGGAGACCAAAGATTGTTTGGCGCTTCTCTAAGATATAGGACCTCTGGCTAGTATAAAAACATATCTGGATGTTGATTTTTGAGAATCAACACAACCAGCAAAGTCTAAGTCTGAATATCTGATGACCTCCAAAATGTCTAATCGTCTATATGTAAGCATACAATTTTTAGTCCCTTGAAGATGCCTCATGACCTTCTTTGCAACTCTCCAATGATCTAAACCTAGATTGCTTTGATATCTTCCTAACATTCTAATGCAAAAGCAATGTCAAGTCTATTATAGACTTGAGCATACATAAGGCTTCCAACAGATGAAATATAAGGAATGTTTTTCATTTGTTCCTTTTCAATCTCAAGTGTAGGACATTGGTTCAGATTGAACCTGTCACCCTTAACAATGGGAACAACACTGGGTGAACAATCTTTCATCCTAAAACTCTCAAGAATTTTAATAATATAGGTTTCTTGAGATAGTCCCAAAACATGTTGATATTGATCCCTATGAATCTTAATGCCAATGACCTAAGATGTTTCACCCATATCCTTCATGCTAAACTTTTGAGAGAGAAATTGTTTCACCTCATGCAGCAAACCCAACTCATTGTTTGAAATCATCTATATATAACATAAGGAAGATAATTTTACTTCCACTAACCTTATGGTATATACATTGATCTATAACATTCTCTACAAAACCAAATGAAGAGATACCATTATGAAATCTTAAATACCACTATCGAGAGGCTTGTTTTAGTCCATAGATGGACTTCTGAAGCTTGCAAACCAAATTCTCACCACCACTTGAAAATGAACCCAACAAGTTGTTTCATATAAACCTCTTCCTCCAAATCTCTATTGAGGAAAGTTGTTTTCACATCCATTTGATGTAAATTGAAATCAAAATGGGCAATTAATGTCTTGATGATGAGGAATGAATCCTTTTTAGAAATTGAAGAAAAAATCTCTTTATAATCTACCCCTTCCCTTTGCGTGAACCCCTTGGCAACAAGTCTAGCCTTGTATCTCTCAGTGTTGCCCAATGAATCCCTTTTGGTTTTGTGGCAAGATGAGGCACTATATCCTAGGTATGATTTTGTCTAAGTGCATTAAGTTCGTCAGCCATAGCTTGAGGCCAATGAGATTGTTGGACTGCTTCAAAGTAATCGAAAAGTTCTTTTTCGGCAAATATCTGACTCATAAAAATCCCGTGGGTAGAAGAAAGACGGTCAAAACTAACATAATTGGATGTAGGACAAAGGCTACCTGAAATATCTAGAATGGTTGGTCAAACATAATTTGTAGTTCATATAGGTGGTCGATTAGGACAAGAGGACCATCTTTGGGGAACTAGCTGTAAAGGCATATCAAAAGACCTTGTAGGAGATGGAGGTAAGGGTTCACCAGACTTAGAAGATTCTGCTGGAATTGTATCAAAATGAAGATCAGTAGTGATTGGTGGGGGACCAGAGTCTGTCAGTTGTGTACTCGTGTTAATGACATGGAGCATGATGAAATGAGGAGAGACCGATAAATCATTATCCAGAAAATTAGGCAAATGCTAAGATTGTGAACTTGAGTCTTTACAAATGTCTTTAAAGGGAAAGTTGTCTTCATGAAAGATAACATCTCGAGAAACAAAAAATATGTTCTTAACTGGATCGTATAGACGGTAACCCTTCTGGAGTATGGGATAACCCATAAAGATACATCGAGTAGCTTGAGGGCCAAACTTGTCATGTGGACCAAGAACGCCAGAGTAACAAAGACAACCAATAGAGGTGGCTGATGTAAAGTGGTTTCCCAAACAGAATGTCATAAGGAGTCTTGCCACTGAGCACACAGGTTGGCATGCGATTGATCAAGTAGCTGTGACCACACATTCACCCCAAAAACCTATAGGTACATTGGCTTAGTATTTAAGGGCACAAGCTACTTCTAATAGGTGACAGTGTTTTCATTCTATAACCCCATTTTGTTATGGAGTATAGACGCAAGAACTCTTGTGGAGAATTCCAAGGGACAAAAACAAAGAGGAACAGTGAAAATTAATGAAATCCAGAGCATTATTAGTTCGAACATGTTGAATTGATGTGTGAAATTGAATTTTTACCATGGACAATTTATTTATTTATTTATTTTTTTGATATGGGGAAGTGTTTGAGTTTCGGATTGCATGAGGAAGACCCACGTCCCACAAGAGAAATCATCTACAATGGTGAGAAAAAAAAATGGATCCATCATGATTAGGGGGGTGATAAGGACCCCAAATGTCAAGGTGGATCAAGACAAAATGATGTGTAGTAGTGGTTGTGCTATATGGAAAGGTAGTACGAGATTGTTTTGCAAGAGGACAAACCAGACACTGTGGTTGAGGAATTGAGGCACTGTGCCCCAATCTTTGATGGAAAATAAAAGAATTTTTATTAATATTTGTATTACAATGAGAAGTTTTAATACAAGAAGGCGACTTTTGAAATTCTTTAAAAAAATTATCAGTTATCCAGTAGTACAAACCATGATGGACCTTACCCAAGCCCATCAATTTCCCAATTCAAGGGTCTTGAAATTCACACTTAGTAGTAAGAAATTTTAATATGCAATTGTTATTTGTGCAAATTTTGGATACAGAAATAAGATTGAAATGAAAATTGGGAACAAACGGAACAATTTTTAAGCACTACATTTTTTCTTAGGTGGACGGTTCCAATATGGGTGGCTAGTGCAATATTTCCGTTTGGCATACGTACAGAGGCAGACAACTTAGTAGACATATGACTATGGAAAAAATATTTGGGATTGCAAATAATGTGGTCACTAGCCCCTGAATCAATTATCCATATATCATCTTTAATAAAATTTAGACAGAAATATGTACCTGCATGAGAAGTCGTATTTGCTTATGAGATACGATTCAGCATTTGGAGATTGTATTGTATTTTTTTTTATCAATCATTTACTTTGAATATTTGTAAACTAGAATCAAAATTGAGATTGTTGTATTGTATTTGTATACTTGTATTTCTAATGGAGATGTAATTGTTAATGTTAATTCTTAATCCTAATTTCTAAGTTTGTATTTGTAATTTATAATTATAAGTAATAAAAAAGTGTTGAAATTCAATTAATATTTCAATGTCTCTTTAGTTTATTATATTTCATAGTGATTATATATTTTTTTAATGAATACAAATACAAAATGTCACTAAATATAACATATATAACACCCTCCTCCAGCCAGGTACCATCTAAGTATTCCGTTACAATGGAAACTTAGAGAATTAATGCCTAGAAGGTTTGGTAATTTAAAACGTAAATATTGGTTATAAACATGTACTATATGAAAATAAATAAATAAAAACTTCTCCTCTCATTTACATTACTTTCTTAATCAAACTGTCGAAATATGATTTTATATAAAAAATATGGTTTAAGGAAAACAACTAAATCAATTGTTTAATAGCGGAAGCAAATATAAAATATCTCCCATCATTTATAAGCAAGACATATTCATTATTTCATAAAACTTAGATTATAGACATCAAA
The DNA here is from genome assembly GCF_008641045.1 of Pistacia vera. Lineage (NCBI taxonomy): Eukaryota > Viridiplantae > Streptophyta > Magnoliopsida > Sapindales > Anacardiaceae > Pistacia > Pistacia vera. Next base: position 895,310 of record NW_022196290.1, on the reverse strand, counting down.
CTATATATATTAAATAAAAAACAACATCCTTTATATAATATCATAAGTTTAATTAAAACATAAGTTAACATGCATGCCCCCAAGCTTCCTTGACTGTCGCTCGCCATTACCACTTCAACCATTACCTGCAAAACATGGAAGCTAGGGAAATGAGTGCTAGTCACTCAGTAAGGGTATCGATCATTTAACCTTATGTAACATTCTCAAACTTAGAAAACATCTTATTTACTTATAGTAACACATTCTTTCGAGCTAGTATACTTGGAAAATATACTATGATAAAAATACATAAGCATAAAAGTGAAAAGTAATGGGCCCAAAAATTTCTTTACTTATATATATAATTTTGTACATAAACAAAAGTAACATATACAATAGCTTAAAAACATTGGACAGTAGTGCCATTTCTCTCCGCTTCTCGACGCCCATCCGACCGCTTCTCACCTATTTCCTACAAAAACATTTAGAAACAACATGGTGAGTACTAATTGCTCAGTAAGTAAATCCACTACACTATACTTCTATCTCCGTTGCTCAAACTTTGAATTCTTTCTTTACATTACACTTTTTCTTCCTCTTCATTCTTTCTATATTCTTTAACTCTTTCTGGTTCTCACTCTTCTTTCATTCTAACTTTCTTTGTTCTTTCTTTCCAATTCTCTTTGTTCTTTCTTTCTTCTAATTTCTCACTATCCATGATAGGAATCATAGGATCATGCATGGATGAGATGCAAATGCACAAATGCATAGAGATGCATTTTTCTGTTTCTTATTCTGTTTTCTTTCTCTTTTCTATATTTCTTTCTTTCTTTCTATATTTCTTCTTCTCTTCTTCTCTTCTTTTCTTTCTTTTCTATTCTTTCTTATTCTTTTCTGATCGGACTCGGTTATTGCATGGATTCGGAACCCTGGCCGTGTGAGTGAGTACAATCCTCATCTACATGCACTCTTACGGACTGTACGAATTCTTTTTCTTCTTAGGCCACTCATTTAAGGTGGCGTGCATGTAGGTATTTTCTTCTGGGTACAGCCCTCATCCACATGCACTCTTATGGGCCATACAAATTCTTCTTCTTATTCTAAGGCCGCTCATTGAAGGCGACGTGCATGTGGGAATATTCTTCTTCTTGTCACCCACGGGTTTCCCATCGCAATAACCTTTCTTTTCTTCTTTTTAGCACTTTGCTTTCTTTCTTTTTGTTCTTTAGTGCTTTTCTTTCTTTTTGTTCTTTAGTGCTTTTCTTTCTTTTTCTTTATTCTTTAGTATGCATGTATGCATGTATGCATGTAGATGGATTCTTCTTATTATTCTTTCTCAATTCTCAATTAAATGCAAAGGTGCAATATGGCATGTAAACATGTCATTTCCTACTTTCTCTACCATCTACACACTCATTTTAAATTATTATACCATCATAACCATACATGCATTTCACTTTGGAATTTCATCAAACAAGTGGTATGCACAAACAAGCACTAGATTATCTACACTTCTATCTTTTTTTTCTAGCTACCAAAATGGGAACACAACTCTCTACAACTAACCTCAAACCTGGATAGAAAATTCACACTTCAAAATTCTATCTCAAATTTCTCATAATTTCTTCAAACTTCCACCAATTCATCTCATCTACACACAATTTCTCATGGTGGAATTCAACCCAACACTCAACATAATTTCATCATCAATTCTCAATACTCAAGCATATAAATACATATAAGGAAATTCTCTACTCAAGTATTATTCAAATCAAGGGCTAGGGTTGGCTTTACTTACCTTGAACTTGAGTACTTCCACTAGAATCTCTTTCTCTCGGTAGAATTCCCCTTTCTCTATAATCCTAAGCATATAAACTATAAGAACTCAACACTTTAATAATAAATCTCATTTCTATTACAAGAATTCTTACCTTTGGATGCTTAGGATTAAATCTCTACCAAAAAAAATCCAACCAAAAGACCCCTAAATCCCCTTGGAAATTGATGAAGGAATTGAGAGAATTTGAGAGTGAAGGTGGCGTGAGAGGCAGTAGATAATGATAGGGTTTGTGGTCTTGAACCCTTAATATCTTATATTAATAGGCACACTTTCCCATTTTGCCCTTACACGTTCTTAAAAATTCCATCTTTGCCCTTTAGTCAATTACACAAATGCCCTTACCTTCATTGCATTTTCCATGAAATTTTCTTACTTTTCACTCCCTACATTTGCAACTAATTAGGGGTAGAATGGTCACTTTGCCCTTAAGGAAATTTCTCCAGAATTTTCCCAAGAATTCTAGCCAGCTCTTTGCCTCGGCGAAAAATTCCAGAGCATACGTCGCCGTGGCGAAGTCTGCAATTCACAACTTTGCCAATTCTCTACCTTAAAACAAGCAACACTATGGGCAAATAGGCAGCACTAAGAGTATATAGGCTTAACTAAGGGTAAACAAGCATAAATAAATGACGTACCTCAATGTGGGCGTTACGCTTATACATGAACCAAACATTAATAACATATATGTAATATAACATAGCATATTCAGTTCATACCATAATGCATAATATAATTCATGTATTGGTTTCCTTTAATGTTCATGAATGATGCACTTCAATGCCACGCATGTATAAATACATTTTTCTTTGAAAACTTTTTATTGTTTGCTGATCAAACTAAGGTGAGGCATGGATTACGGAACCTTTGGCAAATGAGCTAACCTTAACTTATAACACAGTCCCCATGGTAATGCACGCTATGGACTGTTCATTTCTTTTGGTCAAGACATGTGCATGAGTGAGCTCAAGTTCCCCATAACATGCCAACAGCTTCCATAAAACTTAAAAATCATTTTCTTCACAAAAATGCATGTCTATGTACCTTGAAATCATTTTACTCAAACTTGGGATGAAGTCCTCCGTTTTTCATTAGTAATATGCTTTACATGCTCTATTCTTAAGAAACATACACTTTCCATATATGGAAATTTCGTGGATGCATAATTAATTCATAGAAACATGTCATACTTAGGCTTGTTTATACATAAGGAAGCTCATAATTAGGTAATACATAACATATTATACATAACCTCCATGGTCATTCATTACATCAAATATATATGTTCATACAATCATTAAATAATCACAAAGATCACTCGTTCAAGCATGCTTCGAAACCCTTTAAGAATTATTTCCACACTTGAAATCAATCATAGATTATTAGGCTAAAAAATAAATTAAGAAATTGGAAGCACTTTTGAGGTAGTCATACTGCACAGGTCATATTCAAGAAGGCATATCTCGAGTTATACACAACGGATTGATATGATCTTGATCTTGTTTTAAATATTAGAGAAAGAGATACAATGTTTATGTTTATACCTCAACCCATTTGGATAAGTAAGATGTCCAAAAATCACTCAGAAGGCCACGAACTTGATAGTGGCAACCATGGTAACATGCCTTTTTAAAGGCTTTTCCATACCTATTTACCTTCACGTACTCCCTAACTTTTCCTAACCATTCTCCCCTATGAAAACATGTTAAATGATCAATAATAACCTCCCTTGTAACATGTTAAATGCTCATGACACAACCATTTCCATTAATTGCCATCAAACTTCAATTTTCTACAATTCACATATAAATCCATCAATTGCAAATTATAGCATGAAACCAAGCTCAATCTTTTGTGACAAAATTAAGGTTCCCTAATACTAAACCTAGAAACCTAATTCTTATTTCATATCAAAGGGAGGTTTCCCTTACCTTGTGTGAAGAAATCACACTCTTTTGCAAATTTCCTCCTCCTTATCTCCCATTGACTCTTTATCCTAAAATAATTCATAAGAAAACTTTATTTACTTGAAACACATAATAGTCATATAAGACAAGGAGTTGAAATTTACCTCCTAATACTCTTAATACAGGAAGAAATATAAGACACTTGAAAGATTGCAACTAAGAAGCTTGAAATTTCAATAGAGGAAATAGAATTAATGGAGAAGTATTGAAGAAGATGATGGAAAGTGGAAGAATACATGTGTTGGCCGACCTATACAAACTAAAATCAAGATTCTTTTTTTGCAAAAGCCATTCATTTGTCTTTTGCATTTAATGACTTAAAACATTATTTTCCTTTTTTCCCTTAACAATTTTCTTTTTATTACTCCTCAATCCTTCATCATCTTTATCTTGTCAAGCCAACAAAATATCATCATTCTCTTACCACTTTATCCCAAGGCATGTGCATGGTCGTTAACTTAGCACATAAAAATGGAAAGACTATTTTACTCTTGGACGTACCGATGGGTTTACATTTCTCCCCTCCTTATAGGAATTTCGTCCTCGAAATTAAGCAAATAACTTTGGGTAGCAGTCTCTCATGTCTTGCTCCACTTCCCAAGTAGCTTCCACAACCTTGTGATTTTTCCAAAGAACTTGGATGAGTGGAATACTTTTAGTCTAGACCTCTTTATTCTTTCTATGCAATATTTGGACTGGACACTCCTCAAAAATCAAATTCTCCTTCAATTTCACTTCCTCTGCTTGTAACTCATGAGAAGGATCATTTATGTACTTGCATAACAATGAAACATGAAGAACATTATGCACTTGTTCCATGCTCAGTGGTAATGTAAGTCTGTAAGCTACTTTTCCAATCCTTTCTAGCACTTTAAAAGGACCAATGTATCCTGGAGCAAGCTTTCCTTTTCTGCTAAATCTCATTACATGTTTGTATGGGGAATCTTAACAAAAAGTTTGTCCCCTACTTGAAATTCCACTTCCTTTCTCTTCAAGTTTGCATAACTCTTTTGACGATCCTAGGCTTGTTTCATTCTCTCTTTGATTAACCTGATATCTTCAATCATCTTTTGAGTCATCTCTGGTCCTAAGGCTTAAACCAAAGACTCCTTCTTTCCTACTTCATCCCAATACAAAGGTGATCTGCACTTTCTCCCATATAGAGCTTCATATGGTGCCATTTGGATAGTAGCCTGATAATTGTTGTTATAGGTAAATTCCATTAATGGAATTATATCACTCTAATTCGCTTTATGATCCATACAACAGGCCTGTAAAATATCTTCAATCACTTGATTGGTTCTTTTAGTCTGACCATCTGTTTGGGGGTGATAAACCGTATTAAAAGCTAGCCTTATACCTAGCACCTTTGTAACCCATGCCAGAAGGCTAAAACAAATCTTGAATCTCTGTCTGACACTATTGTCTTAGGCACACCATGTAACCTCACAATTTCTTTTACATAAATCTGACCCAACTGATCTAAAGTAGTTGTATCCTTCACTAGTATGAAGTGCGCTGACTTAGTTAGTCTATCTATAATCACCCATAGTGCATTATACCCTTTTTGTACTCTTAGAAGGCCAACAATAAAATCCATAGATATGTCTTCCCATTTCCATTCAAGAATACTAAGAGGCTATAGTAATCCTAATGGTCTCTGGTGTTCAGCTTTAATCTGCTGACAAATTAAACATTTAGCCACATAATCACTGATATCTTTCTTCATACATGACCACCAGTAGCTTTTCTTTAAATCTTGGTACATCTTTACACTTCCAGGGTGGTTGTATAAAGTGTATCGTGTGCTTCTCTATGAATTTTACTCTTCAACTCTACATCTTAAGGAACACATAACCTATCTCGAAATTTCATAATACCATTCACTACACTAAAATTTGTCTCTTTGCCCTCATTTACTCGCTTGTAGATTTCTTTGCAGGAATCATCAACTACTTGTTTTTCTTTGATCTCCTCTATTAATGCAGATTTGATTTCCAATCTAGCACATCCTCCAGTTACAACCTCAATTCTCTCCCTGAGGATTTCTCGCTACAACTCTTTTTGTATTGTGATCTGGAATAGGGGAACTTTCTGGCTTAAGGCATCTGTTACTACATTAGCTTTCCCTATATGGTACTTGATTTCACAGTCATAGTCTCTGACTAACTCTAACCATCTTCTCTGCCTCATATTCAACTTTTTATGAGCGAAGAAATACTTTAAACTCTTGTGGTCTGTGTAAATATTACTCTTGACAACATTTAGATAATGACGCCAGATTTTTAAGGAAAACACCACTGTTGCTAATTCTAAATCATGTGTAGGGTACCTTAGTTCACAATCTTTTAGCTATCTAGAGGCATAGGCTATCACCTTTTCTTTTTGCATCAATATTGCCCCAAGACCATTGTGTGAAGCATCGATATAAATGTAATAATCAACACCCTCTCGGGCAAAGCTAAAATGGGAGTTGTGGTCAATCTCCTCTTTAACTGATGGAAACTCTGCTCACATAAATCTATCCACTGAAATGGAGTCTCCTTCTTAGTAAGTTCAATGAGTGGACAAGCAAGTTTAGCAAACCTTTGCACAAATTTTTTGTAATACCCAGCTAGGCCTAGAAAACTGCCCACCTTCTTCACTATTGTTAGCCTTTTTCATTTAAGTACTGCCTCTACCTTACTAGGATCCTTTGATATGCCTTCCTTGGAAACCACACGACCAAGAAACATTACCCGATCCAACCAAAACTCACATTTGGAGAACTTGGCATACAATTGCTTCTTCCTTAATCTTTGCAATACAAACCTCAAACGTTGTTCATGTTCTTCATTTATTTTAGAGTAGACTAGGATATCATCTATAAACACCACAAGAAACTTATCTAGACAGTCATGGAAAACCCTACACCAAGTCCATAAATATTGTTGGTGCATTGGTCAATCGAAAAGGCATCACAACAAACTCATAGTGTCCATACCTAGTTCGGAAGGGAGTTTTTTTAATGTCATTCTTTGCAATTTTGACTTGATGGTAGCCTGGCCTAAAATAAATTTTAGAGAACACTGGAGCACATCTTAGCTAATCAAATAAGTCATCGATACGAGGCAATGGATATTTATTCTTCACTGTCACCTTATTCAACTCCCGATAATCTATGCACATCAAGAGGGATCCATCCTTCTTCCTAACAAATAGAATTGAAGCACCCCATGGTGAATGACTCAGTCTGATAAAACCTTTATCTAATAACTCTTGAAATTGCTTCTTTAACTCTTGGAGTTTTGCTGGAGGCATTCTGTATGAATCTTTTGAAATTGGTGTGGTACCCGGATCCAACTCTATACAACATTCTACTTCCCTTTCTAGAGGCACACCTAGTAATTCATCTAGAAATACAACCGCAAATTCCCAAACTATAGGCACATCATACACACTAGGGGTTGGAGTCTTCGACATATTCACTGCATGGGCTATATACTCCATACATCATTTTCTCAACATCTTTCTCGCTTTGATGGCACTTATCATACCAGTAAGTATGTGACCTTTTCCAAAATTAAATTTATCTCTATTATCTAAATTAAATCTAACCTTTTTCTTGTGACAGTTTATCTCTCCAACATCCTACCTAGGAAACCCATGCCTAGGATAACATCAAAATCGGGCATATAAAAAACAATCAAGTCAACTTCTAACTCTCGCCCATCAATAACTATTGTTTCCCCACAAAGAACCTCACTAGTTACTACACTTTTCCCATCTGGCAACTCTATCTTTAAGATTGGTTCCACTTTATTAGGCTTTAATCCTAATCTTTCAACAATTCCATAGGAAATAAAGGAGTGGGTAGCTCTTAAGTCAATTAAAGCATATAATGGGACAAAGTGGAAATATAACTGACCATTGACTACTGATGGGTTGGCTTTTGCCTGGCTTTGGGAGACAGTGAATACTCTGGCATTAGCTCCTCCAATTGTCTGAGTAACTGGAGGATGAGGGTTTCGACAATATCTTGCCAAATACCCTGGTTATTTGCCCTTAAAGCACACATTTTTCCCACTAGGCATTCCCCTTTATGTTGCTTGCCACATTTATGATAGTAAGAGAGATTATTCTTCTTCTACTATTGCCTTTTACCCTTCCAATTCTTCTTATTTACATGAGGCTGAAAGTTCTTCTTGTTCTTACTGTCTTTGGTAAAGGAGAAGGCTTCATCACAACTCTTTTGTGGTTTTGAAAGAGGATTATTTGCTACAACCACTGGTTTGGACTGTTGAACATCTCTATTGACATACACTTCTACCCATAGTGCTCGATTCAAGGCTTCAAGATATGTCTGTAGAGGCTGAGCACCCGCCATAACATCTCAGGCTATCTCGGGGTGTAACCAATTTACAAATCTTTCCATTCTCGCCAGAGGAGTATCAACCATAACAGGAGCAAATCGAGCTAATGAGTTGAATAGAGTAGAATACTCCTTAACTGTCTTACTCCCTTGCTGCAAATTCATAAACTCTTGAGTCTTAATAAATAACATACATATTGTCATGTACTCTACATTAAACAACCTTTTTAAATCACCCCAAGTGAGAGCGGCAATATTGAGAGCATGTTTGATTAATTCCCACCAAATTCTGGTATCATCTCGTAGCAAATAAGTGGCATATCGAATCTTTTCTTGATCTATCATCGTAAACAATGCCACTGCCCTCTCTACTGCTTTGATCCATTCTTCAGCTATTGATGGATCGGTAGTGCCACTAAATTCAGGTGGCTGGTGCTTGCTTGGGAGCCAATAAATAATTTCCAACTGTACTTGAGAAGTGGTAGGTGTTGATAAGTTGGCCCTGCACCCTAATTTAGAGGTAGTACAATCGTATTCTAATTTCCTAAGGCCTCCCTTATTACCACCCAGATCATATCTCCCACTGTGGCAACATCCAATCTTGTTGTAACATTTGGATTGGTACCTACAGGTGGAGTTAGAGTCTGCTTACTTTGCCTGGATCTAGTTTCTCGACTCATCTTGACACTTATAGAGTCAAAAGAAATGAACAAACTTCGTTATTTCATCAACTTAAACTTAAACAAGTAAAAGAAAAACTTACAGTGGTTAACTTGTGAGGGTGTGTCAACGTAGCATGAGGGACATACGAAAAACTTCATGAAATAACAATCTAGTTCCATAAAATAGAAAACATCTCTTAACTACCAGAACCGTGCTCTAATACCAACTGTAACAACCCCCTCAAGCTGGGTACCCTCTAAGTATTCCATTACTATGGAAATATAGAGAATTCATGACTGGAAGGTTGTGTGATTTAAAACGTAAATCATGGTTACAAACATGTACTATATGAAAATAAATAAATAAAAACTTCTCCTCTCATTTACATTACTTTCTTAATCAACCTGTCGAAATATGACTATATATTGAAAATATGGTTTAAAGAAAACAACTACATCAATTGTTTAATAGCGGAAGCAAATATAAAATATCTCCCATCATTTATAACGAAATATATTCATTATTTCATAAAACTTAGATTATAGACATCAAACTATATACATTAATTCAAACACAACATCCTTTATATAACATCATAAGTTTAATTAAAAGAAAAGTTAACATGCATGCCCCCAAGCTTCCTTGATTTCCGTTTGCCATTACCACTTTAACCATTACTTGTAAAACATGGAAACTAGGGAAATGAGTGCTAATCACTCAGTAACGGTATCGATCATTTAACCCTATGCAACATTTTCAAACTTGGAAAACATCCTATTTACTTATACATGAACCAAACATTAATAACATAAAAATAACATATATGTAATATAACATAGCATATTCAGTTCATATCATCATGCATAATATAATTCATGTAGTGCTTTCCTTTAATGTTCATGAATTATGCACTTCAAATGCCATGCATGTATAAATACATTTTTCTTTGAAAACTTTTTATTGTTTGCCGATCAAACTAAGGTGAGGCATGGATTACGGAACCTTTGGCCAATGAGCTAACCTTAAATTATAACACAATCCCCATGGTCATGCATGCTATGGATTGTTCATTTCTTTTGGACTAGACATGTGCGCGAGTGAGCTCAAGTTCCCCATAACATGCCAACAGCTTCCATAAAACTTAAAAATCATTTTCTTCACAAAAATGCATGTCTATGTACCTTGAAAGCATTTTACTCAAACATGGGATCTAGTCCTCCTTTTTTCATTATTAATATGCTTGACATGCTCTATTCTTTAAAAACATACACTTGCCATATATGAACATATCATTTCATCATGGCCATTTCGTGGATGCATACTAAGTCATAGAAACATATCATACTTAGGCTTGTTTATACATAAAGAAGCTCATAATTAGGTAATACATAGCATATTACACATAATCTCCATGTTCATTCGTTACATCAAATATATGTGTTCATACAATCATTAAATAATCACAAAGATCACTCTTTCAAACATGCTTCAAAACCCTTTAAGCATTATTTCCATACTTGAAATCAATCATAGATTATTAGGCTAAAAAATAAATTAAGAAATTGGAAGCACTTTTGAGGCAGTCATGCTACACAAGTCATGTTCAAGAATGCATATCTCGAGTTATACACATTAGATTGATATGATCTTGGTATCGTTTTAAAGCTTAGAGAAAGAGATACAAGTTTATGTTTAGACCTCAATCCATTTGGATAATTAAGATGTCCAAAAATTGCTCAGAAGGCCACAAACGTGATAGTGGCAACCATGGTAATATGCCTTTGTTAAGGCTTTTCCATACTTATTTACCTCCACTTACTCCCTAACTTTTCCTAACCATTCTCCCTTGTGAAAACATGTTAAATGATCAATAATTACCTTCCTTGTAATATGATAAATGTGTTAGAGTACGTGCCCTAGAGCCAATCAATTATTGTAGAATTGACTCTTTGTAATAATGTTCATTGATCAATAAAAGGCATTTTATTCTATATCGCATAAATCATCATTATATGTATTGATATATGTCCTTAGAATGGTAGAACTGTGATGAGGGTATCAAGTGTTTCAAATCTTGATAGTGAGAACTCTATGAGCATATATGGTGGCCATTCTAGAAATGTCCATAGCCCTAGTATTATTCTGAAGTAAGGGCACAAATAATACGGTAAGGCTATTATAGTGTTGAATGGCCCTGTCGAAAGACAGTGACTGATCTCACTTTTCAAGGTTGTTTAGTGACAACCTCGTGTAACACATGGGTGCTTGCTGTAGGCAAGTTCACTAGATTGACCCACTAGAGGATTGCATATGAATGGTAACCCTAGTGTCTATAGAACAAATCCTCTAACGAATGGTGGTGCATGTGATCCTTAGATTTGAGATCACTGGAGCGCCTTGTGCACGGATTGGTGTAGTTTGACACTAGCCTAACACAGTTCTATTCAGAGTTGTCAATATGGCAGTGATTTGGTGCATCAAGGAGTGCATCAAGACTATGTGGATCGATAGAGGATTCATTACTCTCGGGTACAGAACGATGCAATTTAGTAAATGGCAATGACCCTAAAACTGTGGCCACAGTGGGATTGAGTTATTGCTCTATACAGTTTACAATTCAGGTCATTGGTCTAGTAACTGAACACATAATATCGAGAGTAACCGAGATTGACATTATTTCTATGCCTTGGTCTCGTTGAGATAACGGAAGATGAAAGGATTGGATTGTACGGTAACCATATCATTGACAGGTAGTTGTTTCACTGAATCAGAAACTATCGAGTAGCCAGATGCCTTGCTAGGGGCCAATCTTGGTCTGTGTGTAGTGAGACGATTAATTGGTGTTAATTGCGATACTACACACTACTGGTATGATGAGAAGCCTATGGGTCACACACATAGAAGATAATTTAAGAGCCAGATTATTAGAAGGGCGTTTTCATCTTTTTAGGCAAAAAGGGTATTTTGGTAATTTCACAGTACAATTAAATTTGCTGAGGTCGTAGCTTTTATTGAATTTGTTAATAAAATTAAATAAGTGAAATTATATTTAAATATGTATTCGCATATATTTAAATGAATTATTGTTATTTTTAAATGTTAATATATGATAAATATATATGTTAATTTAATTTAATTGAAATAATAATAATAATAATAATTAAAATATCTAAATGGGGCTATTTGGACATAAGGGTTGTTTGGGTTGTGTAATATACTATATAGCTAGTATTTCTATAAGAAATATAAGATAGAATTTACTAAATAACTTTTACAAACATATATATACATAATGTAAATCAAAAAGTTCTAATTTTTATTTCATATAAATATATACGCAAAACATTGATATACTTTAGTAAATATAAGGTAATCTTGAACAATGCCGCCAAACTCCACCACTTCTTGATGTGCTACCCGATCACAAATCATCTAGTACCTACAAAATAGTAAATTAACGGAGTGAGCACTAATTGCTCAGTAAGTAAACCAAACTGCACTACTGTGTTTCCTCTGTTACTCATGTTCTGATTTTTCTTTTTCTCACTTTATTCTTTGATTATATTCTTCATTCTTTTCTCTTTCTCTTTCTCTTATGCTGTAATCTCTTTCTTTTATTTTCTTTTCTGTTTCTGTTTCTTTTATTTCTTCTTTCTAGTTTGCTGATCGGACTAGGTTGATGCATGGATTTGGAACCCTGGCCAAGTGAGGGGGTATAGTCCTCATCTACAAGCATTACTCACGGACTGTACAAGTACTGTATCTCTTTGATGTGGTCGCTCGTTCGTGGTGGCGTGCATATAGGTATACTCTTGTAATGACTGCTTTATACTAGGGTACTCATAGAAAAATAGTAAGACATGAATATTAGCAAAAGTAAATGGGCCCAAAAATTTTCTTTTATTACATATAAGCATTCTTTATACAAAATAAACTATCATTTACAAAATGAGATTAAAACAGCGGACAGTGTAGCTATTGCTCCTCGCTTGTCGACACCCGTCCAACCGCGTTCTCACCTAGATCCTGCAACCACAAAGAAAACAACGGGGTGAGCACAAAATAATGCTCAGTAAGTAAATCCTCTACTCGACTGTCCTCGTAACTTATTTCTCTTAATTCTTTCCTTACACTCTTTCTCATCTCATTTATTTTCTCTTTCACACAGCTCTCTTAACTTTTGTTATATGTCACGGCCTCATCTTACCGAAGGCACGGTGGGGTGGAGTTCACACAGCACCAACCCATTGTTCATGACTTTCGGGTGGAGATCACAAAGCACCAACCCTTTTTCATAACTATCGGGTGGAGATCACAAAGCACCAACCTGTTTTCATACCTATCGGGTGGCGATCGCAAAGCACTAACCCGTTCTCATACCTATCGGGTGGAAATCACAAAGCACCAACCCGTTCTTAGTGCTCTTCTCATTCTCTCTACTCTTAGAGTAGTTCATTCACACAGTTCTTTACTCTTTCTTAAACTAGTATTCATAGTGTAGCTTAATGCTTAGAGTAGGTTAGTCACAAAGTTCTCTACTCTTTCTCAAACTACTTCTCAAATGCACAATTAATGCATATGGATGGTTCATGTTCATTAATGCACTTAGGAAATGCCAATATGCAATGTTGCAAAAATTAAGGTTCACAACTCATGCTCATACTTCTCTTAGGCATTTCATCAAACAACTAGTGTACATACAAACAATCCACTTTATTTATAAGTCTATCCCTCTCTTGAACCATCCAAAATGGGAGAAAACTCCCTCACCAAGCTATAATCCCTACCATAACTTAACACTTCCAAACAGATTTCTCAATGTCCTCCAGTTTCATCACAAACTACATTCTCCTCACACATCACACTTCTCAATTGAAGTGTATTTAACAACCACAAAATAACTACTCATCTCAACACAAGTTCTCAATAACATAACATATATCATGCATAAATAAAACTCTACTCAAAGAATTTCTCAAATATCAACTTGGATTGGGATTTACTTACCTTGTGATGGTGTGATTCCACTAACACTTCTCTTTTCCTTTGGTAGATGTCTTTTCTCTACACCTTTAAACAATAACACATTAAGACCTCAACACCTTTATAGGTAAATTTCACATCTAGAGCAAGGATTCTTACCTTAGGCTGCCTTAGATCAATTCTCTATCAAGATCCAACTAAAAACCCTCAAAAATCCTTGAAAGCTTGAAGGAAGAATTGAGAGGAAATGGAGAATGGAAGAGGCGGTGGAAGAAGAGTGAATGAAGGGTTTACTAAACTTAACCCCTTTTTAGATCAAATTATCTTCATTCATTCCCATTTTACCCTTACTATTTCTTAGGAATTTCACTTTTGCCCTTTGAATTCTTTGCAAATACGCCCCCGTTTAAACTATTTTCCATGTAATTTCCTTGCATTTCACTCCCCACTTTTCTTGATAATTAGGGGTAGAATGGTCATTGTGCCCCAGCAGAAGAATTCTCTAGAAACTCATTACATATTTTGTCAAGCCCTTTGCCGCGGCGAAGAATCTTTCTTCGCCCCGGCGAAAACTTACAGAACCTACACCGTAGGTTGCAGGACTTCATCGCTGCGGCGAAGCTTCTTCTTCGCCCCGGCGAAGTCTGTAACACAAAAATTCGCCAAGTCTTTACAAATTTTAGGGCAACCACTCAACCAACTCACAATATCCATTCAACCAAGGGCCAACCAAACAATATTAACAATATACCATCTCAACTAAGAGCAAAACAATAAACATTAGCTATGTACCTCAAGTGGGGCGTTACAACTCTCTCCCCCTTAAAAGAATTTCGCCCCGATATTCACACAAACAACTCCAGGTAACGATTCTGCATATCTTGCTCTACCTCCCATGTAGCCTCTTCTACTTTATGATTTTTCCAAAGGACCTTCACTAATGGAATACTCTTATTCCGGAGCTCTTTAATTCTTCGGTCTAAAATCTAAACTGGGCGTTCCTCGTACACAAGGTTCTCTGCTAATTCAACAGCCTCTACACTCAGAATATGGGAGGGGTCACTTACATACTTCCGCAGCATCGAGACATGGAAAACATCATGCACCTTGTCCATGCGAGGTGCTAGTGCCAATCTATAGGCTACCTTTCCCACTCGTTGCAACACCTCAAATGGACCTATGAATCTCGGTGCCAACTTCCCTTTGCTTCCGAAGCACATTACTTGCTTATAGGGGGAAACTTTTAGAAACACTTTATCACCCACTCCGAACTCAACATCTTTTCTCTTCAGATCAGCATAACTTTTTTATCTGTCTTGGGCTTGCTTCACTCTGTTTCTGATTAACCTTACATCCTCTAGCATCTTCAGAGTCATCTCTGGCCTAAGAACTGTATTCAACTCATCCTTTTTGCTGATCTCATCCCAATGTAGTGGAGACCTACATCGTCTACCATACAAAGCCTCGTAAGGCATCATTTTAATTGTAGACTGATAACTATTATTGTAGGCAAACTCCACCAAAGGTAACATTTCATGCCAAAATACTTTATAATCCATACAACAAGCTCTCAACATATCCTCAAGCACCTGATTCGTTCTCTCTGTTTGGCCATCTGTCTGAGGATGATAGGCAGTACTGAATGCTAAATGGGTACCCAAATTCCTCTGTCTCATGTTCAACTCCTTCTGAGTGAAGATTTAAACTCTTATGATCATTGTAGATATTACTTTTGGCACCATAAAGGTAATGCCTCCAAATCTTTAGTGCGAAGACCACGGCTGCCAACTCTAGATCATGCGTAGGGTATCTCGTCTCATACTCTTTCAATTGCCGAGAGGCATATGCTATCACCCTACCTAACTACATTAACACAACACCAAGTCCTTGCAATGAGGCATCTATATAAATGTCATAATCTACACCCTCCTGTGGTAACACTAACACGGGAGCTGTCGTTAATCTCTTCTTCAACTCCTGAAAGCTCTCTTCACATGCTTCTGACCATACAAAAGGAGTTCTTTGTTTAGTAAGGGATGTCAACGGTTTAGCCAACTGGGCGAACCCTACTACAAATCGCCGATAGTAACCTGCTAAGCTTAAGAAACTCTTGACTTCTTTCATTGTCCTCTGTCTCTGCCATTCAAGGATTGCCTGCACTTCACTCAGATCCACCGAAATCCCTTCCTCAGACATAGTAAAAATATCACTTGATCAAGCCAAAACTCACACTTAGAAAATTTTGCATACAGCTTCTTTTCTCTCAGCCGTTGCAACACTATTCTCAAGTGTTCCTCATGCTCTTCTATTGACTTAGAATAAATCAAGATATCATCAATAAAAACCACTATAAACCGATCCAAATAATCATGGAACACCCGATTCATCAAGTCTATAAAAACTGCTGGGGCATTAGTCAAACCAAACGACATTACTATAAATTCATAATGCCCATACCTTGTACGAAAGGCAGTCTTAGTCACATCTTGCTCGGCCACTCTTACCTGATGCTACCTTGACCTCAAATCAATTTTAGAGAACACTGCGGCGCCTTTCAGCTGATCAAACAAATCATCAATGCGAGGTAGCAGGTACTTATTCTTCACTGTCACTTTATTCAACTCTCTATAATCGATACACATCCGTAGTGACCCATCTTTCTTCTTCACAAACAAAATTGGAGCTCCCCAAGGAGAATGACTCGGTTGGATAAAGCCTTTATCCAAAAGCTCTTGGAGTTGCTTCTTTAATTCCTGAAGCTCTACTAGGGCCATTCGATAAGGGGCTTTGGATATTGGTGCTGTCCCCGGTGCTAGTTCAATACTAAACTCAACCTCCCTTTCTGGAGGCAAACCCGGTAACTCTTCCGGAAACACATCTAGAAACTCTCGAACTACTGGCACCCTCTGAATCTCTGATTGGGGAACATTACTACTTTGCACTACATAGGCAATATATCCCGAACACCCCTTTCTCAATATCTCTCTAGCCTTCACACTACTAATCAACATACTCAACTGATGGCCCTCTCCAAAACTAAATTTATCTCCATTATCAAGATTAAATCTCGCTTTTTTCTTCCGACAATCAATCTCTACCCCATATCTCCCTAGGAAATCCATGCCCAATATCTCATCAAAGTCGGGCATATAAAAAACTATTAGATCAACCATTAAATCTTTACCCTAGATCACTACAGACTCTTCTAACAATATCTCTTGTGCAGAACACTAACCCCATCGGGTAACTCTATCTTAATGGGTTGAGTCACTCTCGTAGGTTTCAAACCTAACCTCTCAATCATCCCATACGATATAAAAGAATGAGTGGCTCCTGAATCAATTAAAGCATACAAAGGAACATAATAAAATAATAACTGACCAGTAACGACTGATGGACTGGCCTCTGCTTCACCTTGTGCCACTGTAAACACTCTGGCATTCGTAGTACCTCCAGAACTCTATGTGGGTGGTGGAAGATGAGCTTTACAATCTCTCATCAAGCGCCCTGGCTATCGGCATCTATAACATACCCTCTGGTCTCTCATACACTTTCCTAAGTGGTTCCTACCACATTTAGGGCAAAGAGGAAACCCTTCCATCCGGGGTCGCTTATTCTTCTACTCTCTTCTGTTCTGTCTAAACTAAAATTTCTTCTTCTGATTCTTCATTTCTTTGCCTTTCACACCCTTGAATTTCTCTTTCTGTGGGGCGGTGGGTGGCTCACTTGTTCCTCCTGTCGAAGAACCTACCAAGGGAATTTTGTTTTCAAAGATTTTCGCTCTCATTGCTCGCCTCAAGGCCTCACTATAAGTTTGAGGGGGATCAGAACTCATCATTATATCCCGAGCTATCTCCTGCTTCAACCCATGTACAAACTTATCTCTTCTCAATGTCGGAGTACTAACTATTCCGGGTGCAAACCTTGCAAGTGAGTTAAATGTCACTGAGTACTCCATCACGGTACTAGATCCCTGTTGCAAGCTAATAAATTCTTGGACCTTCTCATGAACTTGGTCCTCTGTTCTATACTTGGCCTAAAACTCTTTCCTGAACGCTTCCCAAATCATTGTTGCCACATCATGAGTTTCTTCCATTAATTCCACCAAATTCGGGCATCCCCCCGAAACAAGAAACTCGCATACCAGATCTTCTCCCGGTCCGTCATGAGGAATAAACCTGTTGTACGCTCTACGGACCTAAACCATTCTTCTACTATTACTAGGTCCATAGTACCCTTAAACTTTGAGGGTTGATGTTGACTAGGAAGACCATAAATTGGTTCAACTTTGTTATGTACTGGGGGAGGTACCAGTTGTCCTTTTTCGACATTAGTAGTTGGTGGTACCTGCACGGGGGTTACAACTCTCCCTTGGGTTTCTACCATAACTTGCTGTATAATCCCCCAAACTCTAGCTTCATCCAAGGGAGGGGGCGTAGCTTCTGGTGGGTTAGAAGATTCTCCCTCATTCATCACACCCTTACCACGCTTTCGGGTACTATGCCTCATCTACAAAACAACATTTTGCTAGCCTGATGATACTCACCATGTAACGCCCCACTTGAGGTACGTAGCTAAGTTATGGTGTATTGCTTGAATGTTTATTGTTTTGCTTTTATTTGGGTTGATATATTGTTAATATTGGTTGGCCCTTAGTTGAATTTTTGTTAAAGTGATTTGAGAAAAATGGAGAGAAAATCCCTTAAACTTTCATTAGGGGTAAAATGGTCTTTTCACTCAAAATTAGTTGAAATTGTGGAGAGTGAAAAGAGTTAGAATTTCATAGAGAATGCATTAAAAATGAGGGTATTATTGTAATTGAATAAAGGATATAGATGAAATTTCTACGAAAGAGCAAGGGCAAAATGGGAAAGTGTGGTTATAAATTAAAGTGTTAAGGGTTTGAAACCCTTCATTCTTCTTCTCCACCGCCACACTCCTCCCCCAATTTCTCTCAAATTGTCATTCAATCCTCCAAGGATTTTGAGGGCTTTTAAGTGGTTTTTCATAGGGTTTTGATCTAAGGCATTAAAAGGTAAGGATTCCCTCTTTATCTATGATTTAATTGTGTAAAGGTGAGTTCTATGAAGTTTTGCTTAGGGTTAAGAGAAGATTGGAATCCAACAAGAATAGCTTGGAGAGTACTCAAGCACAAGGTAAGTAAATTCCACTCAAAATCCAACTCAACTAAATTTAAGAATTCAAGTGAGTAGAGATTTCTTTTACATATGCATATGTTTTGATTATTGAGAAATTGAGATGAGATTGATGATGAATTATGCTTGTTGTTGGATATATTCGAATATGAGAAGTATATGTGATGATTTGATGATGGGTTGAAATTGGAAGAATTGGAGAAATTTTTGTGGAGTGTGTTTGCCATGTAGGTATGTGATGCTACAAGAGAGTTTTTCTCTCATTTTGGATGGTTTGAGAACTAAATAGAATGATAATTGAATTAGGGTGTGTTTATGCACAATTAATGTTTGATGATATGCCTAAGTGAAAACTGCCCTGTCATAGCCGTGACTTTCTAAGTGATTTTTGGGCATCTTACAGATTGAACTGGGTTGAGACCAAACGTAAAAGTTGTAGCCCTGTCTCTAAGCTTTAAAAGATACCAAAACCGTAGCAATCCGAGTTGTATAACTCAAGTTATGCCTTCTTGAGTGTGACCTGCGCAGAATGACTGTTTGTGCATTTTATAACTGCATTAAGTAAGAAACTTTAAGCATGAACCATCCTTATGCATTAATTGTGCATTGAGAAGTAGTTTGAGAAAGGGTAGAGAACTTTATGAATGGGCTACTCTAAAAGTAAAGAGAATGAGAAAAATCTAAGAATGGGTTGGTGCTTTGTGAACTCCACCCGGCCGTGCCTCTAGTAAGATGAGGCTGTGACATTCTAGTGAGAAAGAATGAGAAAATATGAGAAAGAATAGAGGAATAGAATGAGTAGAAGTCACGAAGAGTGGGTGGGTGCTTTGTGATCTCCACTCAGCCGTGCCTCCAATAAGATGAGGCCGTGACATACAATAGAAAGTTGATAGAAAAGAGCTATGTGAAAGAGAAACAGAAAGAGAAAATAAATGATATGAGAGAAGTGTAAGGAAAGAATTAAGAGAAAGAGTTACAAGGATAGACGAGTAGAGGATTTACTTACTGAGCATTATTTTGTGCTCACCCTGTTGTTTTTCTTTGTGTTTGCAGGATCTAGGTGAGGACGCGGTCGGATGGGCGTCGGCAAGCGAGGAGTAATAGCTACGCTGTCCACTATTTTTGATAACTTTTACTAATGATGCCTTACTTTGTATAAAGAATGATTAAATGTATTACAAGAAAATTTTGGTCCCATTTACTTTTGCTAATATAAATATATTTACTTGATGTATTTCTATGAGTATCCTAGTATGAAGCAGTTATTACACACCATGTTTCCCAATTGACTATAGCCCTTTGGTCTTGGGTTCGAGTGGTGAGGAAAGGCGAAAGAAATCCTTTAAAAGGGGGGAGGGGGGGGGGGGGAATATTCCTTAGAGTCACGAAGAGTGGGTTGGTGGTCTGTGAACTCCACCCGGCCATGCCTCCGGTAAGATAGGGCCGTAACAACTGTACTGGGTACAGTCCTCATCCACATACACTACTCACGGACTGTACAAATACTATATCTCTCTGTTGATGCCGCTCGCTCATGGCAGCGTGTATGTGGGCATCTCTATCACTCGTGGGTTCCCCACGCAAAAACCTTCTATCATAGCATAGAATAGAAAGAGAATAGAAAGAGATACTATGCACATTTCTACATCACTTCCCAAGCTATGGAAATTCTACACTTGCATTCTTTAAAAAAAACAAAAACTTTCTATATATGAACATATCATTTCATCATGACCATTTCATGGATACATAACAAATTCATTACATCAAATATATATGTTCATACAATCATTAAATAATCATAAAGACCACTCATTCAAACATGCTTCACAACCCTTTAAGCATCATTTTCATACTTAGGATCAACCATTGATTATTAGGCTATAAGCAAATTAATAAAGTGGAAGCACTTTTGAGATAGTTATTCTGCACATGTCATATTCAAGAAGGTATATATCAAGTTAGACACATTAGATTTCTATGATATTTATCTCATTTTAAAGCTTAGAGAAAGGGCTACAACTTTTATGTTTAGGACTCAACCCAGTTCAATAGGTAAGATGCCCAAAAATCACTCAGAAGGTCACGGACTTGACAAGGTAACCTTAGTAACATGCCTACTTTAAGGCTTTTCCATACCTATTTACCTCCACTTACTCCCTAACCTTTCCTAACCATTCTCCCCTGTGAAAACAGGTTAAAAGATCAATAATATACATTCAAACTTCAAGTCTTACCTTTCTCTAACACTTTCCTCATTAGGGTTTAGTCAACTCATGCATGCAATTTCTCTTTGGATTTTCATCAAACACTTCATATGCACATGCAACTACCTTGTTGGCTACACCTCCTCAACTCTCTAATTCAAGCAAATTGTGAGCCAAAAACTCACTAATTATAGCATCAAACCTGTCCATTTCCAACAATTCTCTACACTTCAAAAAATTTCAATACAAAATCTTCCACAACTTCACCAAACCATCACATAATCATACACTACTTCCCTTTTTCTCTAAATCTCTTCCTCTTGGACCTAAATCATATAAAAACCATAAGAATTTAAAACTTTAAAGTTTAATCACACTCATTTTGCTAGAATTTTACCTTAGGATGCTTGAAGATTGAAAATCTCCAAAAATCTAAACCAAATCCTATGATTTTCCTTTGAATTTTAGTGAAGAAAATTAAGAGAAAAATGGGGTAGAGTGGCGTGAACAAGGGCTGAATATGTGTCAGGGTTTTCTTCAAATAAAGCCTTATATCAACTAATATAAGCATGTGTTCCCATTTTGCCCTTGGACTTTCTATAAAATTCCATCTATGTCCCTTAGTCAATTACCATAATGCCCTCATTTTTATTGCATTCTCCATGAAATTCTATCTCTTTTCACTCCCCACAATTTCAACTAATTTGAGTGAAAAGACCATTTTACCTTTAATGCAAGTTTAGGGCATTTTCTTCATATTTTCTCAAAATAATTTTAACAAAACTCAACTAAAGTTATAAGAGCATAAATTAAACTACATACCTCCATGTGGGCGTTACAATTCTCCCCTTCTTATAAGAACTTCGTCCCCGAAATTCAAACAAACAACTCAGGATAGCGGTTTCGCATGTCTTGTTCTACCTCCCATGTTGCTTCTTCTACCTTATGATTCCTTCATAGGACTTTTATGAGTTGAATACTTTTGTTTTGGAGCTCCTTAATCTTTCTATCCAATATCTGTATTGGACGCTCCTCATAAACAAGATTCTCTTTTAAGTCAACTTCTTCTACTTCTAATATATGGGAGGGATCACTAATATATCTTTGAAGCATTGAGACATGGAACACATTATGCACTTTATACATATTTGGTGGTAGCGCTAATTTGTAAGCTACCTTTCCCACTCGTTGTAACACTTCAAAAGGGCCAATGTATCTAGGGGCAAGTTTTCCTTCACCACCAAATCGCATTACCCGCTTGTAGGGGGAAATCTTAATAAACACTTTATCACCCACTTCAAATTCTACATCTTTTCTCTTTAAATTCGCATAGCTATTTTGTCTGTCTTGAGCTTGTTTCATTTTGTTCCTGATCAACTTAATATCTTCCATCATTTTCTGAGTTATCTCCGATCCAAGAGCTGCATTCAAAGCATCTTTCTCTCCCACTTCATTCTAATATAGTGGGGATCTACATCATCTAGGATGCGTTGTTACTACAACATGCAAATATAGCAAGTGCACTAGTTGCACAAAGTAATAAAGTGATGAGTGAGTATCATTCCCACGAGGATTGGTTACTAAGCACTGAATTTCCTATTTGTTTTCAAGTTGGAGAAACCAAAAATTGTTTGGATTTATGGGAGAATATAAAACTAAACTGAAAGCAAAATATACTAAGTGTAAAAACAACTAAATTAAGAAAGCAAGATTTGACACAAGAGTAATATCAATGTAAGCAAACAGTTAGGGTTTGACTTTATTCGAACTCTATGGATTAATTCTATGGATTATGCTACTTTTACACTCACATGCATGGATTGTAAACCGAATTCCCTAAGTTGTAAAACATACCTTCTTAGGCTATGAATTCCTACTTTTCCTTATTAATCTTCCGTACCCAACAAATTGAAGATTAACAAATCCAAGTTCATTAGGCTAATGGAATCCTAGATTGATTTCATTGTTGCTCAAATCTATCTCTAGCATTCAAAATAACAATGGTAATTATCCAAGAAGCTCAACATGATTCATTTCTCAATCTCATCATGTTCAACAAGTAAAATCAATAAAAATTGGTATAATCACACAATCTATGCAATAGAATATAAAAACAACAATAATCAATTGATTAATCCATAGAAATTTGAATTACATCAAAACCCTAACCCAAAATGGGTTAGTTCATAACTAAATTAACACAAACAGCAAGAAAAACAGTAAACACAGTAGTCAACATATTGAAATAAAGAGAAAAGAGTAGAGATCTCCCTTAGTTGAAGAATCCACAAGATTAAAGCTCAAATCTTCTCTCCAAATGTAAAAGCTACGCTAAACCAAACAAAAACCGGACGAACCTTGACCAAAATGGCAAGGTTTTTCTTATATAGTTCGCTCAGAAACCTAAAACCTTTCCTAAAATAAAATTGTGCATTTTGGAGAAAACAAAATTTCACAGACTCTCGCCGCGGTGATGAACTAAAGTAAATCTCGTGTATAGCTTCTTTCGTCACGGCGAAGAATAAACTTCATTGCGGCAAACCTTCTTGGAACATTCAGAATTTACAGAATTGCCCCCCTCTTGCTTCCTTGTTTGAATCTTCAATCTTTGATGCTTTCCCATGGGAACAAACTTCATAGTGCTTCAACCCTACTTCAGAACTTTCCCAAATTCTGAGATTCGCTTACTTATGGGTCTAGAAAATCCAATCCACTCATTATTTGCTCAAAATGCACGTTTCAATCTGAAACATAAAATGTATAGAATTAAGTTACAATTCAGGCATAAACAAACTAAGAAGTATCTAAAATCCAGCCAAAAAGCCTAAATAATATAGTATAATCCTTAGATTATCAGTCTACCATATAGAGCTTCATAAGGAGCCATCTTAATTGTAGACTGATAGCTGTTATTGTAAGCAAACTCTATCAATGGTAGCATCTCATGCCAGGTTGTTTTATAATCCATACAGCACGCTCTCAGCATGTCCTCAACCACCTGATTGGTTCTCTCAGTTTAGCCATCTGTTTGTGGGTGGTAAGCTGTACTAAATGGTAACCTGGTACCCAAGTTTCTCTGTAGACTAGTCCAAAAAGCTAAAACAAATCTGGAATCTCTATCTGATACTATTGTCTTGGGCACCCCATGTAATCTAACTATCTCTCTGATGTAAATCTAGGTCAACTGCTCTGAGGTGGTACTGTCCCTTACTGCAAGAAAATGCGTTGATTTGGTTAATCTGTCTACTATCACCCATAGCGCATTATAACCCTTTTGAACTCTTAGAAGGCCTGTAATGAAATCCATCAATATATCTTCCCATTTCCATTCAAGAATGCTAAGTGGCTGAAGTAGTCCTGATGGTCTCTGGTGCTCTACTTTAACCTGTTGACAAACCAGGCATTTAGCTACATAATATCCGATATCTTTCTTCATACCTAGCCACCAATAATTCTTCTTTAGATCTTGATACATCTTGGTTCCTCCAGGATGAGCAGTATATGGTGTGTTATGAGCCTCCTCAAGAATCTTCTTCTTCAACTCAACATCTTGAGGAATACATATGCGATTCCAAAAATGGAGGACACCATCTAAAGGGTGAAATTCTGATATCTTGCCTTCCAACACTTGTCGACTTATTTTCTGACACCACTTGTCGACAACTTGCTTTTCTTTTATTTCTTCCAGTAAAATAGGCTGAATTTCCAACCCAGCAATCCTTCCTGATATCACCTCAATCTGTTCCCTGCATAATTCTTTTAATAGTTCTTTCTGCATTATGAGTCGGGACAAATAAGCTTTTCTCCTCAAAGCATCAGCTACTACATTAGCTTTTCCAGGTTGATACTTAATCTCACAATCATAATCTTTGACTAGCTCTAACCATCTCCTCTGTCTCATATTCAGCTCCTTCTGGGTGAAGAAATACTTCAAACTCTTATGATTAGTATAAATATTGCTCTTTGCTCCATATAAGTAATGCCTCCATATTTTTAGTGCAAGAACTATCGCGGCTAACTCTAAACATGCGTAGGGTATCTTGTCTCATACTCTTTCAACTATCAAGAAGCATAGGCTATTACCCTACCCAACTGCATCAACACTGCACCAAGTCCTTGAAGTGAGGCATCTGTATAAATATCATAGTCTACACCCTCTTGTGGTAACACTAGAATAGGAGCTATGGTTAATCTTCTTTTTAACTCTTGAAAACTTTCTTCAAAAGCATTCGACCATATGATAGGAATTTCCTGTTTGGTAAGAGCTGTAAGTGGCTTAGCCAACTGGGCAAATCCTGTTACAAACCGCCTGTAATAACCTGCAAGTCCCAAGAAACTTCTAACCTCTTTTACTGTTTTCGACTTTTGCCACTCTAAAATTGCCTTCACCTTACTAGGATCCATTGATATGCCTTCCTTAGGGACGGTTCGGCCTAGGAAGATAACTTGATCTGGCCAAAACTCATATTTAGAAAATTTGGCAAACAGCTTCTTATCTCTCAATCGTTGTAGCACAAATCTCAAATGCTCTTCATGCTCTTCTCTTGTCTTAGAATAAACCAGGATATCATCAATGAACACCACTATAAATCAATCAAGACAATCATGGAATACCTGGTTCATTAAATCCATAAAGACTGATGGGGCATTGGTTAACCCAAAAGGCATCACCACAAACTCATAATGCCCATATCTGGTCCGGAATGCAGTCTTGGCAATATCTTGCTCTGCCACCCTTACTTGATGATAACCTGACCTCAAATCAATCTTTGAAAACACTATTGCTCCTTTCAACTGATCAAATAAGTCATCTATGCGAGGTAACAGGTACTTGTTTTTCATTGTCACTTTATTCAACTCTCTGTAATCTATACACATCCTAGGGACCCATCTTTCTTCTTCACAAATAGGATTGGAGCTCCCCAAGGATAATGGATGGGTCAAATAGAACCCTTATCTAGGAGTTCCTGAAGTTACTTCTTCAACGCCTGTAGCTCAGTTGGGGCCATCTGGTAAGGGGCTTTAGAAATCGGTGATGTCCCTGGTGCCAGTTCAATGCTAAACTCCATTTTTCTTTTTCGAGGTAAACCTGGAAAATCATCCGAAAATACATCTGGAAACTCCCAGACTATTGGTACATTCTGGATCTCTGATCAAGGGACATCACTGTTTTGCACCATATGGCAATTTATCCAGAGCACCCTTTTCTTAGCATTTTTCTAGCCTTTACACTACTAATTAACATACTAAGTTGATGGCCTTCTCCGAAACTAAACTTATCACCATCATCAAGATTAAATCTTGCTTTCTTCTTTCGGCAATCAATTTCTACTCCATATCTCCCTAGGAAATCCATGCTCAAAATAAAATCAAAGTCAAGCATGTCAAACACAATCAAATCTACTGGCAACATTCTTCCATGGATCACTACAAACTCCCCTGGAAGCATTTCCCGAGTTACCACACTATCACCATCTGGCAATTCTATCTTAATGGGTTGTTCTACTGTAATAGGTTTCAAACCCAATCTCTCTATTATCCCATGTGTAATAAATGAGTGTGGTGCTCTAGAATCAACTAATGCATAAAGGGAAACTGAATGAAATAATAACTGACCAGTAACCACCAATGGGCTGGCCTCGGCTTCACTCTGTGCAACCGTGAATACCTGAGCATTAGTACCTCTGGATGTCTGTGCTGTGGGTGTAGGAGGAGCCTTACAATCTTTCATCATATGTCCGGGTTGTCGGCATCTAAAACACACACCTTTGGGACACTCTCCCAGATGATATTTCCCGCATTTCTGACATTGGGGAAACTCAATAGTTCTTGGCCGTTTGTTCTTCCCATCCCTCTTGTTCTTCTTTGACTGAAATCTTTTCTTATTCTTCCCTTCTCTACTATTGGGGGTATCAAATCTGTCTCTCTGTAGAGCGGGAGGTGGAATATTGGACACTACTGTTGATGGAGTCGATGAAGTCAACTTATTAACAAATACTTTGGCTCGCAAAGCTCGCTCCAAAGCCTCACTATAAGTCTGAGGGGGCTGGGCACCTACCATCACATCTCGGGCTATTTCTGGATTCAACCCATGCACAAACTTATCCCTCCTCAACTTTGGTGTGCTCATTATACCTGGTGCAAACCTCGCCAAGGAATTAAATCTAATGGAGTATTCCTTCACTGAACTGATTCCCTAACGTAGGTTAATAAATTCCTGTATCTTTTCATGCATTGTATCAGTTGTCCTATATTCTACCTCAAAAAGTCGTCTGAAATCTCCCAAGGTCATCATGGCTACATCATGAGTCTCCTCCATCAACTCCCACCATATCCAGGCATCACTCTTAAACAAGAAACTCGCATACCGGATCTTCTCCCAATCTGCCATGGGAAAAAGTGTTGTCGTATGCTCCACAGATCTAATCCATTCTTCTGCCACTGGTGGATCAGTCGTACCTCAAAATTCTAACAACTGATGCTGACTAGGTAACCCATAAATGGGCTCAAGACGACTCTGTACAATCAGAGGTACCGGCCTTTCTCTCTCCTATCTAGTGGTCAGTGGTACAACAACTGGGGTCTCAACTCCCTCTGATATAGGTCTCCCCTAGCTCTCTGCCAATACCTGCTGAATAATAGTATGAATCCTCGCCTCATCAAGGACAGGGGGAGTAGATCCGGACGGGTTGGATGGCTCACCGTACTCGTTGCATTCTTCTGACCGGATCGAGTCGTCTGTCTCATCTAAAACACATAGCATCAATACCATTAGTCAGCTAATACAAGTGAGAAAAGAAATAACTTACAACGATCGGCTATGGTACATCAACGAGGCAGGAGAGGCGCACTGTTAATTTCCCAAAATCGACACTCTGATACCAAAAATGTAATATAACATGTAGCTAGTAATTCTGTAAGAAATATAAGATAGAATTTACTAAATAACTTTTACAAACATATATATACATAATGTAAATCTGAAAGTTCTAATTTTTATTTCATATAAATATATACACAAAATACTGATATACTTTAGTAAACATAAGGTAATCTTGAACAGTGCCTCCAAACTCCACCACTTCTTGACGTCCCACCCGATCGCAAATCGTCTAGTACCTACAAAATAGTAAATTAACAAAGTGAGCACTAATTGCTCAGTAAGTAAACCAAACTGCACTACTATGTTTCCTCCGTTACTCATGTTCTGATTTTTCTTTTTCTCACTTTATTCTTTGATTATATTCTTCATTCTTTTCTGTTTCTCTTTCTCTTATGCTGCAATCTCTTTCTTTTATTTTATGTTTCTCTTTCTTTTATTTCGTCTTTCTAGTTTGTCGATCAGACTAGGTTGATGCATAGATTTGGAACCCTGGCCATGTGAGTGGGTACAGTCCTCATCTGCATGCACTGCTCTCGAACTGTATAAGTACTATATCTCTCTGATGTGGCCGCTCGCTCATGGCAATGTGCATGTAGGTATACTCTACTAGGTACAGTCCTCATCCACATACACTACTCACGGACTGTACAAATACTGTATCTCTTTGCTGATGCCGCTTGCTCATGGCGGCGTGTATGTGGGCATCTCTATGACTCACGGGTTCCCCATCGCAAAAACCTTATATCATAGCATAATATAGAAAGACGGGTTCCCCATCGCAAAAACCTTATATCATAGCATAATATAGAAAGAGAATAGAAAGAGATACTATGCACATTTCTACATAAATTCCCAAGCTATGGAAATTCTACACTTGCATTCTTTAAAAAAAACAAAAACTTTCCATATATGAACATATCATTTCATCATGACCATTTCATGGATGCATAACAAATTCATTACATCAAATATATATGTTCATACAATAATTAAATAATCATAAAGACCACTCATTCAAACATGCTTCACAACCCTTTAAGCATCATTTTCATACTCAGGATCAACCATTGATTATTAGGCTATAAGCAAATTAATAAAGTGGAAGCACTTTTGAGATAGTCATTTTGCACATGTCATATTCAAGAAAGCATGTCTCGAGTTATACACATTAGATTGCTATGATCTTGCTCTCATTTTAAATCTTAGAGAAAGGGCTACAACGTTTATGTTTAGGACTTAACCCATTTCGATAGGTAAGATGCCTAAAAATCACTCAGAAGGTCACGGACTTGACAGCGCAACCTTGGTAACATGCCTACTTTAAGGCTTTTCCATACCTATTTACCTCCACTTACTCCCTAACCTTTCCTAACCATTCACCCTTGTGAAAACAGGTTAAAAGATCAATAATATACATTCAAACTTCAAGTCTTGCCTTTCTCTAACCCTTTCCTCATCAGGGTTTAGCCAACTCATGCACGCAATTTCTCTTTGGATTTTCATCAAACACTTTATATGCACATGCAACTACCTTGTTGGCTACACCTCCACAACTCTCTAATTCCACCAAATTGTGAGCCAAAAACTCACTAATTATAGTATCAAACCTGTCCATTTTCAACAATTCTCTACACTTCAAAAATTTCAACACAAAATCTTCCACAACTTCACCAAACCATCACATAATCATACACTACTTCTCATGGCTAGAATTTATACATCAATAAACATAAAAAACAGCCCATAAATTCTCTCATACCATCACATACAAACATGCAAAAATTCATTCAACACAAGTTTTGCTCAAATTAAGGTTCAAATTAGGTTTACCTACCTTGAATATGTGAGATTACTTCCCTTTTGCTCTAAATCTCTTCCTCTTGGACCTAAATCATATAAAAACCATACGAAATTAAAACTTTAAAGTTTAATCACACTCATTTTGCTAGAATTTTACCTTAGGATGCTTGAAGATTGAAAATCTCCAAAAATCTAAACCAAATCCTATGATTTTCCTTTGAAGTTTAGTGAAGAAAATTGAGAGAAAAATGGGGTAGAGTGGCGTGAACAAGGGCTGAATATGTGTCAGGGTTTTCTTCAAATAAAGCCTTATATCAACTAATATAAGCATGTGTTCCCATTTTGCCCTTGCACTTTCTATAAAATTCCATCTATGTCCCTTAGTCAATTACCATAATGCCCTCATTTTTATTGCATTATTCATGAAATTCTATCTCTTTTTACCCCCCACAATTTCAACTAATTTTGAGTGGAAAGACCATTTTACCCTTAATGCAAGTTTAAGGCATTTTCTTCACATTTCAAAAAATAACTTAAACAAAAATCAGCTAAAGGTATAAGAGCGTAAATTAAATTACGTACCTCCATGTGGGCGTTACAGGTTGGTGCCCAAGCCTATTCCACGATGGAATAGGGCAAAGTGTGCACTATATAAGTGCAACACTTTGTGAAATTAAAATTAATTCATTTCAATCATTTGAAGAAAAAAACCTAGCCCCCATTTTCTCTCCCACGCCAGTTTTCCTTTTGCTTGAAACAAAACTTGCTTGACTTTGTTCTTGGTTCTTAAGGCTAAAGAGGATCTAGTAAATCTCTCTTTAGTTCCTTGTGGATATCTTCGTGTGGACTAACGGCGGTTCGATCCTACCCTTGGATCAGTAGCGAAACCCATTCAGAGTTAAAGTTGGAGGAGTCTCCAAACGTGGGTATGGTTTCTTAACTTTAAATTGATTTTCTGCAGATTTGTATTTAATGCATAGACTATTAAAATTTGTACCTTGGTCTTGGTTCTAAAGAATGATCCATGTTGTTTATGTTTTTGTTTCCGCTGCCATAACTTGATCGTTTCCTAGCAAAATGCTCATGACACAACCATTTCCATTAATTGCCATCAAATTTCAATTTTCTACAATTCACATATAAATCCATCAATTGCAAATTATAGCATCAAACCAAGCTCAATTTCTTTTGTGTGCCAAGAATTGAGGTTCCCTAATACTAAACCTAGAAACCTAATTCTTATTTCATATCAAAGGTAGGTTTCCCTTACCTTGTGTGAAAAAACCATACTCTTTTGCAAATTTCCTCCTCTTTATCTCCAAGTGACTCTTTATCCTAACATAATTCATAAGAAAACTTTAATAACTTGAAATACATAATAGTCATATAAGACAAGGAGTTGAAATTTACCTCCTAATATCCTTAATAAAGGAAGAAATATAAGACACTTGAAAGATTGCAACTAAGAAGCTTGAAATTTCAATGGAGGAAATAGAATTAATGGAGAAGTATTGAAGAACATGATGGAATATTGTAGAAATATTGAAGAAGATGATGGAAAGTGGAAGAATACATGTGTTGGCTGACCTATACAAACTAAAATCAAGATTTTTTTTTTTTTTTTTGCAAAAGTCATTCATTTGTCTTTTGCATTTAATGACTTAAAACATTATTTCCCTTTTTTCCTTTAACAATTTTCTTTATCTTGCCCTTATCATCATTCTTTTACCACTTTACCCCTAAGGCATTTGCATGGCAGTTAACTTAGCACATAAAAATGAAAAGACTATTTTACCCTTGGACATATCGGTGGGGTTTACAACATATAAAAATATTTTATAATAATTATTAATAATAAATCAAAATTAACATAATTTATAAATATTACAAGAAAAATTTATAGGTCAGCCCACAAAGAATAAGGGTCGGCCCTATAGCGTGTCGTGCATAGGCCTTCAGATTTGGCGAGCCAGCATGACACGACAAGGCATGAATTTCTACGGGTCTTAGCATGGCACGGCACGGCATGGCCACCGCTGGCTCTAATTGTACTTCTATTTGAAATCTCATGTTCCCTAATTCCTTGCCTCCATCCTCTCTTGTGAAGTGGTTCAATCACTTCATTATTTCTATAGTATCTCAAAACTCACAACAATGCAAATTCTCTCTTTCCTATTCACAAACCATATATGGATTTTCAGTCACAATAGCCAAAATTAACGACAATATGGAAACATCAACTATAAACTATTGACTGGAAAACTCTCTCAAATCAATTTCCCTAGATATAAATGATGCAAGAAAAGCAAACCTACGTAATTGATAAAATGTTATAAGCAATATTGAGATATTTAAACTTCGATATCAATTATCACATTAAGTAATCACTTTATCAAAAACTAGAAACTATTTGGTGAATGTCTAATATTAATACTTAAATCTAGGTATAACGAGGTATTATGAATACGAAGATTTAGGGTAAGAATCAATTTAAGCAACTGTACACAAAAGATTATTTTAACACGTGATGAAGAAAAGTGCTCTAAAACAAATCATAAATAGAAATTTAAATTAATTCATTCATTGAAATCAACATGGAATTGCATGTTTACTATCTCTTCTAGATGGCTAGGTTCTCCATCCTAAATAATAATTTATGATTTCTCCTCAATGAGTCTGCTATGTCATTGTAGTCGGTAACTTTTAATAAATGTATTAGGGCTATTATCCCTATCCTCCCTAGAGGTTCCCAAAAGTATAAACATTCCTCACCTCTCCTCACATTTCAAAAACTATCCCAAACCTTCCCTCAAGATTGTTTGTCTAACATAAATTATTAATAGACTAGACAAATTTCATAATTGACCTTGAATATACACTACACTACCTAATTCATAGCAGCAAACAATCCCTTTATCAGTACTAGTGACTGCAATCAATGGCATACCCAAGATTTTTGCCTAGGTGGGGCCTCCATGGCTTCACCATTGTTTGCCAAACAACTACTGAAAACTTTTAAAAAATCACCAAACCTTAAACAAAGGAAATAATACAATATCAAAAAACTGAAAGGAAATAATAAAACAACATAATACTTCCTACTTCAATAAATCTACGAGAAGCAAAACCTTGAACAAATGTGTTAAAAATAACATCCAATTCATAAGGAAATACAAGAAATTTTTTACGTGGAAAATCCTCTTCAATGTGAAGAGAGCAAAAAACCACAAGAATCTAACGATCTGCTTAAATCCAATATAATCAAAAGGGTTTGCATTAACCATAATCCACCAAATATATTCCACAAAAATTTCTTATTTCTCCTCTTTTTTTAATTTTTGGCTTCCAAATATTATAATATAAATTTTCATAACTTGTATCAGACATAGCCTAAGCTAAAGTCAACCAAAACTTAAATCAAGTTAACATTACATTGACTTTTAATATGAATCAACAAAAAAATGTGGAATTTTCTTGGAACAAACATAGATAATAACTCAAATTTCTTTAATAATTTTAAGTAGCCAAATGATGATGTTTGAAATGTAGGAAAGTGGTGGGTAAAGGGTGAAGAATAATGTCCAATTAAATATATTTAAGGTTTAATTTGGGAAAGCATGAACATTCTTGACACAAAACACAAAACAAACTCACAAGATCCATGCATTTTTCCATCAAATTAAAGTAAAAAACCTCCAAAAAAAACAAGTATGATTCAACCCTAAAATAAACTGCATTAAAATGGGTAATACACATACCTAAAACTAATAAAACAGAAAACAGAACTAATTGTGGCACCTTGAGTAGTGAAAGCTTCAACAATCTCAGTCTTCAAAAGTTTTAAGAGCGAGTAGCATGAGAAAGAGACAGAGAAAATCAGAGAGTATGGAATTTCAGTCTTCAAAAGTAGGTGGAGCTAGTGGATAGAATTTTAAACTTTTAATATGATATGGACTTGGAATATATAGATTAATACCAAGTTTTATATGGGCCCGGATATATGTATAATAGTTCTCATTTTTTTTTTTTTTTAAATCTGAGGGTAGGCCTGAACATATATATTAAGAATAATTTTTTTGTGGGCCTATATAAGATTTTTTTTTTTTTTTTTAAATGTGATTGTAGGCCAAAGGGGCTGGTGTTAGTAAACGACCCATTTACGCAGCGAAAAACGAAAACAAAAACAACGTGGATCGTTCCTTAGAACCAAGATCGGGGTACAAATTTACAGTTTATACAATATATATTAAATCTGCAGAAAAATCAATTCAAGGTTTAAGAAATCATACGCACGTTTGGAGGCTCCTCCAAGTTGTCTCTGAACGTATTTTGCTACCAACCTAGGTGTAAGATCGAACCGATATAGTCCACATGAAGACAATCGCAAGGAACTAAAGAAGGATTTGCTAGATCCTCTTTAGTCTTAAGAAACAAAGAAGAAGAATGAAGAATATTTTGACTTTAAATCAAAACCCAAAACTGGTGTGTGAGAGTGAAAAAGGGCTGTGTGTTTTCTTTCTCTCAATGAATGAATGAAATGAATTTCTTAACTTGTTACTCAATTAAACTTTTGTTTAAATAGTCAAGTTTAATTGCCCTATTCCCATATCTAATAGGCTTCGGCTTCAACCCAAACACCGCTTGTTTCCAAACACTCCCAATTAAGTATTTATTTTAATTATCATTATCTCATTAAAATCAATTAATATATATATATATATATATATATATATATATATATTTATATATATAAAACATTAACAATAATGATAATTTATTAAATATATACGAACACATATTTAAACGTAATTTCACTTATTTAATTTTTCTAACAAATTAAATAATGGCTACGACCTCAGCAATTTAATTGCATGGTGAAATTACCAAAATCCCTTTCGCCCAAAAAGACGAAAACGCCTTCTAACTTCCTGGCTCTTAAATTATCTTCTATGTGTGTGAGCCATAGGCTCCTCATCATATCGATAGTCATAGTATGCGATAACACCACTAATCGTCTCACTATACACAGATCAAGATTGGCCCCTAGCAAGGCATCATGGCCACCTGATAGATTCGGATTCAGCAAAGTAGCTACCTGTCAACTATGTGTTACCGTACAATTCGATCCTTTCATCATTCGTTATCTCGATGAGACAAAGGATAAAAATAGTGTCAACCTCCGGTTACTCTCGATATTATGTATTCAGTTATTGGACCAATGACCTGTATTATAAACGGATAGAGAACAACTCAATCCCACTGTGGCCACAGTTTTAGTGTCATTGCCATTTACTGAATTGTGCCGTGAGATAACTTCTCCCGTACTCGAGAGTGACGAATCCTTTGTCCATCCACCATAGTCTTGATACACTCCTTGAGGAAGCCATCACTAGTGTCAAACTGCACCAATCGGTGCACAAGGTGCTCCGGTGATCTCAAGTCTAAGGACCACATGCACCACCATTCGTTGAGGATTTGTTCCATAGCACTAGGGTTACCATCCATATGGAATCCACTAGTGGGTCAGTCCAATGAACTGCTGCGATGTATTCGCCTACAACAAGCACCCATGTGTTGCACCAGGCTGTCACCAAACAACCTTGACAATTGAGATCAGTCACTGCCTTTCGACAGGGTGTTCAACACTATGATAACTTTACCGTATTATCTGTGCCCTTACTTTAGAATAATATTGGGGCTACGGACGTTTCTAGAATGACCACCATATGTGCTCATACGGTTCTCACTATCAAGATTGAAACACTTGATACCCTCGTCACGGTTCTACCATTCTAAATACATATATCATACATATTGCAAAATAATGATTTACGCGATATAGAAGAAATGCCTTTTATTGATTAATGAACATTATTACAAAGAGTCAATTCTACAATAATTGATTGGCTCCAGGGCATCTACTCTAACAATCTCCCACTTGCACTATAGCCAATCATTCATGTATTTAATACCAAATGATCTCAATGCC
Organism: Pistacia vera; assembly: GCF_008641045.1. NCBI lineage: Eukaryota > Viridiplantae > Streptophyta > Magnoliopsida > Sapindales > Anacardiaceae > Pistacia > Pistacia vera. Next base: position 859,495 of record NW_022196290.1, on the reverse strand, counting down.
TTTCATGCTTTTGCTGTGACAGAGGCTTTGTCAATGGATTTGCGAGATTGTCGTTAGTATGCACTTTACTAATCTGCACGTCTTTCCTCTAACATCGTCTGATGAGATGGAATCGTCTGAGTATGTGTCTAGACTTCTGATGAGACTATGGTTCCCTGACTTGAGCAATTGCTCCATTGTTGTCACAATAGATGTCTATAGGATCAACAATCGTGGGAACCACACCAAGTCAAATGAACTTCTTAATCCAAACTGCCTCCTTGGCGTATCTGACAATGCAATATACTCAACCTCTATAGAGTCCGCTACAGCACTTTGCTGGAGCTCTTCCAGTTCACTGACCACCATTGAGAAAAAATACAAACCCTGATTGCGATCGATATACATCTTTGTCTGTTTGGAAACTAGCATACTTGTATCCTCTTACAGTGAGCTCACTTCCCCTCCATAAACCAAGAACTTAGTCCTCTTCAAGTACTTAAATAATTCTTGACAGCATCTAGTGACACTCACCTGGATCGATTGATATCTTTACAAGTGCTCAAAGCACACGAGACATCAATCTGGTACATGTAACAACTTTTTTTACTATACATACTTGTAAAATATATTAATAAAAAGACAAGTATATTTATCAAAATGGTTGGGCCCAAAAATTTTCTTTACTTAATAAATACATTCTTTACATAGTACAGCATCATTTGTACAAAATGACTCTAAAAAACAGTGGACAGTGCAGCCAAGTCTCCCCGCTTGCCAACGTCCATCCGACCACGTCCTCACTATGTCCTGTAAAACATAGAAAACAAAGGAGTGAGCACAAAGATGCTTAGTAAGTAAATCTTCTACTCTATAATCCCCGTGCATTACTGTCAATTCTTTTCGTACTCTTGTCACTTTCTCTAATTCAATCTCTGTTCTTTCTCTACTTCTAGTTCTCACTATTCTTTTCTTTCTTTCTATCTCATCACCATGGAGAATATCATAACCATGCATGGATGAGGCATAAAGCATAACAATGCATTTCTTTCTTTTCTTTTCTTTCTATTCTTCTCTTATTTTATTCTTATTCTTTCTTATTCTTTGCGATTAGTCTGTCGATGCATGGATTCGGAACCCTTGACCATGTGAGTGTACTCTCTCTCATGTATAGCTCTCATCCGCATGTATTCTCACTGCATACAAATCTTTTTCATTCTCATTCCGCTCTCTCATGGCGGAGACCGCTCTCTCACGGCGGTTTACATGCGGGAAATTTCTACACTCATGGGCTCCCGTCGCACAACCTATCCTCTTTTTCTTCTATAGCACTTATTATTCATTTTATTATCTAGTGTAATCTTTTTCTCTTTATTCTAAGAGAATTAGTTCTTCTATCTCTATTCTTAGAGTGTTCTTTCTCATTTCTCAAATTTTTTGTTATGTGATTACTCAATTAAACATATGCATATGGATGGCTATGCCTAGACTCTTTTTATATGCATTCATGAAATGAAAATATGCTATGTGCATAAAGTAAGGTTCTCTACTTCTACTCATGCTTCTTAGGCACTTCATCAAACAATGTGTGCAACATAAACCCTACTCTCACTATTGTTCTACTTCTTTCTTAACCATCCAAAATTGGAGTTCAACCCCTTCACATACACACATCCTGCAAGAAAACACACTTCAAATATTCCTCAATTCTTCTAATCTATCCATACTTCTACCAAAATTATCAACACATTCCACCCTCTCATGGTGGAATTTCTCCATATCAACATTAAACTCATTCATAAATTCATAACTCATTTAAACATAAAAATTCAGCATTAATCAATATAAAGCCTACACATCATTAATCATGCACACAACTTAGGTGGATTTACTTACTTAGGCTCAAGTAGAATCCACTTAAGTCTCTACTCTTGATGGCTGATACTTTCTCTTAAACCTTAAACACAAACTCAAAGGATCCTATTCTTCACCAATAAAATTCACATCTAGAGTAAGGATTCTCACCTTTAAGTGCTTAGGATCAACTTGTATCAATTTCTAGTCAAAAGCTCTTCAAAGATCCTTGGAAAATTGAATGAAAGTTTGAGAGAATTGAAGGATTAAAGAGGCGGTGAAGAAGAATGAGAAAGGGTTTTTAAAGCTAAACCTTAATATCTCATATTTCCTCCACTTTTCCCAATATACTCTTACTTCTTCTTTGAAATTTCACATATGCCCTTTAATTCTTTGCAAAAACATGCCCATTCAAACTATTCTCCATGAAAGTTCCTTGCATTTCACTCCCCACTTTTCTTGCTAATTAGGGGTAGAATGGTCATTGAGTCCCAAAAGGAAGAATTCTCTAAAAACTCAAGGGAATTTCAGCCGAGTCTTCGCCGCGGCAAAAACTCACAGCAGACTACAGGGGTTGTAGCACTTCATCGCTGCGGCGAAGCTTCTCTTCACCCCTGCGTAGACTGTAACATCAAGATTTCGCCAAGTCTTACAAATTTCAGGGCAACCACTCAACCAAACCAATACACCCTTTCAACCAAGGGCCAACAAACAAATATTAACACATATAGACTCAAATGAGAAATAAATCAATAAACATTCAAGCCATTCATCAAATCTTAACTACGTACCTCAAGTGGGGCGTTACAGTACATAACATGGCATACATGATGGATCAATTGTGATGCATATGGGATCCTTTTCATCCTATCTCTCATCTTGTGTTCTAGGACACAATTCCTTATAGAGATAAACACCATGCGACATTGGAAGAAATCCTTTCTTGGATTCTTCCATATTGAATCTTTTCAGTACCTTGTTAATATATGCGCTCTGACTTAGGCCAACCAACCTACGTAATCTAACGAAGATCTTTATACCAAGGAGTATGATGTTTCCCCTAAGTCTTTCATGGAGAAGCACTTGAAAACTAAGTCTTTACCAACTGCAAGTTCGGTATATCATTCCCGATCAGAAGCATGTCATCGACATGCAACACTAGGAATACTTGTAAACCCCGCGTTATTATTCCGATGCCCTAAGGTATGAAATTTATACCTTTTCAAGTAATTTTGTTTTTTTGAATGGAACGGAAAAGTAAGGTCAATTTACATGTATTTCGAGATGTGGCCATATAAAGTGTAGGGGTGATGTATTGAAGATAATGAGGGTAGAATGGTCATAAATTGATTGATATGGTTAAATGGCACGGTAACCAAGGGTATAAGGTCTTTTCATACAAATCCATATGAATAAGTATCATAAAAGTGCACCAAGGGTAAATTAGTCATTTACCTAATGGGATTGCTTAATTGTTAAGTGTTTTAAAGAAGTCAAATGGCATTAAATGAGTGCTAATTATTATGTTGTGGTGGAAATGACCGAAATGACCAAAATGCCCTTATATGAAAAATTTATGCCAAATGACTTATATCTACTTTATTGACCAATCACATTAGAGTAAATGGAATAAATATTACAAGGTTTTAGAGAGAGTAGTCGGCTCTGTACACCCCAAATGAATCATCTTCTTCTTCATCTCTCAAATCCACATAAAAGCCACTAATCCAAGACTTTTATTCTCAAATTTTCAGGATTTCAAGTTGATTTTCAAAGGAGATCACTACCTACACTAAAGAACTTCAATTTCAGGGTTTAATAAAGGGTGAACCTTTGGAGCTAAGGAGGAGTGTCTTTGTGCTTTGAATACTAAGGTAAGGAAAAAAAATCTCCCTTATGACTACAATTGAAACACCTAGGGTTTATGAAACTTACATTTATTTATGTTAAATGAGTGTGAGGCTATGTTTGGTTATGGATTGTTTAAATGTGTGTGTTGATGGTGTATGTGTGCATATGGAGGATGATTATGCCAATTAAGAGATTTGTAGTTGGACGATGTTTTGGCACTTTTTGGTTTTGTAAAAAGGGAGGTTTTTATGGCCATTTATATTAGAATGATATGGCAAATGATATGACTGTGCAAATGAAGGGACATGGTAAAATGAATAGATTCGGATTTGGCTTTTTAGGACTTATACTGTACATGCTTCACTAAATCGGTCATAACTGAAGTTATAGAAGTCCGATTGAGTTATTCTTGAAGTGTTAAAAACTTGAGAAATAGACCTAAAACGTTATGTTTTAGCCAAAAATCAATTCGAATTGTAAGATAAGGGAAAAATTGCTTGAAAAGTGACAAACTATATGGCATCCATTCTTATGGAAATTCCCATTTGTTTTAATCTAATAAATCCCTGAATAATCTTACTATTGAAATTCCTTGTTGTATGAGAAATTGAATAAATTAAGTTAAGGAATTAGTAGGAGAATATTATGTCATGGAGTTTTGCTAAATTGATTGATGAGTTGTGCAATTGGCCAGGGTACTGCTAGAGTAGATGCCCTAGAGCAATCAATTATTGTAGAATGACTCTTTGTAATGATGTTCATTATCAATAATAAAAGGCATTTTATTCTATATCGCGTAAATCATTATTATGCAATATGTATTGATATATGTCCTTAGAATGTAGAACCGTGACGGGGTATCAGTGTTTCAAATCTTGATAATGAGAACCTATGAGCACATTGGTGGCCATTCTAGAAACGTCCGTAGTCCCAGTATTATTTTGAAGTAAGGGCACAGATAATACGGTAAGGCTATCATAGTATTGAACGACCCTGTCGAAAGGTAGTGACTGATCTCACTTGTCAAGGTGGTTTGGTGACAACCTCGTGCACACATGGGTGCTTGTTGTAGGCGGATATACCGCAGTAAGTTCACTGGACTGACCCACTAGAGGATTCCATATGGATGGTAACCCAGTGTCTATGGAACAAATCCTCTAACGAATGGTGGTGCATGTGATCCTTAGACTGAGATCACCGGAGCGCCTTGTGCACCGATGGTGCATTTGACACTAGCCTGACACAGTTTTCTCAGAGCGTCAATACGGTGGTGATTGGCTGCATCAAGGAGTGTATCAGACTATGGTGGATAGACAGAGGATTCATCACTCCAGGTACGGGAAAGTTATCTCACGACGCAATTCAGTATATGGCAATGACACTAAAACGTGGCCACAGTGGGATGAGTTGTTGCTCTATCCAGATTATAATACAGGTCATTGGTCCAGAAACTGAATACATAATTCGAGAGTAACCAGAGGTTGACACTATTCTAGCCTTCGTCTCATCGAGATAACGAATGATGAAAGGATCGAATTATGCGGTAACCATATCGTTGACAGGTAGCTGCTTTATTGAATCTGAATCTATCGGGTGGCCATGATGCCTTGCTAGGGGCCAATCTGGTCTGTGTATTAGTGAGATGATTAATTGGTGTTAATCGTGATACTATACACTGCGATGATGAGGAGCCTATGGGTCACACACATGAAGTAATTTAAGAGCCAAGAAGAAAGAAGGTTGTTTTCGTTTTTTAGGCGAAAGGGTATTTTGATAATTTCACAATGTAATTAAATTTGCTGGGGTGTAGCCTTTATTTAATTTGTTAGAAAATTAAATAGTGAAATACGGTTAAATGTGTGTTCGCACATATAATTAAATCATCATTATTGTTAAATGTAATAAATATAATTGATTTTAATTGAGATAATGATGAATTAAATTAAAATATCTAATGGGAGTGTTTGGCAACAAGGGTGTTTGGGTTGGAGCCTAAGCCCATTCCATGTGGGAATAGGCAACTGGTTTGCCTATAAAAGGAGAAGGTTTTGGTGATTTGTTAATTATTCATTTTTGCCTTTTGATTAAAGAAAAGAAAAACACAACAACCCATACACTCTCCCCACGCCACTTTCACTGTTTGATTGAAAAATCAAGTTTTTCCTTTTTGTTCTTCTTGATTCTTAAGGCCAAGGAGGATCTAGCAAATCCCTCCTTGGTCCTTGGTGATTGCTTCGTGTGGACTTCTTGGTTCGATCCTACACTTGGATCGGTAGCAAACAATTCAGAGACAATATAGGCGGAGCCTCCAACGTGGGTATGAATCTAAACTTTGGATTTACTTTTCTTCAGATCTTTGATATAATACATAAACTGTAAAATTGTGCCTGATTTGGGTTCTAAGGAACGATCCATGGTTGTAAAATTTTGTTTTTCTGCTACGCAACCGAGTCATTTCCTAACAGTGGTATCAGAGCCTAGAGTACTAGATTTTACAATTTTATGAATGGTTGATTACATGTGTTTGTTGATAAAATGTTGCCTTGATGAATGCCATGAAAACCCAGATTTTGTAAATCTGAAAAATCTGTAAATCCACTTTTGAATGATGAATCAATTGTAAATTGGTTTAATAAGTGTTCATGAATGTGATATTGGTTGGTTAATATCCTAGTGAACGTGGGGGCGTTTGATTTGATTTGGATTAGTGTTTGTACACAAAAAACTGCAAAAACGCAAACTGTACAATGGTGATTTCCAGGTCTCACTGCGGCGAAGTGCCTCTAGAGAAGTCTATGGCAGTGAAGTAATACAGTAAAACCTCGCGCGGCGAAGATAAAACCTTCACCGCAGCGAGGTATGTAGCTTCCTCGCTGCGGCGAAGATAAAACCTTCGCCCTGGCGAAGCTGTAGCTTTTTCATTTTGTATTTTTGCGAAAGGAAAACTGCAGTTTTTAATAACCTATAAAGCCAATGTACATTCTGCACATTAAGAGGGTAATTAATATATAACCACACGATTCAAAAATTGATTGTTTTTGAAATGTATGCTTAGTACTTGTTTTATATTGCATGGTGCCCGGTACATGAGCCTTAGACCTAAGGGTGAATGTTTTAAATTATTTGGGTATGTATGGTTGTAATATTTTTTTTTTAATAGGGCCTGCGTGTCCTGCCTTCTTTCTCTTCTCGATGTACATTCTTTTCTCATCTCATTCCCCTCGAATGTAAATCGAGGTTTCTAAATTTGTTAATGTAAAATTAGTTTAATATAATTTTATTGTAAATTTAGAATTATGTTTTTGTAATGTACTTGGAATCAGAGCAAAGGACGAGGCAACCGTACTTGAAGACTAAGATGTTTATTACAGGACTCCTAGGTGACCCACCAATTCCTTAGGCTCGAGAGATCGGTTTTAGTTGGGCCATGTACCGACACGTTTTAATATTGTGTTTAGAATGCATGCTAAGGTTGAATGTTGAATAACATGCCAAACATGTCATTCTAACAAAGATATAATCTGATGAGACATTAAATAACAAACCCTCAACTAAAGTATATTAAGTCATGTAAACCTTCCATCACCATGGTTTTAATCAAACCATTGTTTGTCAAAACCTTGTTCACCAAAGCGAAGGGTACACTTCTACCAGTGGGAGGTTAAATGCATTGGAGTTTTCCTTAATGTGATGGCTCGACTTAAAATGACGGTTTTGCTTGTTCGCCAAAGCGAAGGTTGATAAACGCGTCATAGGCATAGTAGAGCAGTATACATATTGTGTGTACATGGTGACATGTAGTGTCCATCTACTGATACTAAGAATCACACTTGAGGACAATGGTTGGACCATTGAATTGTGTGATTGGCTTGTTGGCTTTTTCACATTTGAGGTTGATAGTAGGAGCTATAACTGGTGTGGATTAAGTTTGTGGCCAACCTGATCAACTCATTTTGGCTTGTTCGCCAAAGCAAAGGGCAGGATGGGATCCGGTCCACTAGGAAGGTCAACGGCTTCCCGAGTTAATAGTGAGGGCTATTGGCTTGAGTAAAATAGTGGAGCATCGTTTAATAAAAGACTATATTAAAAATAATGAACTTTATAAAACTTTATCTTCTGCAATTATGGATTCACCAAAATGAGCATTATGAACCTACGACCGATAATCGAAAAAGAAAAGAGGTTGGATGGATCCAATTTCTCTTACTGGTATCGAAATCTTCAGATATACTCAAGTCAGAAAAGAAATTGTATATCCTTGAAGAGCCATACTTGGTTGCACGATCCTGATGCCACTCAGGAAGTAAAGGATACTTATCAAAAGTTCCTTGTGATGATCTAATAACGTACAATGCTTGATGTTAGCATTGATGACACCTATGCTGCAAAAGCAGCATGAGAATATGGATGATTCTTCCATTTCTACACCTCAAGGGCTATTTGAAACAAATGCTCGACATGAGAGGTACAAGGTGTTGAAAGCATGTTTGGGAGTCGTCTGACTGAGGGAGCCCAAGATGGTCCTATGTGCTCAAGATAATCAAGCACATAGAGAGGCTTGAGACTTTGGGATGTGGCTTGGATGCAGAATTACAATGGATTTAATTCTGCAATCATTGCTTGACTCTTATGCTCCGTTCAGAGAATTTCAATATGAACCGATAGAGAAACCCTGTAAACTTTTGAACATGCTGAGGACTGCATAGCAGGACTTGAAAAAGTCCAAGCCTGTTTACTGGTTGTGCCAGTAAAGCTAAGGCAATGGCAAGGGTAAGGCTAAGGCCAAGCCCAAGCCCAAGCCCAAGCCCAAGCCCAAGCCCAAAGGACAGGTTGCTCTTGATCCTGAGAGTGGCATAGGGAAGGGCAAGGTAGTCTGCTTCTTTTGTGGAAAGCTTGGCCATTGAGGAAACACTGCAAGGCTTTCCTCGCAAGCAGAAGAAGTTAGAGGCTACACGTCAGGTACTTTCATGATTGAGATTAACTTCTCCTCAACATCTTAGGTCATTGACACAGGAGTGGTACTCACATTGTATTGAGTGCAGGAACTAAGGCAAGTATAGTGCTCCGAAGGGAGAGGTGACCTATGAGTTGGAAATGGAGCACATGGGGCTGCATTGGCTGTAGGGACTTAATGTTATCTTTGCCTACGGGCTTGTTATTAGTACTACATAACTGTTATCACGTACCTTCTATTTCTAGAAATATTATTTCAGTATCTTTGGATAATATAGGGTATCATTTTGAGATATCTAAGGATTGTTGTCCTTTAGTTTGAAGGTATTCTATTTGGAATTGCAAGGTTAAAATGGATTATAGTTCATGATTTAAATAATAAAGATATTCTCAATATTGAAACAAGAAAGTAAACATAGCGACCAAACCAAACAATATCTCTGGCATTGTAGATTGTGTCATGTTAATAAGACTCGCATTGCAAAACTTCAAAGGGATGGAGTTTGGCCCCTTTTAACTTTAGTCATTTAGGTATGCGAGGTCATGCCTTTTAGGCAAGATGACAAGTCTCCTTTCACAGGACAAAGTGAAGGGCTACTAAACTGTTAGGCATCATCCACAGTGATGTATGTGGTCCCTAACAGTTGAAGCTAGAGGTGGATATTCATACTTCATCACATTTACTGATGATTTCAGTAGATATGGTTATGTCTACCTTAGAGACATAAATTGAAGCCTTTGATAATTCAAGGAGTTCAGGAATGAAGTACAGATATGTTGGGCAAAAGTATAAGCTCTTCGTCGAATCGAGGAGGTGAATACTTAGCTCAGGGTTTTCAGAGTACTGAAGGAAGTGGGATAGTATCACAACTCACCCCTCCTTCACACCCAACACAATGGAGTGTCAGAAAGGAGGAATAGAACCTTACTTGATATGGTTAGGTCCATGATGAGTTTTAGTGATTTACTTGCATCGTTTTGGGGTTATGCCATAGAGACGTGCACTCACGTTTTGAACATGTGCCATCAAAGTCTGTAGATAAGACTCCATATGAGCTATGGAGTGGGCGAAAGCCCAACTTGTCTTATCTAAGGATTTGGGGTTGCGAAGCTTATGTTAAGAAATTGACTTCAAACAAGCTGGGTCTAAAATCCTGTAAATGATATGTGGGGGATCCAAAGGAGACCAAAGGATACTATTTGTACCACCCAAAAGAGCGCAAATTTTTGTTGCTCGATCTAGTGTCTTCCAGAATAGGATATTTTCTAAGACATACTAGTAGGAGAAAAGTAGAACTCGATGAAGTTCTAGAACCACAAGATATACTAGACGAAGGACGGGATGATGTGCCACAAGAAGTGGTTGAGCACATGAGGAGGTTACTCCACAACTATGATCAAGTGAATCACCTCAGGTAGCACAGGAGCTACGTAGATCTGGGAGAGTACGCCATGAGCGAGAGATACGGTTATTGTGACTCAACATGGTGATGTACTAGTTACCAAGACATGAGCCCAGAACCTCGAAGAGCTATATCGGATCCAGATTCCGTTAAATTGCTTGAAGCCATGAAATCTGAGATGGACTCCATGTACCAGAACCAAGTGTGGTCTCTGGTGGAACCACCTGAAAGGGTAAAACCCATAGGGTGTAAATGGGTCTTCAAGAAGAAAACTGACATGGATGGCAACGTGCATACTTATAAAGCACGGCTGGTCGCCAAAGGTTTCAAACAAATTCATGGCATTGACTATGAAGAAACCTTTTCGCCGGTTGCCATGATTAAATCCATCCGAATTATGGTTGCAATTGCTACATATCATAACTATGAGATTTGGCAAAGAGATGTCAAAACTGCTTTCCTGAACGGAAACCTTGAGGAGGATGTGTATATGACACAACCTAATGGTTTTGTTCTTGATAGTCAAGCTAATAAGGTATGCAAGATGCAGAGATCCATTTATGGACTCAAGCAAGCTTCAAGGAGCTGGAACATTCATTTTGATGAAGCCATAAAAGAATTTCGTTTTATCAAAAAACGAAGATGAGCCCTGTGTTTACAAGAAAGTGAGTAGGAGCACAGTAGTATTCCTAGTGTTGTATGTCGATGACATACTTCTGAAGGGTCTGGACCATCTAGACTTAAGTTTTCCAGGTAATAGCCTAAGTCTAGAATTATACAACAACACTTTCTGACCCACTTCAAAGTTCTTCTTTCGGATATGCTTGTCATGCCACCTTTTTATCTTTTCTTTGTAAATCCGAACATTTTCATATGCTTCGTGGCAGAACTCCTCGAGTTCATTCAAAGTCAGCATCCTTTCTTCCCCAGCAACTCGTAAATCCATATTGAGCTGCTTGATTGCCCAGTATGCCTTATGCTCGAGTTCTACCGGCAAGTGACATGGCTTCCCATAGACCATTCTAAATGGAGACATACCAATCGGAGTCTTAAATGCAGTGCGGTAAGCCCATAATGAATCATCCAACTTCAGTGACCAATCCTTCCTCGATACATTGACTGTCTTTTCTAAATTTCCCTTTAGTTCTCTGTTCGACAGTTCCACTTGTCCGCTAGTCTGTGGATGGTATGGTGTCGCAACTCTATGTTTCACCCCATATTTTCCCAATAGTGCATCCAATTTCCTGTTGCAAAAAATGTGATCCTCCATCACTAATGATTGCTTGTGGTACTCTGAATCTTGAAAAAATGTTCTTTCTCACAAAATTAACCACCACCCTAGCATCATTGGATGGCAATGCAGCTACTTCCACCCAGGTTGATATGTAATCCACCACTACCAAAATGCACATATTTCCATAAGAATTAGGGAAAGGACCCATGAAGTCAATTCCCCACATATTGAACATCTCAACAACTAGGACATTGTTCAACGACATCAAATCTTTCTTCGAAGTATTTCCACTCCATTGGCATTGGCCCCATTCCTGAACCATCCGAAAAGAATCCTTGAAAAGGGTTGGCCAATAAAACCCAGATTGAAGAACCTTGGCTGTTGTCCTTGCTCCTCCAAAAGGGCCACCCACTTCCCTCTCATGACAATGCCTTAGAATACTCTCCATTTCCTCTTCTAGGACACATCTACATATCATTTGATCAGCATAGTGTCTATACAGAAACGGCTCTTCCTAGAAGTAATACTTCAAATCTGAGAAAAACTTCCTTTTTTGTTGGAAGGTCATGCCAATCGGGAGCACTCTCGATGACAAGTAGTTTGCAAAATCTGCATACCACGGTGCTTCCTCTACTCTCATCAATTTCTCATCCGGGAAAGTTTCCCTGATTTGGGTTTCCTCTTCATTTCCCCAAATTGGTCGTTCAATCCTTGACAAATGGTCCACCACCACATTTTCTGACCCTTTCTTATCTCATATCTCCAACTCAAACTCTTGTAGCAATAAGATCCATCTTATCAGCCGAGGTTTCGCTTCTTGCTTTGCCAATAGGTGCTTGAGTGCTGAATGGTCCGTGTAAACTATCACCTTGGCACCTAGCAAATATGAACGAAATTTGTCAAAAGCAAAAACCACAGCCAACAATTGTTTTTCAGTGGTGGTGTAATTTTGCATTAGTGAGTGTTCTGCTAGCATACTGAATTACATGCAACACTTTGTTTTTCCTCTGTCCTAACACTACTCCTAATGCAAAATCACTAGTATCACACATCAATTCAAATGGCATTCCCCGATCGGAAACTGCAATAATAGGTGCAGACACTAATAAATTTTTTAGAGTTTGAAAGGCATGCATGCATTCATCATTAAAATCAAAAGCAACATCTTTAATCAATAAATTGCAAAGGGNAAGCCCATTCCATGTGGGAATAGGGCAACTTGGTTTGCCTATAAAAGGAAAGGTGTTTGTGTGATTTGTTAATTAATTCATTTTTGCCTTTTGATTAAAGAAAAAAAAAACACAACAACCCATACACTCTCCCACGCCACTTTTCACTATTTGATTGAAAAATCAAGTTTTTCCTTTTTGTTCTTCTTGATTTCTTAAGGCCAAGGAGGATCTAGCAAATCCCTCCTTGGTCCTTGGTGATTGTCTTCGTGTGGACTTCTTGGTTCGATCCTACACTTGGATCGGTAGCAAACACATTCAGAGACAATATAGGCGGAGCCTCCAACGTGGGTATGAATCTAAACTTTGGATTTACTTTTTCTGCAGATTCTTGATATAATACATAAACTGTAAAATTGTGCCTTGATTTTGGGTTCTAAGGAACGATCCATGGTTGTAAAATTTTTGTTTTCTGCTACGCAACCGAGTCATTTCCTAACAGTGGTATCAGAGCCTAGAGTACTAGATTTTACAATTTTTATGAATGGTTGATTACATGTGTTTGTTGATAAAATGTTGCCTTGATGAATCTGCCATGAAAACCCAGATTTTGTTAAATCTGAAAAATCTGTAAATCCACTTTTGAATGAATGAATCAATTGTTAAATTGGTTTAATAATGTGTTCATGAATGTGATATTGGTTGGTTAATATCCTAGTTGAACGTGTGTGCGTTTGATTTGATTTGGATTAGTGTTTGTACACAAAAAACTNTTTATATATATAAAACATTTAACAATAATGATAATTTATTTAAATATATACGAACACATATTTAAACGTAATTTCACTTATTTAATTTTTCTAACAAATTAAATAATGGCTACGACCTCAGCAAATTTAATTGCATGGTGAAATTACCAAAATACCCTTTCGCCCAAAAAGACGAAAACGCCCTTCTAACTTCCTGGCTCTTAAATTATCTTCTATGTGTGTGAGCCATAGGCTCCTCATCATATCGATAGTCTATAGTATCGCGATTAACACCAACTAATCGTCTCACTATACACAGATCAAGATTGGCCCCTAGCAAGGCATCATGGCCACCTGATAGATTCGGATTCAGCAAAGTAGCTACCTGTCAACGATATGGTTACCGTACAATTCGATCCTTTCATCATTCGTTATCTCGATGAGACAAAGGCATAAAAATAGTGTCAACCTCCGGTTACTCTCGATATTATGTATTCAGTTATTGGACCAATGACCTGTATTATAAACCGGATAGAGCAACAACTCAATCCCACTGTGGCCACAGTTTTAGTGTCATTGCCATTTACTGAATTGTGCCGTGAGATAACTTCTCCCGTACTCGAGAGTGACGAATCCTTTGTCCATCCACCATAGTCTTGATACACTCCTTGAGGAAGCCAATCACTAGTGTCAAACTGCACCAATCGGTGCACAAGGTGCTCCGGTGATCTCAAGTCTAAGGACCACATGCACCACCATTCGTTAGAGGATTTGTTCCATAGACACTAGGGTTACCATCCATATGGAATCCACTAGTGGGTCAGTCCAATGAACTTGCTGCGATGTATTCGCCTACAACAAGCACCCATGTGTTGCACCAGGCTGTCACCAAACAACCTTGACAATTGAGATCAGTCACTGCCTTTCGACAGGGTTGTTCAACACTATGATAACTTTACCGTATTATCTGTGCCCTTACTTTAGAATAATATTGGGGCTACGGACGTTTCTAGAATGACCACCATATGTGCTCATACGGTTCTCACTATCAAGATTTGAAACACTTGATACCCTCGTCACGGTTCTACCATTCTAAATACATATATCAATACATATTGCAATAATAATGATTTACGCGATATAGAAGAAAATGCCTTTTATTGATTAATGAACATTATTACAAAGAGTCAATTCTACAATAATTGATTGGCTCCAGGGCATCTACTCTAACAATCTCCCACTTGCACTATAGCCAATCATTCATGTATTTAATACCAAATGATCTCAAATGCCTTTCATGCTTTTGCTGTGACAGAGGCTTTGTCAATGGATTTGCGAGATTGTCGTTAGTATGCACTTTACTAATCTGCACGTCTTTCCTCTCAACTATCTGTCTGATGAGATGGAATCGTCTGAGTATGTGTCTAGACTTCTGATGAGACTATGGTTCCCTGACTTGAGCAATTGCTCCATTGTTGTCACAATAGATGTCTATAGGATCAACAATCGTGGGAACCACACCAAGTTCAGTAATGAACTTCTTAATCCAAACTGCCTCCTTGGCCGTATCTGACAATGCAATATACTCAACCTCTATTATAGAGTCCGCTACAGCACTTTGCTTGGAGCTCTTCCAGTTCACTGCACCACCATTGAGAAAAAATACAAACCCTGATTGCGATCGATAATCATCTTTGTCTGTTTGGAAACTAGCATCATTGTATCCTCTTACAGTGAGCTCATCTTCCCCTCCATAAACCAAGAACATANATCTACTCTAACAATCTCCCACTTGCACTATAGCCAATCATTCATGTATTTAATACCAAATGATCTCAAGTGCCTTTCATGCTTCTGCTGCGACAGAGGCTTTGTCAATGGATCTGCGAGATTGTCATCAATATGCACTTTACTAATCTACACGTCTTTCCTCTCAACTATCTCTCTGATGAGATGGAATCGTCTGAGTATATGTCTAGACTTTTGATGAGACCGTGGTTCCCTGACTTGAGCAATTGCTCCATTGTTGTCACAATAGATGTCTATAGGATCAACAATCGTGGGAACCATACCAAGTTTAGTAATGAACTTCT
This sequence comes from Pistacia vera, assembly GCF_008641045.1. NCBI lineage: Eukaryota > Viridiplantae > Streptophyta > Magnoliopsida > Sapindales > Anacardiaceae > Pistacia > Pistacia vera. The sequence goes on along the minus strand of NW_022196290.1, from coordinate 844,207 downwards.
TAATCTAGACTGCCTCCTTGCCCGCATCTGACAATGCAATATACTTAGCCTCCATTGTAGAGTCCGCTACAGCGCTTTGCTTGGAGCTCTTCCAGCTCACTATACCACCATTGAGACAAAATACAAACCCTGATTGTGATCGATAATCGTCTTTTTCTGTTTAGAAACTAGCATCCTTGTATCCTCTTATAGTGAGCTCATCTTCCCCTCCATAAACCAAGAACTTAGTCCTTTTCAGGTACTTAAGAATATTCTTGACAGCCATCCAGTGACGCTCACCTGGATCCGATTGATATCTACTAGAAGTGCTCAAAGCACACGAGACATCAATCCGAGTACATAACATGGCATACATGATGGATCCAATTGCTGATGCATATGGGATCCTTTTTATCCTATCTCTCTTATCTTGTGTTCTAGGACACAATTCCTTATAGAGATAAACACCATGTGACATTGGAAGAAATCCTTTCTTGGATTCTTCCATATTGAATCTTTTCAGTACCTTGTCAATATATGCACTCTGACTTAGGCCAAGCAACCTACGCGATCTATCACGATAGATCTTTATACCAAGGATGTAGGTTGCTTCCTCTAAGTCTTTCATGGAGAAGCACTTGGATAACCAATTCTTTACCGACTGCAAATTCGATATATCATTCCTAATCAGAAGCATGTCATCGACATGCAACACTAGGAATACTACTGTGCTCCCACTCACTTTCTTGTAAACACAGGGCTCATCTTCGTTCCTGATAAAACCAAATTCTTTTACGGCTTCATCAAAATGAATGTTCTAGCTCCTTGAAGCTTGCTTGAGTCCATAAATGGATCTCTACAACTTGCATACCTTATTAGCTTGTCCATCAAGAATGAAACCATTAGGTTATGTCATATACATATCATTCACAAGGTTTCCGTTTAGGAAAGCTGTTTTGACATCCATTTGCCAAATCTCATAGTCATGATATGCAGCCATCGTAAGCATGATCCGGATGGATTTAATCATGGCAACTGGCAAAAAGGTTTCTTCATAGTCAATGCCATGAATTCGTTTGAAACCTTTGGCAACCAATCGTGCTTTATAAGTATACACGTTGCCATCCATGTCAATCTTTTTCTTGAAGACCCATTTACACCCTATATGTTTTACCCCTTCAGGTGGTTCCACCAGAGACCACACTTGGTTCTGGTATTTGGAGTCCATCTCAGATTTCATGGCTTCAAGCCATTTAACGGAATCTGGATCCGATATAGCATCTTCATAGGTTCTGGGTTCATCGTCTTGGTAGACTAGTACATCACCCTGTTGAGTCACGAGATAACCATATCTCTCAGGCTCATGGCATACTTTCCCAGATCTATGTAGCTCCTGTGCTACCTGAGGTGGTTCACTTTGATCCACAAGTTATGGAGTAACCTTCTCATGATGCTCAACCACTTCCTGTGGCACATCATCCCGTCCTTCGTTAGTATATCTTGTGGTTCTAAAACTTCATCGAGTTCTACTTTTCTCCCACTAGTACTTCTTAGAAAATATTCCTTTTCTAGGAAGACACCAGATTGAGCAACAAAAATTTTACGCTCTTTTAGGTGGTAGAAGTAGTATCCTTTGGTCTCCTTTGGATACCCCACAAATATACATTTACAGGATTTTGGGCTCAACTTATTCGAAGTTAGTTTCTTAAAATAAGCTTCGCAACCCCAAATCCTTAGATAAGATAAGTTGGGCTTTCGTCCACTCCATAGCTCATATGGAGTCTTATCTACAGACTTTGATGGCACATGGTTCAAAATGTGAGTTGCAGTCTCTAGGGCATAACCCTAGAACGATGCAGGTAAATCACTAAAACTCATCATGGACATAACCATGTCAAGTAAGGTCCTATTCCTCCTTTCTAACACTCCATTGTGTTGGGGTGTATAAAGAGGGGTGAGTTGTGATACTGCCCCACATTCCTTCAGGTATTCTAAAAACCCTAAGCTTAAGTATTCACCTCTTGATCCGACCGAAGAGCTTTAATACTTTTGCCTAACATATTATGTACTTCATTCCTGAATTCCTTGAATTTATCAAAGGTTTCAGATTTATGTCTCATAAGGTAGACATAACCATATCTATTGAAATCATCAGTAAATGTGATGAAGTATGAATATCCACCTCTGGCCTCAACTGTTAGTGGACCACATACATCACTATGGATAATGCCTAATAGCTTAGTAGCCCTTTCACCTTGTCCTGTGAAAGGAGACTTGGTCATCTTGCCTAAAAGGCATGACTCGCATACCTCAAATGACTGAAAATCAAAAGGGTCCAAAACTCCATCCCTTTGAAGTTTTGCAATGCAAGTCTTATTAACATGACACAATCTACAGTGCCAGAGATATGTCTGGTTTTGATCGCTATGTTTAGCTTTCTTGGTTTCAATATTGAGAATATCCTTATTGTTTAAATCAAGAACATATAATCCATTATATAACCTTGCAATTCCAAACAAAATACCATTCAAACTAAAGGACAACAATCCATTAGATATCTCAAAATGATACTGATGCGTTATAATTACAACATGCAATGTGTAGCAAGTGCACTAGTCGCACAAAGTAATAAAGTGATGAGTGAGTATCGTTCCCATGAGGATTGATTGTTAAGCACTAATTTTCCTAAGTGTTTTCAAGTTAGAGAAACCGAATTTCTTTGGATTAATGGGAGAATTTAAAATTAAAACTAAAACAAAACTTACTAAGTATAAAAACAACTAATTAATAAGAGTAAGAATTTAAAACAAGAGTAATATCAATTTAACAAAAGGTTAGGGTTTTGACTTCATTCGGACTCTATGGATGAATTTTATGGATTATGCTATTTGCACACTCACATGCACGGATTGTAAATCGAATTCTCTAAGTTGTCAAACATACCTTCTCAGGCTATGAATTCCTACTTTTCCCTATTAGACTTCTGCACCCAACAATTTGAAGAATAATAGATCCAAGTTCATTAAGCTAATGGAATTCTAGATTGATTTCATTGATTCTCAAATCTATCTCTAGCGTTCAAAACTACAATGGTGATTACCCAAGAAGCTCAACATGATTTATTTCTCAATCTCATCATATTCATCAAATAAAATCAATAAAAACATAATAACCACACAATCTTTGCAATAGAATATGAAAATAACAAAAACTACTTGATTAACCCATAGAAATCCGAGTTACATCAAAACCCTAACCCAAAATGGGTTAGTTCATAACTAAATCAACACAAACAGCAAGAGAAACATTAAACATAGCAGTCAACATATTGAAATAAGAGAAAAGAAAAGATATCTCCCCTAGTTGAAGAATCCACAAGGTTGAATATCAAATCTTCTCCCTTTCTCCACAAAAATGTCAATTCTATTCTAAACTCAATGAATATCAGACAAAACTGGACGAACCCCCTTCAAAATGGTAAGGTTTGTCTTATATAGCTCGCCTCAAAAGACCTAAAACTTTCCTAAAATAAAACTATGTGTTTTGGAGAAACTAAAATTCGCAGACTTCGTTGTGGCGAAGAAGAAATTTCGCCGCGGTGACGAGGTAAAAAAGGAATCTTGTGCTTAACAGTTTTCACTGCACGAACCTTCATTAAGAATTCTAAAATTACAGAATTGCCCTCCACTTGCTTTTTTGCTTGAATCTTTGATCTTCGATGCTCTCCAAATGAAAACAAGCTTCATAGTGCTTCACTCTGCTTCAAAACTCTCCCAAATTCTGAGATTCACTTACTTCTGGGTCCAGAAACTCCAATTCGCTCATAATTTGCTCAAAATATCCATTTTGACCTGCAACACAAAATTTATAGAATTAAGTAGGAATTCAGGCATCAATGAACTAAAGAGTATCTAAAATCAGGCCAAAAAGCCTAATTTAAACAATATAATTCTCGGATTATCAAATACCCCCAAACTAAAAACATGCTTGTCCCTGAGCATCAAGTACAAACACAAAGAAAGAAAAACAACAAACAACCAAAAACACAAATCAACAAAACTAAAAACGAACAAACAAAAAATTAGACTCAAACTCAACATAAGAATTGCCTAGAATTTACACAAGTCTCAAAAGTTTGTTGGAAAATTATTACTAGAAAATGTTCAACACTCCAAGAAGTTATAAGTTGCATAGACTATCTTTCTCTATTGGTTCCCCGAGTAGGTGATCCCCACTTCAATCCACATTCCAACTTCCCAGATTATTTTATGCAGAAATGCAAAGTTTGTCAAATGGCGGCAGACTCCATAAGCCTAAGTATCCAACTACTCTCCACTAATGAGGATTAGACATTACTAAAGATCAAAAGGTCTTTATAGGCTTGTAACGTTAGGCTTGGTTAGTGGGCTTCAAAAGAAAGGAAAGGATAAACAAACAAGAGAACTCGATTTCCTTAAAGTAAACACTAAAACTTAATCAACTTCCACTTTCTTTCTCAACCACCACTCAAGATGTCATCCATTTTACAACCCTCACTCATGTACAATTCTTATTTTTGCTAGTGCAATGTAGTTTTTTTTTTATAATTATTATTATTTTTTTCAAAATAACAATAATCAATTTGAGGTTAACTACCTCTCTTATTCTTCTTGCCCTTCTCATAACCCCCAAACTATTCTTTTAGTTCATTCACACAACTCTTCAAGCTCTTTGTGTTTGCATTAGGCCCATAATTCTCCTGAAGGGTATGATAAAGTGTGTAGGGTAAAAGGATTGGACAATTTTCGGTTTGCAAGTAAAATATAGCAATGATAATCTCAAAAGGCTTAAATGGGTGACAAGGGAAAGATTTATTCATGGGTCAGCTAGAAAGGCTCAAACGTTCCAAAAAATGCCTAAATCATTTCCTCAACAATGTCTATTCCTAGAATTTCGCCTCAAGCACTTCTCAACTAGGTTATAGAGTCTACCCACATTATCAAGACTTTACCTAACCACATAAAATGAATCTAAGCGTGCCGAAATAATAAAAATGGTAGTTGAACCACTCAACAAACCTCAAGCCTCAAGCACTTCTCAACTAGGTTCTAGAGTCTACCCACATTATCAAGACTTTACCTAACCACATAAAATGAATCTAAGCATGCTGAAATAATAAAATGGTGGTTGAACCACTCAACAAACCTCAAGCAAAATTCAGTCAATCAACATAAACTTGAAGCAATGCTTAACATTTTTCAACAATAAAATCCCCAAGATAGACAACAAAACATGAAATTATGTACTTCATCATTGGCATACACAACATAACATGAAAATAAAATAAACACAAATAAAAAATTTTCAAATTTTTCCTACCCCCAAACTAAAGATGACATTGTCACATTATGTACGAATTAGGAATAGAAAAACAAAATCTACAAAGGTACAAGATAGTTCCCTGATTAGTCCGTGAAGTTAAAGTTTCGCTCAACAACATGCACACCCAGTCCTTGGCTTTCTCATCACCATAATCTATAAAAACAATTGAAATACTGTGGTGTCCACTGTGTTAGAAAAGTTCACTGATTAATATGAAAATATTACAATCCTAATCTCGCCTTTACAACTACTAGGAAATTTAAAACAAACTTTAAACCATCCAAAACAAAAAACAATTTAGTTCAATGTTCAAAATGAAATACAAAAACAACTAAAAACAAAGAAATTTAAATACAAAACAGGTGTTCAGGTTCATTCTTTGGCCTCCTCCTCTCCCTCGGTATCATCCTCTTCTGAGTCGGAGCCCATCCATTCTTCTGAATCCCAGTCAGCCCATTGGAATTCCGAAGTATCAACATTGAGCCTAGTGAAGCAACTATGCTGCATGTCATACATCATCTGGGTCTACTTTGCCAGCCAATCTTGACGTTTTGCCAACCGTTTTATCTGACCCAGCATCTGCTGCATCATCTCCTTTATAGTGGCTATGGAACTGGATGATATGGCAGTGCCTTGGGTGGCTCTTTACCGTTTTGTCTCGGGGCTGGGTTGCTTACTAGGTTGACGCTTAAGCTTCTGATAGTAGGTTGTGTCGAGAGCTAGGGCAGCATGGATAAGTGGTTCATCATCCTCCTTCTGTACTCTTGCTTTAATGCACAGCTTAGTGATGAGATGTGGGAAAGGGAAACTCCCTCACCCTGGTTGGGCTGCATTTTGTATACTATTCAAGATGATCTTCCCCACATCCATCTTCTTTTCGGTGGCAATAGAGTAAAGCAGCAATGCCTTGTCAAAAGTGATTGAACTATAATGTGTTTCCGACATCATCCGCACACACACAAAATGCTGCCACAACCTAGTTATCGGAGTCAGATTTGTTCCCTTGATGCTCTTTTTTTCCCTTTTTTGAAACCTCCCTAGGGGTATTTGGTCTTGCTATAACCTTAAGGATTTCATCCTCTTAAAATTGTCTCTTCTTAAACTCCAGATACTCATCAGGGTCAATCGAAGGCAAGTGAAAAAATTCATTGATGACCTTCACATTAAATGGCACATCAATACCCCTTACAAACACATGACCAGGATCACAATCATGGAGGTTGGCGTAAAACTCTCTTACTATCGGCTCCATGGCTGCATGTGCAGGTTTATCCATAAATGCATTCCACTTTCGCCCTTCACTCCACTCTTCAGCATAAACAGTGGTCAACCCCGGCTCGGCAATAAATCCCTTATCTTTCCTTTGGATTGCCCCTTCATATCGTTTCCGAGCCTTCTCATTAACAAATCGGTCATCTACCTTCTTCCCTTTTCCTTTACCCTTGGAGAGTACTTTAAGCGGCATTTTCCCCAAACTACAAATCTACTCGACAATTCAACTCTAGGCACCCTACTATCAGCCACAATCAATCGTGCAAAAATATCACACTTCCAAAAATCATACCTAGACCCCCAAACTTTGATTCATCCAAACTTCACAAAATTCAAACCCAAACTCCTCAACACCACACCATTCACAATCTACACTTCCTCAAACAAAATCAAAGCACAAGAATACGAAAAATCCACAACTCAATCAACAATCCAAAATTTTCAGATCTATAACTTTAAACTCGAAATTGTGCAATTAAAAGCTTGGAGAACTCGAAATCTTACCAAAACTAGGACATATTCACCACCAATTTAGCTAAAAACAGCATAGATCGCAAAATCCCCAAATTCTTGAACCTACAATTTTCTTTAATTTTTTCGCAAAGATCTTTGCTAAAATGAGTTGTTTTGGTGTTTAGAAAGGTTAAGGAGTGAAGACATGTGATGGGGAATATTGGAAAAACTCTGGATTGAAATAGGGAAAACTCTCGGATGTGTTTCGGAATTTTTTTCGCGAAATGAAGAGTCGCAGTGAGTATTTATAAAAAGCAAACTTCGCCGCGTCGAAGTTCTTAATTCTAAAAAAAAAAATCTCCAACCCAGTCAACGCTGCGGCAAAAAATTACAGAGCCCATAGCACCGCGGCGAAGAACAACCTTTGCCACGGCGAACTTTCCTTTGTCAATTTTGCCCATCTTTCTTCGTTGTGGCAAAAACAAATGCTTCGCCGTAGCGAAAATTTCCAAAGCCTACATCGCCTTGGTGAAGAGGACTTTTCGACTTCCAATTCTTACAAAATGCAATTCGTCGCTGCAAAAACTGGAAAATTTCCATTTTTCGCCTTGATTCGATAATTCACCTGAAACACCCAAAAACACACAAATTAGACTTCATCTTGAAATCATACGAAAACTAAACAACTTTAAAACAATAAATAAACAACAACAAATGAAAACACTTGGGTTGCCTCCCAAGGAGCGCTTGTTTATAGTCGGAAAGCTCGACTCTCTCAAGTCTTCATGTCAGAATGTCAAGCCGGAGGGGGATTGACTTGCAACTCATCACCCCATCAATGTATGGCTTCAACCTCTGTCCATTGACGTTAAATGTGCCTTTTTCTTCATGTGACACCTCCTCCGCTCCGAACAGGTAAACTCTTGTAACTATGAAGGGTCTGGACCATCTAGACTTAAGTTTTCCAGGGAATAGCCTAAGTCTAGAATTATACAACAACACTTTCTGACCCACTTCAAAGTTCTTCTTTCGGATATGCTTGTCATGCGACCTTTTCGTCTTTTCTTTGTAAATCTAAGCATTCTCATATGCTTCGTGATGGAACTCCTCGAGTTCATTCAAAGTCAGTGTCCTTTCTTCCTTAACAGCTCGTAAATCCATGTTGAGCTGCTTGACTGCCCAGTATGCCTTATGCTCGAGTTCTACCGGCAAGTGACATGCCTTCCCATAGACCATTCTAAATGGAGACATACCAATCGGAGTCTTAAATGCAGTGCGGTAAGCCCATAATGAATCATCCAACTTTAGTGACCAATCCTTCCTCGATACATTGACTGTCTTTTCTAAAATTCCCTTTAGTTCTCTGTTCGACAGTTCCACTTGTCCGCTAGTTTGTGGATGGTATGGTGTCGCAACTCTATGTTTCACCCCATATTTTCCCAATAGTGCATCCAATTGCCTGTTGCAAAAAATGCGATCCTCCATCACTAATGATTACTCGTGGTACTCTGAATCTTAAGAAAATGTTCTTTCTCACAAAATTAACCACCACCCTGGCATCATTGGACGGCAATGCAGCTGCTTCCACCCATGTTGATATGTAATTCACCGCTACCAAAATGTACATGTTTCCATAAGAATTAGGGAAAGGACCCAAGAAGTCAATTCCCCACACATTGAACATCTCAACAATTGGGATATTGTTCAGCGGCATCTCATCTTTCTTCGAAATATTTCCACTCCGTTGGCATTGGTCACATTCCTGAACCATCCGGAAAGAATCCTTGAAAAGGGTTGGCCAATAAAACCCAGATTGAAGAACCTTGGTTGTTGTTCTAGCTCCTCCAAAAGGGCCACCCACTTCCCTCTCATGACAATGCCTTAGAATACTCTTCATTTCCTCTTCTAGGACACATCTACGTATCATCGGATCAGCATAGTGTCTATACAGAAATGGCTCTTCCTAGAAGTAATACTTCAAATCTGAGAAAAACTTCCTCTTTTGTTGGAAGGTCATGCCAATTAAGAGCACTCTCGATGACAAGTAGTTTGCAAAAACTGCATACCACGGTGCTTCCTCTACTCTCATCAATTTCTCATCCGGGAAAGTTTCCCTGATTTGGGTTTCCTCTTCAGTTCCCTGAATTGGTCGTTCAATCCTTGACAAATGGTCCGCCACCACATTTTCTGACCCCTTCTTATCTCATATCTCCAACTCAAACTCTTGTAGCAATAAGATCCATCTTATCAGCCAAGGTTTCGCTTCTTGCTTTGCCAATAGGTGCTTGAGTGCTGAATGGTCCGTGTAGACTATCACCTTGGCACCTAGCAAATATGAACGAAATTTGTCAAAAGCAAAAACCACAGCTAACAATTCTTTTTCAGTGGTGGTGTAATTCAATTGTACATTAGTGAGTGTTTTTCTAGCATACTGAATTACATGCAACACTTTGTTTTTCCTCTGTCCTAACACTACTCCTAATGCAAAATCACTAGCATCACACATCAATTCAAATGGCATTCCCCGATCGGGAACTGCAATAGTAGGTGCAAACACTAATAAATTTTTTAGAGTTTGAAAGGCATGCATGCATTCATCATTAAAATCAAAAGCAACATCTTTAATCAATAAATTGCAAAGGGGTTTAGAGAACTTAGAAAAATCCTTGATAAACCGTTTATAAAACCCCGCATGCCCCAAGAAACTCCGAACTGCTTTAATATTTGAGGGTGGTGGTAGCTTCTCAATCACGTCTGTTTTTGCTCGATCCACTTCAATGACATCCCTTGAAATTCTATGACCAAGCATTATTCCTTCCTGGACCATGAAGTGGCACTTCTCCCAGTTGAGCACCAAGTTCGTCTCCTTACATCGCTGCAAAACAAGTGAAAGACTAGATAAACAATTGTCAAAAGATGAACCAAAAATAGAGAAGTCATCCATGAAGACTTCTATAAACCGCTCCACCATATCTCCAAAGATTGACATCATGCATCTCTGAAATGTGGCTGTTGCATTGCATAACCCAAAGGGCATCCTTCGGTAAGCACAGGTTCCATAGGGACAAGTGAAGGTCATCTTCTCTTGATCTTTAGAAGCAATGGCAAGCTGATTATATCCTAAATAACCATCCAGGAAACAGTAGTAAGCATGCCTTGCCAATCTCTCCAACATCTGATCAATGAAAGGAAGTGGGAAATGATCCTTCCTTGTCGCTTCATTTAATTTCTAGTAGTCAATGCATACTCTCCAGCCCATGACCGTCCTAGTTGGTATCAACTCATTGCTTTCATTCTTTATCACTATGATACTTCCTTTCTTCGAAACTACTTGCACCGGGCTCACCCATGGACTATCAGAAATAGGATAAATTATGCCCACATTTAGAAGTTTCACCACCTCCTTTCTCACCACTTCCTTCATCAAAGGATTCAGTATGCGTTGTGGTTGCACCCTAGGATTGACATCATCTTCCATAAGTATCTTATGCATACAAAATGACAGAGAGATGCCTCTAATATCCGAAATAGTCCATCCAATTGCTGATCTATGTTCTCTTAATACCCTAATCAACTACTCTTCTTCCAATTTGCTCAACCTTGAACTGATGATTACTGGGAAGGTTTCCGCTTCACCAAGATACACATATTTGAGGTGGGAAGGCAAAGGCTTCAGTTCAAGCTTCGGAGGTTTTTCCTTTCTTTCTTTTTCCTTATCCTTCTCAAGATCAAATTCCTCAAATTCTAAATCTTGGCTCTCATCAATAGGCTGAAGTGCTTCCAACAATCTAGCACATTCATTCTTCGCCGACTCATCTACCTCTACTATTTTTTATTAGGCAATACAAGCTTCTAGAGGCAGTTGTGGAATGTTCTCTTTAATAGCCTCTGCTACTAGTTTATCCACCACATCAACACTAAAGCACGAATCCGACTCGGATCAAAACTTCATAGCTTTAAACACATTGAACGTTACTGTTTCATCTTGAACTCTTAACAGTAACTTTCCTTCTTGCACATCAATGAGAGCTCTCCCGGTGGCCAAAATGGTCGTCCCAAAATAAGAGGCATTTCCTTATCCTCTTCCATGTCCAATACAACAAAATCTGCCGGAAAGATAATCTTGTCCACCTTTACCAACATATCTTCGACTATACCCCTCAGATGTTTGATGGATCTATTTGCAAGTTGCAATGACATGGTCGTTGGCTTCACTTCACCAATTCCCAATCTCTTGAAAACAGAAAAAGGCATTAAATTGATGCTTGCACCTAAATCACACAAAACTCGATCAAAAGTAATGTCTCCTATAATGTAAGGAATAGTAAAACTCCTTGGATCTTTGAGTTTTGGGGGTAGCTTCTTCTGGAGAATGGCGCTGCACTCTTCTGTAAGCATCACTGTTTCCTTATCTTCTAACTTCCTTTTGTTTGATAAAATCTCCTTGAGAAATTTTGCGTAGCTCGACATCTGTTGCAATGCATCTGCAAAAGGAATGTTAATATGCAGTTTTTCAAATATTTCAATAAATTTAGAAAACTGCTTATCCTGATTCTTTTTCTTGAGTCTCTGAGGAAAAGGCACGGGAGGAGTGTGTTTTGCTAGCATACTGAATTATATGCAACACTTTGTTTTTCCTCTGTCCTAACACCACTCCTAGAGCAAAATCACTAGCATCGCACATTAATTCAAATGGTAGTCCCCAATCGGGAACTGCAATTGAATTATACCACCACTGAAAAAGAATTGTTAGCTGTGGTTTTTGCTTTTGACAAATTTCGTTCATATTTGTTAGGTGCAAAGGTGATTGTCTATACAGACCATTCAACACTCAAGCACTTATTGGCAAAGCAAGAAACGAAACCTCGGTTGATAAGATGGATCCTATTGCTTTAGGAGTTTGAGTTAGAAATTAGAGATAAGAAGGGGTCGAAAAATGTGGTGGTAGATCACTTGTCAAGAATTGAGAGACCAATCTAGGGAAATGAAGAGGAAATTCCAATCAGAGAAACATTTCCGGACAAGAAATTAATGAGAGTGGATGAGCACCATGGTATGTAGATTTTGCGAATTATTTATCATCAAGGATGCTCCCAATTGGAATCACTTTCCAACAAAAGAGGAAATTCTTCTCAGATTTGAAGTATTACTTTTGGGAAGAGCCATTTTTGTACAGACACTGTACTGATCAAATGATACGTAGATGTGTCCCAGAGGAGGAAATGGAAAGCATTCTACGACATTGTCACGAGAGGGAAGTGGGTGGCCATTTTGGAGGAGCTAGGACAGCAGCCAAGGTTCTTCAATCTGGGTTTTATTGGCCAACCCTTTTTAAGGATTCCTTCTCGATGATTCATGAGTGCGACCAATGCCAACGGAGTGGTAATATTTCAAAAAGGGATGAGATGTCGTTGAACAACATCCTTGTTGTTGAGCTGTTTGATGTGTAGGGGATTAACTTCATGGGTCCCTTCCCAAATTCTTTTGGGAACACAATCTTGGTGGCGGTGGACTACGTATCGAAGTGGGTGGAAGCAGTTGCATTGCCGTCTAATGATGAAAGGGTAGTGATTAATTTTGTGAGAAAGAATATTTTCTCAAGATTTGGGGTACCACGGGCAATCATTAGTGATGGAGGATCCCATTTTTGCAATAGGCAATTGGATGCACTTTTGGGAAAGTATGGAGTGAAGCATAGAGTTGCAACACCTTACCATCCACAGACGAGCGGACAAGTAGAACTGTCTAATAGAGAGCTTAAGGGAATTTTAGGAAAGACAGTTAAAGCATATAGGAAGGATTGGTCACAGAAATTAGATGATGCATTATGGGCCTACCAAACTACATTTAAGACTCCAATTGGTATGTCTTCATTTAGGATGGTTTATGGGAAAGCATGTCACTTACCGGTAGAACTCGAGCATAAAGCATACTGGCCAGTCAAGTAGCTAAATATGGACTTAAGAGTTGCTGGGGAGGAAAGGATGCTGACTTTGAATGAACTCAATGAGTTTCGTCTTGAAGCATATGAAAATGCTCGAATTTACAAAGAGAAGACAAAAATGTGGCATGACAAGCATATCAGGAAGAAGAATTTTGAAGTGGGTCAAAGAGTGTTGTTGTTCAACTTTAGACTTAGGTTTTTCCCCAGAAAACTCAAGTCTAGATGGTCCGGACCATTCACAGTTACAAGAATTCACTCATCTGGAGCAGTGGAAGTTACACATGAAGAAAAGGGCACTTTTACAGTCAATGGACAGAGATTAAAGCCATACATTGATGGGGTGATGAGTTGCAAGTCCATCCCGATCCGACTTGACATTCCAACTTGAAGAATTGAGAGAGTCGAGCTTTCGAATATAAACAAGCGCTCATTGGGAGGCAACCCAAGTGTTTTCATTTATTTTTCTTTATTGATTGTTTTATAGTTGTTTAGTTTGTTTGGTGTGTGTATGAATATTTAATTGGTGTGTTTTCGGCTGTTTCAAGTGAAATTGAAAATCAAGATGGAAAACTAAAAGTTCCAGTTTTCGCTGCGACGAAGCAAATTTTTTACATTTTGGAAGGCGAATTTTTCCAAACTTCGCCGCGGCACCATTCTCTCGATAAATTTTTGTCACGGCGAAGCAAAAGTGGTGAATTTGTCTAAGGAAACTTCGCCGCGGCTTTGTACCCTCTGTAATTTTTCGTCGTGGCGAAGTATTTGTCTTTGCTGCGGCGAAACCTAGGTTGAATTAGGGTTTATAGAACGAAGAACTTGTCCACGGCGAAGCTTGTACTTCGCCGCAATAAAGTCTGCTTTCTATAAATTCTCACTTTCTTCTTCATTTTTTGTAACAACTTCTTTCTACTATCATATTCATAAAATATATATTAATAGCAAGACAAGTATATTTATCAAAATAGTTGGGCCCAAAAATTTTCTTTACTTAATATATACATTCTTTACAAAGTGCAGTATCATTTGTATGCAAAAACTCTCAAAAACATTGGACAATGTAGCCACGTCTCCCCGCTTGCCGACGTTCATCCGACCACATCCTCACCTATGTCCTATAAAACATAGAAAACAATGGAGTGAGCACAAAGATACTCAGTAAGTAAATCCTCTACTTCATAGTCCCCGTGTATTATTCTTCAATTCTTTTCTTACTCTTGTCACTTTCTCTTATTCAATCTCACTTGTACTTTCTCTATCTCTAACTCTCACTATTCTTTTCTTTCTTTCTATTCCCATCATCCATGGAGAATATCATAACAACATGCATGGATGAGGTGCATATGCACTCAAGCATAACAATGCACTTTCTCTCTTTTCTTTTCTTTTTATTCTTTTCTTATTCATTCTTATTCTTATTCTTTCTTATTCTTATTCTTATTCTTTCTTATTCTATCCATACTTCTACCAACTTTTATCAACACAATCCACCGTTCTCATGATGGAATTCTCTTCATAAATCAACAATAAACTCATTCATAAATCCATCAATACATTTCAAACATAACAACTCAATCAATTAATCATATAGAAATCTTTATACATCATTCAATCATGCAAATCACACTTAGGTGGATTTACTTACCTTAAACTCAAGTAGAATCCACTTAAGCTCTCCACTCTTGATGGCTTGATACTTTCTCTTAAACCTTAAACACAAACTCAATAAGGATCCTACTCTTACACCAATAAAATTCACATCTAGAGTAAGGATTCTTACCTTTAAGTGCTTAGGATCAACTTGTATCAACTTCTAGTCAAAAACCCTCCAAAAATCCTTGGAAAGTTGAATGAAAATTTGAGAGAATTGAATGATGAAAGAGGCGGTGGAAAGAAAGAAAATGAAAAGGGTTCTAAAACTAAACCCTTAATATCTCCTATTTTCTCCCCTCTTTCCTATCTTACCCTTACTCTTTCATAGGAATTCCATCTTTGTCCTTTAATTCTTTGCAAATGTACCCCCATATAAATTGTTCTCCATGCAATTTCCTTGCATTTCAATCCCCACTTTTCCTACCAATTTGGGGTAGAATGGTCATTGTGCCCCAAAGGAAGAATTCTCTAAGAACTCAAAGAAATTTTTAGCTGAGTCTTCGTCGTGGCGAAGCTATTTCTTCACCCCGACAAAAACTTACAGCAGCTACACCAAGGGTTGTAGCATCTCTTTGCCGCGGCGAAGATTCTTCTTCGCCCCGGCGAAGACTGTAACATCAAAATTTCGCCAAGTCTTTACAATTTTCAGGGCAACTACTCAACCAAACCAAACAATTAACAACATACAAACTCAAATGAGGGTAAATCAATAAACATTCAAGCCATTCATCAAATCTTAACTACGTACCTCAAGTGGGGCGTTATATTTTTCACGCGACTCTTCAACCGCATTTCAAAGAAAAATTTTCAAACTTCAATCCAGAGCCTTCCTAGTGATTTTCCAACCAATTCCTCACTCCTTAACCCTCATAAAAACCAAAACAACTCATTTCAACAACAAATTTCGCGAAAATTCACGAAATTTTTGAGTTCAAGGAAATTTGGGGGTTTGCAATCTAGGCTTATTTTGGCTCAATTGGTGGCGAATACTCCTTAGTGTTGGTAAGATTTAACGTTTTCTAAGCTTTTATCTCAAAAATTTCGAGTTTTAATTTGTAGATTTGAAATTTTGATTGTTGGTTAAGTTGTGGAAGTTTGTGCTTATGAAGTATTGATTTTGTTTGAGGAAGGGTTGCTTGCGCATTGTATGATATTGAGGAGTGTTTAGTTGAATTTTGAAAAATCGTAGTTTGGGGGTTGAGGTGAAAAATTTTTGAAGTGTTGGAAGTTTTTGCAGGATTGAATTGGGTGTTGTTAGACACTTAGGTTTGAATTGTTGAGTTGCATTGTTTGAGTTGAAGTGTAGTTTAGGAGAAGATGCTGCTCAAAGTCAAGGTACCATCCAAGGGAAAGGGAAAAGGAAAGAAGGTAGATGACCAGTTTATGAATGAAAAGGCTCGGAAAAAATATGAGGTAGCAGCCAAAAGGAAAGACAAGGGATTTATCCCTGAACGTGGGCTAACTGCAACCGAGGCTGATGAGTGGAGTCAAAGGAGAAAGTAGGATAAATTTAGGAGTGAACCCGCACATGCAGCTGTGGAGCCACTGGTGAGAGAGTTTTATGCCAACGTCCCTGAATGTGATGAGGGGGTTGTTTTTGTGAGGGGTACTGATGTGATATTCACAGAAAAGGTCATAAACGATTTCTATGATTTACCTCAGATTGACAAGGATGAATATGAGGAGTTTAGGATGACATAGAAAAGGTATGACGAGATTCTTAGTACCATAGCGAAACCAGATGCCTCTTAGGATGTTTCAAAGAAGGGGAAGAAAACCATTAAGAGGACTAGTTTAACACTAGTGGCTAAGTTGTGGCAGTATTTTGTTTCAGCTAGGATGATGCCGGAGACGCACTACAGTACAGTGATGTATGATAAGGCAATCTTGTTGTATTCTATTGCCACAGGAAAGAGAATGGACGTGGGGCACATCATCCTGACAAGTATCCAACTTGCAGCCAAACCAGGGCGAGGCAGTTTTCCATTCCCTCAACTCATTACAGCTTTGTGCACTAAAGCGGGGGTCGAGGTATAGGCTGATGAGCCACTGATCCATGCTGCCCAGTCCTTGACACAGCCTACTTCTGGAAACATCTTGCACCTCAAACAGAAGCAGGGCCTAGATCAGGCACTAAGAGAAGGAGAACCACAACAGCGGCCACCACATCTGGTTCAACAGTCCCAATGAGAGAAATGATGCAGAAAATGATAGGTCTGATGAAAAGAATGTAGCGACATCACGAGTGGCTGGCAGAGCAGGCCAGGAAGACACATGAGCTACAAATTAGCTGCTACAACAACGTCGAGATTGATACTTCAAAACACCAGTGGGAAGATTGGGATTCAGATGAATGGATGGACTCCGATTCAGAAGAGGATGGCGCTGAGGAAGAGGAAGAGGCTGAAGAATGAGCACCTGAGCACCTGTTTTAGTTTCGTTATTTTTATTTGTTTTTTGTTTTTGTTTTTATTTTATTTTGAACATTGAACTCCATTGACATTTTTGTTTGGGATTGTGTGAGTTGTTTTAGTTGTTTCATTTTTGTTTTAAATTTTAGTTTATGTAAAGACAAGATTAGGGTTGTAATACTTTCATATTAGTCAGTGGATTTTTCTAACATAGTAGACACCACCATTTTCAATTGTTTTCCAGAATGTGGGTGATGAAAAAGCTGAGGACCAGGTGTGCACAATGTTGAGCGAAATTTCAACTTCACGGACTAATCAAGGAACTATCTCGCACCTTTTTTTTTTTTTTTCTATTTTGTTTTCCATTCCTAATTTGTGCATACTGTGACATTGGGGACAATGTCATCTTTAGTTTGGGGGTAGGAAAATTTGAAAAATTTTGATTTTGTTTCAGTTAAGTTTGTGTTTTTATTGTGGTTGCCAATGATGAATTGCATAAGTCCATGATGAGACTAGGATTGTTGGGATGTTATTATTGAAAAATGTTAAGCATTGCTTCAAGTTTTTGTTTATTGACAAGATTTTGATTGAGGTTGTTGAGTGGTTCAACCACCGTTTTCATTTATTTCAGCATGCTTAGATTCATTTTATGTGGTTAGGTAAAGTTTGATAATGTTGGTGGACTCTAGAACCTAGTAGAGAAGTGCTTGAGGCGAAATTCTAGGATTAGACATTGTTGAGGAAATGATTTAGGCATTTTTCAGAATGTTTGAGCCTTTCTAGCCGACCCATGAATGAATCTTTCCCTAGTCACCCATTTGAGCCTTATGAGATTATCATTGCCTTATTTTCCTTGCAAACTAACAAAAAAATTTCCCAACCCAACTACCCTAAACACATAATGGTACCTTTAGGAGAATCTTGGGCCTAATGCAAAACACAAAGAAAGTGAAGAGTGGTGCGAATCATTAAAAGAACAGTTTAGGGGTTGTGAGAAGGGCGATAAGAATAAGAGAGTTAACTAACCTCAATCTGATTGTGTGAAAAAAAAAAAAAATAAATAAATTTTGTTCTTTAGTTCAATTCAAAATCAAAATAAGGAATGCATAAGTTTGAGGGGTGTAAAATGGTTGATACTTTGATTGGTGGTTGAGAAGAAGTGGAGTTTGATGTGACTTGTAGTGTTTGCATGAGGAAAACCAAGTTCTCTTACTTTGTTTATCCTATCCTTTTTCTTGAAACCAACTACCCGCGCCTAAGCGTACAACTTGCAAAGACCTTTTGATCCTTAGCAATGTCTAGTCCACATTAGTGGAGGTAGTTCGATATTTAGGCTTATGGAGTCCGCCCACCATTGACAAACTTTTCATTTGCATAAAATAATCCGGGAAGTTGGAATGTGGATTGAAGGGGATCACTACTCGGTGGACCGATTGAGAAAGACTGTCGATGTAGCTTATAACTTCTGGAGGTTGAACATTTTCTGATAATAATTTTTCAACAACCTTTGAGACTTGTGAAATTTCGAGGTAATTCGTATGTTGAGTTGAGTCAAGTTGTGTTTGTTCATTTTTCAGTTTTGTTGTGTTGTGTTTTGTGTTTTTGGTTGTTTTTTTTTTTTTTTTTTTTGGTTTTCTTTCATTGAGTCCTTATGCTCGGGGACGAGCATGTCTTTAGTTTGGGGGTATTTGATAATCCGTGAATTATACTGTTTTGATTAGACTTTTTAGTCGGATTTAGATACTTTTTAGTTCATTTGACCTGAATTGCTACTTAATTCTTTATATTTTGTGTTTCAGGCTAAAATGGACATTTAATGCAATTAAAGAAATTGGAGTTTTGGATTCAGAAGTGAGGGATCTTAGAAGTTGGGAAAGTCAAAGCAGAGATTCAGAATTCATATGAAGGTTCGCCATGGCGAAGTGTGTTGCGCACGAGGGAAATTCACGTCTTCACCGCAGCGAGAATCTTCTTCGCCATGGCGAAGTTTGGAAATTTAAAAAACGCACAGTTTCATTTAGGCATTTGTTTTTAGGTTTTTGGCTGAGTATAAAAGAGAACTTAGTCATTTTACCAAGAGTTCATTTTTCTGAGAAAGAGCAGCTTTTTACATTTTCGTGACTAGTTTTAGGCAAACTTTGATTTCAAAGGGTGAAGATTCGAGATTAAACCAGGGATTCTTCAATTGGGAGATTTTCTTGTCTTTCTCTATTTTCATTATGTTGAACTTTGGATTTTTCATTTCTTATTTGTATTGTTAATTTAGCCATGAACTAACCTGTTTTGGGTTAGGGTTTTGATGTAGTTCGGATTCTAATGGGTTAAGTAATTGTGATTACTATTTTCATATAATTTTGCTTTGAGGCGTGATTATCTGAAATTATTTTTTTTATGTGATGAACATGATGAGATTAGAAATAATTCATGTTCAGCTTCTTGGGTAATTACCATTGTAGTATTAAATGCTGATATAGATTTAGAATCATGAAATCAATCTAGGATTCTTGTGCTTATGAACTTTGAACTTTTAGTCTTCATTTTGTTGGGTGCGGAAGCTTAATAGGGAAGAGTAAGGAAATATAGCCTGAGAAGGTATATTTTATACTTTAGAGAGTTCGATTTACAATCAATGCTGTGAATTTGGAATTAGTATAATCCTTAGGTTAATCCAAAAGAGTCCGAATGAAGTCAAACCTACCCGTTTGTTTTGAATTGATTTTATCCGTGTCTTAAATTTTGCTTTCATCATTTAGTTTTGAACATTTAGAAATTCTGTTTTAGTTTTTAGTTTAATTTGTTTCCCTTCAATCCAAACAACTCGATTGCTCCAACTTGAAAACAGTAGAAAAACTTAGTGCTTAGCCACCAATCCTCGTGGGAACGATACTCAATCATCACTCTATACTTGTGTGACTAGTATACTTTCTACATATTGCATGTTGTAGTAAACACGCATCAAGTTTTTGGAGCAAGTGTACTAGTCGCACAAAGTAATGAAGTGATAAGTAGAGTATCGTTCCCACGAGGATAGTGTTACTAAGTACCGATTTCCCGTTTTAAGTCCTAATTAAAGCAACAATAAATTGGATTGATGGAAAATTAACAACTAAATACAAATCAACAAAATATAAATGAATGATAACGAAATAAAGCAAAACCCAACAACTTATCTAATTAAACAATGCTAAAAAAAATGCTAGGGTGTTGATTCACCTAGATAACGCTAGCCCAAATCATAGAATCTATTACCCAAGTTCTAATTCCTTGATTGAAAATCGAATTCCCTAATACATACCTTCTCAGGCTACATTTCCCTACTTATCCTATTAAGCTTCCGCACCCAACAAAATGAAGATTAATAGTTCAAAGTCTTTTAAGCTTTATGGAATTCTATCTAGATTTCATAGATCGCTAAACCTATCTCTAGCGTTTGCTTAATCTACGGTATTTATCCCAAGAGGCACAATCACAAATCACTTCTCAGTCTCATTGTGAACAACACACATTTGAATGGTGATCAAGCATCCAAAAGTCATTAAGCAAAGAGATAAACACTCAATCATGAAATTAAAACTCAAAGTAAATCAATTCATATAAATTTGAATCATTGTATCAAGGTTACATCAAACCCTAGCTAAACAACTCAGTTCATACTCAAAAACGAAATAAAATAACAAAAACAAACTGAATCAAGATTCATCATTGAAAAACAAGTAAAAGATGGAGAAATCTTCTCTAATTTGAAGCCCAAATCTTCAATAATCTTCTCCTTCCAAGAGCTGCCTTCCAAATGATGAACCAAGACTCTTTTCTCTTCCTTTTCACTCTAATTTATACCTCTCTCACTTAAGGATGAAGCCCTAGCAAGCCAAAATGCGTCGTTTTATTTTTACATCTGATGCAGGTTTCACCGCGGTGAAGAATTTTGGGCCAAATTTGAGCATGATATAGTCTGAATCTGGAAACATGTTAAACATGTAAATTGTATCCCTTTCAATTATATTTCTTTTCGTTTAAGAATAAGCACAATCTGAGGTCTACAGCTCAAGTTATGGCAGAAATACTGAAGCACGTCCAAATACGTTTTTCTTCAGTTCCCAGCGTACTTTTCACGACTTCAAGCCAAGTTTTCACCCTTGTCCAGTCAGAATTAGGAAAAACCCAAAACATGAAAGTTTTAGCTCTTCTTCTTAGCTTTCAAAGCGTCCAAATTCAGGTCATTCCGAGTTTCCAAGCTCAAGTTACATAATTTACGCTCAAAACTGTCATTTATGTTAAAATTCATCGTTTAGGCCTGCAAAGACAAATCAATAGAATTAGATAGCAATTATGGCCCAAATTGTATGAAAAGTATCCTAAATCCTATCAAAATTCAATGCAAAATCATAGTGTAAAATATGATTATCAAGCATCAAGCTTACTTTTGGGAGTAGAGTCAATGCGAACATATGCTAAACAACCAAACACTCTTAAGAAAGAATAATTTACCTCTTTGTCACTCCAAACTTCTTCTGGGATCTTGTAATTTAGTTGTACAGAGGGTCCTCTATTTAGCAAGTAGGCTATGGTATTAATTGCATCAGCCCAAAATGTCTGTGGTAGTCCAGCATGCAATCTCATGCTTCTTGCACGCCTATTTAGGGTTCTGTTCATCCTTTTGGCGACACCATTCTATTGAGGAGTTGCAGGAATGGTCTTCTCCATCTTGATCCCATTATTGGCACAATATTCTCTGAACCCTTCATCAATGTACTCTCCCCATTATCGGATCGCAAGCATTTTACCCTTAAGTTTGTCTCATTTTCAACCATGGCTCTCCATTTTCTAAAAGTATCAAAAACATCATATTTATTTTTCAAAAATAAACCCATACCTTTCTGCTTGCATCATCAATGAAAATATATAGTACTTTGAGCCTCCAAGGGATGACACAAGAGTAGGTCGGCACATGTTTGTATGAACCAACTCCAACTTATTTGCCTTTGGTTCCCTTGCTACTT
Source organism: Pistacia vera (assembly GCF_008641045.1). Taxonomy (NCBI): domain Eukaryota; kingdom Viridiplantae; phylum Streptophyta; class Magnoliopsida; order Sapindales; family Anacardiaceae; genus Pistacia; species Pistacia vera. The sequence continues at coordinate 822,140 of NW_022196290.1, read as the reverse complement.
TGGGAAAACTTACTCTTCTTTGTTTGCCAAAGACGCAACCTTCACACAAACTATGATCAATCGACTTCAACTCTGGTAGTTTTCCCTTTGATTGAAGCTCCTTCATTCCTTTCACACTCATATGCCCAAGTCTACAATGCCACAAACTCAAGGTAACACTAGCATCTGTGACTGCAACTGAATCTCTACAATTAGAAGTCATGTAAAGAGTTCTAGTTTTATTTCCATGAGCAACCACCATTGCTCCTTTAGTAACTTTCCATACACCACCTAGAAAAGACACACTATGCCCTTCATCTTCAAGTTGCCCAACTGATATTAGATTACGCATCAATTTTGATATAGGCCTTATCTTTTGGATTTTGTGCAGAGATCCGTTTGCCATCTTCAACCTAACATCACCCATACCTACAATATCTAAAGGTTCTCCATCTGCTAGGTATACCTTTCCATGATTTCTAGCCACATAATTTTCTAGAATTTCACAGTGTGCAATGGTATGGGATGAAGCTCCTGAATCTAAAACCCAAGAGTCAATAGAACTATCAACAGTTAAAAGTAAGGCATCTTGTACCTCTTCAGTTACGACATTAGCAATGTCGTTATTGTTGTGATCCTCTTTCTTTGGTGCTTTGCAATTCCTTTGTATGTGGCCTTAATTGCCATAATTCCAACACTCCATTTTTTCCCAAACCTATACTTGCTTCTTCCGTTCCTTGATTTTGATCTTTCTCTACCTCGATTTGAATTTCTATCGTAGCCCCCTACCTCTTTTTTCAACATTCAAAGCATTAAATGTTATCTCACCTGAATCTTTCCTGCGAACCTCCTTAGCAAGAATTTTGTCTCTAACATCTATGAGTTTTAATTTCACACTACCTATTGAATTACTAATTGCTGCTCTCATAGGCTCCCACTATTTGGTAGGGAGGCCATAACAATTAGGGCACAAACTTCTTCACCAAAATCAATTTTTGTAGACGATAGTTGATTAATAATTGTATTAAAATCATTCATATTCTCTATCACGGAAGCACCTTCTTTCATCTTAAGATCAAATAATTTTTTCATAAGATGTACGTTGCAACTTGCAGAAGGCTTGTCATACACATCGGACAAGATCTTCATCAACCTTGTTGTGGCTGTCTATTTCGCCATGTTCTTGGTCAATGTCAATCGAATGACTCCTAGTACTTGTCTATGAAGGAGTGCCCATTCCTCATCTGACATCTTTTTGGGTTTTTCTCCTAAGAGAGGTAGATGTAATTTTCTACCATACAAATGATCTTCAATCTGCATCTTCCAGAATGCGTAATCTATTCCATCGAACTTGTTGGTCCCGGGTGTAGATCCTCCTCTTCTCCAACCATCGCTTCTTCCCTTAACATTGCTTTGATACCAGTTGTTGGGAGGATTTAATTAGATACTAGCAAATCCTAAATCTTTAAAAGCGAAAATAATGCAAACAAAGGACAAACAAATGACCACACACTCAAGCACAAGATTTATAGTGGTTCACTCTCCATACGTATGAGAGCTACATCCACTTTGCCGCTGCAAAATTTTACTATGAAGAAGAAGAAAAGAAATTACAAGAATCTCTCAAGCCTCACAAATTGGCTCACTCATTAAACCCTATTTGGTGGCTCTCACTCTCTAATTGTGGTTTTGCCTTCTATTCAATTTTATGATGTGATATCTAACTCTAGGACTTAACCCTTTTTTATAGGTAATACATGGGATACTATTCCTAATAGGACTCAAATCCCATATCCTAATAGGAATTTTATTTTTAGTTCCTTATACCATTATAATTTTATTCCTAAAAGAAAACAATTCTACATAAAACATATTAAGAAAACTTATGTCCTAATCCAACACAAATTTGGATTGAATTTGGCTCCGCAATCTCAACAATTTACAACACAATAGGTTAAAGTTTTATAATATATAGGATTGCTATTGATTGTCGATAGAAACTATACTACTGTAAAAAGTTTTGCAATGTCAGCTATAATTTTCAAATAAAAATTTTCGTCACCCATTTAAAGACTTTTCTACTTGGTGCGGTTTGTCATTCCTCTAACAACAAATGGGTGACGAAAACTTTTACAAAATAATAATAATATAGAGTAAATTGTTATTTCAAATACCTAAGAGAGAGATCATTATTCAATGATACATCAAGGTACATTTATTAACAACTAATCTGGGAAGAATGTTTTTATGTACTTTTAACAAGCAATAAAAACCTGTAAGTGTCAACTCGGATTAATGACTAAGAAAACATATGAAAAAAAAAAAGTGAATATCTCGCCAGTTATCATCTTGGGCACCTAGAAAAAACATAAACGAATAAAGTACAATAACCAAATGGAGTTAACTAAGGTACCAAATCTACTGAACAAATCAAATTTTCACTTATCATATAAATGAATATGAAGAAAATAAGGTGAGTGAAATTTTACCTAAACCTAGTGGAGGAATTAATCTCTCATGTAATTGTGAAAGCCTTTGGAATCTGATCATCTTTTTCATGATACTTTACATGTACAACCAACCTAATTGTTTCTCATAAAATTTCTAGCTCTTAAACTTGGAATATGTTGATGTGTGATTTTGACACCAACGACTCACACGTTCAAAGTGCTAAGCTGTAACGCCCACATGGAGGTACGTAATTTAATTTATGCTCTTATACCTTTAGTTGATTTTTTGTTAAAGTTATTTTGAGAAAATGTGAAGAAAATGCCTTAAACTTGCATTAAGGGTAAAATGGTATTTTCACTCAAAATTAGTTGAAATTGTAGGGAGTGAAAAGAGATATAATTTCATGGAGAAATTTTAAAGAAAGTGCAAGGGCAAAATGGGAAACTATATATAATTTTATGTTATATCAAGGATTGAAGAGTGAAACCCTAGCCACTCTTCATCCATTTTCATGCCACTTTCACCTCCATATTCTCTCAATTTCTTCAATTCTTCTTCAAAGGAAATTCATAGATTTTGGGTACTTTTGAGTGGATTTTCAATCCCAAGCATCTTTAGGTAAGATCCTAGCACTAAGAAGTGAGTTTTAATTTTTAAAGTGTTGAATTTTGATGGTTTGTGTTCATCGGATTTAAGAGGAAGAGAGTTGGATCAAAGAAGATTCTTAAAGGGTTGGATTGCTCACATATAAGGTAAGTAAATCGTACCCTACATATGATTTAAGTTATGTTGTGTAGAGAATTTCTTTTATGCATATATATGTGTTATATGTAGAATTGTTGATGGATTTGGTGTTGAATGATGATTATAACTTATCCATGAGAAGTTGTGTTGGTGTATTTGATGATTGATGAATGTTTGGATGAAATTTGGAAAAATTGAAGTGAAAATTTTGGAGTGTATATTTTGGGCAAATTTGGCATTAAATATGGAGGATTTTATTCCCAATTTTTGGTGGCTTAGAAAAGAGATAAAAGTGTAGCCAAATTAGAGTTGCTTTGTGCACATAAGTTGTTTGATGAAATGTCAAAGAGAAGTGTTTGTATGAGTATGATTATGTGTTATATTGAGATGAGTTTGTAGATGGTAGAGAATGACGAGTTTGTATTCCATATTGCATAATTGCATTTAAACATGTGAATTTAGAAATAATTATAAGCATGAAACCATCTACATGCATACATATTCATAAGAGCATGAAAAAGCACTAAAGAATGTTAAAGAGTAAATAGAAAGAAATGAGAATATTAAAGAAGTTCCAAATCTGAATTTTATTTAAAGAAGTGTAAAAAGATAAAAAGAAGAAAAGGTTGTTGCGATGGGGAACCGTGAGCGACAAGAAGAATTTTCCCCACATGCACGCCGCCTTTAATGAGCGGCCTAAGAAGAAGAAAGAAGAATTGGTATAGTCCATAAGAGTGCATGTGAATGAGGGTTGTACCCAAGAAAGAAGAATACACGCCGATCGGCAAAAGAATAAGAAAAGAAAAGAAAAGAATAAGAAAGAAAAGAAAAGAATAAGAAAGAAAAGAAAAGAAAAGAATGAGAAAGAAAAGAAAGATTAGAAAAGAAAAGAAAGAAAGACTAGAAAAGGAAGCAAAGAAAGAAATATAGAGAAAAGAAACAGAAAACAGAAAAGAAAGAAGAATAGAAAAGAAAATGCATATTTTATGCATTTGTGCATTTGCATTATATATATGCATAATAACCTGGCCGTTATCTGAGTAATGGGAAATTAGAACAGAGAGAAAGAATAGAGAAAGAACAGAGAGAAAGAACAAAGAAAGAATAGATAGAAAAACAGAGTAAGAGTAAAGAAAGAATAGAAAAGAATGGGGGAATGTGAAGTAAGGAAAGAAATTCAGAATTTAACCAACAAAGAGAGAAGGGTAGCATAACGGGTCTACTTACTGAGCAATTAGTGCTCACCCCGTTGTTTTCAATGTTTTTGCAAGTAACAGGTAAAATGCGGTCATTTGGAACAGTCACGCAGCAGAAGGGTTAGGCAAAACTGTCAAGTTAATATTTTGAGACTTTAATATATTATGTAAAGTTTTGTGCATAAAGAAAATTAAATATGGGCCCATACTTTTATACTCGTTTATATATTTTCTTATATATATTTAATGAGTTTTTACTGTTATTTTACGAGTATACTAGCTAAAAAAAGAGTCATTACATAAGCTGGTCTTAGAAATTACACGAGAAATGATTGATTCAAGAGTAAGACAAGTTTACATGATGATATTAAATGCAAAGACAGAATAATAAATAAGAGAGATGATTTTTAAAGTGGTTCAGATGCTTAAAGCAATTCTTACGTCCATTGTTTCTTTTAAATATGAGAGTTTACAAGGGGCTAGTCACGTATAGCGAATAACGAGCAGAGGTACAATAACTTATTATTTAGAGAGAATATCAAGTTAGTCCCTTTCTCGTAGGTTATCTTTGCTTATGAAAATATTGACGGGAATCAGAGTTAGAATCAGAATCCTGAAAATGAGAAGGGGAGTCTTTTATTTATAGTAGTTGAATTCAAGGTAATGATTACAAATCAGCAAGTGGGTAGGTGCCATGCAAGTCCTTCCTTGCTTCCCATTGGCTGATAATTTAGAAAATATCCTCAAATTATCTGGGGCTTGGACAAGTGTGTGGTTTTCATTCACTTATAGACTAGTAGCAAAAAGTAATATAATGATTAATAGAGTATCGTTCTCACGAGGATTGAGTGCTAAGTACCGATTTCCCTAATTTTATCACTAATTGAAGAACACAAAAATTTGGATTTGTGGGAGATAATTGAAACTAAATTAAAACTAAATATAATAAAAACCTAAATCTTAACTCAACTAAGTAGTTTAAAAACGATTACCAATTCAAGAAAAGAGATTAGGGTTTCGATTTCACCAAGTTACTCCAACCCAACCTATAAGTCCTATTACTCTCAAATTCAAATGCAAGGATTACAAATCGGACTCCCTAGGTTGTAAAATGTACCTTCTCAAGCTATATTTTCCTACTTATCCCTATTAAGCTTCCACACCCAACAAAATGAAGATTAATAATTCAAGGTCCCTTAAGCAAGTGGAATCCTCTCTAGATTTTATAGATCACGTTTGTTTATCTCTAGTTTTTGCTCAACCTATAGTATTTATCTCAAGAAGCTCACACATGAATCACTTCTCAGTCTCATCATGCTCAACACTCATTCGAATAAAAAACCCAACATTCAAATGCATTAAGAACAAAGATAAACACTTAATCCATGCAATAGAATCCAAAAATAACAATATATTATAGATTAAATCATTGTAAACAAGGATCCATCACAACCCTAACCCATAAAAAGTTAGTTCATTATCAAAATGAAAACAAACACTGAATACAGAAAGAAAATTGAGTTCAACATAGTAGCAAAAGAAAATGGAGAGAAATCTTCTCTAATTTGGAAACCTAAAGTCTTCAAATCTTCTTCTCCTTCCTCTCTTTCCAAAAATGTTGACCTCCCCTTCTCAAAATGGACTAACTTTTCTTTATATAGTCCCCAAAACCCTAGGACAACATGCAAACCATAAAACAAAAATGCCTTGTTTTGACAAAACAAAAATTCTAGTTTTTCACCGCAGCAAAGAAAAATTCTCACCACGGCATCGAATTAAAATGAAGTGGTCTGAAATTCTAGCGACTTTCTTGCCGTGGCGAACTTCTGATTTTATTTGCTGAACTTATGGAACTGTCCTCTACTTGCTTCTTCACTTGAATCTTCGATCTTCTTGATTTCCAATCTGAACAATCTCTAAGGGTGCTTCTAATCAACCTCAAAATTTCCCCAATCTTTTGAAACATGCTCAATGCCAAACAACAAACTCATTTTTGCTTTGTTTCACTCCAACACGTTTTGGCCTAAAACACAAAATATGTAGAATTAAGTAACAATTTAGGGACAAAACTCAAAAGAAGTACCTGAAAATCCTACAAAAATCAAATAGGAAATAGTATTATCTTAGGATTATTAAATACCCCCGAACTTAAGGCATGCTCGTCCCCGAGCATCAAAAACAAAATGCAATAAAAGAAAAACAACATAAAACTTAAATAACAAATGAAAATTAAAACCAAACATAAAAGAAGTGCCTAGAATTGATCGCAAAAACAAGTCTAAAAAATTATTGATACATTATGACAAGAAAATGCTTAACTCTCCAAAAAGTGATAAATTGAATTGACTATCTTTCTCTATTGGTCCCCTGAGTAGGTAATCTCCACTTCAATCCACCTTCTAACTTCCTAGATTATTTTATGCAAAAATGTAAAGTTTATCAAATGGTAGTAGAGTCCATAAGCCTAAGTATCGAACTACTCTCCACTAATGTAGACTAGACATCGCTACTAAGGATCAAAAGGTCTTTGTAAGCTTGTAACGTTAAGCTTGGGTAGCAAGCTTCAATCCCCTTTTATTCCTCAATCACCAACCAAAAATATGAAACCTTTTTCTCAATCCCCAAACTTATGCATTTCTTATTTTTGTAATGAAAATGCATAAGTAAATCAAGAACATTAATTAAAACTATATACAGGTTTTTTTTTTTTTTTATCCAAACATATTTACAACACTGTTGGGGTCACTTGCCCCTTCTTACTACTCTTTTACAACCCCCAAACTTGAAATTTTTGATGCATCACTTATTTAGACACCTCTAAAGCTCTTTTATGCTATACACAAGGTCCAGAGTTCTCCTAAAGGTATGATAAAGTGTTTAGGGTATAGGGGTTGGACAATTTAGTTGCAAGAAAAATAAAGTAAAATTCTCATAAGGGTCAAATGGGTGACTAGGGACAATTCATCCATGGGTTGGCTAGAAAGGCTCAAACGTTCCAAAAAAATGCCTAAATCATTTCCTCAACAATGTCTAATATAGAATTTCGCCTCAAGCACATCTCAACTAGGTTCTAGAGTCCACCAACATTGACTTCACATAGCTACATAAAATGTTTCTAAGCATGCCAAAAGAATGAACAAGGTGGTTGAACCACTCAACGAACCTCAAGCTAAATCTACTCAACCAACGTAAACTTGAAGTAATGCTTTGCGTTTTCCATAAATAATATGCCAACAACCAAAAATCATCATCGACTCATGCAATTTGTCTAGGCAACGAAAATACCACACACAAACACATAACACAAATTGTATTAATAAAAAGAATAGAAAAACTTCTCTAATTGGTGAACCAAAACTCTCAGAATTCTAATCTCCAAAGAGTAGCTGCTCTCTCTCCTTCCTTAACCTCCAAAAACTAATTATTATTTATAGTGCTAGGGTTTGGAGGTTAATCAGGAAAGAATTAAATGCCTCAAACAATTCAAATTTGGACTAGGCTTTAAAACAGCCCACCTTGGCCTGCACTCCATCGTTGTAGCGACACAAACGATCACTGTAGTGATTGTTCTTTCTGTCCCACGCATCTGATATCTTTAGAATTTGGCAAAGTCATTAACACAAACTTTGTATCCCTATGAATAAAATTTCCAATGCCACAAGAATCATCAAATTCAGATTTCTACAGCTCAAGCTATGATTGAAACATTGAAGCATGCTCATCTTGAAGAATTTTCAGGTTTTAAGTCTCATCTTCAAAGCATCACAGCTTCCTCGTTTCAACTCCGATTCTTGCACCGTTTGTTTCTACTCATCAAGAATTCCATCAACATCATCCTTCTTTAAAATATCATTTATAACCTGAAAATACTCAAAATACACCCATGATCCCATAAGGGTATTTATGAAATAATTAACTCAAATTTTGCAATTTAAATTAACTTTCACACAAATACTCTAAATAAATCACTAACTAAACATGTATTTTCAAGCTCTTATCAAGTACAAATCAAACAAGCATCACGTGCCTCAAAAATATAAGTATTGAAAACAAAAGAAAAAAAAAAGTACAAAGCATATCAAGAAGTAGCATGCTTCGGATCATCACCCCATGCTGACTCCTCCACAGTCGCCTCAACCTGACTCCCTCCACCTCTCTCGACAGCTAACACACAATCTAGTTAAAACTGAGCCTCAACATCCCTTAGGATCGTCTTACGACTAGTCGACCTTGTAAGAGTGCCCTCCAACTGCTCAGCAAAGTCCATCAGCTGGTCTTTAGGATTCGGCTCAATCTGGTCTCCTCCATTCGCCTCCGCCTCTATCTCTCTCCAAAGCTCGATGTCCTCATCTGGCCACTAGTGAGAAGTGTTCCCTTTCTTGTATTTAGCCATCAGTTCCTCGTGAGCCTTGATCATCGCATCCTCAGCGACTGATAACAAATGCTACCTAAGAGCCGAACACTACTCATCTCGCTTGGCTAGCTTCTTCCTCATCTCCTCCAACTCAGCCTCAGCCCCCCTTAGCTTGGCCCTGCATTCTTTCTCAAACTTTTGGGCTATGGTTTCTCATGCTCAGAGATTCGTGTTGGACTTAGAGAGTTATTGGTTTCGCTTCTCTTGCGTGGCTGCAACTTTCCTAAAAAAAAGGCTCCCGAACAAGACCTACACATAAACACTTGGTTAGTCAAACCTAACACTTAGCATAAACATAAAGACAGTAAGCGAGTTGTATCTGAAGAATCTGCGAAACCTCCCAATCTGCTGCTGCACTCACACTCATTTAAGTCAGTCAACCTTTGTCTGTTAGGAGAAGGAGTGAGTTAGCCAAATCTGAGGTCGATCGAGTCGGTGGAATCAAAGTAGCCTCCTCCACTCGGACATCTTCTTTCACAGTCGGTTCTCTCTTCCTCTTGGCATGATGCTTGGAAAGCTTCTCACTCGAGCTCAAGAGTTTGAATATGTTTTTCATCAATCGCTCTACAAGTGCAAACTCTTGGGGTGTTAGAGGGTTCATAATCAACTCACCAAACAATAAGTGATTGCAGTATTGAATTAGCAACACATGCCACACTCACTTCAATGGAGGGAACAAGATACCTCTCTGGATAGCTTCCACACTTGCCCACATGTGACTTCCTTTCAAACTTGGATCCTCAAGCAACACTCTCCGATCTCGCTCGTTCTTGGGGATGGCAAAAACCTTCTTCATAGTCAAGTCCAAGTCATCACCACTTTGTCCGGCTCGGTTGTAAGTTAGATCTGTATAAGACAAGTATATGAGATTCAGTCAACAAAGTATTAAGGACAAGAAGATAAAATACTCACTCGTGGCCTTTTATGCGAATGGTATGTCCCCAGGTCCTCTCTCCCCAAAGGCATCTTCACCCTTCAAAAAGAAGAAGGATTATTTACACGTCTTATCACTTAACTTGAGACCCGTCACCAGATGAATTCGGTCATGCCTTAAGGTGACTTGATACCTCCCATTCTCCTTGTCATGCTCCTTTAGATAGTAGGAGTATAGAAGCTCATGCAAGCTTATAACCCATCTGGTTCCTAACACACAGGAGCTCCAACGCAGTCAGAATGAGCTAACTCGACGCAATCAGGAAGTGGTCTAGAACCTCTCGAACCAGTTAGGGAATGTACAACCTTAACCCATCATAGAATGGGATCTCGTACATGCTCAGAAAGCCTGGCACGTCCCAGTCGACCTGCTTACACCTCCTTGGTATTCTAATTTTAATCGAGTTGGGAATGTGGTACATCACCCTTATTCTCCACTCATCATCCTTATTGAGAAGAGGTAGATAATTAGCATTCAGGATGCCACCACCCGACTGACTCGATTCATCTCCTGAACTTCAACTCGTTGAGGGCTCATCCTTAGGACTATCGTTTGTCTTTTCACTGGACTCTTCCCCACTCTGCCCTTTCCCTCTCGGTGGTAGCCACTATTACACCTTCAGTCCCCATAGGGAGCTCTCCTTCACTTGTCATCACCACAAGAGTCGAGCCATTCTCATACTCATCGCCACTCTCCATCACCACATGACTTGGCTCTCCCAAGACAATACTTAACACTTAGATGAAATCTTCGACTCTCCAACGCAATCACCTAAAAATGTCTCACACCACTCGCCCTTAGAAGATCACTAAGGAAGCAATATAGACTCCTCACTCGGCTCAGTCACCACCAACGCATCATATGACCACAGCCATCTCCGAGACCTTCTCACCTAATATTATTCCCACTCGACCTAAATAGTCGAATGGGAAATGCTAATTCAAAAGAATCCCCCTTATTGACACTTTATCGCTCCATACAATCTTAAACTTCCACTTCACTTGACCTAATCAATTTAAAGTGTATACTTTAAAACCTTCACTCGATTGTATCCTATGCACTAAGCTAAGCTGAATGGACAATAAGAGTAAATTGAACCTATCTTCTCTCCTTAAAATCGAAACCCTTAAAAATCTCTAGCACATCAACCAAGCGCGATCTTCAAAATTCTCTACCAAACAAGAGTACAAATCCTTAGATCACCAAAACTTCCTCTTTAATTCGATTCTTCAAAGAAAATCTATCTCTAAAAATTGATTAATCTGTCTTTTCCTAAAATCACATTCAGCAAAATCCCAAATTCATACCCCAAACAACCTCTAATGTTTCCTTATTTACAATTCTCTAAAAATAGACTAAAACTCTCTCATATTGCTTCAGAATGGCAGTAAACATGAAGAAAACCAAAAGGACAACAAAAAATTGAAGAAGAATAAAGAGTTTACTATGAAAACACTCCAAGAAACTCCTTCCAAAAAATTTTCAGAAATGAACCTTTGTCTTCGAACACTTACAAAGAAATAGAGTTTGAGGAAAGAGGATTTGTAATCCCCAAAAAAGGTAACTGCTGCATTTAATGCCCGTCCCTTCAGGATGGGATAAGTGGCATCACCTTAGGGCATCTAGGCAATTCAACTTTCCATTTTCCTGCCAATGGCTTTCGTAATCTCGGTCATACACATGTCGGCTAGGATAGACACCCGAGTCAAGGTCGAACCAACTTAACGCCTTGAGACTTCATATGCGATTGAAGTTATTCCTCTAAAACGAACAAACGTCTTGTCTCCACTTGGCTTGGCTCACCGAATGACTGTAATCGAACATACTTTGTCATATCCCTACACAGCAGGACTAGCCGATTGGTCCGATATTGGAACCTTCAACAATTATAACCCCTACTCGGCAAGAAAAGTTGAGTGGATTTACCCGAACACTCTCCATAGGTTTGCTTAGAAACCTAAACCAAGTGGACTAACAGACACCATATTAATCATTGTGCAACTCACCATGACACCTCCATTTGGCTCCAATTAGTTTGAAATTCCCACTCGGCTCGACTGACCAAGTGGAGACATCTACAAATGATGCACCTCGTATCCTCCCACTTGGCTTGGCTAGGCTAACCAAGTGGGGACATCTACAATAATGCATCTTACATCCTCTCTTAGCCAAGAGTACCCTCACTTGACCTATGACCCCTTCACTTGGCTAAAGTACTCTCACTTGGCCTAGTTTTCCTCCGCTCAGACTGGACTACACTTCAAGCTAAGTACTCCTTAACTTAGAGAGTGAGGGGCAAATTGTATAGGCTAAAAATCATATTGGGCCTTATCAGGGCCAAACACGAAACATCTACTACGTGGCCCAATACCATGGCTTAATTCCCGTTAGGCCTACTTTAAGATCCATGCCATGGGCCAGCCTATTACACCAATCAAGCTTCTCACTGGTAGGATCATCCATATTAGGCCTCCCCATTAGTCTACTTGGGTTTAGCCCCATCAGTTCAGGATTGCTCCAAAGAACCTAGAGTTATATTCATATTCTAATTCATCTACTTCCTATTTCATCTACATCCTAATTCCTCTAAGATCCTGAATCTTATATAAATTAGGACTCCTACTCCTCGAAAGGCAAGTAAATCAAGACTTTCCTATTTACCCAAACTCTACCATTATGGACTTAGAGTTCTATTAGGATTCAAAGATCCTATGTTCACTATATAAATAGAGGCTTGACCTCTCATTAAGGATCCATTTATTTAATACCACCTACTAGCTCCTAAAAGTTCTCGCTCCCAAGAACTAGCACCTTCGTTGTAGCTCTAATCTCCGACCAGACTCCAGTAACCCTTCCTCCCCTTAGCCCTCACTAAATAGCCTAATTCAAGCTCACTGACTTGAGCGTCGGAGTGCCTATGACAGATACCACACTAGTGTTTTACGTAAGCTTTGCGATGGTTTCTTTTTTATGTGCAGGTTCAGCAGATCGTCAGTGGCCTAAACCTCACAAGATCAGTCTGTTTTGTAACTGTAGATGTTTAGCGTCTACAATAGTATATCTATAGTTTTCAAAATAACTTAAAATTTCATCCAAAGGGATTTGGTTATTTGTTGAAGATTGTTGACCTTGAGTTGTAAGCACCATCATTAACTTCTCTTCCCATCGTCCATTCATCTCCTCCATTTGCCTTTTTATTTCTTCAAATTTCTCATTTGCTTCCCTATTTGCCTTCTCCACCTTTTCATTTGCTTCCTTCCTAATTGTTTGTACTTGTTTCATAAGTTATGCTTTAGTTGGTCTACTTCCAAAATATTTAGTAATACTTTTTCCTAGACCATAAGCATGCAAATAGCTATTCTTCTCTAGACCAAGGACCTCTTCAAATTTTTCATCATCATTTAATAAGATTCGTCTTTCTACTTGTTGTTTTTTCAATCGATCAAACTGTGACTGCAAAATAAATCTATAAATTAGCTTGGATGTGTATGAATAATAAAAAATAAAGAAATAGTTAAAGAGAATACACAGCTATTATAATAATGTCTTCTATACTGGATTCAACTTGCTTTCCTTTCTTTCTTTTACATGATTCAATCCAAACTTCAACACAAGAAAGAGTATATCCAACCCGTACTCTACAATTGGAGTACCACACCAACCCCCCTCCTCGTAGGCAACCCTTGCAATCTTTCCTTTAACGTTTTCTCTTTATGTTGAACCTAATTGCACATAACAAGTACAATTACGAGGGTAATGGCTCTCGATCTTCAAACTAATGAATCACCATAATCCTTCTGCAGTGAAATGTTCTAACTCTAAAATCAACTTCAATCGCAAAACCAAAGAATACAACAATATATAATGGTAATCTGTAAAACACATACCTTGGATGAATATTTATATATGGGTTAAGGCAACTTGGATGTATATTTGTATATCAAATATATTGACAAATGGCTGATCGGATGCAAATGTATCAATGCATCTAAGATTCTTTTGACTTAAATATAAGGGTCAAATTAAGTTTTGAATGTTTTTTTGACAGGTTTGAAGCCCACCCACTGCATGCTTCCTAGAATTAATTTCAACTCAATATAAATCAATAAATGAATAAAAGTATAAAACATTACCTATTAGTATTTACTGGGGCTTTTCCTTTGGTTTGCTAATACCAACTTCAAGCTGCAAGAAGTCATTGGCTTTATCAATTTCAAGTTTCAACGAAGCAGCAAACTGATTTTAATTCCTAAAATCACCCACAAAGACAAAGTATTTAGGTTATTTTGACAAACAATGAAAACATGAATGGGAAATTATGTACTCTACAAAAATTTAGATTCATGAATTAATTTATGATCTATAAAATATAAAGTTTTCAAACAGAAAAGAAACTAAGATCATGGCAAAATATTATATAGAAATCAAACTAAGATTAAAACAACATTATATCAAAATCTTTAATCTAGAAGTCCCAACACAATTAAGGAAAAAAATAAAATTACCGAAACAACCCTAAGTAGTAAGAACCACCATGCCACCAGCCTCCTTAATCTTTTTCTAAGCCATCTTCGACACCAGTTTCGCCTTGATGACGATCGGCTTGTTCTCTGGCAAAGCCCCTTTCCCCAAAACCTTAAAGTAACCGAACTGCGTGACATCAATCAATGGAAGATTGTCTTTGCCCGCCTTCTCTTTCAAATCTTCTAGAACCATTGACCAGAGCTTGTCTATATTGACTATGGGGCAGTAGAACTTGTTGCGGAGCTTGTGGAAATACCTCATACCCGCTTTACCAAAATACCCCGAGTGGTACTTGTCGAAGAGGATCCAGTGGTAATGCATGCCTTCGGTCCAAGGTGTTTCCGGTGTTTCCCGATTCAGTCGTGGCCAACACTCACATGGCCCCTCTTCTTGTGGTTTTTCTTGAATCATGTCATCTTTTTTGGGAGGTTTAAGTATTTAGGGTGTTGATTGGAGAGTGGAGGAAGGAGAATAAAGAAATTTATGTGGTGGGGCGGCTAAGGTTTTGGAGATTTTTGTGGTGTGTGGGTGTTAATGGACCCTCAAGTTAAGCCTATAATGTCTCTATAGACCCAATAATCTTCCAATGACATATTACAAATTAATGTTTATAAAAGATCAAGGGTCCACTTGATATGGTATATTCGAGTGGAGCTCATGTTAGAGTAAGTGCTCTAGAGCCAATCAATTATTGTAAAATTGACTCTGTAATAAATGCTTATTTATCAATAAAAGGCATATTCTTCTATATCGTGTATGTAATGATATATGTCCTTAGGATGATAGAACCGTGACGAGGGTATCAGGTGTTTCAAATCTTGATAGTGAGAACCCTATGATCACATATGGTGGCCATTCTAGAAACGTCCGTAGCCCCAATATTTTTCTGACCAAGGAAATAAATAATACGGTAAGGCTATCATAGTGTTAAATAACCCTGTTGAAAGGCAGTGATTGATCTCACTTGTCAAAGTTGTTTGTCAACAACCTGGTGCAATGCATGGGTGCTTGCTAAAGGCAAGTTCACTGGATAGACCCACCAAAGGATTCCATATGGA
Organism: Pistacia vera; assembly: GCF_008641045.1. Classification (NCBI taxonomy): domain Eukaryota; kingdom Viridiplantae; phylum Streptophyta; class Magnoliopsida; order Sapindales; family Anacardiaceae; genus Pistacia; species Pistacia vera. The sequence goes on along the minus strand of NW_022196290.1, from coordinate 806,840 downwards.
TGGTAACCCCAGTGTCTGTGGAATAAATCCTCTAACGGATGGTGGTGCATGTGATCCTTAGACTTGAGATCACCGAAGCGCCTTGTGAACCAATTGGTGTAGTTTGACATTAGCCCAACGTAGTTCTATTCAGAGCTATCAATACGATAGTGATTGGCTACATTCAGAAGTGTATCGAGACTATGGTGGATCAACAAAGGATTCATAACTCTTAGGTACGGGAGAAGTTATCTCACTAGGTAATTCAGTAAATGGCAATGACACTAAATCTGTGGCCATAGTGGGATTGAGTTGATGCTCAATCCAATTTAATATTCCTGTCATTTGGTTCAGTAACTGAATACAAACATGTTGAGGATATCTGAGGTTGACACTATTTCTGTACCTCAGTCTCGATGAGATAACAGTTGATGAAAGGATTTGATTGCATGGTAACCATATCGTTGACAGGCTACGGTTTCGCTGAATCCGAATCTATCGGGTGGCCATGATGCCTTGCTAGGGGCCAATCTTGGTCTATGTGTGGTGAGACGATTAATTGGTGTTAATCACGATACTACACACTGCCGATATGATGAGGAGCCTACGGGTCACACACTTAGAAGATAATTTAAGAATCGATTTGTGAGAAGGGTATTTTCATCTTTTAAGACGAAAAGGTATTTTGATAATCTCACAGTGCAATTAAATTTGCTGAGGTTGTTCTCTGTATTTAATTTTAATATTAAAATTAAATTAGTGAGATTATATTTAAATATATCTCTGTATATATTTAAATGATTTAAATGAATTATTATTATTAATTAAATATTAATATATTGTTATATATTAATTGATTTTAATTATAATAATAATTAATTAATTAAAATACCATAAAGGGTGTGTTTGGTTGCAAGGGTAAACTAGGGTTGGAGCCCATGGCTATTCCTAAGTGGAATAGGGTTTTAATTGTTGCACTATATAAGTGCAACTTAAAATTAAAACATATGAGAATTATTTATTCAATTAAAACCCTAGCCACCCTATCTCTCTCTCTCTCTCAAGAACAAAACTTTTCTTGTTCTTCTTTCTTGATTCTTGAAGCCCTTGACTGTTCTAGCAAAATAATCAAGGGTTCTGCGGATTATCTTCGTGTGGACTTCCGTGAGTACGATCCTACTTTGGATCGATTGACGAAAAATCACGTGAACAGTAGACGATGAACAATAACCGTGAACAGTGTTCCTGTACGAAGTCAGAGATATTCAGAGGAGCCTCCAAACGTACGTAAGTATTCTAATCCTTGAATGGATTTACTTTATACAGATTTTGTTTATAAACATGTAAACGGTATAATCTATACTCGGATCTTGGCAAAGAAAGGTAATTGATTTACCGATTGAATTTTTGTTTTTCCACTACGTATGGTAGATCAATTACTTACAACTCATAGGGTAGGTTTGGTTCAGGTTCATAAAAAATTATTCCGGTAATCAATTTTTTTAATTCAAGAATCACCATGTTTGGTTGTAAAGTTAAAAAAAAAAAAAAAAAAAGATTTTAGTAATCTTAAAATACCAATAGTAGTTTACTGTAGGTAAACTTAGAGGTAATCCAATTATCGAGTGAAAGGGTGTTATGTTTTCATTACCTTGGTAATCGTATTTATGTTCCCATTTTACCCTTGATTATTAAAAGTTTCGGATAGAAATGCCCTCGTATGTCAACGAAATAAGATGTCGATGTTCAAGTTGTTGCTATTGCCATCTCCGATTGTTGACATTTTTTATTCCACCATTCTTAATCTATTCTTCTTACTTTATTATTTTACAATAGTCTTGTACGATTGTATAAAATTTTTTATGAAAGTATTAAACCAAACACATAAACAATGAAAAAGTTTTTAAGAAGGTGATTTTGCAGTATTTTATATGATTTAATTTGTATCATATCTTCTATAATTTTAACCATATTTTATATGTTTTAATTTGTTTTTTTCTATTTTCTTGCATTATCTATATATAATTAACAATAAACAAATGCTTTCATTCTAAAATATTAATAGTATTATTAATGCTATCGTCGTCATCATCTAAAACATACATATAAGTCCATATATACAAATATGAAAAATTACCAATTTTTATAATATTTCATATCTCATAGCTAAAATCAGCTATATTTCATAAAGTGTTAGTTTTAAATGATCATAGAAAAGAAAAAACCTTAGAGATCCTTTAAAATAAAATTTTATTTTACAAAACCCCACACTCTTAGCTCGCTGAAGAGTTCTTAAGTTAACTATTGGTTGAAGGTTCCAATTTGCTATTGACCTTATCGGTGTGATTAACACTATGTTTGACTATAACTATTTAATTTATAAGTAATAAAAATAAAATTACTGACATGATAAATTAGCATATCTATAGCTGCATATTATAAGGATCTTAGAAAATTAATTTTCACATTGTTTATTTGCTACAAATTCAAATAATTTATAGCTAATACACTCACTCTAGCTATATATTTAAACTAGTAGTTAATAATGATACTATAATATTGCTACTACCATGAAAATGAATTTTGTATAGCTAAATACCTTAATTAGCTACAAATTTCAATATTTTATAGCTAATGCACAAATGATAACTATATAGTTAAACTCATAGCTAATAATGATACTATATGTCTTATACATAAAATGTTTAAAGCTAAATACCTTAATTAGCTACAAATTTCAATATTTTATAGCTAATGCACAAATGATAGCTACATAATTAAACTTGCAGCTAATAACGATACTATATGCCACAAATAAAATCTTTATAGCTAAATATATTAATTTGAAGGAACCGTGTCATGGCAAGTGCAGAATTGTATATATGTAAAAAAAAAATCTTACCACGGCATGATCCCTGTTACCCAAGATCATGATTTCGTTGGCGGCTCCTTCTTTGGATATCTCTGATTAATCGCTATCAACCCAACGTAGGATTGAGTCCATCGATATCCACACGAGGGCAGGCTCGGGATCACCCCAAGATTAACTGCTAGACCAATCTTAGAGCTTAAGGAAGGGAGGTAGAAATTAAGAGAATAAAAATTCTCTTGGTGGCTAGCGTTTGGGCATGAGCTTTTGGGAGAGGGAGAAAAATTAATTTAATTTTTCTCAAAAGAGGTCTCTCTAAAAAAATCTCTCATTAATTAAAATCCATTGTCCCTTTATAAAGGCAAACCCAAACTAGAATCCTACAAGGATTATGAATCCTTGATTTCCAATTTTGTTTGGATTGCAATCTCCTTAATTCCAATTTGAATTGAATTGCAATCCTTTATATTAGGGATAAGAATATCTCTTAAGATATTCTCCAAAATATGAATTTTAAATAGCTATTTAATCCATATATATATATATATATATATATATATATCACATTTAATTTTGAATTTAAATTAAATATATTCCTTCATATTAAATAAAATTAATATGAATCTAATTTGACCAAAATTTCTCCAATATGATTATTGCATAATGGCGCCAACCCTAGCAAAATTACCAAAGTGCCCTTTTTGCCCATAATGACGAAAATACCCCTTGGACTCCCAAATTACCAAAATACACTTTTGGCCCAAGGACAAGATTGTCCTTCCATTTCCATTCTTCACTTAACTACCTTCTATGTGTGTGACCCGAAGGCTCTCTACTTTGCTGTAGTGTCCCGAGGTATCAACCAATTAGTGTTTTCGTACACCAATCAAGATTGGCCTCTAGCAAGAGATCATGATTCCCCGGTTAGCAAAGATTCAGTGATCGAGCTTTCCTTGTCTACGGTATGGTTACCGTAAAATTTGATCTGTTTCATCATCTTATATCTCATCAAGATTTGAGTACATAAGTAGTGTCTACCTCAAAACTATTTCCTTCACATGTTGTATATTCAGTTTTTGAATTTGACAACCATATGAGGTTGGATTTGAGCACCAACTTGGTTCCACCATGGCCACAGCTTTGCAGTCGTAGTTCTTTAACTAAATATCTTGCCAAGATAAGGTCTCCTATAACTAGGAGTGATAAATCCTTCATTGATCCACCCTAGCCATAATGTACTTCCTAATGTAACCAATCACCACCGTTCTGGTAATCCCAAAGATAGATGACGTTAGGTTGGTGTCAAATCACATCAATCTTTACACACGACGCTCTAGTGATCTCAAGTCAAAGGACCACATGCACCACCATCCGTAAGAAGATATATTCCTTAGACACTAAGTTACCATCTTGTATGGAATCCTCTGATGGGTCAGTCCAATGGACTAGCACAAGCAAGCACCCATGCGTTGCACCAGGTTGATGCTCACAACCTTGACATGTGAGATCTATCACTATCTTTCGATAGGGTCATTCAACGTGATGATAGTCTCTCCGTATAATCTATGTCTTAGGTTATATTTATACTATGACTACGAACAGTTTAAGAAAAGCCACTATTTGTGCTCATAAGGTTCTCATAATTAAGATTTATGACACTTAATACCTTCGTCACTGGTTTCAACCTTTCTAAGGACATATACTATTTTCTTTATGCGTAGTAAATAAATACTATAGTATATTGCTTATAAAGAAGCATTTGCCTTTTATTCATATAAAATGTGAGTTTACAAGAGCTACAATATTGGCTCTAGTGCACCTACTCTAACAATCTCTCACTTGCACTATAGCCAATCATTTATTCGTTTAATCCCAAATGATGCTATGTGCTTATCATGCTTTTGCTGTGACAAAGCTTTCGTTAATGGGTCTGCGATGTTATCATCAGTAGGTACTTTGTCAATTTGTATGTCACCTCTTTTCACTATCTCTTTGATGAGATGGCATCGCCGGAGTATGTGCTTAGATCTTTGGTGAGATCATGGTTCTTTAGCCTAAGCTATAGCACCACTGTTGTTGTAGTAAAGCATAACTGGATCAACAATGCTCGGAACCACTTCTAGTTTAGTCATGAACTTCTTGATCCAAACAGCCTCTTTGGCCGCATCATCTAATGCAATGTACTCGGCTTCCGTTGTTGAATCCGCTACAGTGCTTTGTTTTAAACTTTTCCAACTCATTGTAGCCCCATTAAGACAGAACACGGAACCTAACCACAATCGATAGTCATCCTTGTTAGACTAAAAATTGGCATCACTGTATCCTCTTACAGTGAGATCATCTTCTCCTCTATAAACCAAGAACATATCCTTAGTCCTCTTAAGGTACTTAAAAATGTTCTTGACTACTGTCCAGTGTTTTTCACCTGGATCCGATTGATATCTACTGCAAATGCTCAAGGCAAATGAGACATCATTCCTAGTATATAGCATGGCGTACATGATGGACCCTATTGCCAAAGCATAAGGAATACTACCCACCCTATCTCTCTCCTCCTGTGTTTTTGGATACATATCCTTAGAGAGATACACACCATGTGACATTGGAAGATAACCTTTCTTTGAATCTTCCATACTAAATCTTTTCAGTACTTTGTCAATATATGTACTTTGACTTAGGCCCAACAACCTACGAGATCTGTCACGATAGATCTTTATACCGAGGATGTAGGTTGCTTCCCCTAAATCCTTCATGGAGAAGCACTTGGATAACCAAGTCTTCACCGTTTGCAAGTTCGGTATATCATTCTCAATGATTAATATGACATCGACATATAACACTAGGAATGCCACTATGCTCCCATTGAATTTCTTGTATACACAAGGCTCATCTTCGTTTTATATAAACCCAAATTCCTTTAGGATTCATCAAAAGAATGTTTTAGCTCCTTAATGCTTGCTTGAGTCCATAAATGAATCTCTTCAAGTTACATACCTTCCCTGCTTGTCCATCAAGAACGAAACCATCAGGTTGTGTCATATAGACGTCATCTTCAAGGTTTCCATTTAAGAAAGCAGTTTTGACATCCATCTGCCAAATTTCAAAATCATTGTATGCAGCAATAGCTAGCATAATTCTGATGGACTTCAACAGTGCTACTAAAGAAAAGTTTTCATCATAGCCAATCCCATGCTTTTGTTTGAATCCTTTTGCAACCAGCCGTGCTTTATAGGTTTGAATGTTCCCACCCATGTCAGTCTTCCTCTTGAAGACCTATTTACACCCTATGGGCTTGACTCCTTTGGGTGGATCCACCAGATCCCATACTTGGTTCTGGTACATGAAGTCCATTTCAAATTTCATGGCATCAAGCCATTTTGCGGAATCTGGATCTGACAAAGCGTCATTATAGGTTATGGGTTCATTGTCTTGATAGACTAATATGTTGCCACTTTGAGTCATGAGAAAATTGTTTCTCTCAGGCTCACGACGTATTCTCCTAGACCTACGCAGCTCTTGTGTTGGAGGTTCACTTTTTTCCACTCCTTGTAGAGCGATCTCCTCATGATGCTCGACGATCTTTGATGGCACATCATCTTGTCTATCGTTTGATGCATCTTATGTTTTTAGAACTTCATTGAGTTCTACCTTTCTCACATTATCTTCTCTTTGAAGGAAATCATTCTCTAAGAAGACTCTAGTACGAGCAACGAAAACTTTCTGCTCTATTGGATTGTAGAAATAGTATCCCCTTGTCTATTTAGGATACCCCACAAAGATACACTTCTCTGATTTTGAGGCTAGCTTGTTCAAAGTCAATTTCTTAACATAAACGTCACAAGCCCAAACTCTTAGATTAGATGAGATGAAATGGGTTTTCGCCCGTTCCATATTTCATATGGTGTCTTATCCATTGATTTCGATGGTACACGATTTAGTGTATATGTCACAGCCTCCAGAACATAGGCCCAGAAAAATGTGGGTAAATCTGTGAAATCATCCTTGATTGAACCATATCTAGCAAGGTTCAATTCCTCCTCTCAGACACTCCATTGTGCTGAGGTGTGTAAAGAGGTGTGAGTTGAGATATTATCCCACCTTCCTTAAGGTATGCATCAAACTCTAAACTTAAGTATTTTCCTCCCCTATCAGATCAGAGAACCTTGATATTCTTGCCCAGTTGATTATGTACTTCATTCCTGGATTCTTTAAACTTGTCAAAAGATTCAAACTTATGTCTTATTAAGTAGACATATCCAAATCTACTGAAGTCATCAGCAAACGTGATGAAGTAAGAATATCCACCTCCGACTTGTACTAATAGTGGTACATCACTATGGATGATGCCTAAGAGTTCCTTTGCCCTTTCATTGTGTCCAGTAAAAGGTGACTTGGTTATTTTGCCTACTAGGCATGACTTGCATACCTCATAAGACTTAAAGTCAAATAGGTCCAAAACTCTGTCCTTATGGAGTTTTCCTATGCGAGTCTAGTTCACATGACCAAGCCTACAATGCCATAGGTAAGTTTGATTAAAGCCATCAACCTTGGCTTTCTTATTATCTAGATTGAAAATCTCATTATTATTTAATTCTAGAACATACAAACCACTATGTAATCTTGCAATTCCATATTTAATACCATTAAAACTAATTGACATCAATCCGTTAGTTATCATAAATTGATATCCAATGTTGTCCAAAGTGGACACAAAAATAATATTCTTTGAAATTGAAGGAACATAAAAACAATTCACAAGTTCCAATACAAGGCTTGAAGGCAAACTCAAATAACAAACCTCTATAGATAATGCAACAACGTGTGCTCCATTCCCAACTCGTAGGTCCACCTCTCTTTGACCGAGTAGTCTACTCTGTTACAGTCTTTGCACAGAAGTGCAAATATGAGAACCACATCCTGTGTCAATAACCCAAGATGAAACAGAAGATACATTGATTTCAATCATGTACATACCTTTAGAAGAAGCTGCACACTTCTTCTTCTTCTTCTTTCTTGCTAAAAAGGCCTTACAATGTTTCTTCTAGTGGTGAGGCTTGCCACAATGGAAGCAAATAGCCTTTCCATCTTTGCTCATGCCTCTAGCAGGTTTAAGGACATCTTGGGGTTGAGCTTTGGATTTGCACTTGGCATTTCCTTTGCCTCGCTTCCCCTTTCCTTTCATTGGTGCAACGTCAACTAGCATCACTGACTTGGATATCTCCATGTCTTTCTCTGTTGTCTTTAGCATATTCAGGAGCTCTAAGAGATACTTCTCCATAGAATTCATATTGAAGTTCATTATGAGTTGGGAGAAAGAATCAGGATTGCAGAACAAGATCAATTGATAGTTCTACCTCCATACCAAATCCCACTGTTTCAAGCTTGTGTATGTAGCCAATCATCTTGACTACATGTGGGCCTACTGGGGTTCCCTCAGTCATTCAACATCTATAAAATGCCTTTGACACCTCATAATGTTCATGCCTAGCACGTTTCTGAAAGAGCTCTTTGAGATGTGTGATGATAGAGCCAGCATCTAAATTCTGATGTTGCTTTTACAGATCAGGTGCCAACAATGCAAGTACAATACATTGTACAATATCAGCATCATCTAGGTACTTTCTATAAGCATCTATAGCTTCCTGAGCAGCTTCAGGTTCAAGCGCTTCCATAACAGGTTCATCAAGGATGTACAACTTCTTTTTTGACTTGAGTATAATCCGAAGATTTCTATACTAGCAGTGAAGTTTATACCATCGAACCTGCTTTCCTTTTCTATGACTGATCATAGTGACAGATTATTGGTAGTCATAATGTAAATCTACAAATACAAATTAAAACAGAGTTAATAATAAATTAATAAGGCCTTTTATCAATGAATATGCTGCCACTATTTTTATTCAAGTTAATAGCCCTCACTATTAAACTCGGGAAGGTGTGACAGTCTTCCTAGTGGGCCGAAATCTGTTCATTCCTAATTTGACCTCTCACAGGGACAAGTAAATTGTAATAACTCCTTGATACTAGGATACTCATAGAAATACATAAAGCAAAATACATTTATATCAACAAAAGTAGATGGGCCCAAAATTTTCTTTAAGTACATATAAACATTATTATTACCAAATAAGATATCATTTACAAAAAGTTATCAAAAACAGTGGACAGTGTAGCTATTGCTCCTCGCTTGTCGATGCCAATCCGATCGCGTCCTCACCTAGATCCTATAAACACAAAGAAAAACAACGGGGTGAGCACAAAGATAATGCTCAGTAAGTAAATCCTCTACTCGCCTGTCCCCGTAACTCTTTTTCTTAATTCTTTCCTTACACACTTCTCGTCTCATTTATTTTCTCTTTCTGTTTCTCTTTCACACAGCTCTCTTTTATTAATTTTCTATTGTAAGTCACGGCCTCATCTTACCGGAGGCACAGCCGGGTGGAGTTCACGAAGCACTAACCCGCTCTTTGTGTTTTTCTCATTCTCTCTACTCTTAGAGTAGTTCATTCACAAAGTTTTCTACTCTTTCTTAAGCTACTTCTCAATACACAATTTAGGTATAAGGATGGTTCATGCTTAAAATTTCTTACTTAATATGAAATGCACAAATGCAATGTTGCATCAAGATAGTCGTTCTACACAGATCACACTCAAGAAGGAATAACTTGAGTTATACACATTGGATTGCTACGGTTTTGGTCTCCTTTTAAAAATTAGAGACAGGGCTACAACGTTTGTGTTTTGGTCTCAACCTAGTTCAATCTGTAAGATGCCGAAAAATCACTTAGAATGTCACAGCTGTGACAGGGCAGTTTTCACTTAGGCTTTTCATCAAACAATATGTGTGCATACATAAACTCTATTTTAACTATAATTCTACTTCTTTCTTAACCATCCAAAATTGGAGTTCAACTCCATTAAATCATCACACATCCTGCAAAGAAAACACACTTCAAATATTCCTCTAAAATTCTTCTAAAGCTATCTATACTTCTATCAAATTTTATCAACACAATCCACCCTTCTCATGGTGGAAATCTCTCCATAAAATCAACATTGAACTCATTCATAAATCCATCAACTCATCATCAAACCATCACATACAATTCTCATATTCAAATATATCCAATAACAAGCATAATTCATCATCAATCTCATCTCAATTTCTCAATAACCATAACATATGCATACTTAAAAGAAATCTCTACTCACTTGAATTCTTAAACTTTAACTTGAGTTGGATTTTGAGTGGAATTTACTTACCTTATGCTTGAGTCTTCTCTACTAAGCTCTCTACTCTTGTTGGATTCAAAACTTCTTCTAACCCTAAGCATAAACTTCATAAGAACTCAACTTTTACACAAATAAATCATAGATAAAGAGCATGAATTCTTACCTTTTGAAGTCTTGAATCAAAACCCTATTAAAAATCACTCAAAAGCCCTCAAAATCCTTGGAGGATTGAATGAAAATTTGAGAGAAAATGGGGGAGTAGTGTGGCGGTGGAATGAAGGAAATAAGGGTTACAAACCCTTATCATCTTATTTTATAAACTCACTTTCCCATTTTGCCCTTACACTTTTTTGGAAATTCCATCCTTGTCCCGTAGTCAATTACCATAATGCCCTCATTTTTATTGCATTCTTTATGAAATTCTACCTCTTTTCACTCCCCACTTTTTCAACTAATTTTGAGTGAAAAGACCATTTTACCCTTAATACAAGTTTAAGGCATTTTCTTCATATTCTCTTAAAATAACTTTAATAAAAATTAACTAAGGGCTATAAAACATAATTTAAATCATGTACCTCCATGTTGGGCGTTCCATAAATCAAACTAGGATGAGTAGGTAGACCACAAACTTTAGCTTACACCATTTAATAGCACCAAACTTATTAAACTCAAATGTAAGTAAAACAGACAAGCCAATTACACAACCCAATGGCACCAACCAATTGGACTCAAATGTAACTTTCGGATCGGTGAGTTTGGACACTACATGCCTACTAGTGCAACTTTAATATGCACTACTCTACCATGCCTCCAGTTGTACTTACCAACTCTTCACGAAGGCGAATCTAGCAAAGTACACCTAGTTAAGTCATAACCAATCACTGTTAAGGAAAAAACTCCAATGATGATTAACCTCCCAGAGGTAGAAGTTGCTCTCTGTGGGGGCAAGTGAGACCGTGACGAATGATGGTTTGATTAATCCCATGGGATGGAAGGCTTGATATATTTTTGACTTAATATCTTTTATGAGGGGTTTATGCTTTAAAAAATCTCACCAATTTATTATCTTATTTAGCATGTTATCGACTACGCATTCAACCTTAGCATGCTTTTACAAATAAGATACATAACAAACTTGTGTTGGTACATGACCATTCTAACACCATTTTCCACGAGCTTAAGGGAAATCGATAAGTCACCTAGGTTTATTATTCTATTACAAAGATTGAAACATCTTTGAGATTCGTCATGCTTTTGCCTCATCTTCAAAGCTTATTCTACTTTAAAAATAAATTTAAAGAAACCTCAAGTTACATTCGAGGGGATTTAGATGATAATAGAATTACATAGAGAGAATGAGAGGTAAGGCAAGACACACAGGCCTTATTTAAAATATAAATCCAAATAATAAAACCTAAGGTCTATGGCCAAGTACTGAACACCATGCATAATAGACACCAATCATATAATGCATAAATTCAAATTTACCAAGTTTGAATTATAGGGTAAATTGGACTTTACCCCCTTTAATTTACAGAGTTTTTATTGGTCCCTAAACTTTGTAAATTATAGTTTAGTCCCTGTCCAGTTTTAAATTAACTGTACAGTCCATAATAGAGACAACTTATTCATTTATTGGTGGCTAGGCATAAAAGTTCAAAACACTTTATTCCATACCCTAAATTGCCCATATCCCCTAGCAATGGGATAATTCGTTTTCAACCCTCTAATTCCCACACAAAAGCTTGCGGATTTTTCTTATCAATGGCAACAACCATTTAAGCCCTAGTTGCCTTGAACAGGCCACTCCCACTAGGCCCACGCTCATAGTGCAAGGCCCGTAAGTCCCAAGCAGCATGCCCTGCCTTGGCTTGCTGTGGCAAATCATTGTTGTGCGTGCAAGCACTTGGCAGGGGAAAATTGTAGCATGCTAGCGCACGGCAACAGGAGAAACCACGCGCTTGCTCGCTCGACAAGCACCAAGTTCCAGGGGGCAGTGCGCCGTGAAGCGCACACCCCCGAAAAGGACCAGTCATGCATGAAGGCACGGCCAAAGGCCCCGAGCTTACCTGGTGACACACAATAAGGAGTAATCGAGGGCATCATTGTGTGGCAACATGCTGCTGAAAATCTGTCGCGTACACCAACACGCAGCAGGAGGGTAAACTGCGCCTACTGTAGCACGTAACAGGGAAAAGGGGCAGGTTGCCCCAAGGTTGTGAGCGGCCACACACACCCATGATCTAATGGCTATGCACAGCAGTGCACAGCCAAAGGCAAGGGCCGCATGCAACCCATGTTTTGCAGCCACCAAATTAGGGTTTTTCACAAACCCTAATTCATCCAATATTTTTAAAAATCATCCCGTAAAATAAAAAAAATAAAAAAATACCGCAAGTTTAAATTAATAAAATTTAACCTACACATGCAAAACTAGCACACAACTGCATATATGCAATTATCAGTTGAATCAAAGCTCTGATACCACTTGAAGGAACCGTGTCGTGGCAAGAGCAGAATTATAAAAAAATAAAAAATCTTGCACGATCCCTTTTACCCAAGATCATGATTTTGACATGATAATCAACATAAAATAAATCAAAACCATACAAGGTTAAATATAATACCTTCATTGGTGGCTCCTTCTCTGGATATCTCCGATTAATCACTATCAACCCAATGTAGGATTGAGTCTGTCAATATCCACATGAAAGCAGGCTCGGGATCACCCTAAGATTAACTGCTAGACCAATCTTAGAGCTTAAGGAAGGAAGGCTGAAATTAAGAGAATAAAAATTATCTTGGTGGCTAGGGTTTGGGCATGAGCTTTCGGGAGAGGGAGAAAAATTAATTTAATTTTTCTCAAAAGAGTTCTCTCTAAACAACTCTCTCATTAATTAAAATCCATTGTCCCTTTATATAGGCAACCCCAATCTCAAATCGTACAAGGATTATGAATCCTTGATTTCCAATTTGGTTTGGATTGCAAACTTCTTAATTCTAATTTGAATTGGATTGCAATCATTTATATTAGGGATATGAATATCTCTTAAGATATTCTCCTAAATATGAATTTTAATAAAATAAATAGTATTTATTCAATTCCTATATATAAATGTATATTCTAATTAAATAAATAATTCTATTTATTTAATCAATATATATTGGATTTTAATATATTTAATTTAAATTAAATATATTCCTTCATATTAATTAAAATGAATATGAATCTAATTTTTCCAAAATTCCTCCAATATAAATATTGGATAATGGCGCCAACCCTAGAAAAATTACCAAAGTACACTTTTCGCCCATAATGATGAAAATCCCCCCTGGACTCCCAAATTATTGAAACACCTTTTTGGCCCAAGGACAAGATTGTCCTTCCATTTCCATTCTTCACTTAACTACCTTCTATGTGTGTGACCCGAAGGCTCCCTACTTGGCCAGCAGTGTCCCGATAACTAATTAGGTATCATCCAATTAGTGTTTTCATACACCAATCAAGATTGGCCTCCAGCAAGGCATCATGATTCCCCGGTAAGCAATGATTCAGCGATCGAGCTTTCCTTGTCTACGATATGGTTACCATACAATTTGATCTATTTCATCATCTTATATCTCATAAAGGTTTGAGGTACAAAAGTAGTGTCTACATCAAAACTATTTTCTTGACATGTTGTTTATTCGGTTCTTGAATATGATGACCATATGAGGTTGGATTCGAGCACCTACTCGATTCCACTATGGCCATGGCTTTGCAGTCATAGTATACTCTCTAGCTAGTAATTCTTTGAGAAATATATGATAAAATCCACTAAATAACTTTTGTAAACATATATACATAGAGGTATATAACGTAAAATCCGAAAATTCTAATTCTAATTAATATAAATATATACACAAAATAACTAATATACTTTAATAAGTACAAGGTATTCTTGGACAGTGCCGACAAACTCCTTTGCTTCTTGACGTCCCATCCGATCGTAAAACATCAAGTACCTGTAAAACAGTAAAATAACGGAGTGAGCACTAATTGCTCAGTAAGTAAACCAAATTGCACTACCATCTTTCCTCCGTTACTCATGGTTTGATTTTCCTTTTCTCACTTTAATCTTTGCTAATACTTTTCATTCTTTTTTGATATTCTGCATTCTTTTTTGATATTCTGATTTGCTACTTACCAACGTGCAAAGATAATGAATAAAACTGCACATTGTCGAGCACACAAGAAATGCTGAATCATGCAAGTAACATAACACATATGCAGAATAATAAACTTTCCTAAGAAAAGAACTTTCTTTTCTTTTCTGTTTTCTATCTCTTATGTTGTATCTCTTTCTTTTCTTCACTGTTTCTCTTTCTTTTCTTTCTTCTATTCTAGCTTGCTGATCGAACTGGGTTGAGGCATTGATTTGGAACCCTGGCCATGTGTACTGGGTACAGTCCTCATCTACATACACTGCTAACAAACCGTACCAATGTTGTATCTCTCTGTTGAGACTGCACACTAATGGCGGCGTGCATGTAGGTATTCTCTGCTGGGTACAGTCCTCATCCACATACACTATTGACAGACTATACAAATACTGTATCTCTCTACTGATGCCGTTCACTGATGGCGGCGTGCATGTGGGTATCTCTGTCACTCACAGGTTCCCCATCACAACAACCTTATAACATAACATGCTGTAGAAATAGATACTATACACATTTTCAAATAAATTTCCAAGCTATGGAAATTCTACACTTGCATTCATTAGTAAATGAGAAAAAATGCATACTTGCATGTTAGCTTAAAAGAAAACTACAAGCCATTTTCTTTTCTTTCTTTTTCTCATTCTTTGCTAACATATTCATTAATATCCTCATTTACCAAATCAAGGCTATATATAAATATATGCATGATCAAGCCCATTCTTTGATATTCTTTTCAAGTTCACATATACAAACTTGAAAACTCATTATGGCATAATGATATGTCATGACATATTCTACCATTCTCTACTATCACAATTGCCATATCAAAGTAACACTTGAACTTGCAATTCCTTTCTATTCAAAAAGTAGTAAAGGTTCAAGTAACTAGAACCAAACAGTAAGGGCCATTTCTCTCATGGAACTAACATGACCAAGTGATGTTCTAAATTTTGGCATAACAATATGCACCCTTGAATACTAAAATTTACACTTTTTTAAGCCCAACGTAATCTTTCTACTTCAATTCTTGCCTTTCTCTAACCCTTTCTTCAATAGGGTTTAGCCAACTCATGCATGCATTTTCTCTTTGGATTTTCATCAAACACTTCATATGCACATGCAACTACCATGTTGGTTACACTTCCACATCTCTCTAAATCCACCAAAATTTGAGTCAAAAACTCACTACCGTTTTCAACAAGCCTCAACGCTTCAAAATTTCATCACTAATTCTTCCATAATTCCACCAATTCATCACATACTCAAGCACTACTTCTCATGGCTAGAAACTATGCGGCATTTAATATAAAAAACAGCCAATAATTCTCACATACCATCATATACAAACATGCAAAAATTCATTCTGCACAAGTCTTGCTCAAATCAAGGCTAAAATTGAGTTTACTTACCTTGAATGTGTGATATCACCTCCTTTTGCTAAAAGTCTCTTCTTCTAGGACCTAGATCATATAAAAACCATAAGAATTTAAAACTTTAAAGTTTAATCACACTCTTTGTGCTAGAATCTTACCTTTGGATGCTTTAGGGTTGAAAATCTATAAAAATCCAAGCCAAATCCTATGATTTCCCTTTGAAATTTAATGAAGAAAATTGAGAGAAAATGGGGTGAGGGTGGCGTGTACAAGGGCTGAAGATATGGCTAGGGTTTCTTCAATGGAACCTTATATCTAATATTATACCCATGTATTCCCATTTTTCCCCTGCACTTTCTATGAAATTCCATCTATATTCTTTAGTCAATTACCAAAATACCCTAATTTTTATTAGCCTCTTCACATTATTTTGCTTCCTTTCACTTCCCACTTTTTCAACTAATTATGAGTGAAAAAACCATTTTACCCCTAATGAAGTTTTAAGGAATTTTCTTCACATTTGTCTAAGGTAACTTCAAAGAAATCCAACTAAGGGTAATATGGCAAAAATAAAATTACATACCTTGATGTGGGTGGCTACAAATCCCCCCCCCCCCCCCCCCCCCCCCCGCCCCTCTCCCCCAAAAAAGAATTTCGTTTGCGAAATTCAAATGAACCAATTCTGGATAGCGGTTGCGTACATCTTGCTCTACTTCCCATGTAGCTTCTTCTACTGTATGATTCCTCCATAGAACTTTTACTAATGGAGTACTCTTATTTCGGAGCTTTTTTACTTTTCTGTCCAATATCTGAATTAGGCGCTCCTCCTAAATAAGATTCTCCCTAATTTCATTTCTTCTGCTTTCACTATATGGAAGGATTGTTGACATACCTTCGAGCATTGATACATGGAAAACATTGTGCACTCTATCCATATTTGGTGGTAACGCTAACTGGTACGCTACTTTTCCTACTCGTTGCAATACTTCAAAGGGGCCAATGTATCTAGGGGCAAGTTTTCCTTTACCACCAAACCGCATTACCCGCTTGTAGGGGGAAATCTTAATAAACACTTTATCACCCACTTCAAATTCTACATCTTTTCTTTTTAAATCCGCATAGCTCTTTTGTCTGTCTTGAGCTTGCTTCATTCTATTTCTGATCAACTTAATGTCTTCCATCATTTTCTGAGTTATC
The DNA here is from genome assembly GCF_008641045.1 of Pistacia vera. Lineage (NCBI taxonomy): Eukaryota > Viridiplantae > Streptophyta > Magnoliopsida > Sapindales > Anacardiaceae > Pistacia > Pistacia vera. The sequence continues at coordinate 789,986 of NW_022196290.1, read as the reverse complement.
TCTGGTCAAAGAGCTACATTCAAAGCATCTTGCTCTCCTACTTCATTCGAAGGCGGTGGGAGTCTACATCATTTACCATAAAGAGCTTCATAAGGAGCCATCTTAATTGTAGACTGATAACTGTTGTTGTAAGCAAACTCTATCAATGGTAGCATCTCATGCCAGGTCATTTTATAATCCATACAACACACTCTCAGCAAGTCCTCCAGCACCTAATTAGTTCTCTCGGTTTGGTCATCTGTCTGTGGGTGGTAAGTTGTACTAAATGCTAACCTAGTACCCAAGTTTCTCTGTAGCCTAGTCCAAAAAGCTTAAACAAATCTGGAATCTCTATCTGATACTATTGTCTTGGGCACCCCATGCAATCTAACTATCTCTCTGATATAGATCTGGGCCAACTCATCTGAGGTGGTACTATCTTTTACTGGAAGAAAATGTGCTGATTTGGTTAATCTGTCTACTATCACCCATAACGCATTATAACCCTTTTGAACTCTTAGAAGGCCTATAATGAAATCCATTGATATATTTTCCCATTTCCATTCAGGAATGCTAAGTGACTGAAGCAGTCCTGATGGTCTCTGGTGCTCTGCTTTAACCTGTTCACAAACTAGACATTTTGCTACATACTCTCCGATATCTTTCTTCATACCTGGCCACCAATAACTCTTCTTTAAATCTTGATACATTTTGGTTCCTCCAGGATGTGTAGTATATGGTGTGTCATGAGCCTCCGCAAGAATCTTCTTTCTTAGCTCAGCATCCTAAGGAATACATAGACGACTTCTAAAATTGAGAACATCAACTGAAATCTGATACTCTAATATCTTGCCTTCCAACCCTTGTCGACTCATTTTCTGACACCACTCGTCGACAGCTTGCTTATCTTTAATTTCTTCCAGTAAAGTAGATTGAATTTCTAACCTGGCAATTCTTCCTTTTATCATCTCTATCTGTTCCTTGAGAAATTCTTCCAATAGTTCTTTCTGCACTGTGAGCTGAGGCAAAAAGGTTTTTCTACTCAAGGCATTAGCTGCCACATTGGCTTTTCTAGGTTGATATTTGATTTCATAATCATAATCTTTTACTAGCTCTAATCATCTCCTTTGTCTCATATTCAGCTCCCTTTGGGTGAAGAAATTGTTAGTGAACGACCCACTTACGCAGCGGAAAACAAAAACATAAATGACATGGATCGTTCCTTAGAACCAAGATCTGGGTATAATATCACAGTTTATACAGTATATAAATTAAATCTGCAGAAAAACATATTCAAGGTTCAATAATCTTACACACATTTGGAGGCTCCTCCAACTTTGTCCTTCAACGTTTTTGCTACCGACCCAAGTGTAGGATCGAACCGACGTAGTCCACACAAGGATAATTGCAAGGAACTAAGGAGGGATTTGCTAGATCCTCCTTAGCCTTAAGAAACAAAGAAGAAAATAAGTATTTGATTTTGGCTAAACCAAAATCTGAAAGTGGCGTGGGAGAGTGTTTAGGGGATGGAGAGTTTTTCTCTCAAATGAAAAAGTAATCAACGAATAAAATGATTTCACACACTTTTTTTCAATTAACACTTTTTCTTTTATAGTCTTATTTTACTTGCCCTATTCCCATATGGAATGGGCTTGGGCTCTAACCCAAACACCCCATGTTTCCAAACACTCCCTAATTAGATATTTATTTTAATTCATCATTATCTTCAATTAAAATCAAGTAATATATATTTAATATATATATTAACATTTAACAATAATAATAATTTATTTAAATATATGCGAACACATATTTAAACGTAATTTCACTTATTTAATTTTTCTAATAAAATTAAATAAAGGCTATGACCTCAGCAAATTTAATTGCACTGTGAAATTACCAAAATACCATTTCATCCAAAAAGACAAAAACGCCCTTCTTTCTTCCTGGCTCTTAAATTATCTTCTATGTGTGTGACCCATAGGCTCCTCATCATACCGGCAGTGTATAGTATCACGATTAACACCAATTAATCGTCTCACTAATACACAGACCAAGATTGGCCCCTAGCAAGGCATTATGGCCACCCAATAGATTCGGATTCAGCAAAGTAGCTACCTGTCAACGATATGGTTACTGTACAATTCAATCCTTTCATCATCCATTATCTCGACAAGACGAAGGCATAGAAATAGTGTCAACCTCTGGTTACTCTCGATATTATGTATTCAGTTTCTGGACCAATGACCTGTATTATAATCCGGATAGAGCAACAACTCAATCCCACTTTGGCCACAGTTTTAGTGTCATTCCCACATACTAAATTGCACCGTGAGATAACTTCTCCTGTACCCGGGAGTGATGAATCCTCTGTCAATCCACCATAGTCTTGATACACTCCTTAATGCAGCCAATCACCACCATATTGACAGCTCTAAATAGAACTGCGTTAGGCTAGTGTCAAACTGCACCAATCGATGCACAAGGCGTTCTAGTGATCTCAAGTCTAAGGATCACATGCACCACCATTCGTTAGAGGATTTGTTCCATAGACACTGGGGTTACCATCCATATGGAATCCTTTGGTGGGCCAGTCTAGTGAACTTGCTGCGGTATATCCTCCTACAACAAGCACCCATGTGTTGCACCAGGTTGTCACCAAACAACCTTGACAAGTGAGATCAGTCACTACCTTTCAACAGGGTCGTTCAACACTATGATAGCCTTACCGTATTATCTGTGCCCTTACTTTAGAATAATACTAGGGCTACGGACGTTTCTAGAATGGCCACCATATGTGCTCACAAGGTTCTCACTATCAAGATTTGAAACACTTGATACCCTCGTCACAGTTCTACAATTCTAAGGACATATATCAATACATATTACAATAATAATGATTTATGCAATAATAATGATTTACGCGATATAGAATAAAATGCCTTTTATTGATTAATGAACATTATTACAAAGAGTTAATTCTACAATAATTTATTGGCTCTTGGGCATCTACTCTAACAGAAATATTTCAAACTTTTATGATCAGTATAAATATTACTCTTTGCCCCATATAAGTAATGCCTCCATATCTTTAATGCAAAAACTACAGCTGCTAACTCTAAATCGTGCGTAGGGTATCTTCTCTCATACTCTTTCAATTGCGGGAAGCATAAGCTATTACCCTACCCAGCTGCATCAACATAGCACCAAGTCCCTAAAGTGAGGCATCTGTATAAATATCATAGTCTACACCCTCATGTGGTAACACTAAAATATGAGCTATGGTGAGTCTTCTTTTTAACTCTTAGAAACTCTCTTCACATGCATCTGACCATATGAAATGAGTTCCCTATTTGGTAAGAGCTGTCAGCGGCTTAGCCAACTAAGCAAATCCTACTACAAACCGCTTGTAATAACCTACAACCCCAAGAAACTTCTAACCTCTTTCACTGTCTTCGGCCTTTGCCACTCTAGGATTTCCTTTACCTTACTGGGATCTATTGACACACCTTCCTTTGAGAAAGTGTGGCCCAAGAAGATAACTTGTTCCAGCCAGAACTCACATTTAAAAAGTTTGGCATACAGCTTCTTATCTCTCAATCGCTGCAGCACAAATCTTAGATGCTCTTCATGTTCTTCTCTTGTCTCAGAATAAACCAAGATGTCATCAATAAACACCACTATAAATTGATCAAGACAGTCATGAAACACTCGGTTCATCAAGTCTATAAAGACTGCTGGGGCATTGGTTAACCCGAAAGACATCACCACAAACTCATAATGCCCATATATGGTCCGACATACAGTCTTGGCTATATCTTGCTCTACAACTCTTACTTGATTATAACCCGACCTCGGATAAATCTTTGAAAACAATGCTGCTCCTTTAAGCTGATCAAATAAATCATCTATGCGAGGTAACAGGTATTTATTCTTCACTATCATTTTATTCAACTCTCGGTAATCTATGCACATCCGTAGCGACTCATCTTTCTTCTTCACAAATAGAATCAGAGCACCTCGGGAAGAATGGCTAGGTCAAATAAAACCCTTGTCTAGGAGTTTTTGGAGTTAGTTCTTCAATTCTTGGAGCTTGGTTGGGGCCATACGATAAGGGGCTTTAGAAATCGGTGCTGTCCCTGGTGCCAACTCAATGCTAAATTCAATTTCTCTTTCTGGAGGTAAACCTAGCAAATCATCCAAAACTACATCTGGAAACTCCTAGACTACTGGCACATTTTGAACCTCTGATCGAGGGACATCACTGCTTTGCACCACATGGACAATATACCTGGAGCACCCTTTTCTTAACATTTTTCTAGCTTTTATACTACTGATTAACATGCTAAGCTGATGGCCCTCTCTGAAACTGAACTTATCGTTGTCATCAAGATTAAACTTTGCTTTCTTCTTTCGACAATCAATCTCTACTCCATATCTCCTTAGGAAATCCATGCCCAAAATAACATCAAAGTCGGGCATATAAAAAACAATCAAATCCACCGTTAACATCCTTCCATGGATCACTATAGACTCCCCTAAAAGCATCTCCCGAGTTACCACACTATCACCATCTAGCAATTCTATCTTAATGGTTGATCTACTATAATAGGTTTCAAACCCAATCTCTCTATAATCCCATGTGTAATAAATGAGTGTGTGGCTCCATAATCAACTAATGCATAAAGGGCAACTGAATGAAATAATAACTAACCAGTAAATACAAATGGGCTGGCCTCAGCTTCACTCTGTGCAACTATAAATACCCGAGCATTACTACCTCTACATGTATATGCTGTGGGTGTAGGAGGGGCCTTACAGTCTTTCATCATATGTCCTGGCTATCGGCATCTAAAACACACCCCCTTGAGACACTCTCTCGAATGATGTTTCCCACATTTCTGACATTGGGGAAACTCAAAAGTCCTCAGCGTTTTATTCTTCCTGTCCCTCCTGTTCTTCTTTGACTAAAATCTTTTCTTATTTTTCCCTTCTCTATTGTTAGGGGTATCAAATCTGTCTCTCTGTGGAGCGAGAGGTGGAATATTGGGCATTACTGCTGATGGAGTCAATGGAGTTAACTTATTCACAAATACTTCAGCTCGTAAAGCTCGCTCCAAAGCCTCGCTATACTTGGCGCAAACCTCGCCTAGGAATTAAATCTAATGGAGTATTCTTTCACTAAACTGATTCCCTGTTGTAGGCTAATAAATTCCTGTATATTTTCATGAATTCTATTAGCTGTCCTGTATTCTACCTCAAAAAGTCTTCTAAAATCTCCCCAAGTCATAGTGGCTACATCATAAGTATCCTCCACCGGCTCCTACCATATCAGGGCATCACTCTTAAACAAAAAACTGGAATACTGGATCTTCTCCCAATCTATCATAGGAAAAAAGTGTTGTTGTACGCTCCACAGATCTAATCCATTCTTCTGCCACTACTAGGCCAGTCGTACCTCTAAATTCTTATGGTTGATGCTGACTAGGGAATCCATAAATAGGCTCAAGACGATTCTGTACTATCGGAGGTACCGACCTTTCTTTCTCATCTCTAATGGTCGGTACTATAACTAGGGTCTCAACTCTCTCTGCCAATACCTGCTGAATAATGATACGAATCCTCGCTTCATCGAGAACAGGGGGAGTAGATCCTGACGGGTTGGATGGCTCACCCGTACTTGATGCATTCTTATTACCAAATCTAGTCGCCCGTCTCATCTTAAACACATAGCACCAATACTATTAGTCAGCAAACACAAGTGAGAACAAGAAATAACTTACAACAATCGGCTACTGTACGTCAACGCGGTAAGAGAGGCACACTGTCAATTTCCCAAAATCGACGCTCTGATACCAAAAATGTAATATACTCTCTAGCTAGTAATTCTTTGAGAAATATATGATAAAATCCACTAAATAACTTTCGTAAACATATATACATACATAGAGGTATATAACGTAAAATCCGAAAATTCCAATTCCAATTAATATAAATATATACACAAAATAACTGATATACTTTAATAAGTACAAGGTAATCTTGGACAGTGTCGCCAAACTCCTTCGCTTCTTAACGTCCCATCCGATCATAAAACATCAAGTACCTACAAAACAGTAAAATAATGGAGTGAGCACTAATTACTCAATAAGTAAACCAAACTGCACTACTGTCTTTCCTCCGTTACTCATGTTTTGATTTTCCTTTTCTCACTTTAATCTTTGCTAATACTATTCATTCTTTTTTGATATTCTGCATTATTTTCTAATATTCTGATTTGCTACTTACCAACGTGCAAAGACAATGAATAAAACTGTACATTGTCGAGCACATAAGAAATGCTAAATCATGCAATTAAGTAGCATAACACATATGCAGAATAATAAACTTTCCTAAGAAAGGAACTTTCTTTTCTTTTCTGTTCTCTGTCTCTTATGCTGTATCTCTTTCTTTTCATCTCTGTTTCTCTTTCTTTTCTTTCTTCTATTCTAGTTTGCCGATCGGACTAGGTTGAGGCATGGATTTGGAATGCTGGCCATGTGAGTGTGTACTGGGTACAGTCCTCATCTACATACACTGCTGACAAACCGTACCAATGTTGTATCTCTCTATTGAGACTGCTCACTGATGGCGGGGTGCATGTAGGTATTCTCTGCTGGGTACAGTCCTCATCCGCATACACTACTGATGGACTGTACAAATATTGTATCTCTCTGCTGATGCCACTCACTGATGGCGGCGTGCATGTGGGTATCTCTGTCACTCACAGGTTCCCCATCATAACAACCTTATAACATAACATGCTGTAGAAAGAGATACTATACACATTTTCAAATAAATTTCCAAGCTATGGAAATTCTACACTTGCATTCATTAGTAAATGAGAAAAAAATACATACTTGCACGTTAGCTTAAAAGAAAACTACAAGCCATATTCTTTTCTTTCTTTTTCTCATTCTTTGCTAACATATTCTTTAATATCCTCATTTACCAAATCAAGACTATATATAAATATATGCATGATCAAGCCCTTTCTTTGATATTCTTTTCAAGTTCACATATAGAAACTTGAAAACTCATTATGGCATAATGATATGTCATGACATATTCTACCATTCTCTACTATCGCAATTGCCATATCAAAGTAACACTTTAACTTGCAATTCCTTTCTATTCAAAAAGTAGTAAAGGTTCAAGTAACTAGAACCAAACACTAAGGGCCATTTCTCTCATGGAACTAACATGACCAAGTGATGTTCTAAATTTTGGCATAACAATATGCACCCTTGAATACTAAAATTTACACTTGGTTAAGCCCAACGTAATCTTTCTACTTCAATTCTTGCCTTTCGCTAATCCTTTCTTCAATAGGGTTTAGCCAACTCATGCATGCATTTTCTCTTTGGATTTTCATCAAACACTTCATATGCACATGCAACTACCATGCTGGCTACACTTCCACATCTCTCTAAATCCACCAAAATTTGAGCCAAAAACTCACTACCGTTTTCAACAAGTCTTAACGCTTAAAAATTTCATCACTAATTCTTCCATAATTCCACCAATTCATCACATACTCAAGCACTACTTCTTATGGCTGGAAACTATGCGTCATTAAATATAAAAAACAGCCAATACCTTGAATGTGTGATATCACCTCCTTTTGCTAAAAGTCTCTTCTTCTAGGACCTAGATCATATAAAAACCATAAGAATTTATAACTTTAAAGTTTAATCACACTCCTTGTGCCAGAATCTTACCTTTGGATGCTTTAGGGTTGAAAATCTATAAAAATCCAAGCCAAATCCTATGATTTGCCTTTGAAATTTAGTGAAGAAATTTGAGAGAAAATGGGGTGAGGGTGGCGTGTACAAGGGCTGAAGATATGGCTAGGGTTTCTTCAATGAAACCTTATATCTAATATTATACCCATGTATTCCCATTTTGCCCTTGCACTTTCTATGAAATTCCATCTATATCCTTTAGTCAATTACTAAAATGCCCTCTTTTTTATTAGCTTCTTCACATTATTTTGCTTCCTTTCACTTCCCACTTTTTCAACTAATTATGAGTGAAAAGACCATTTTACTCCTAATGAAGTTTTAAGGAATTTTCTTCACATTTGTCTAAGATAACTTCAAAGAAAACTAAGGGTATTAGGGCAAAAATAAAATTACGTACCTTGATGTGGGTGTTGCAGTTCTTTAACCAAATATCTTACTGAGATAAGGTCTCCTATAACTAGGAGTGATGAATCCTTTGTTGATCCACCATAGCCATAGTGTACTTCCCAATGTAACCAATTCCCACCGTTCTTGTAATCCCAAAGAGAGACAACATTAGGTCGGTGTCAAATCACATCAATCTTTACACAAGGCACTCTAGTGATCTCAAGTTGAAGGACCACATGCACCACCATTTGTAAGAGGATATATTCCATAGACACTAAGTTACCATCTTGTATGGAATCCTCTTATGGGTTAGTCCAGTGGACCTGCACAAGCAAACACCCATGCGTTGCACCAGGTTGATGCTCATAACCTTGGCATGTGAGACTTGTCACTATCTTTCGATAGAGTCATTCAACGCGATGGTAGTCTCTCTATATAATCTGTGTACGGTTTAAGAAAAGCCACCATTTGTGCTCATAGGGTTCTCAAAATTAAGATTTATGACACTTAATATCCTCGTCACTGGTTTCAGCCTTTCTAAGGACATATACTATTTTTTTTACGAACAGTAAATGCGTTTCCTTTTATTCATATAAAATATGAGTTTATAAGAGCTACAATGTTGGCTCTAGTGCACCTAACATAATTAGTTGCAATGTTTTACCATAGTTAATACATTGCAGCTAAATGACTAGTTATTGCCACGATTTTAATACATTAAAGCAAGAGATGAATATCAACTTCGAGTGAGGAAGTCTTATCACTAAATTATTTCAATTAGCTATAAATATTGACTTTTGTAGCTGTAAATATGTATTTGCTATAGTTTTCCTTTCTATAGCTAATTTTTGTAACTATATGTCTATAATGTTGTAGCATGTGTTTCTGTTTTGTTAATGCTGATAGATTTGAAAATTCAAATCCATTGTTGTTGAAAGCACAAAAATAACGTAAAATGCAAGGCGAATCTAATAACGTAATGTCTAAAAAGAAAGGGAAGCGCGCTGTTAATGTTACTGTTAGGCGTTCTGTTCGATTTCAAGACACAAATTTGCACAGTCATAATCAAGATATTCAGCATGTGATTGATTCTGTAGTTTTTAGTGAAAGTGATAAAGAAGATCAACCATCAGAATATGAGAATTTGGAGAGGTCTGAGCCATTTAGCGTGGAAAGAAATTTGGAAGACAAAGTTGACTACCTAATACAATTTTTAGAAACTCAGTAAAGCAAATTTTCATCTCAGGAGAACTCGTGTATGTGTAATGCCAAATACAGAAGCTTGTATTTTGGTTCCCAGAAACAGGTATTATCAGTGTGCTTGTATATGTATTGTTTTTTCGAATGACGTCAGGTGTTGTATTGACTTAATTATGTTTTATGTGTGTTGTTTTTTTCTCTTAAAAAAAAAAACATATTGAAACTTTAACACAGGAAAATCATCGGCTAGCTTTGAAACTGGAGAATGTGCTAGGCAAACTTGAAGCAGTATGTTTCTTAGACATTATTAATCATATATGCTATTATATATTACTCTAATTTTTTTAATTTTTTTTTTTATAGGGAATTCATGTGTTTGTATTCTTGTTGTTTCCAAACTGTGTTGAAAAAATCTCCTTTGCACAACATATAATTGATATAAGATACAAATTATGTTTCGATGTTTAGCTATGGTAAAGCATTATGTTCATTAGACATTATTAATCATATATGCTGTTATATTACTCTGATTTTTTTAATTGTTTTTATAGGGAATTCGTGTGTTTGTATTCTTCTTGTTTCCCACTGTGTTTAAAACATATCCTTTTGCATAACACATAATTGATATAAGATACAAATAATGTTTCGATGTTTAGCTATGGTAGATTGGAATTCGATTGTTTTCTCTTCCAAGTGACACAGTGACATGGTTCTATGTGGTTTTTTTTTTTTTTTTTTTTTTAAAAAAAAACATATAGAATGTTGAAAGTTTCAGGAATATAAAAGCATATAACCATCCAAAATGTGACATATAACTTACATATGTATTAAGTATTATCTGTTTCGTTCCCCATAGGTTTTGGAGGTAAACAAATGTTCTTTCCTTATGTACATGCATTTTTAACTGGTTATCATATTAAAGTAGTTTATTTTCATTTATTTTTTTTATATGTTGGCATATAACTTACAATTGTTTTATTTGATTGTAGAATGAAAAACATATTCAATCATATTCATAATTCATGGACAAATGGAAGGATATGTTTTTGAGCTCAAATGTATCAAAAGCTGTTGAAAATGCAGTTAATATACCCTGTCAAGCAAGACCTAATAAAAAGCGTGGTCGCAAACCCAAATAAATTCTATGTAATATGAAGTTGTAACAATTTGGTTTTTCTTTTTTTTTTTAAAAAAACGCTCAATGTTGAACATGATATTTATATTTTTGTAATTATGAAGTAATCTTATTCAGCAACTAAATTTTATTTATCGTGGTTAAACTTATTTTATAGGCGAGATATTTTTTATGGTCCTTTTTGTTAGGTACTTTGATCCTCCAAGGATAATGTTATGTGTGTCCTTTTCCCTTGGTCAACTTGTGGTACTTATCTTCATGTATTCCTAATATGATTGTAGGGTAAGCCAAAAATACATTCCTCTTGTATATTTAAAAGTGATGTTTATGTGGAGGTTATTCATTTATTTTCATGACAAATTTAAATGACAATAGAAAATGAATAATTGACACACTAATTCAATAATGTATAAATTTTATTAAATAAAAAAGTCAATAAACATTGAAGATATACACCAGAATCGATGTGTTTATACATATATAATTGCTTTTTTTTTTATTTAAGTTATGGTTCGGCAAGTGGCTTATTACAAATAAAAATGGGTTTAATATGTTTTTAGAATATGTTATATTTATGTCTTATTTATCTTATAGTGGTGTATTGAAACTTGTGGAAAAACAAGAATTGCTCCTATTGTATTTTTGAATGCAATATATTGTGATTTTTATTTATTATATCTTAATCATAAAGGAAATGTGTACATGGAGGTTATTTATTTGTTATCCTGATGAATTCCCAGTTCCACTTGCTTTGCAGCAACCAATAACTCCATTGTAGTTAGATTAGAAATAATACTCATTGTTGAATGCATGATATCCAACAACCTATCAATGAGATCTTTCAATTTCTGTCTTGCAGTATTTATGTTCTCTACGTTGGTGCCAACATTTTGTATAATCTCTCTCAACTACAACTGTTTGTTAAGTATCACTGATTCAACTGTGGCAAAAAAGAAAAATGAAAATTGGTTAATTTATGAAAGCTACACAAATACAAAGTGTCTATATAGAATTAAACATAACAGAATGGGTTAAATGTTAATTACCATTTCTCAGTTCTTCAAATTTTATGTTCTGTCAGACATTGTGAAATAAACAGGGGAAACAAATAGAATCAATGAAAGTATACGACTTTATGAATTCTTTACAAATACAAACTTCCTTAACCTTATAAAGAAATAAACATCAAAAGTCGACTTTAATGACAATAGAACTTGAACAATTGGAAACAAACAAACAACTTTTAAAAAATAAACACGGTCGTTCAAGAAGATAAAAAAGCTCTTCAGATAATGTGCAAGGAAATAGTAATAATTATTTACTAAATATATAAATCCAAAAACATTAAAAATACACATTGATATGGGTGTGTTTATAAATATATATAGATATTTAATGTGAACGTGAAGCGTTTGTGTTTATGTGTATGTTAAGGGTGTTGGGATATTTTTGGCCTGCTTTCCTATTTGTTCCCATGTGAAATTGTATGTCTTTAGGAAAACTATTTAATAAAGAATATAATTGTAAATAGGAATATAATTTAGGAGTCCTATTAGGAATTGGAATATGAATCATATTAGGAAAAGAATATCTCATATATTACCTATAAATATAGGGGTGAGAACCAATTCAAGGTTATGAGAGAATGAGAGAATGTGAGAACATATGGTATTTGATGTAAGGGTTATTAAACACCACGGGGAGAGTGTCTTAGAAACTATGATTGTTTCCGCTCTAGGTATTGGATTGAACGTGGTTAGAAACTATGATTATTTCCGCTCTATTAATTGCACCGGGTTTATCGTGTTATATACTCTTATATATCATGTTCATTAAACTATAGTGGATTCTCTCATTTGTGGATGTAGGCAGGTTATGCTGAACTACGTAAATATTGTGTCTCTTTGTGTTGTATGATTTTAATTACTATGTTATTAATCTTGAATGTATGTGTTCCACTGTGTGATCTCCTAACAAGTGGTATCAGAGTTCTAAGTTGCGACCTAGGAGAGGAGTTCTTTCAAAATGGTGGATGCACATAAGAGACAAACTAAACAGGTTTAAGTTGTAGGTGGATTGGTTCTCAAATTTTGGGGGGAAAATTCAACAAACTACAAGGTGGAGATTGATATGGGTGTGTTTATAAATATATATAGATATTTAATGTGAACGTGAAGCGTTTGTGTTTATGTGTATGTTAAGGGTGTTGGGATATTTTTGGCCTGCTTTCCTATTTGTTCCCATGTGAAATTGTATGTCTTTAGGAAAACCATTTAATAAAGAATATAATTGTAAATAGGAATATAATTTAGGAGTCCTATTAGGAATTGGAATATGAATCCTATTAGGAAAAGAATATCTCATATACTACCTATAAATATAGGGGTGAGAACCAATTCAAGGTTATGAGAGAATGAGAGAATGTGAGAACATATGGTATTTGATGTAAGGGTTATTAAACACCACAGGGAGAGTGTCTTAGAAACTATGATTGTTTCCGCTCTAGGTATTGGATTGAGCGTGGTTAGAAACTATGATTATTTCCGCTCTATTAATTGCACCGGGTTTATCGTGTTATATACTCTTATATATCATGTTCATTAAACTATAGTGGATTCTCTCATTTGTGGATGTAGGCAGGTTATGCTGAACTATGTAAATATTGTGTCTCTTTGTGTTGTATGATTTTAATTACTATGTTATTAATCTTGAATGTATGTGTTCCGCTGTGTGATCTCCTAACAAGTGGTATCAGAGTTCTAAGTTGCGACCTAGGAGAGGAGTTCTTTCAAAATGGTGGATGCACATAAGAGACAAACTAAACAGGTTTAAGTTGTAGGTGGATTGGTTCTCAAATTTTGGGGGGAAAATTCAACAAACTACAAGGTGGAGATTGTTGGGATATTTGTGGCTCGCTTTCCTATTTGTTCCCATGTGAAATTGTATGTCTTTAGGAAAATTATTTAATAAATAATACAATTGTAAATAGGAATATAATTTAGAAGTCCTATTAGGAATTGGAATATCAATCCCATTAGGAAAAGAATATCCCATATACTACCTACAGTAGCGGATCCAGGAATTTCTTTTAGGGTGGGCCAAAATAAAAATTTATTATACATTACTATTTTTGTGCATTAATATTTTTGTTAGGGTGGACCAAAATATATAAATTATACATATTAATATTAAAAAAAAAAATTTTGAGGGTGGGCCATGTGGCTGGATCCGCCACTGACTACCTATAAATATAAGGTGAGAACCAATTCAAGGTAAGGTGAGAACCAATTCAAGGTTATGAGAGAATGAGAGAATGTGAGAGCACAGGGTATTTGATATAAGGGTTATTAAACACCATGGGGAGAGTGTCTTAGAAACTGAGATTGTTTCTACTCTACGTAGTGGGTTGAGCGTGGTTAGAAACTAGGATTGTTTCTGCTCTATTAATTGTATCGGGTTTATGATATTGTGTACTCTTGTATATCGTGTTCATGAAACTATAGTGGACTTCTCTCATCCGTGAATGTAAACGAGTTATGTTGATCTACGTAAATATCGTGTCTCTTTGTGTGGTGTGTTTTTATTATTATGTTATTCATCTTGAATGTATGTTTTTCACTGCATGATCTCTTAACAAAGGGATTAAACACATCAAAAAACTTTTAGATTCTTAAAACATAATAATGACTTTTTACTTTTTCATTTCATATCTATATATCTATATCTATTTATTTATTGGCCAAACGACATACACCTGTCCAAAGTTTGCTGGAAAGACAAATTGATATCCAAAAGGTTTGAAAATGACAAACAGATACTTTCCGTTATATTCTGTTACGATTCCCATCTGCTAAAGGGCAATATAGTACTTTCACCTATACCCAAATTTTTTTTAAATTCTAAATCTCTTTCTCCGTATTTCCGCTCTCTTCTCTTCTCTCTCTTTTTTTTTTTTTTTTTTTTGTCACTTCCTCCTCTCTTTTTCATCTGTCTTTTCTTCCATCTCTTTGTTTCCCTCTTTCTTCTTCTCTCTTAGATTAAACCAAAAAAAGAAAATTCAGTGGATCTAAGTCATAAAAAAGATATCACAGCCACCGGAAACAAATTCGGCGGCTGCGATCTTTGCTTTGGAACAGAAAGAAGCTACCACGCTCTATATCCGCAGCGACTTAGGGTGACCGCCTAGATCGTGGCGGTTCAAGGCCAGATCGTGGCGGATCGGGTGAGATCACGAATTAATTGCATTCTTCCGCCACAATGTGGCCGATTCCGGCAGCCACTTAATTTTTTTCTTCACTTCCTCTGCACATGGCGGCCAACCAGTAGCTGTTTTTTTTTTTTTTTCGTGGGTCTGGAGATAAAGAAAAAAAAGAGAACCCATTGTTGGGTTGGAGAGAAACGGAAGGGAAAGAAGGGTTGGAATTGCTTTATTGTGAGAATAGGATGACCTTTAAAGCAACTCCCATCGCGAGCTTCTACCAAGAGCCTCCTCATCCTAGAGTGGAGTTAAAGAAGGTAAGTTTGTACTTTCGTCAAAGATGTAACCAAATGAAAACTAATTTTCTTCTCTGAATTTTAGTATCATGGAACTCGTATGGAGAATGCTTTACGAACTGTGTAACTTATAACAATTCATTGCTTCAAGTTGGGATATGATTAAGTGTGAATCTGATGTCGTTGTCATTTTCCCCTGCGTGGATTGATTAAATTTTATTAATAACATTAACAAAAAGGATGCTTGTAGTCTGAGTATGATCATTATTTGATAATTTTGTGCTCATACCAATTTGGTTTATCTGCTCCTAATGTTGATAGTTGTTCAAACAAGATCTGAATCATATAAATGCATCTTAATTGAAAGAGTGTGTTTTTTGCTTATTGGTAAAAGTTATGCCAGAATTGATGTTGAAAATTTATTCGCTGCATAAAAGTGTTTTATGGTGGTTGTAGGTTCGAGTGGCACAGACTGCTTTTTAGTCTGGTGGTAGTTAGTTTGCATTTTGCTATGTTGTAGCTTTTGTAGTTATCTCCGATGATCCCAGCTCATCAGTGTGCAGCTGAGCACATTTATTTCTCTTCGTTTGGTTAGGAAATCTAATTTCTATTTCTTGAACTAAGCAAATACTGTGAGTTGGGAACGAAATTGAAGTAGTGTTTAGTTTGTTAAAACTCCTAGAATTTTTCATTTTATTTTATTAAGCATTGGCCAAAGATTTAGCGTAGAATATCAGTTAATGGATGAAAGATGTGCATTTATATATAGAAACCAGAGAAACAAGGACTAAGGAGTTGGGTGGTTACTTTGGGGGCTAAGTTTCACTGGTTGTATTTACATTTCACTGTTGGGTTATGTTTATTTTGATTAGGATTTAAGAAGTAGCACCCCCCTCTCACTCTTGATAAGAAATACTTGATCATTTAATCCTTTATTTTTCTTTGCCTGTGCTTTGCACTTCATCCACCTCAAATTATTCTTTTTCCTGATAAATGAATTTACTTTTAGGTTGTTGAATGCAGCCCAACCTTCATCTCTAAATTATTTTGCCTCAGTTTTTGTATATATATTCGAGAAATATATCTTGATTACATGTTTGGTTCCCTAACCTAATATTGTCACAGTTCATGCTCAATTCATTCTTGATCTGATGATTTGAGTTCAGTACAATTGATTGTTTTTATTTCCAATCACCCTCTTTGACCATTCCAGTTGTGTAGCAGAATTGATTTGCCAGTTTACTGGTTATGGGTAGCCGGAGAGATATTAAGACAATTGTAATTGCTTTTTCCTTAACCTTAATATAATTTGATGTAGATATACCAACAACAAGGCCCAAATCTCCCAAACTTTGTAGAAAGAAGACCTTGACTTCCGTGGAAAAGGATGGAAATGGTAACCCCAGCACTCGACCGGGCCAACTAAGTCTGGATGAGAAAGCATCTCAGAGCAACTCTGCCAAAGGAATTTCTCCTGTACAATCGAAGAAGCCATAACAGAAGTCCCTTCCTAAACTGCCTTCTGAAAGGAGCAATTTAAACAATTCCCGCAAGGAAGAAAAGATGACATCACCAAAAGCAGCAAATGAGGAAAATACCACTTCATTGACTGCAACAAAGGACGCTGATTCTCTCATCCAGGAGTCAGCTCCGGCAACTGGTTCAGAAGAAACTCAGCTCGGTGCAGAGGAGGAACCAGCAGTTGGGGAACAAGATGAACCCACCTTTGAACAAGAACCAATGGCATTGTAGGGTCAAGTTCATTAGCAGTTGGAATGGATGCTTATACAAAGTCGTTGACTTGATATTGCGTAAATAAGAAAGGTTTTAGACTCCAACTATTTGATGATGAAAGAGTGAAGGATTCTGCATTTGGGTTGTGATGACATATTGTCCATAGTTACCAGCGTTGGTTGTTTGTGTGCTTGCTTAGAAGCTTGCTGGTCTTGTCACTAGGATTCTGCATTCCTAATTGGAGCAGTGTGTGTTATAATTTGCCAAGTTGCTATCCTAATTGATGTTGTTTAGTTGTCGACTTTTTTAGATTTTTTTGAAAATTTTGGATAAGCCTGTCATCGATTAGTGCATTATCACAGGTGTTGTTTGTTTAAAGGGGTTGCTCTTGAACAATTGGAATTGTCAGTTAAGGCTGATTTTGTGTTGTGGACAATTTTTTTCCCCTTTCTGTGAACTACTTCTTTATGTTCATCTTTCTATTTCTGTTGTAATGAGGTGTTTTTCTTTTTCAAGGGTTCCATTGAAGCCACTTCTTTAACCTTGGGGCCCTTGGCTGCTTAGTTAAGCTGACCTTAATGACTTTGTGTTACATGTTTTACTCCATGAGGCTGGTTTATGGATAACAAAAGTTACAGAACCATTTGAATTGGTTTTGTCCTTTCTATTTGGATTAAATTAACCTGTGGGTAAAATTGTAAAATACCAGCTATCCCATTAAAAAAACAAACAGAAGCAATTTTATTTTGCGGCTTTCTTTATATATTCACTTTGAAATTTTGCTACCAAAATAGGGATAAATTGGTCATTTATCATCTCATTTTTCACAGATGCATAGGGACAAATTAGTCATTTCACTAACTTATAATAACTTGGTGGCATAATCGTAATTCAACATAATGATATGTGTATTTACGTAATTGAATGAGTTGATTAGCCATAAATTAATAAAAAAACTAAAATATTAAACTCTCAAGGGCATTTCAGTCTTTTGCATCATTTTTGTCCTTTAGCAAACATAAATCCCTAACAGCACATGACGAAAGGTATCTGTTTGTCTTTTTCAAAACTTTTGGGTATCAATTTGTCTTTATAGTAAACTTTGGGTAGGTGTAAGTAGTTCTCCCTTTATTTATTTAATACACTTAATGTATGTCGTTTTTATTTAATAGTAAGGACAAATATTTTTTTGTTTTTAATTTAAGTTTTGGTTTGGTAATCTACTTATTATAATTAAAAAGAGTTCAACATGTTTGTTGAGTATGTAACAGTAATGGTTATTGTTGGATTTCTTGTAATTGTACAGAATTGCTCAAACGATTTAACATATTACAATGGTTCGGCAAATACACTGATTCAAGAAGATAAAAAAACTATTTAGATAACGTGCATGGAAATGGTAATAATTATTAAATATAAAAATCCAAAAATATAAAAAATACACATTGATATGGGTGTGTTTATAAATATATAGATAGATATTTAATGTGAATATAAAGCATTTGCATTTATGTTTATGTTAAGGGATTAAACGCATCCAAGAAACTTTTAGATTTCCAAAACATCATAAAAACTATTTAATTACGTATCTATATATTTATATCTATTTATTTATTTAATACACTTAATGTATGATATGTCATTTTTATCTAATATTAAGGACACATATTTTTTTTTAATTTAAGTCTTGGTTTGGTAATCGACTAATTATAATTAAAATAGTTTAGCTTGTTTGTTGAATATGTAATAGTAATGGTTATTGTTGGATTTCTTATAATTGTTCAGAATTGCTCGAACGATTTAACATATTACAATGGTTTGACAACATGCTTATATTACTAGGAATGTGTTATTGAATATTACAGTTTACGATGGAAGGAACATCTTTAATTATTTAAAATTGTTGACGTATTGGTTTAGTAAGACCCAATTTTTAATTTCATTTCATTTATGGTTCGGCATGACGCTTATTATATTTTAAAATGGTTCGGCATGTTTAATGAATATGTAATTGTAATGTTGGTGAACAATGTTCCATAAGAAATATTTAATTATATAGCACTGTTATAATCTACTGAATAATTTGATTGTCCATCATGTTTTTTGAACAGGCAAAAGTAATTTAGACGATGGTTTTAAGTTATAGATTGGCAGGTAGCTTATTACAATAAAAAATGGTTTATAATGTGCTTGGAATATGTAATAACAATGGCTTATTTATCTTAGAGTGGTGTATTGAAACTTACTGAAAAAGGGGAACGGTTGTTGTTGTATTTTGTAATGCAATATATTGTGATTTTTATTTATTATATTTTAATCATAAACAAAATGTGTACATTGGATGTTTTTTATTTCTTCTCCGGACGAATTCCTAATTCCACTTCCTTTGCGGCAACCAAGAACTCTCGTCTGGTTAGACCAAAAATAATACCCATGGTTGAATGCATGATATGTAATAACCCATCACTGACATCTTTCAATTCTTGTCTTGTAGTGTTTAGATTCTCTAAGTTGGTGTCAACATTTTGTAGAATCTCTTTCAACTCCAATTGCCTGTTAATTATTGCGGATTCATCTGTGAAAAAAACAATGAAATTTTGTTAAATTATGAAAGCTCTACAAATACAGAGTTTCTATAGAGAAATAAAACTAACAAAATGGGTTAAATGTTTATTACCCTTTTCAGAGTTTCTTCAAAATTGATGATCTGTCAACCATTGTAAAATAAACAGGGAAAACAAATAGAATCAATGAAAGTCTACCACTTTATAAATGCAATACAAGTACAAACTTTCTTATCCTTATATAGAAATAAACATGAGAAGACGTCTTAAATGACAACAAAAATTGAACAATTGAAATTCCAACAGACAACTCTTAATAAATAAACACACTCATTCAAGAAAGTGAATATGTAAGGAAGCATAGAAATGGAAATCTGGGCAACAAGGAAACAGAAGAGCAATATCGATGGAGAAGAAGGATCTGAAATGAATCCCCAAAAAGGTGTGCTGTTCATTAATGAAAAGGTAGAATAAATACAGCCAGCAGTTTAACCGCCTAACAACCTACTCTAATATCCTTATGACATCTGTAAAATGCAAATACAAATGAAATGAAAAGAATACAAATTGAAATGCAAATGAAATACAATCAGATACATATATCAGCATATTTAGGTGTTGGCTAAACTACAAGTCGTTTGTCCAGTGTCTTCTAACACCCCCCCGCAAGATGGAGAGTAGAGATTGACGACTCCCATCTTGGAGAGATGTGAGTACAGCAGATAAGAAGGCAAAGCTTTAGTAAAAATATCAGCCAACTGATTATTAGAAGACACATGAGCAGTAGATACAATCCCAGCTTGAATTTGATCCCAAATAAGATGACAATCAAGCTCGATATGCTTGGTCCGTTCGTGAAACACGGGGTTGGCAGCAATGTGAAGAGCAGCTTGATTATCACAATGTAATAGAGCAGCTTGAGTATGTGAGATGCCAAGATCTTGAAGTAAATACCAAAGCCAAAGTAATTCAGAACAAGTAGTAGCCATAGATCGGTATTCCGCTTCAGCAGAAGATCTGGAAACCACATTTTGTTTCTTGGATTTCCAAGAAACCAATGAAGTACCAAGGAATATGCAATACCCTGTGGTTGACCGACGAGAATCCGGGCAAGAAGCCCAATCTGAGTCACAATAGGCACGAAGCTGAAAAATGGATGAAGAGGACAGCAAAATCCCTTGTCCAGGGGCTGCTTTAATGTATCTTAAGACCTTGTAAGCTGTTGCCAAATGACTAGAGAAGCGTTTGTCCATGAACTGACTCAACAATTGTACAGCAAAAGAGAGGTCTGGCCGAGAAAGAGTCAAGTATATCAGTCGGCCAATCAATTTCCTATAAGTAGATGGGTCTTGGAGTGGCACGCCCTCTGTTTTGCTGAGTTTAAAGTTTTGATCAAGTGGAAGTTTAAGGGGGGTACAGCCAAGCATGCCGGAATCTGCCAAAATATCTAAGACATACTTCCTTTGAGAAATGTGAATGCCTTTGGATGATCGAGCAATCTCTAAACTAAGAAAGTAGCGAAGACAGCCAAGGTCCTTAATTTTGAACTTATGGTTAAGGAAAATTCCAAGTGAATCAATAGAAGATTGAGAATCACTAGCAAGTAATATATCATCCACATAGACTAATAAGACAATAAAGGAAGAGCCATCTTGCTTTGTGAATAAGCTATAATCAGATTTTGATTGGATAAACCCATATTCAAGAAGAGAGGAGGTAAGCTTGAAATTCCATTGTCTTGATACTTGTTTAAGGCCATAAAGGCTCTTAAGCAATTTACAAACTTGGTGTGGATGCCCCTTAGTGTGCTCGGGTGGTTTTTTCATGTAAATTTCTTCTTGCAAATCTCCATTAAGAAAGGCATTGTTCACATCAAAATGATGCAAATGCCATCCTTTGATGGCAGCAATAGCAAGGAGACCTCTCACAGTGACAAGTTTAGCAACAGGAGAGAAGGTCTCATGAAAGTCTATGCCCTCTTTTTGGGAGTATCCTTTGGCTACTAATCTAGCCTTAAGTCTTTCAACATTACCATCAGACTTAAATTTATTCTTGTAAACATACTTACAATCAATAGCTTCTTTTCCAGGAGGTAATTCAGTGAGTGTCTAGGTCTGGTTATTTCCAGTGCTTCAATCTCAACTTCCATAGCCTTACACCAACCAGGATCCTTCAAGGCTTGTCTATAAGAGTGGGGTTCGGTTTGGACAGAAATGGAAGTAGTGAAAGCTCAAAAAATGGGACTGAATTTATGATAAGATAAGCAACTATTTAATGGAAAAGATTTACCACTAACAGCAGATGCAGTCCTGGAAATGGGTTGAGCAGGACGCGCAAGCATGGTTTGAGAGCAGTGATAGTCCTTAAGGTACTATGGAGCTGTTCGAAGTCTGGTAGACCTCTTGAGAGCAGGTGGGGGATGATTTGGAGGGGTGGGTGAAGGTAGGGAAGGAGGAGGGAGAGGTGGGGAAGGGATTGTAGTGTGGGATGGTGGAGATTCTGTAGGATATAGAGGGGAAGGTGGGGAAAGTGGGGCTGTGGGAGGAAGGTCAGAAATGGGTGTAAAATAAAAAGGTGAACATGATTGTGAAGAAGAGGAAGATGAGTGTTGTGATGTTTGGTGGAAAGGAAAAATTGACTCATGAAAAATAACATCTCTGGAAATGAAAATGGTGTGTGTTGAGAGATCCAATAATTTGTATCCTTTTGTACCAAAAGACTAGCCTAGAAAAACACACCTACGACCCCTAGGATCAAATTTTGTTCTAGCATGTAAGAGAGTGGCTACAAAGCATAAAGAGCCAAAAACCTTCATGTGAGCATATTGTGGTTTCTTATTAAAAAGGATCTCAAAAGGAGTCTTATTTTGTAAAATAGGGATGGGAAGCCGATTTATGATGTAGGTGGCTGTAAGGATGCAGTCACTCCAATATGTAAGAGGCAAATTGGATTGGAATCTCAATGCTCTAGCCACATTTAGTAAGTGTTGGTGCTTCCTCTCAACAATGCCATTTTGTTGGGGGGTTTGCACACAACTCTTATGATGAATTATGCCTTTTTCATTGAAAAAATTGGTCATGCAAAACTCAGCACCATTGTCACTTCTTAAGATTTTAATTTTGAGTCCAAATTGTGTTTCCACCAAATTGTAGAAGGAAGTAATGCAGGTTTTAGTGTCAGCTTTGGAATTAAGTAAGTAAACCCAAGTGGATCTAGAGAAATCATCCACTATGGTTAAGAAATAACGTGATCCATCATATGCAATAGGGGAATGAGGTCCCCATAGGTCACAATGGATTAACTCAAAAATCCTAGAAGAAGTGTGCTCACTGTGTGGAAAAGATAATCTATGGAACTTGGCAAGTGGACAAACAGCACAAGGATTTTCATTAATAGTAGAAACATGCTTGTTTATAATGGGATCAGAGATCATTCTTAACCTAGAAATGGATAAATGGCCTAGACGAAAATGCCATAGGTCAGATTGATTAACAGTGTGAACCATAGAGGTGTGTGCAGTAAAAGGTGTATAAAATGAAAGGGATTGAGTAAGGGCTGAAGGAGAGACATTTGAACAGATGAAGTGGTATAAACCATGCTTGAGCTCACCCTTCCCAATCGTTTTCCAAGATGGCAGGTCCTGTATAAAGTAGTATTTAGGAAAAAACATCAAGCAACAAGTTAGGGTGTGAGTCAACTTGGTGGCAGAAATTAAATTGAAAGAGAAGGATAGGACACATAGAACATCCTTTAAAATGATGGTATTGGTCAATTGAACATGACCAATATGTGTGACATGAGCTAAACTCCCATTAGGAAGCTTAACGGAGTAAGCAACAACGGAAGAAACGGTGGTAAGAAAAGAAGGGCTGCAGACCATATGGTTTGTAGCACCGGTGTCTAAAATCCAATTTGAAGAACAATGAGGTGAGATGCTTTGTGTGTGTGGAAAAAAACAAGAAGATATACCGGACATATTTGAAGGATGAACAGAAGCTACTATTGAAGAGTCTTTTGGTTGGAGCAAGGATAGTAGCTGCTGGTATTGATGCTTGGTCAAACCAACCCTATCATCACTAGAATTATCCACATCAGAAATAACAGAATATGAAGCCTGATTGGCAAGTATAACAGAATGGGGCTGCTGCTTGGCGTGTAACTTATGGCCCGGGGAATAGCTGTTCAATTTGTAGCATTTCTCAACGGAATGTCCAGTGAGGTTACAATGGGAGCAGACTGGAGCAACAGCATTGCCAAGCTTAAAGCAGGTTTCCATCGAGTGCCAGAAATCTTGCAGTGAGTGCAATATGGCCGATCCTTCTTGGGGTTAGGGTTTTGTTTAGGTGAGTATTTGGATGAAGGGAACGTTTCTTAACAGCAAGGGCCATGGTCTCTGAAGAGGGAATAACAGAGGTTAATTGAGAATGGCGTTCTTGTTGCTGGATTAGGGAAAACACCTTGGTAACAGGTGGAAGGGGATCCATCAACATAATTTGGTCTCTGATGGGAAAATATGATTCATTAAGTCCCATCAGAAACTGAAGAACACAATCCCTTTGATAACGATCCATAAGAGTTTTTAAAGTACCACAAGTGCATGAAGGAAATGGATCGTAAATAGACAGTTCATCCCATACTGATTTCAGCTTACCAAAATAAATACTTACAGAATCACGTTCTTGAAGAAGATTGGCTAAATCCCTCTTCAACTGAAAGATGCGGGGACTGTTTTGCTGGGAAAAACGATCGTACAAGTCTTGCCAAAGCTCCTTAGCATCATCGACGAAGGCCACAGAAGATTTGAGGGAAGAGCTAATGGAGTTTTGGATCCAGGAAACAATCAGATCATTGCACCTCTCCCATAGATCAAATAATGGATCTATAGGAGAGGTAGGTTTCAGCAGGGTACCCGTAATGAAGCCGATTTTATTCTTAGCCCTACGAGCACGGCACATGGCTCTAGACCATGTAGCATAATTATCGGAGGTAAGAAAGTCAGGAACGAGTGTAATGGCTGGATTATCACCGTGATCAAGGCGAAAAGGGTTAGAGGGATCGGTGAAATTGAGGTACGAGAGATGGGTATTGGAGTTTAGGTGAGGATTATGATTCTGAACTATGGGCGAATTGGGAACGGAAGGGATGGTGGAGCGGGGTAAGTTGGGTAGGGTTTCTGCGTTTGCCATCGGGGTTGCTCTTCAGTTGCTCTGATACCATGTAAGGAAGCACAGAAATGGAAATCTGGGCAACAAGGAAACAGAGGAGCAATATTGATGGAGAAGAAGGATCTGAAATGAATCCCCAAAAAGGTGTGCTGTTTATTAATGAAAAGGTAGAATATATACAGCCAGCAGTATAACCGCCTAACAACCTACTCTAATATCCTTATGACATCTGTAAAATGTAAATACAAATGAAATGAAAAGAATACAAATTGAAATGCAAATGAAATACAATCAGATACATATATCAGTATATTTAGGTGTTGGCTAAACTACAAGTCGTTTGTCCAGTGTCTTCTAACAGAATAAGCTTTTCGGATAACATGCAAAGCAACTGTAATAGTTATTTATTAAATATAGAAAAAAAAAAAAACATAAAAAATACGGATTGGTATCAATGTGTTTATAAATATAGATATTTAACATCATAATCACTATTTAATTTCATATATATATATATTTCATGCACTTAATGTATGAAAAATCTTTTTAATTAAATAGAAAAAAAAATGGTTCATTTTTTTTAGACATACTAACAATATGAAAGCTAATTTGTATTCAATATTATATTAATTATGTATTTAATGTATTACAATAGTAAGGACCAAATTTTTTTTTTTTTTTTTTTTTTAAATTTAAATCGTGCATATCACAATTAAACATGGTTTAGCATGTGTTTTGAATTTGTAATAGTAATGGTGATTGTTTGATTTATTGTAATTGCTTAACATATCTCAATTGAATTTGCATATTAAAATGATTCGGCCATAGGGTTATATTATTGGGGATGTGTTATTGAACAATACAGTTTACAACGGAAGGATCATCCCTTACTATTTAAAGTTGTTGATGTATTGTATTAGTAAGACCCAATTTTCATTTTCATCTGATTTATTAAAATATGTAATTGTAAGGTTGATATATGCAATTATTATGATGGTTCAACATATAAATGGTTCAGGACTTTGCAATGATACGACCACTGGCTTATATTACTGGGGATGAAAACATGAATTTTGAGTTATCACTGGTATCTTAATTTGATTATAAACATTTCAAAATTAGTAATATGTTATGTGTGATTTTATTTCATTCCTTTTTTTTTTTTTTTTTTTTTCTATTACAAATTGAAATTTACAGATACTATTTTGTAATCTACGCAACATTTTCGACAGGTGATATTTTGTGGGGTTGTTCTTCTATCCCAATGTATAATATTTTGATCTTCTTTGTCGCAAATCCCTAATTTTTCCTTTTGATGAGAATTGTTACTATTGGAGTCATGGATTTGAAAACTTCTTAGCAATTTCTCATCTGTCAAAATAGTTTGGCTATTTTACCAAATTGAGTAGACTGTATACCATTACTTTTATACATGGTAAGCAGAGCAATTGCGAAGTGATATAGTGCTTGTATGTTTTTCGTCTTGCAAGCTATACTCAACATAGGTAAACCTTGTTGGAGTTATCGACTACTTCAGCATTAATGGGTAACGGAGACGCACTCGGGGGTCCCGCTGCCCGGTCAGCGGACGGGTGCCCCGCTCCCCGGTGAGCGGGCGGGGGTCGCGGGGGCAGCGCCCCCGAGCCCGTAGGCGGTTTTGGGCTTTTCCATGTATAACCGCTGTAGGATTCCTTTTAAGTTATTAATTCCTTTTTTGGGTTGGGCTTAGGAATAGGAATTCTTGTAAAACTAGGTTTAATATCTTAAACCTAGTATATAAACATACTTTTCTCTTGTTATGGGTGTGAGAACAATTCATTCATTGTAAACGAGAGAGGTGAGGCATATTGCAATAATATTGACTCAGCTGGACGTAGCCTACATTGGGTGAACCAGGGTAAATCGCGCGTATTACATTCTTTGTTTACTGTTTGTTTTGTTTAACTATTATTATTTTGTTCCTGTTGCTTCTCTATTTCGTTCAAACCTGTGTATACATCACTTTTGATGAAGATTAAAAGTGTTCCAAGGAGTAACAAAGCATGTTGATTTTCTGCGTTTGCAAAGGTTGTTAAAATTAAAAGTTCCTCTGGTGTTATTGCTGGTAGTTTGTATCTTTGCTTGAAGATGTTCATTCTATGTAGGACTTTGTTTATATTTGCTTGTTTGTTGAGATATTTGCTTTTCGCAAATTGTTAGATAAATAAAGAGTGAACTATAGCTTGGCATAATATTTTATTATAATAATCAATATTGCTGGTGTTAGTAATACTTTTTACAATGATTTTTTGCACTATGTTAGGCGGTAGTTGTAAGAAATTAGTGCTGTCTGTTGGTGTTATTTTGTTCACCATCTTTAATTTTTTTTTTTTTTTTTTTTTTTTTGCTGTTGTTGTTTAAGTGTACTGAAATCACGTTTTTCCTATCTTCATTCTAATTTATATAATTTTTGGTTGGATAGTCAATAGTTATTATACTTTTTTGTTTTTAATACTATCATGTGAATTAGGAATGAGATATAGAATTGTTAATTGAACTTGGCTTTTAGGAAATCGGGAAATTGATAATGGTATTTTATATTTATTGAGCACTAAATTAGTTGATTTTTTAAATGTCTGAATCTATTTGTTTTATTGTATATTGTACAATGGAATATTAATCATACTATTTAATTAATTAAATTAATTTCGAATTTATCCATTGAATTTTAAATGTGATTCAATTCTTATTTTATACATATTTTAAATTTTTATATATTGAATATTCTCTCTCTATTTATGTAAATATTTAATATGAATGTGAAGTGTTTGTATTTATGCGATTCAACACATCCAGCAAACACCAATTTATATTGATATTAATATGAGTAATTAATGATAAAAAAAAAAAATCAAACACCAAATACATTAATCCAGATGTAAGCAAAAATTCTACACATTAACATAATATTTATATAACATTTCTATTGTTTATTTGTTTATTATTTGTTGCTTTCTTTATTAATCAAACATTAAATTAAGTTCAATACCAAACTGTCCATATTCACATACATAACCACGCAAGTAATTTCTAACCTTGTCTTTTTGCCAGCCTTAGGATAGTCTCTATATTGTATAATCTCATAATTATGTTAGCATATTATTGTTTAGCAATTCAATTTTCATGCAATTTCATATTTCTTAAGTACTTAATTTATTTGATTAGAAATAATGATTTTTTATTTATATAGTAAAATGTTTCATAATTGTTTGCCATATAGATCTCAAGAGTCGATTATAGTTGTTTCTGCATAATGGATCAGCGAATGGCTTTTTCATAATGGATCGGCATGGTTTGACATATGGATTTTCTGTTTACAATTATAGAGTAGGCAATGCCATTTTCATGCAATTTCATATTTCTTAAGTACTTAATTTATTTGACAGTAATAATGATTTTTTATTTATATAGTAAAATGTTTCATAATTGTTCACCATATGGATCTCAAGAGTCGATTAAAATTATTTCTACATAATGGATCGAAATGGTTCAACATATGGATTTTCTATTTACAATTATAGAGTACAATTGTATAAAAAATAATTGATCGCCATGCTTCGACATCTGAATTTTATGAGATAAAATTGTAGACAAACTAATAAATCGTTATGATTTGGCTTCTGAACCTTACAATTCAATATACAACATTATATCATAATTACGTCAGAATATTAGTGTTCGGCAATGCCATTTTCATACAATTTTGTATTTCCTAAGTACTTAATTTATTTGATTAGTTAGAACATTTTTTATTCGTTCCTTTTATGAAATTGTTCCGTTACTTGTTTTATACAACTAAACATTGATCATCATATTTTTTGAATAGCTGATATTATCAATGAACAATATGAGTTGTCATAATTACAGTATGTTAACCGTTGCTATTGTATTTGCCAAACCAAAATAGATAATGTTATAAAGAATTAATTAGTTAGTTGAATATTTGGCAATGAGTATATTGAAGTAGAATTTTATTTAATTATATAGATGTGTACACTGGTTTTTCTTTTTCTCAAGTACGATTGATTGCTACAGAGGGAGGTTCTTTATTCTTCTCCTCAAGATTTTTCAAATCCTCTACAGCAACCAAATATTCTCGTTTATTTAGATCAGAAATAATAGCCGTGGCAGAATCCATGATATTAAACATCTCATCAATAACAGCTTTCAATTTTAGTCTTGCAACATTTAGTTGTGTACGTTGGTGCTAACTTTATGGAGGATTTGTTTCAACTCCAGAGGTCTGTCACTGTCAGCCATTGCCAGAACCAACTGGTGAAAAAACAAATAATGAAATTGTATAAATTTAGGAGAGTGCTACAAATACAGAATTGCTTATAGTTTATTAAAATAAAAATAAAAGGACCGGTTAAATATGATCGATTACCGTTTCCTTTGATGTTTTTTGATTCTGATTTCTCACCTTTTAGTCTTTTTCTTGGAGAATTTAAATTGTTGCCTTTGAAGCTGTTGTTAGCTGTATTATCTTTGAATGGTGATGTACTGTCAGCCATTATTCAATCAACTGGGAAAAAAAAAACAGTTAAACTCTAATAATTTATATAAACAATACAAATACAGACTTACTTATCCTTATATAGATATAAGCATCAAAGCATTACTTTAATCAGATTTTAAAATGAACAGTCGGAAAACGAACAGATGTATCCTAATAAATAAACATACCGATTGAAGAATCTGCAAAAACTCTTCGGAGAACATGAAAGGCAATGGTAATTAATATTTTATTAAATATAAAAGACAGTAAATTTCAAAAATATACATTGGAATCGGTGTTTTTATTTATTATAAGTTTAATGTTTGTTTTTACTTTACTAAGTTTATTATCCTAATTTATGTATGGATGCCTGTCTTATTTGAATTTAAATTATCACATTTAAAGATCAAAATAATATTAAATGTCATTTTAATAAAATATTACAGTTAACCAAACTCACAGCTTAAACACTCCCCAGCCTTCTCCACCGTCACAGCTTCAACACATCTTCCCCACAATTTTCCTGAACACATTAATAATGAACAACCCAGTTTAATCTTTACACTTTATTCTGTTATATTTCACCAGAGGGACTAACAATAAGAATTTAAACAATATGTATTAGATTAGATAATTGTTGACAATCTTTACTTTATTTTAAATTGTTGTTTCGAAACTGGATTTGACAATGGATAATTGTTCATATGATAAATTTGCCAATGAAAATAATATTTGTTTTAAATAAAAATAATTGCAGTGCCTTTAATTATTATATTTTTATATTCATTTAATTTAAAGGATAATAAAGTAATTATTATTATTATTGTTCTCCAGTTTTGATGAAATTATTTTTTAATTATAATAAGTTTTACATCATGATTTTTTTGTGCGGTGTTGCTTAGATTTCTAAACTTTATAAGTAATTCAAACGTTGTCGTTTAATATGTTGGTCGCTTTTAATATCAATTTGTGGATTAAGGGCATTTTTTCATTCTCATTCACCGACATTTCATTTATATCTCACTTTGTTAATTATTAATCTTCAAACACCCTACCGTCTCTCTCTCTCTCTCTCTCTCTCTTCTCGCTTGTATTGTATTGAATTTGCTCATCTAATTCTCAACAAATTCATAACATCAAACAGTTTCCTCACAAATTCTCTCAGTTAGTACTGTTGATTTATGTTTAGTGTATTATCTAAGTGGTTAGTTATAACCACGTAAGGATTTTCCTTTTATGTTGGGATGTCTGTTGCTTGTTGATTTAGTCTTTCTACCACATTATAGCAGTTATGAAACGTGGGCTATTTTATTGCGTTCAGTTTTTATTTCAGTTCTCTATAAGGCTATTTAACAGCCAAGTTTGTTATTCAATATTGAGATGATTTCCTCCAATATTCTATCTGTGCAATTTCTTTAATCTATATTTTCTTACAATTGGTATCAGAGCCCCATCACAAGGGCCTGATTATTTAGAAGCAGCAGTCTTCTACGAGTATTTTTTAGTTGACGGATGACGATAGAAGGTTCGTTTGTACAACCAGTAGTTCCAAAGTTTGATGGGTAATATGATCACTGGGCAATGCTCATGGAAAATTTCCTACGCTCAAAGGAGTATTGGGGCTTGGTGGAAAATGGTGTTCCTGCAGTAGCAGAAGGTGTTGTTCTCACTGAGGCACAGAAGAAGCACTTTGAAGATCAACAGTTGAAAGATTTGAAAGCTAAGAACTATCTATTTCAGGCATTAGATCATTCTATTCTAGAGTAAATTCTCAACAAGAAATCTGCAAAGGATATCTGGGATTCCATGAAGCAGAAATATCAAGGCACAACACGAGTGAAACGTGGAAACTTGCAAGCTCTTAGAAAAGAATTTGAAGTTCTTCACATGAAGGCTGGAGAAACTGTGAATGAATATTTCGCTCGCACTCTTACCATAGCCAACAAGATGAAAGCAAATGGAGAAGATAAGGGAAGTACTGCTGTTGTTGAAAAGATTTTAAGATCCATGACTTCAAAATTTGATTATCTTGTCTGTTCTATTGAGGAGTCTAAAGATATCGATACTTTAACTATTGATGAGTTGCAGAGTAGTCTGATTGTGCATGAACAGCGCATGAGTTCACATGTTGAAGAAGAGCAGGCTTTGAAGATCACTCATGGAGATTTCTCGGGAGGAAGAGGTCGTAGTTGTGGAAATTACAGAGGAAGAAGAAGAGGACGCAACAACAGGTCTTTTGATAAGGCCACAGTCGAGTGTTACAACTGTCACAAGCTAGGACACTTTGCATGGGAATGTCCAAACAAGAACACAGAAGCAAATTATGCAGAGAATCAGGAAGAAATGTTGTTGATGGCATATGTGGATACCAACAAAGTCAGTCGAGAAGACATGTGGTTTCTTGATTCTGGTTGCAGCAATCACATGTGTGGCAACAAAGATTATTTCTCAGACTTTGATGGTATTTTTCGAGACTCTGTGAAGCTTGGCAACAACACAAGCATGGCTGTGTTGGGAAAGGGCAATGTAAGGCTGCAAGTAAATGGTCTAATATAGATCATTACAGGTGTGTTTTATGTACCTGAATTGAAGAATAATTTGCTAAGTATTGGACAGTTGCAAGAAAAGGGACTTACTATTTTGTTTCAGCATGGCAAATGTAAAGTGTTTCATTCCAAGAAAGGTTTGATTATGGATACAAAAATGACTTCCAATAGAATGTTTGTTCTACATGCTATATCCCAACCTATAGCATACACTTGTTTTAATACAAACAATGCAGACATTGAACAACTTTAGCACTGTCGATATGGACACTTGAGTTTTACAGGATTAAAGACTCTTCAACAAAGAGAAATGGTGAATGGCTTGCCGAATTTCAAACCTCCTTCAAAGCTGTGCAAAGATTGTTTGACAGGGAAACAACATAGGAACTCATTTCCTAAGAAGACTGTAATAACTGCTTTCTATTCATATGCTCATAAAATATACATAATAAAATACATGTATAATAACATAAATAGTTGGGCCCAAAATTTTTATTTTATTAAACATATACATTCTTTACAAAAAGTTAGTATCATGTACAAAAAACTATCAAAAACTATGAGGACAGTGTAGCCATTCCTCCTCGCGTGCCGACGTCCATCCGGCCGTGTCCTCACCTAGATCCTGCAAAAACATAGAAAGACAATGAGGTGAGCACAAATAATGCTCAGTAAGTAAACCCTCTACTCATTTATCCCTGTAACTCTATCACTCTAATTCTTTCCTTACAATTCTCATTTACTCTCTCTTCTATGTTTCTCTCTATTTTCTCTTTCTACTAATTCTCTTCTGTAAGTCACGGCCCCATCTTATCGGAGGCACGGCCGAGACTCGCTCCCGCTCTCCGTGACTTTTACTCATTCTCAGCCGATCGGACTCAGTTATGCATGGATTCGGAACCTTTAGCCATGTGAGTATATAATCTCTCTCCCGGGTACTCTCGGGTATAGCCCTCATCCGCATGCACTCTCACGGGCTACACCACTTCTCTCTCTCATACTCATGCCACTCTCTCAATGCGGCGTACATGCGAGAATACTCTACCCATTACTCACGGGTTCCCCATCGCATAACCTACTCTACTCTCTTTTCTTTTTTCTTTTAGAGAAGCTCAAACTCAAAGTCCTCTACTCTTTCTTTAATGCATAATGCATATGGATGATTCATGCTCATTAATGCACTCATGAAATGCAATTATGCCACGTAGCAATAATTAAGGTTCTCTATTCTTACTCATGCCTTTCTCAAACATTTCATCATACAACTCATGTGCATATAAAACTCTACTTTAACTATAACTTTTCTCCTCTCTTTAATCACCCACAAATGGAAGAAACTCCCTCATACTCTCTAGATTCCTGTCAAATAAACTCACTCCCATAGGGTTTGCTCAAAACTCTCTCCAACTTCTATCAACCTTACTCAACATCATGGAAGCTCAACACTTCTCATACTCAAACATATTCAATAATCATAAATAATTACTCATCTCATCTCATCTCAATTTCCTCACGCACGTATATCCATACACAAATACACAAAGCTCTACTCAAATGAATTCTAAATCTCACTTAGGTTAGATTTACTTACCTTGTGGGTAAATAACTTCTCTAGCACTTTTCCTTCCCCTTGTTGTCTTGTCTTCTCTCTACAACTGTAACAATAACAACATAAGACTTCCACAAATTATAAGCAAAATTCTCATCTAAAGCAAGAATCCTTACCTTAGGATGCTTTAGATTAAATTTCTACTAAAACTACCCCAAAAGTCCTTAGAAAATCTTGGAAGATTGATGGAGAATTGAGAGAAATTAGGCAATGAGAATGGCGTGGAGATGGTGAGAATGAAGGCTTTCAACACTTAACCCTTTTTAACTCATTTACATACCATCATTCCCATTTTGCCCTTACTCTTTCTTGGAAATTCCATCATTCTCCTTTAATTCCTTGAATCACACCCCCAACTCCAACCATTCTCCATGAAATTTCCTTACATTTTACTCCCCATCTTTCCTGCTAATTAGGGGTAAGAAGGTCATTCTACCCCTATAGAGAATTCTCTAGAAACCTCATAAACTTTTCTGTCGTCCCCGTCGCTGAGGCAAAGAAGTTTCGTCGCCTGGCGAAAATTACATAGCCCACGTCCGCCGCGGTGAAGACTGTAATTTAGAAATTCTCCAAGTTTTAACCAATTTCAGGGCAAAACTCCATCAACTCAACTCATATACATTCAACCAAGGGCCAACCAACCAAAATAACAACATACAAACTCAATTGAGGGTAGAACAATAAACATTCAGCAATACAACAATCTTAACTACGTACCTCAGTGGGGCGTTACGATTCTCCCCCCCCCCCCCTTAAAAGAATTTCGTCCCTGAAATTCACACAAATAACTACGGTAACACTTCTGCATGTCTTGTTCCACCTCCCAGTGGCTTCCTCTACCTTGTGGTTCCTCCAAAGGACCTTCACTAGCGGAATACTCTTGTTCCGGAGCTCTTCACCTTCCGATCTAGAATCTGTACTGGATGTTCCTCATACACAAGATTCTCTGCTAAATCAACATCCTCTATACTCAAGATATGGGGGATCACTTACATACTTTCGCAGCATCGAGACATGAAAACGTCATGCACCTTGTCCATACTAGGTGGTAATGCTAATCTATAGGCAACCTTCCCACTCGTTGCAATACCTCAAATGGGCCAATATATCTCGGTGCTAACTTCCCTTTACTCTTGAAGCGCATACTCTCGCTTGTAGGGGGAAACTCTCAAAAACACTTTGTCACCCACTTGGAATTCAACTTCTTTTCTCTTCAAGTCGACATAACTTTTCTGTCGATCTTGGGCTTGCTTCATTCTGTTTCTAATTAAGCTTATATCCTCTATCATTTTTTGAGTCATTTTGGCCCAGAGCGGTACTCAACTCGTCTCTTTCTCCTATCTCATCCCAATGTAGTGGAGACCTACATCGTCTACCATATAAAGCCTCATAAGGCGCCATCTTATTTTAACTGGTAACTGTTGTTGTAGGCAAACTCCTATCACTCTAATTCTTTCCTTACAATTCTCATTTACTCTCTCTTCTATGTTTCTCTCTTGTTTTCTCTTTCTACTAACTCTCTTCGTAAGTCACGACCCCAACTTATCGGAGGCACGGTCGGGACTCGCTCCCGCTCTCCGTGACTTTTACTCATCTCAGCCGATCGACTCAGTTATGCATGGATTCAGAACCCTTGGCCATGTGAGTATATAATCTCTCTCCCGGTACTCTCGGGTATAGCCCTCATCCGCATGCCACTCTCACGGGCTACACCACTTCTCTCTCTCATACTCATGCCGCTCTCAATGCCGCGTACATGCGAGAATACCCTACCCATTCTCACTGGTTCCCCATCGCATAACCTACTTACTCTCTTTCTCTTTTCTTTTAGAGAAGCTCACACTCAAAGTCCTCTACCTTTCTCTAATCATATGCATATGGATGATTCATGCTCATTATGCACTCATGAAATGAATTATGCCACTAGCAATTTAGGGTTCTCTACTCTTACACATGCCTTTCTCAAACATTTCATCATACAACTCATGTGCATATAAAACCTACTTTAACTATAACTCTTCTCCTCTCTTTAATCACCCAAAATGGAAGAAACTCCCTCATACTCTCTAGATTCCTATCAATAAACTCACTCCCATAGGGTTTGCTCAAAACTCTCTCCAACTTCTATCACCTTACTCAACATCATAGAAGCTCAACACTTCTCATACCCAAACATATTCAATAATCATAAATAATTACTCATCTCACTCATCTCAATTTCTCACAAAAGTAATATTCATACACATACATACACAAAGCTCTACTCAAATGAATTCTTAAATCTCAACTTAGGTTAGATTTACTTACCTTGTGGGTAAATAACTTCTCTAGCACTTTTCCTTCCCCTTGTTGTCTTGTCTTCTCTCTACAACTGTAAATAACAACATAAGACTTCCACAAATTATAGCAAAATTCTCATCTAAAGCAAGAATCCTTACCGTAGTGCTTAGATTAAATTTCTACTAAAAACTACCCCAAAAGTCCTATAAATCTTGGAAGATTGAGTGGAGAATTGAGAGAAATTAGGCAATGAGAATGGCGTTGGAGATGGTGAAGAATGAAAGGCTTTCAACACTTAAACCCTTTTTAACTCAATTACATACCATCATTCCATTTTGCCCTTACTCTTTCTTGGAATTCCATCTCTCCTTTAATTCCTTGCCATCCACCCCCAACTCCAACACATTCTCCATGAAATTTCCTTACATTTACTCCCCACTCTTTCCTGCTAATTTAGGGTAGAAAGGTCATTCTACCCCTATAGAGAATCTCTAGAAACCTCAATAAACTTTTCTGTCGTCCCGTCACTGAGGCAGAAAGTTTCGTCCGCCCTGGCGAAAAATTACATAGCCCACGTCGCCGCGGTGAAGACTGTAATTTAAAATTCTCCAAGTTTTAACCATTTCAGGGCAAACACTCCATCAACTCAACTCATACATCACAACCAAGGGCCCAAACCAAAATAACAACATACAAACTCAATTGAGGTAGAACAATAACATTCAGCAATATAGCAAATCTTAATTACGTACCTCAAGTGGGGTGTTACAAAGACCCACCTGAAGAGTTGCAGAAATTCTTCAATTGGTGCATGCGACATTGGTGGTCCATTAAGCCATCTCTAACGCAAGAAAGGTACCTCTCACTTTCACTGATGATTTAGTAGAAAAACATGGGTTATTTTTTGTGGAAAAACAGAAGCTTTTGGTTTTTCAAAAGTTTTAAGACCCATGTTGAGAAAGAAACAAACTTTCTGAGAAGTTTATGCACTGATCGAGGGGCGAGTTTACATCCCAAGAATTGCCAATTTTTGTGATGAAAATGGTAACGGAGACAGTTACAGCTGCATATATGCCACAACAGAATGGAGTTGCGGAATGGAAGAATAGAATAATTATGAATATGGTTGAGTATGCTTTCAGCAGAGAGAATTTCGAAGTCCTTCTGGCCTGAGCAGTTAACTGGACTGTACAGGTTTTGAATCGAAGTCCCACTTTTGCAGTGTTAAACAGGACTCCAGAGAAGCTTGGAGTAATATGCAGCTTCAGTTGATTATTTTCAGTGTTTGGATGTATTTCTCAGGTCCATGTACCTGACAATAAAGAACTAAACTTGATGATAAGAGTTTCAGTTGTGTTTTATGGGAGTTAGTAAGAATCAAAGGCTTATAGATTGTATGATCCTGTTTCACAAAAGATCATAATCAGTAGGATGTTGTATTTGAGGAGACAAAGAACGTGGACTGGATAAGAAGTATAGGAAGTCACACATGTGATTAGAATGGGGTATTGTGAAGAAGAGAGAAGAAGAGTAATCGAGAAGAGGAAAGAAGTGAACTTATTCTGATCCTGATATAGAGGCAATTCAGTAACAGTGCAGTCGATGTTAATGTTGAAGTACTGGGATAGGTTTTTTAATTCAGAGCACAGACAGCCCTCAAAACTCAAGTGCAACTAATTGAAGAGCACTTGTTTAGATGAGAAAAATGAAACAGGAGAGGGCTTTCTAATGAAGAAAATGAAGGGGAACTGCCATGTTTACAGCTACTGATCCCTTCATTGAAGAAGCTATAAAGAGTAAAAAATGGAGAACAACCATGGATGTTGAAATGAAGCAATAACAGAAATGGGACTTCGGAATTAACGAACTACCTAGGGAGGAAAGCAATTAGAGTAAAGTGGGTGTATAAACTAAGTTGAATGAAATGGGGAAATAGAAAAGCACAAAGCTCGGCTTGTCCCAAAGGGATATCCACAACAATATGGAGTAGACTATACTAAGTTTTTGCACCTGTGGCACAGATGGAGACAATACGTAGACATTGTAAGTACCACTTCATCTCAAAGATGGTGGTCCATTTATCAACTAGATGTGAAATCTGCCTTTTTACATGGTGAATTGAATGAAGAAGTTTTTGTAGAACAGCCTTGCGGTTATGTACAGAAAGGAAGTGAGCAAAAAGTTTACAAGCTGAGGAAAGCACTTTATGGACTTAAACAAGCACCCCGTGCTTGGTACAGTCGTGTAGAAGCTTGAAGAAGTCTTTGAGAAATGTGATTATGAGCACACTTTGTTCATCAAAGTCAACAAGGAAGGTAAAGTCTTGATTGTAAGCTTGTATGTGGATGATCTAATCTTTACTGGAAATGATGAATCAATGTTTGAAGAGTTTAAACATTCCATGAAGCATGAGTTTGATATGACTGATCTTGGCAAGATGAGGTATTTCCTTGGCCTTGAGGTGTTGCAAAAGTCTGATGGTATTTTTATTAGTCAAAAGAAATATGCTTTGGAAGTACTGCACAAGTTTGGGATGGATAAGAGCAATTCTGTTTTCAATCCTATTGTTCCTGACTATAAACTTGGGAAAGATGACGAAGGAGTTAAAGTTGATAAGACTTACTATAAGCAGATTATAGGGAGTCTCATGTATATCACTACTACACAACCAGACTTAATGTTTGTAGTAAATATGATTAGTAGGTATATGAAGAATCCTACTGAATTACACATGCAGACAGCAAAAAGAGTGATGCGATATCTGAAAGGAACTTTTGATTTTGGGATCTTCTATAGGAAGGGAGGAGATGATGAACTTATTGGCTATACTGACAGTGATTATGCTAGAGATTTAGAAGATCGAAAGAGCACTTCAGGTTATGTTTTCCTATTGAGTTCATGGGCAATTTTTTGGTCATCAAGAAAACAACCTGTAATGAGTTTATCCACCACAGAGGCAGAGTTCATCGCTGCAACCTCATGTGCATGTCAGGCAGTTTGGTTAAAAAGAGTGCTAAGAAAGCTAGATCAAAATCTAGGCAAGACATGTATTATTCAGTGTGATAGCAGCTCTACTAGCAAGCTCTTAAAGAATCCAATGATGCATGGTCGAAGCAAACACATTGATGTGCATTTTCATTTTCTTCGAGATCTTACAAAAGATGGAATTGTGGAATTGATACACTGTGATACACAGGACCAGTTGGCTGACATAATGACAAAACCACTCAAGCGAAACACTTTTGTCAAGCTGCGAGAACATTTGGGAATCTGTTCTGAAACTGATGTAAATTGAAGCTTGCAGATTCAGTTTAAGGGAGGAAATGTTGATTTATGTTTAGTATATTATCTAAGTGGTTAGTTATAACCACGTATGTATTTTCCTTTTATGTTGGGATGTTTGTTGCTTGTTGATTTAGTCTTTCTACCACGTCATAACAGTTATGAAACGTAGGCTATTTTATTGCGTTCAATTTTTATTTCAGTTCTCTGTAAGGCTATTTAACAGCCAAGTTTGTTATTCAATATTTAGATAATTTCCTCCAATATTCTATCTATGCAATTTCTTTTATCTTTATTTTCTTACAAGCTCCAATCATTCATCAACATCTTTCGAGGGTAATGAAGGATATGGCCCTCCTTTGACAAATAATTTCAAAACAAATTCCAGCAAGTCAGAACGTTCAGCACCAGCTTTAAGTAAAGAATTTGTTGGCAGTTCATAGTTATTGGAATTGCATTTGGGATAGGTTCAGTAGTAGTTGTTGCACCCCTGATGTTTTCAGACAAAGTAAACCAATGGTACGACAATAACATCATCGACGAATTTCTAATGGAGATGTAAAACACATTCATATTCCAATATTTATTGATAATACAATCAATTTCAATATAAAATCTCCATGGAATATATGCGGAAGTAAATGACAAACCTCAGGCCATAGCAATTGTTGTTTGTTCTTTTTGCTCCTTTATAAATTACGAGATCTTCCACTGACTGCAATTTTGGAGTGATGGTTTTGAAACTAAAAATGAAAATTGCATCAATGGGGACCTGTAAAGTCTCTTTCTTATATGCAGTTGTCTTTCCATCAAAGACAACTGCTCAAGAGACACAACCGTATGACCACATCAGTCCACATCAACAAGGACCAAAATGTAATTATATGAGAAGTGTAGGACCATATTGTAAAAAGTCTAACAGGAGATTCTCCTAATGTTTGGGTTGATGTACAAGACTTCTCATCAAAGAAGAAATGAAGTAGAGGAAGATTTCGAAGACAAAAACATAGATGAAGACGACGATGATTTCGGTGAAACGCAATCCGAAGAATTTCGCGGGCGATATTGTGTGTTTTGCTCAAAACTCGACATTGCAAGGAAAAGGGTTCACGATCGTAAATGTAGTTGTCATCATCAATCACCGCCCATATTGTCTTCTACTTCCACTTCATCCTCATCTTCTTCATTGGGATATTTGATAAAAGTTGAGATTTCTTTGTTCTTTTCTTCTTTTGTATTTTGTTATGTACATGCAATACAAAAAGTGTTTTGAGGTTTGATTTGGTTCATTGTTTTGAATTGAGACTGGAGATTGGAGATTGGATTTTGATTTATAGTTAGGATTGGTGGTTGATTGTTGTTGATATGGAGTGTTTGATTTTTTTTAAAACAACCCGCAGCCACCACTTGCCGCAATCGACCCCCAGCCTCACCTTTCGCCTACCACAGCCACCATTACAACCTGCCCGCAGCTGTTTCATAAATTGCCCCAACCAGTGCCCACTCAAAGTAGGTTTATTTAAAGGACGTGGGTATTTAGGTAATTGACTAGTTGGCTTGATATAAATTAATAAAAAAAAATGAAGTCAAGCTTTTAAGGGCATTTTAGACTTTTCCGTTACTATACCTTGTTAGGGGACGGAATTCACTAACAAAGCTGAAAGAAAATGGGTGTTTCATTTCCAAACTTTTTTGGATACTAAATTGTCTTTAACGCAAAGTTTGGGTGGGAGGATGTTGTTCAGTCTATAATTATATAATTTATATCTCTTTAGAAAAGCTATTTTAAGGAGTTTAAATTTTATTATTACTAATAAAAATATGTCCTATTAGAAATGTAACAAGTTCTAAGTTATGAGATAAGAATATGATTTATATGAGAAGAGTTATTTAAACATCGAGATTAATGAGTTAAACACCATTGAGTGGTCTGATAGTAAAAGAACGAATGAGGATCTAGCATAATCTTTTAATTCGAGTGTCCTTAATGGTAAAAATGTAAGAGGATAATAAGTACGAATTTCGTCAAAGATAAAAGAACAAGAAGAAGATTTAATATAGTCTTCCGAGTTCGAGTCTCCACGATTGGCCATTGAAGCTTTTACAAATTAGTTAAGGTATGCGTAAAGCGACTTGATTTAAAAAAAAAAAAAAAAAAAAAAAAATGAGTGAAAAATCTCCTTTTCAATGTTCTCATGCAAATTATGCCAAGGCCGAAGATGAACTAATGAAAAATATAATATTTATCTCATTAGTTTACGTAGACAAATTATACCAAATCACATTAATAATACTGTCTTTCTATATGTATAAGTTATATTAATAAAGTTTGAATTTTAATTATGAGAAAATTAATACACGAATTAATTACTTAGAAGAAAACCAAGAAGTTGGAACGTTTTCGTCTTCCTATTTCAAAGAAAATCGCACAAGACCCCACTATAATCTTTTTTGTTGTTTTCTATGTGGTTCCGTCAAAAGAGTGATGAATTCAGTCAAGTGTTTTCCTCTTCTTAATCATTCTCCGTGCAGTACACAAAATAAAACCCGAGTTTCTGTTTCTCTACATCCTTAGGCAGTGGCCTGTTTATTGTGATGGCTATGGCTACTATTACTGAAGACAAAAAGAAACAAGTGGGTATTGTTGAAGAAGAAGAGAAGTGGGTAACGCATTACTCATCAACTCATCAAATACTTTTAGTGGGTGAAGGAGACTTCTCCTTTTCATTGTGTTTAGCCCTTTCTTTTGCTTCTGCTTCTAACATCTGCACTACTTCTCTTGATTCTTATGGTAATTCTCTACTCGATATTGTTTTTCATCTCCATTTTTTAAATATTTTATTAGTGGGCTTCAACTGCCAATTTACAGTTTATCGTCTTGCTAAATGGAATGCCTAATCATCGAATAGTTAGGTTGTCTCGATTTTATTATAATATTGTACTTTTTGCATTTTCTGTGATTTATTTAGAGATGTATCATTATCAGTAGTCACTTGTACGTTCTTGAGCGTTATTTAAAAAAAAAATTAAAAAAAAAGAA
This sequence comes from Pistacia vera, assembly GCF_008641045.1. Lineage (NCBI taxonomy): Eukaryota > Viridiplantae > Streptophyta > Magnoliopsida > Sapindales > Anacardiaceae > Pistacia > Pistacia vera. The sequence goes on along the minus strand of NW_022196290.1, from coordinate 748,250 downwards.
ATTTCAATGTATTTGTAAAATGTCTAGATACATTAGTAAGTTTTGTTTGTTGTAACTTGGAGATTTGTCGCGGGGCACATGTTAAGAGCAATATTTACTAGTTTTGTTGATCTTGGTAGCAGTTGAGTTTTGCGTCCCGGCATTGTAGCATTCCCACATGGAAAGTTTTGCTTCTTGATGGGGTACTTTTAGGTGCTACGTAGATTTTATGGGTGGCATTTATCCAAGAGTTATGGATTGGCTTTGAGTTTTTGTTTTTTAAAGTGTTCCTTGGGAGTATTTTGATGTTAAAGTTGTAATTCATTTAAATTCAATTCTTGGAGAAGAAATTAAATGAGACAACTTCCCAAAGCTACTTTACTATCCATTTGCTTTCAAAAAAAATTAATACTTTAGGCAATGTGGATATGGATTGGAGGAATTGTCTTGAATGTTTCACTTTTTGATTGCCATTTGGCTTGTTAATAACACTGAAAAACGGAAGTGGATGTAGATTCTTTCTATTTCCTCTTTGGTCTCAGTGCTTCTTGTACTAAAAAATGTAAAAAAATATAGGTTTTAACTTCAAATTTGATTACTTTTACCTTCTCCTAGTAACTTAACAGGACTTTAATGTTTTAGTTAGTACTATGGTTGGTGGGTTTGGGAGGTTTTGTTCACAAATATTTAAATATTTGAATATCATATATACTAATTGCTCAATTTAATCCAATATTTGTTCTTCTCCAATTTCATTTCCATAATTTGTATGAGGTTTCATTGTTCTTTTGTTTTTGTAATGTTTATTACAGCATAACAGAACATGTTGTTTTGCATGGCAAGAAATGTCCTTGGTTTTTTCTTGTTTGTTTCTTGGTTATTTGAGATTTCTGGAGTACTTCTGATTATGTGTTGGATATTAAAAGGAAATCCAATAAGTATATGTTACATCTCTTTAGTTAGTTTTAAGGGTTTGTGGTGAATTGATATGTCAGTTTTCATGTTTCCTGTATTTCTTGTTAATTCCTTGTATTAAATTGTCTACTTGGTGTAACCAGTGGAATTAATACTTCAATTTATTAGATACTGTGATCAAGAAATACAAGAAAGCAAAATCAAATTTGGGAACTCTAGAGAAGCTGGGAGCATCCATTCTACATGGTGTGGATGCAACCAAAATGAAGCTCCATCCTAATTTGAAGATGAGGAAGTTTGATAGAATCATCTTTAATTTTCCTCATGCAGGCTTTTATGGAAAAGAAGATAATAAGCATATGATAGAGTGAGTTGCTTTATTCTATTTGAGGTTTTCTGTTCCTTCCGAACTGCTGATTTAAGCATTCAATATTTTAGCCATTTTAGTGCCACTCTAGTCGCCATAGTTGTTTAACATTAATTTCGGGGTCCACAAAAAATGTATTTATCCATTGTACAAGTTTAAAACTTAGTTCCCAGAAAGTTAATTTCTCCAAGGGAGTTGCTGAATTAGTAATAAAATGTCGAAGGTTCATTTGGATATATGTTGATGTGAAAATCCATTTTGTTATTCTAGGTTTCTTCTGCTGCTTCTTCTTTTTCTTTTTCCAAATTGGACGTCTCTTGAGGAGGATCTTTTCATAGGTCTTTGCTGTCTATGGTTGATTATTTGTTTTGTGGGTGCGTAAAGGAATTGTAGAACGAAGGAGAAGACAGAGGGAATGCAGAGTCCAACGGACATATCAATGTGTCAAAACTGTATATATAAAATTTTATATGAGAGACCTTATTCGTAGAAAAAGTACATATTTTCTATATTTATTTATGCTTGTAGTCAGGGATTTTCTATGATTATTGTTTTGTCCATTACTTTTATTATGCTATCATGTATACTTGCTCACATTATCTGTTTTCTGGTAATCACAGGATGCATAGGAGTCTTGTGCATGGCTTCTTCAAAAATGCAAGTACCATGCTAAGGGCTAATGGTGAAGTTCATGTGAGCCACAAAACAAAACCTCCATTTGACAGCTGGAATCTTGTGGAACTTGCTAGCTCAAACTCCTTGTCATTAAATGAATGTGTTCCTTTTCAAGAAGAAGACTACCCAGGTTACAACCACAAGAGAGGAGATGGGCCAAGGTGTGATGAGGCCTTCCCCTTGGGAGAATGCAGAACCTTCAAATTTAGATTCTCCTCTGATTCTAAGAAGTCCAAATTCATACGCAACAATGGATTTACTAACAGAAGAACTGAACAACTTCTGCGGAGATCTATTCAAATGCAAAAGCAGGGAACTTCATTTGATTTAAAGCGTTATCATACCAAGTTAAACATAGATACAAGTCAATTTCCAGGCTATGCGGGGATTCCTTTAATAAAGAATAATATCCCAAGAGAAAGCCCCAGGATATTCGATAGTTGCTTCAACAATGTCAGGGAAACATTTCCAAGAGTTCATAATAGTGTGGACTATTTTGTTCATGAATCTCCCAGGTTCAACAGTTTCACACAACCTCAAACAAATGTCACCAGAAATATGAATAACCCTCCAGGCTACACAGGGTTTCCATTGAAGAGTTATGTCCAAAGAGAAAGAGCAAGAATCTTTGATGGGTGCTTCAATAATGCGAGGGAGACACTTGGAAGAGCTGGGCATAATGTGGAGTATTCTGTTGATGGATCAGGTGTATCTGGTTTTGAAAGATACATGGCAGGAGCACCAGGAAGAACCTTAAATGGTTATTTGTGTTTAATGGATGCACATCACCGTTTGAGCACTTTGAGATCAGCACGACTGCAAAGGAAGGGACTGCATACAGTAACACAGGGTAAGGTAATGGACTAATGGCCAATGGGGAAGTGTATGATACTATAATGGGGAATTAGGTCGCCTTTTGGCTTTTGCTAAAAATGCAAGTTAAGCAAGGAATTTTGGTACAGATAGAAAGCATAGTTTGGTATGTGTTTTGTATAGTTTTACTGCCCCTGGGAAATCATAATACCCTTAAATAATCAAATTTTTAATTTGGGTGGAGATATCTTTGCACCTATTTACTTTATAACTGGTGGAAACATTGAGAATTTGACGAATGTTATCTGTGGAAAGACAAACCTAAAAATTGCTTCTGCTCTTTTTTCCTTTGAAACAATCTCCTACACTCCACAATTAACCATCTCAAGCTTTTTAAGTACAAAACTGGTCCCTGGCAATGGAGTTTGGAAAGAGATTTTGTAGATTGTGACATCCAGAAACTCTTACTATATGTAGTTTTAGAAAGGAAAGCATTACTTGTAGCCATGGATATACAATTCTTTTAGCTGAGCTTAAGAATGTGTTTCTTCAAAATTTAGCTTTTGGAGGTCAAATATGTCTACTAATGAACCAGAAGCAGTAAGTGATTTAAACTGCCAGAAGTACCTTCGAAACATATTGGAAGTAAAAATAGTCAATTGCTTATCACAGTTCTTGATTTCCATTAACTTTAGTTTTTGAAAACAATGCTCAAGGAGTTAGTGTTCCATATCATCTTCAAGTTATTTCTAATTTTAAATTACAATATCCTCTAAGCTAGGAATGCAAATTGCATGACTCATGCCATTTGAGTAACTAATATTATTACCAATTTTAAATTTGAAGTAATTGAAAAACTTTTATCCTGAGTAAAGAAAAATAATTGGAAATAATAAAACATTTAGTCCCAGTTTGTTACACTATTCTGGATCATTGTTCTGTTATCCTATTTGAATTGAAAAATAGGATATGTGTTTATTTAACTTATTGGATCAATTCAATCTGAAAATTAATCCAACTCAAATGAATTTTTTTGTCTAAAAATGAAAAGAGGGTAAAACTTGTTTTCACATTATCCAACTCTATTCAATTGAAAACATTTTCCCAGCTCTATTCAACCAAAAACATTTTTCTTTATCTTCTTCCTCTACCATTCTCTCTCTCATTTTTCTCTAAATCTCTCATTCCAATCTAAAATTAATCCACCCTAAGACCACCACCGTCGATTGTCGGCCACCGTCTGCCGAATTTGGTCGATCGTGCGCCAATCTGGCTGTTAACAATAGCTAGAATATGGCCATCAATGGTCAAATTCTGGTCATAAATCTAGCCAGAAACGACCTTATCAATACACAATCTTCTAGACCTAATCGATCATACTCCATTCTGAAGACTATCGACTACCGTCCAACGATGATAGCTAACAACCGACTATCCTATTGGGTGGCTGTAGTGCCTTAGTTAATTTTTAAACTTTTATTGTAAAGGTGTTTAGATAAATTAACAAATCTCGAGGGTTAAAAAAATCATCTAAGTATTTTTAGTAATTATACCAAACAACTATTCTATCTTAAAAAAAAAAAAATTTCAAAAAATGAAACAAACAAGTATTTAGCATTTTATCAAACTTTGATATGCTTTTCAAATATTTTACCAAACATATTTTCAGAATCTGATCCAATTTGATTTAATTTAACTCAACTCAACATAAATCATTTTTTCATAATAATATTTTTCAAATAGTCTAACAAACATGTCAAGGGTGTGTTTGTTTCTCTATCTTGAGTAGGATTTTTGAAATCCTACCCAAAATACTTATTTTTGCAACAATTCTACATTAATTACTTAATTGCTAGGTATACTGTCACCACCACCTGTGGTTTTTATTAGACCCCTTTCAAAGACATATAAAAAGGTAACAGTTGTATAATTTGCCATCTTCCAGGCTCAAGCCTCTTCCCTACTTCCACATCTGCTAGCTGGCTGCCTCCATACTTCCCGTAACTGATGTTCTTAACCCTTGTATAAATGCCAGGTAAAGAATGGTAGTATGACGGATAGAACTTACAATTTCAGGTTTGTAGAACACCACCTTTTGAGGAAAATTATACCATCTTCTTCTGGTGTTCTTGTATACTTGTTTATCTACATTAAGACACAACTGATATCACTGCATAATATTAAGATGCTTCCCAAATCTTGTAATCTCTACCCTCCATGACAAATGACCATTTTTGGGGTCCGTTAGGAGGCTCATAATGACCTGGTCCAATCTTCATTGCAACCTTTTCATCAATGATAGCCGCATACACATCCCTTTCCGCCTTAACAATTTCAACCTACATTATATAAATAGAGTGTCAAACGTTTTCATACAACAGCATATATACGTACTGTCTACTTATACTGTGTGACTTGTGGATCTAGAACAGCAGTCTCTCAGCTAATTCAATACTTACTATGCTTCGACAATGGAGCTTCTTCCTTTTTCTTAGAGACAAAAGAGTTTCAATCTCAGATCGATAATCAGAGAAGATATGGTCATAAAACACTGATGGTGTTCCTGGATGAGTTAAGATGTAAGCGTATCCCTGCATTTCCTTTCCACGAGGAAATCTCCAGTGACCCTTACAAAAGAAAGAACATAAAGGGAAACTAAATTAGAATTAGACTCTTTCGATATCATAAAGTTATAGCATAACTTATATAGTGGATCTAACACAAGCTTTGTTCTCTCCTAAGAAATTATATGGACCCCTATAAGATCCCATTTTGGAAAAGACAGTAATATAGAAAACCACACTAAAATAAATTAAAGAAAAAAAAAAATTAAGAAAGGAGAAAGAAAACAATTTTCGAACCCAAAAAGAAGAGAGAGAGAAGAGGAAGAAACCTATTAAGATAACACTTTTCAGCTTAGCTTAAAACTAAATGCAAAAACATCTTCTGCTACTGATGTTTTTGTAATTCTCCACAAAAAGGAAACATATAAATTCAATACTAAACCGATCAAGATTTATAGCAAAGCTTCCAAAGATTCAAATGATATTAATTACAAAGAATCTCCTCAAAGAAAAAGCAATTCTGCAATTTTCAGCTCTGTTTTAAATTGCTGGTAATATTATTTGATTGATTCTTGCATTTGCATGCATTTTACTTCCTCAAGCATAAGAAATTAAAAATGGTAAATAGAATCAGAAGTTCAGAAATAAAAAACTTCATACCTGAGTAGAACCAGTGTCATGATTCTCTATGAAGGTTACAGCCCGAGATGGCCACCATCCAACAACCCCTGGAGGTTTTCCCTTCTGATCTGATAAACGCCAGTATTCACATCTTTCCAGTGCCTGTAATAAATAATATCTGTGAGCATATTATCTTGCAACTTACAGCTGTAGAAACCCCAAAATGATGTCCCAAGAGGAGGGCAGAGTAGAAAGAGCAGAAGAGATGAACAGAAAAACATTATCAAGCCTCTTATATAACACAATGTCATCGCCAGAACAGGTTCACTCCATATACTAGTTGACTTGATATAGCTAACGAGATATATAACCTATATTTCTCAGAATTACCAACAATGTTCTAAATTTGTAGGCGACGTGACAAGGCAACTCATCAGAAGTTCAGACAAGTGAGTACATTGTGAAGAAATTTAGTTTCATATGAACAATTATGAACTAAGGTATGGCTACAAAAATAACAGAACCTTTATACCACTCAACAAAGACCTTGAAGTATCAAAAAATACATGAACTAATGCACTTTCCGGAAGTCCAAACACCAAACACAAGAAGGGCTTACCGAATGAAGAATCCCTTTTGTTGTGACATCAAAGGCACCAGAAAATCCATTAGTGGCATTGATCCAGTCAATAATTCTCTGTCGATGTGCATCTTGATTGTGATCCATTTCACCGTATGTATAACTGAGGGAATCCCAGTACTCGCCCACAGAAAAATGAGGTTCACTGGCATCCAAGTAGTCCTTGACATAACCCCCCCAGAATCCTCTAACAAAGTCAAGCCGCCATCCATCATATCCAATTTCTCTTCTGCAAGTCACAGAAAACAGCTTTACAATTAAACTCATGATGTAATTTTTTTTTTCACACAAAGAATTCAGCATCAATATCATAGGAAGCAAAGCTCCAGGTAAAAGCAAAATGGCAGAATTGATTTCACAAAATGATGGGGTAAATTCTTCATAGAAGAAATCATAAGACATATTCGTCTCATTTACTATTTGCCACTGTATTCAGCCCCGAGTCCAATCTGCTGACATGAACAATCTGAAAAGAAACAAAATACAGGCAACCCAGGTACACATATAGCCACCATACATCTCTAAACAAGCACAGAGGAAACCCACTTTTTCTATTTCTTACTATTACCTCTTTCTATTTTAACTTGCTCACGTCAAACTGTAGAACATATCTTAGTCAGAGAATTTCGTAATATTAAATTAAATATTTTTATTAAAACAAAGAAGATAAAATTTCAACTTTGGGTTCTTTAAATTCTTCTGAAATTTCATGATTATAAGTTTAGTCTCATTTTCTCCTTTCTCCTTGATTTGTGAAATCAAAAACATTAGATAATTTAGATTAGTCACTTAAATTGAATTCAAAACAATAACATTTTTTATTTCTTTCTTCAAAAATTATTTTAAGAGTCGCCCCACCTTAAGTTAAAATCATGGCTCTGTCTAGCTCCTACACATGCAATTTTTTTTCTACTGATAATAAATGAAACTGAAACAATCGAAAATATCCCAAGAGCAAAAGAAATTCATCAAAAGTACTGACCTTAGCCAGCATAACCATTCTTTGATATCTTTCCGAACAAAATCTTGTGAATGATCAATGTTTGGAGCAGCATGAAAATTATCGCCACTACTTTTGTTGCCCCTGCCCTGTATCAAAGAAAAATAAAACATATTTTATCTTTCCCCAAACATACATATCATAAACACATATGACTTTGTAAAGTAACTCATGGATGTCTAACTCAGAAGTAGGAAGGCATTTTTTGAGGTTGTTTGGTTGATCTTTCTTTTTTACACAGTATCAATCCAAGACATTTGTAAAAGTTGTTAGTTTGACTTACTATTTTTTGCAATAATATGATAAACCAGCAATACATAAGGTTTACAACCGTAAGGGGCATAATAGACAGTAGGAAGGTTGTTAAGGGAGTAGGGTCCACAAGGTACAGGTGTCATGGATGAGAATCTGTTTGAGAATATGATTGTGTGAGTAAGGGTAATTGTGGAAAGGAAACTGTATATAAGCAGAGAGGGCCTAACAGCAACATCATCTTTTGCATTGATAAATAGTGGAGGTTCCTGGCTCCTCGAAACGCCGGGTTTTGGTTACAATCCAAGCATCACATATCATTTCTGTTTCATTCAAGTTCTCAGAATATACAAATTGTGCAGAGATTTTATCTGTTCTATTCTTGTGTTTTTCTGATTGTGGATTACAGTGATGTGAATTGTGTGAGACTATTGCCCTTGGTTGTGGGTTTAGTTTGTTTGCAGGTGTACTTATCATTGGTATCAGAGCGAGGTTGGGAATGGTCAAATCCAAGATGGAGAATAGGATGGATAACGTGGAAGGGAGATGAGTACGGTTAAAGAAGACTATGGAACTTTGAAGATTGATATGGGTAGTGTGAAGGAATACTTAACAGAAATAGAGAATTATTGCGCATGAGAGAGGAAAGAGAAGGAAGAAGAGCCAAGAAAGGGGAAGATCCCTTCTCTCGCAGAACCTGAACTCCAGTAGAAACAAGGAGCCAGATCGAGACGAACTGGGAAAGAGGATAAAAAGAGTACCCCAAGCTGGAGTTGCCAATCTTTAATGGCGAAGACCCATTTGGATGGTCCTTCAGAGCGGACCGTTACTTCACCATCAACCGTTATCAGGAAACAGAAATGGTGGAAGCAGCACAGTTTGCATGGAGGGAAGAGCACTGACTGTATCAATGGGTCGAATCCAGAGCACCATCCAGTCGTGGGAAGCATTCAAAACGGCATTGATGATCGTTTTCGGCCTTCATTTAAGGGATCCGCATATGGCTTTAGTAGCCTGGAAGCAAGATGGGACATCACATAATACAGAGAGCAGTTTGAAGCCAATGCCGCGCCATTGAAGGATCTGGGTGAGGATCTGTTAAAAGGGTATTCGCGAATGGGTTAAAGGAAGAAGTGAAACTGAATTGCGTCTGTCTCAGCCAAATTCATTGTTTGGACTAATGGATCAGGCCCACAGAATTGAGGAAAGAAATTGGTTGCTGGAAAAACAAAAGCCCAGGGTGTTTAAAAATCAAAGGGGCCGTGGAGAGGTTTATTCGCGGGTCAGCCCAAACCCGGAAAGCTCACGCCCTAACTGGTGGAACTCCAACGCAAAACCACCAATTCCTTTGCATTTTCGTCAAACACCAGTAAGCCACCTGAACGACGGAGAGAGCGACTGAGTCTGTGGGGTCCGTCAACCGGAGCGACAACTTCCGGCGACTCTCCGTGCCGAACTTCAGTTCAAGCGAGAGCGTGGTCTCTATTACTGTTGCGATGAGAAATTCGCCAAACCACAAGTGTAAAAACCGATCTCTTCAAGTGTTATTACTTTTGGATGATGAAGAAACAACCCACCTGAAATGGAGACAAAACTTACAAGATGCCATCGGTGAAGGTAAATCTCTACTCTTTCCATGAATTCTATTGTGGGTATTGCTCGCAGGGAAAACGTTGAAGTTAAAGGGGGAGATTGGGAGTGAGAGTGTGTGGTATTGGTGGATAGTGGGGCTTCCCCACAATTTCGTGTCCTATGAGGTTGTACAAAAGCTTGGTTGAAGATGGATAAGGGGAGACCCTTTGGGATCATGGTGGGAGATGGATGCACTATTCGGGGAGAAGGGATTTGTAAGGATGTGGGAGCTGAAACTTCAGGGGATTGAGATCACAAGAGTTCTTTCTGTTTGAATTAGGAGGTGCAAATGTTGTGTTGGAATTACATGGTTGAGTAGTTTGGGGGATGTAAATGCCAATTGGAAGAGATTAACAATGGAATTTGTCTGGAATGGCAAGAGGGTAAAACTGAGAGGGGATCCTCAACTGGTAAAGATTGAAGTCTCTCTGAATCTGTGGTCAAGTCTGTGCAGGCTGCGGGAACTGGCTACGTAGTGGAATTTGGAGCCATAGGTATTAAGGAAGAACCCACGCAGGAAGAAACTGACCGGGAATTCTGGAGGTGATGAATAGCTACCCCAACTTGTTTGACCAGGATCCTAAATTACCACCCCATAGGACCCATGACCATCCATAGAACTCCACCCAGGGTCCAAACCACCCAATATCAGACCTTACAAATACCCGTACTTCCAAAAATGAAATTGGAGGCTGGTAGAGGAATGTTGACTGTCGGATTATACAGCCAAGTGTTAGTCCTTACGCCAGCCCTGTCTTACTTGTCAAAAAAAAAGATGGAGTTGGCGATTTTGTGTTGATTATCGGGCATTAAACGACATTACAATACCCAATAAATTTCCGATACCGACCATTGAAGAGTTACTGGACAATTGGCTGGGGCAACGATTTTCACAACTCGATCTCAAGTCAAATACCATCAAATTAGAGTGCGAGAGGTGGATGTCCCCAAAACAGCCTTCCACACACATGAGGGACATTACAGTTCCTTGTGATGCCTTTCGGACTCACTAATGCACCCTCAACTTTTCAGGCCTTAATGAACTCAATTTTCAGACCCGTCCTTCGTAAATTCATCCTGGTCTTCTTTGATGACATCCTCGTGTACAGCCCATCATATCAACCCACATTCAGCATTTACAACTAACTTTTCAGATTTTGCAGGAACACCACTGGTTATCAACAAAAGAAATGCTCGTTTGGCCAATCTAACTGGAATATTTGGGTCATCTGGTTTCAACAAGGGAGTGGAGCAATCCAAAAAGATCGAGGCCATGGTGTCTTGGCCGCGACCTTGATGTAAAGGGTTGAGAGGTTTTCTTGGGCTGACAGGGATTACCGGAGTTCGTAAAAGGTTACGATTCAATTGCACACCCCTCCTCAGCTACTTAAAAAGGACCCTTCACTTGGAATGATTCGCACAATTAGCTTTTGATCGGCTCAAGGAAGCCATGACTACTGTCCCAGTTTTACAGTTCCAGATTTCACTCTTCCCTTTGAAATTCAGACGGACGCATCTGGAAGAGGCCTCGGGGCTGTTTTGGTGCAGCAGGCACGTCCTATAGCTTCCTCAGCAAGGCATTTTCCCCGTATCCAAGCTGAAATCGGTTTATGAGCGTGAGTTGATGGCCATTGTGTTTGCCGTCAAGAAATGAGTCACTACTTACCTGGCCGCAACTTCTAATTAAGACGGATCAGCGCAGCCTCCAGTTTTTAACGGACCAAAGATCGAAAACTCCGGAACAACACAAATGGATTTCCAAGTTGATGGGTTTTACTTTTGAAATTCAGTACTACCCAGGAGCTTCCAACCGAGTAGCAGACGCTCTATCAAGAAGGGAAGATGGGACCGAATTGGCACACTTGTCAGCCTTATCTACGGTACAATTCTCAGAGTTTGAAGACATGGCTTCAGAGACACAAACAGATCCAAAACTCAAGGAAATCATTCAAGACCTTCTCCTTGACTCTTCTAGTCGACCCAACTACCGTCTCCACAGGGGCTGCCTCTTCTATAAAGACAGGCTAGTTATTCCAAAGGCATCCAGATTTGTTTCCGTATTACTGGCCGAGTTCCATCAGAGTCCTAGTGGCGGTCACTCGGGTTTCTTCAGAACGTACAAGAAAGTATCTTCAGTAGTTTATTGGGAGGGTATTCGGGGGGATGTACAACGCTTCATCAAGGCCTGCACTACTTGTCAACTTAATAAACACTCTTCATTAAAACCGGCAGGCCTTCTCCAGCCCCTCCCCATTCCTGAACAGGTTTTTGAGGATCTCTTTATGGATTTTATCGGGGGGCTACCACGCACGAAAGGAGTAGATACAATCTTCGTTGTTGTTGACCGTCTGTCCAAGTACAGCCATTTCTTTTGTCTTGGTCATCCTTACACTGCAAAGGAGGTGGCTGCCGTATTCGTGAAAGGCGTGGTCAGGCTCCACGGGTTCCCTAACTCCATTGTTTCTGACAGAGACAAACTGTTTATTAGTCAATTTTGGCAGGAGTTATTCAAGGCCGCCGGTACTGTTCTGAAATTTAGTTCGGCTTACCACCCGCAGACCGATGGGCAAACGGAGGTGGTCAATAGGTGTCTCGAAGCGTACCTCCGCTGTTTCTGCAGTTCTCAACCACGACAGTGGCCGAATTGGCTGCCTTGGGCAGAATATTGGTACAACACAACCTACCACGGATCCACCCAAATGACTCCCTTCAAGGCTCTCTATGGCCGAGACCCCCCCACCCTTTTAAAATTCACAGACTGCCCTTCAGCAGTGGAAGAGGTCAATGTTCAAATAACTGAGAGGAATTCCATGTTACAGGAGCTTAAAGACAATTTAGTTAGGGCTCAAGCCCGCATGAAACACAACGCTGACCTTCATCGGAGAGATGAGTGCTTCCAACCTGGTGACTCCGTCTTCCTGAAGTTACAACCCTACAGGTTTAAATCACTTACCCGGAAATTGAATGAAAAGCTCAGCCCCCGTTTCTATGGCCCGTATACGGTTTTGGAACGCATTGGACCAGTGGCTTACAAATTGGATCTGCCACCCACTGCCTGTATTCATTCGGTCTTCCATATTTCTCAGCTCAAAAAGTCCCTACATCAATCGGTGCGCATCCAACCCCTACCGGAATCACTTTCTGAAGACCTGGAATTATTGGTCCAACCAGATGAGATTCTCTCTGTGCGTACTCTTGTAGATGGATCCAAGGAGGTCCTCGTCAAATGGCAACATTTACCTGATTTCGAAGCTACCTGGGAACCATATGAAGTGATCCACAAGCAGTTTCCTCAGTTTCACCTTGAGGACAAGGTGACTCTTCAAGGGGGGGGTATTGATAAACCAGCAATACATAAGGTTTACAACCGTAAGGGGCATAATAGACAGTAGGAAGGTTGTTAAGGGAGTAGGGTCCACAAGGTACAGGTGTCATGGATGAGAGTCTGTTTGAGAATATGAATTGTGTGAGTAAGGGTAATTGTGGAAAGGGAAACTGTATATAAGCAGAGAGGGCCTAACAGCAGCATCATCTTTTTGCATTGATAAAATAGTGGAGGTTCCTGGCTCCTCGAAACGCCAGGGTTTTGGGTTACAATCCAAGCATCACATATCATTTCTGTTTCATTCAAGTTCTCAGAATTAATACAAATTGTGCAGAGATTTTATCTGTTCTATTCTTGTGTTTTTCTGATTGTGGATTGACAGTGAGTGGGTGAATTGTGTGAGAACTATAGCCCTTGGTTGTGGGTTTAGTTTGTTTGCAGGTGTACTTATCATAATATCAATCAAGTTTCACGGATCTAAAACCATATAAATGTTGAACATATACATAACAAGACCAAGCCTCTCACCCCTTTGAGCAGCATTTTATGATATACATAACCAGCATGCCATAAGGCACAAAATGACATAACATTACTAAAAAACTCAAAAGTACGTTATAGCATAAATCATGGGTTTCAGTACACAAACTAGTCAATCTCAGAAAATGTTACTACACTACTGCTTGCACCTTTTTCTCTGTTTCCACAATCACATAACCTTTTGTAGAATAACAAAACAAAGTTTTCATTATATCAGGAATAATTATTCCTTTAGAATGTTTGCATACCTAGATATATGATTTTGTCTTTTTTCTTATTTTGATCTGATATATTTGGGTACCAGAGAGGTATAAGAGATACTTTACTTACGTCAACTGCCCACTTTAGTTTTCCAAACTTAAAGATTTGATTTGATGGATATGAGAATTATTATAGGTCCCACTTAAATATTTTTACTTGATATCATGTATTGAAACAGCATGATTCCCATTTTACAGTCATATGTCATCTTATGTTAATTTTATGTCTCAATTGGGTTATTAATGAAAAATATATATGAACTACACACTATTCTGTAGTTGTGACATACAAACATACTATCCCTTTTGACCAAACAATGGAGAATGATAAGTTGGATGCATTCCTTATTCATAAACATTATCAAATGTGAACAAGGTGCCAAAGTACAGTTTTTTTTTTTTTTTTTTTTTTTTAAATATCTGTGCACAGATTTGTATGCATAAAGAAGACTTCCACTTATCAGAACTGAAAAGACATTCCAACCAAATATCATGACCTTCATACATACACTAATTTTCCAACCCAAAGTAAAATTTAAAAATAAAAAAGCCAAGCTCCTAACTTCTGTGTATTGGTTTCTGTATTTTTTTATACCAAATACTGCATTGCATCATCAATTGTAAAACCTAGATGAGTTCTCAAGGATCAAATATATCTTAAGAACAGTATTTAAAAAGAAAATTTCAGTCAGGACAGGAATCTGTGAGTATTAATAGCATCATTTATGCACCATATTGTGAATTACATGACCCTAATTACTCTGATATCCTCTAGATCTACTTAATCTTTGATTCTACAAAAGACAAAGAATTCTAAAATTTTAGGAAACAGCAAAAAATTAAATACCTGAAAATGGGGATCATCTCCAACAACTGCCCGATCATCCCAATTTAGACGACCACCAAAAACATTCCATACACCATTTGCATTTTGAAACTGCGCACAGCGGTGATTCAAGACAGCATCTCCTAGAACTTTGATACCAACTTTATGAAATTTATTCACAACATCCTTCAGCTCATCAACAGTTCCATATCTGGCATATATACCATAACATAAATCAATAATATTTGAAAATCTACAAAATGATGATACTATTCATCATTTTTCATATTCAGAAATATATAAAAGGAAACTATATGCTTAGGACAGCATGCATAACATGAAATAAGATCCAACACCATTTAGATATGACAAGAATCAAATTTTGAGGTTCAAGTATAGGTTTTCAACAAATTTAATTTATCGATGGCTAATAATAGGTTTTCAACCATAATGGCCATACATAAGGCCTGAATTAGTATAACCCAGAGAATCTCTCTCCTTTTTTTTTTTTTTTTTTCCTCCTCAAGGAGTGATGTTGATCATAAATTCTGAAAAACTGAATATTATTACATACCTGGAATTTAAATTATATAAATCCGTGGGCATGTACCCTTCAGGTGACACTGATTCTGTTGGTGGCGGTAACCAAATAACAGTAAATCCAAGTGAAGACAAATGTGCAGCTTTTTCTTTGAGCTCCATGTACCATCTTCCAGATTTATGTGATTCCCAATTAAACCCTTGGCATAATATTTCAAACCCTGTGCCTGTCCCTGGGGATACTTTAGGAGAAGGTACTGATATCTCAGGTTCCACAACAGCTTCCTCCGCGAAAGTTGGAGTAGAACTTCTGAAAATACTATAGGCTTCAGCAGCCAATTTTTCGATTTCCTGAAGAATGCTTTCTTGTACAGCCTTAGTTTTTGACTTTCGACCTCTCTCACAGGATATGTCACTCATCAAGCTTCTTATCTCACTAATGATTCCATCAGTGTAAGAAACTTTTTGGTCTGCTTCTTCAGTCTTTGCAGGTACTGATGCATCACTAGACTCGACTTGTGAGTGTTGATCAGTCGAGGAACTTGAACTTGGGAGTGGAATGTAGAAATCATTTCCCATACATTTCAACCAAGTGTTTTCATTCAGCTTGAGAACAAAAACAAACCCTGTAAATTCCTTTTCTAATGTAAACAATTCGCAGCATCCATTTCCACCTTCCCTTGGCTGAGAAAAAGTCATCCGCACAAACAGAAAAATGAGAGCAAGAAGAACCATTCTTACCCACATTAAGATGAAAAAACTACAGAAACTGGTTACAAGCAAAAAAACACTTTCAGGTAGATCCTAAATGAGCTCATGTTGCAATATTCATTTTACTTCATTTATCATGGAATGCATATAATCTTCATAGTGGTCATGAAAGCTACCAAATACCTCCACTTCATTAATCAAATTATGGAATATAAAAAGAAAGCTCTATGTGACAAGCCTTTTATTAGAGTCAGCGAGCACATATGGGAATGTATTTAGAGTACAAATAATTACTGTTTATCAACTTCTTTCTGGAGTCATGGCTATTTAAGAACATACAAGAAGCAGATATCTGTTGCAGCAGAAAACTTTATGTGGATTACCAAGCACATCTCTAATAAAATAAACCTGTCTGCCCATAGGGAACACCATAACATGCATACACACACATATATATACATAAAAAAGATAAAGATTACCAACTAGTTAGAACATGACTATGCTAAACTACTTTTTTGTAGCAATTAGTCTCCACTTCAAGGTGTACTGTCAATCTTTGGTTCAGAAAGAATAAATTAACACCAAGTGAATGATTACCAGTCCCTGAATAATTATCCAGCAGCTATTTCGAAAACCATATTTGGCAATCTATAACTCTTTGCAGTTTTGATACATTACACAACAGTATGACATTGAAAATTATTTCTAACAATTTCACATGAAGAAAATAAAGGAAAAGGCATCATAACAGCTTAACTCCATTTCTCTGCCACATAATTCTACACTGACCTTTAATAGAGTTCGCAAAGCCTTGTTCTTGAAAACAATTGTTTCTGGTGGATGTGAGGCAGCTGGAATTTCCCATTTTTTAGTGTCATCTCTGCAAACTCCCCAATGAATAACAACATCTCCAGGTAGATCAGTTTCCAAATACAAAAGATTCTTAGCTGTCTCAAGACACTTCCTGACAGATACAATCACTGTGTTATGAGTGACAACCTCTTTGACAATAGCCAGCTCTTCATAGAACCCTTCTAGGCGCATATTTTCTCGTTTCGGCTCCTTGAATTCAGTTTTGCTGTCTTGATCTTTTGATTGTGATGCTTCTGCCTTGTCAAGCTTATTCGATATCTGTCCCAAAGCTCCTATTTACAAAAGGAGGCAACAGAATCCACCAGTTTATCATTTAAACATAAATCAGAGATGATTTAAAAGCTACCAGTAAAATGAAAATCACTCAACCGAAAAATCAGATATTAACGGGTTCTATAAGTTAGCGAGTAGGCTGTTTGGTCAACTATCTCGATCTAAAAGAAAGACATCTAACGGAGATTACACTGATTTTACAGCTGCTAACACTGTTTATTGGTTAGATTAATCTTAGCAGGAAATTCCCACTTGTTCAACACAACTTCATGATGTTATTGAAATACCAGATTCAGTTAAATCATTGTATGCTATTAGGTGGTTTGGTTTTTCCTCATATTGGTACCACATCTTGGTTGAAAACAGAAAGTAATCGACACGGAAAATTAATTAGTAAAATCATCAGAATCATAGCACCAGACATGAAAAGATAATCAACAAAAGCATACACATGTGAATTCTATAACCTGGCCATAAATCAAATACAGTTTTTCTGCCAATCGCATTGTCATCATCTTGAAGGTAATCCACGAAAGGCACTTTAAAATCTCTACCTTTATGTTGATACCAGGTTCCAGTTTCTTCATCCTGCATCATCACCAGGCCCCAAAAATATGATTAACAAAAAACATCTATAAATAATGACAATAAGTTTTATCAAGCACAAAACTAGCAACTGTCGAAAATCCAAAAACCTTCAAAACAAAATTTATAGCCGCAATTTCACTTTTCGGATCAATATCAATAGTCACTTGATGAAATGCGTCTCCTTCAGATAGTTTTTTCAATGGTGTCTCGATTGCATAGTCCTAAAACCAGAAGTCAGATTAAAACAAAACAACAAAAAAAAAAAAATGCTTGCGTCAAAATTTTTCCTCTGAATAAACTCCAAAACATTAAAAGCTAAAACAAAAATAAATACCTTGATGGATATAGAACCAGGAGGTATCATGTCATTTGGAGGTTGATCCCATTCACTACAAAAACAGCCAAATGCAAAACATAATAACAAATCAAAATTCAAAAAAAAAAAAAAAAAAAAAGGATCATTAATAAACAAATAATGCAAAACTCACCAGCCAGTATCACCAATATAAGTAACTCCCCAATGAAGAATCCATTTCCCAGCAAGATCACATCCCACACTTAACTCCCACCTCTTTTTCTCTTTCCCCTTATCCAATCTTATAAAAACCTTTCCCTCCTCCTACCAAACAAACCAAAAAAAATTTAAAAAAAAAAAAAAAATTCCCAAACCAATACACCACACACAAATATTATTTTATTACACACCCTCTGAGTCTGCTTCAACGGAAAAGTTTCCTGGAATACGACGTCGTTGGATTCAAAAGTTTTGACGGTAGAAGTCTCTGTAACGGAGTTACCACTGACTTTAACGGTGGGAAGGTTCTTGAATCTGCAGAAGGTAGTAGCATTGGGGTGTGAGTTAAAGGGGTAATTTAAAGAGTATGGTTTGAGTAAAAGGTTGCTGGTTTTGGGAAGGCAAATGAATTTGCCTCTACAGTAATTATGGAGGAGCGTCTGTGAAAGAACGGTGGACATAGCGTTCATTGGTTTGAAGAAAAAAGCATGAAGTTTGAAGAAGTAAAAATGATCATGAAGAAGAAAGTTAAGGAGATTTTTGGAGATATTTGTAAGCGTTTAGTAGCCATATGTTTTTGTTTTTTGTTTTTTTCGTAAAAATCGATGTACTTTTTTTTAAGATCCAATAAAATATGTGTAAAAATAGTATAAATAAATATGTTAAATAAGCAGAAAGTCATTTGAAGTATTGGTTTCTATAATTAATTTAATTTATCAAACTAAGGAAACTTATTATTTTAGTCTTTTTTTTCTTTTTTTTTATGATTTAAAGGTGTTCAGATCAACAAAAAAAATTTAAATTTTAGACTTTTTAATTAATATATCTAAAAAAATTTATTGAATCATTCGATTATCTAAAAATAATTATTATTTTAAACATTATCTAATAACTAATTAATAAAAAAACAATTGGGCATTTATATATTAAACACATTAATTGCTTTTAGAAGTAAAGCGAAAAGTATAAAGTTAAAAATTGAAGAAATTAATTGAAAAATCGTGCGGCGGCTTTTTTCACTTTTTGATGAGAAACCGAAAAAAAAACAAAAGATAGTGAGGTGGACGGCGGAAAATCGGATCATCAGTCGTCTTTACGTAAATGAAAAGGGTCAATTTTGATTATACCCATAATTCCAGATCGGAATCAAAACAAACTTTGCCCCCACCCCTAATTATTAGAAATAAAAAAATTTAAATTCACCCATATACCACGTGTTAACATTATCGCCGTCAAAATCGAAACGCCAATAATAGTTGAGACGATCAAGAAATTACTCGAAGCCCCCTGCCCATCGACTAACCCAACATCAACTTGGCGGGAAATAGAAGAGAAAATATCAAAACAGCTTTTGTCATACCCAAGTGTGAAAGCGAAAGGATAAAACTCGGTCCAAAACAATTGGAGCGAAATGGGACGAGTCGAAGATGCAACATTTTTAAATGTTTTTCGAGTGCTGGGCCAACCCATGTTTAGCCCAAGCCCAACATTCTTCGAAAACATTAAATACACAGATTGTGAATGTTGATATTGATTTTTGTAGGCAACGTGGAGGGTTCTTTTTCTCAACAAACGAGAGAGGAATATCCATCAAAGCATTTCAAGATTTTAAATCCTCACCTCACCTGCCACTAGCAATTTTCTTCAACTACAACGTTATCTCTTAATTTTACATATATCATTTGTCATGTTGATTTATTTGTGATTTCATACTCGTTATTATACGCCGAAAACTGGCCAATTTGGCTTTGGCCGGTAGTCGCGAAAATGGGGATGGAGGATTTTAGGACGGTGGGGAAGAGAAAAGAGAAATGTATTTTTGTCTTCATAATAAATATCATTGTAGTTAATAAGAATTATCAATAGATTATAATTTTAAATAATACAATGGTAGTTTAAAAACCGACAGATAAAAAAATATCGTTAAACCAGTATTTGAGTGGAAAAAAGTCGTTTACTCTATTTGAAATTAATTAATATGTATTAAACAGATGTAGTTAGTCACTACTTGTAAAGTTTCATCAAATATAATATTGTATTATTTAACACGTGCTCATAACCAGACATTACCTTTACCAAGCCATCTGCAAAATGAAAGCAAAATCAATTATTGATCAAAATACTTTGACCATATAAAAGGGTATTTTTGTCTAAAACGCAATAAGATATACTCATAAAATAAGTTTTTTATTAATTACCCAATTTAAAATATGTTATAAAAGAAAAATGAGTTGGAAACACAGAAGCAGAAGGTGCCAAAATTGAGTTAGCACTTAGTAACATACAGGTGCGTTGCCAGTTTGACTACAAAACGACACGTTTCAGGGACAGAACCGCAACCCGAATATACCCAAATGCCCCCCTGGTCCAGATTCTCACGGTCTCACACAACCACCTCACCACCCCTCTTTTTATTATATATCAACGGCTTATAAAACTCTACCTCTACCCAGCATCTAATCCAACGCTCCATATCACTCCTCTCCATAAACAACCAAACAACAATATACTACTAGGGTTTTCATTTCCTCGTATTCATTCCAAAGTAAGCCACTATTTTTACTTTCCTCTCATTTTCTTTTCCATTTTCTCGGGAAAATCATGGGGAAAGGCCCTGGTCTCTACTCTGATATCGGCAAGAAAGCCCGAGGTAACCGATTTTCAATCAATATCTTTTTATAACATTTAATTGGTTTTTCTTTTATTTCATTTTTTTTTTTTTTCATTTTGTAGATCTTCTCTATAAGGATTATCAGAGCGACCACAAGTTCACTGTCACTACTTACACTTCCACTGGAGTCGTGAGTTTTTTTTTTTTTTTAAAGATAAATTTTGCTATTGTTTTTATCGTTTTTTTCCCGAGGAAAGGGAGGAAGGAAAATAACAGGAATCAAAATAAAATTACGAGTCTGTTTAGTTGGTGTAAAATAATGATATATGTCTGTAACGCATTGCAGGCGATAACATCAAGTGGGATTAAGAAAGGTGAGTTTTTTTTGGCTGACGTCAGCACTCAGCTGAAGAACAAGAACATCACAACTGATGTCAAAGTGGACACTAACTCAAATGTAAGTCTTATCTTGATAGTGGACTATCAATTGGTTTTACCAAAGTAGTTGTTGTCATTAATCTGTCTCTTGCATCTCAGCGGCATTTTATATCTGTCTGCAGTTTTAGCATCTTAAGTAGCTCTTGTATACCAAAATTGAAGCAATTTTAGTGTAAGGTAGTTTAATGTATGAATTTTTGTGCGCTGGAGTTGATTTTATAGGGAAAAAAAAGGGGGTGAATGATCTTTGTTGGTTTTGAATTTATTACATGGTCAATAGACTTAATACAGCTCTGCCTTTGTATGATTATGATGAATTCATGATTTGCTTGTTTTCGGATTTGGATTTGAGGTTATGGAAGCACATGGGATTCTTCTCACTTATCAAATAGTTCTTGAGTTTGGTACAACTAATCCAATATGTTAGACTATGAGGAGGACACTTCTGATTGCTTGTTTCCCTCTTTTTTGAAAGACTTTCTCTCCTGGCATTTTACATGTATCTATATGAATTATGCCTTGATTTCACTATGCAATAATGGATATCCATTCCTTGTCATATGATACTTAGATTTATTATTTTTGGCTGTAGCTTTCCACAACCATCACTGTCGATGAACCTGCACCTGGACTCAAGTCAATCTTTAGCTTTATAGTTCCTGATCAGAGATCTGGCAAGGTAAGAGATATCTTTTAACTGTTTTCTTTGTCAATTATATTTGTTTTCTTGCCTTCGTCTTTGAATATTTTGATTCTATGTACAACTAACTTACAGTGCTTCATTCATGTGACTTTATATGTACATCAATGGGCTCAATGATGTAGTTGTTCATTGTTGGTTGATGATCTGATTCATGGTTATTATGGTGGCACAGGTTGAACTCCAGTACCAGCATGAGTATGCTGGAATAAGCACTGGCATTGGTTTGACTGCCAGTCCCATTGTTAACTTCTCTGGTGTGATTGGAAACAATACTGTCTCTGTTGGAACCGATCTTGCATTTGACACTGCCAGTGGAAACTTTACCAAGTGCAATGCAGGGTTGAGTTATACCAATACCGACCTTATTGCGTCCTTGACATTGTGAGTATCTCTTTCTGCATAAAGCAATTCTTTTCCATATTTTTGACGGTTTATATTGTCATATTAACTCTTTTAACTGTCCAGATGGAGACATTTACTGGAAATCAATTGCTTTAAATTGTTTTAGTTTAACTTATCTGAGCCAAATACTGTTTGTTTTTGTGCCTGAAAACATCTTCCTGTTGTATTGGATCATACAATGAGTCAAGACCTTTTTTTCTTCGCATTAGAGAAGTGTTTAGTGGTTTGATAAAGAACTTATGTTGGAGCATATAGGTTAAAATCTTATTTATTTTAAAATTTAGTGTCGTCTGCTACTTTTCACTGTATGTCATCTTCATTCTCTGTTTATAATGTTGTTTTGATTGACGAGTGCAGGAATGACAAAGGTGATACTCTTAATGCTTCCTACTATCACATTGTAAGCCCACTGACCAATACAGCTGTTGGAGCGGAACTGACCCATGGCTTTTCAAGCAATGAAAACACGCTGACAATTGGTACTCAGCATGCACTTGACCCATTGACCTCAGTGAAGGCCCGTGTGAACAACTATGGCAGAGCAAGCGCCCTCATCCAGCATGAGTGGCGCCCAAAATCTCTTTTTACTATCTCAGGAGAGGTGGACACCAGGGCAATTGAAAAGAGCGCTAAGATTGGACTGGCCTTGGCACTCAAACCATAGACTAGATAAAAATTCTTGGTATGAGGGGAGGAGCAACCTTGCCTTTGAGTTGTGGAAAACAATAATGTTAGGTAGAAGAAAGACGCAAATTTTTTTTGTTCTCATGAACTGATGTCATCATGTGATGTTGTTGGCTTTCACGAATGTTGTGGCTATGGGTTGTAAAATAATACTGGCTGGTGTATCGAACCAACGTTATCAATTTTTATTTGAATCTGCCCATCCCACCCCGAATGGAGGTTGTACTTGCTTTGAGCTATATTTTCCATATGGAAATTTTCGGCTTTTTGTCTCAAGTAGACGTCACAATTTCTTGGGACAGCCATCCCCATCGTGGGGTGGTTAATCCTTTTTGTTAGTAGGCGGCTCTCAGTGTTTCAGCCATGTTAAGCCGTTTTAGTAATTAGGGTCACTGGGTAGTAGGCCTAATTGGAAGGTTGAATTCTGTTTGAGCAACACTTACGAGCTCCTTTATTTTGCTAACAAAGCCCTTCTATGTTACATATTTTTAACTCTGTTTTAAAAACTGGACTGGACCGGCCGGTCGGACTGGTAGGACCGGGAACCGGCAGCTTCTCCGGTCCGGTTTAGGTCTCAGGGGGGTTTTTGAAATATTTTAAAATTATGAGGGTTACTTGGAATTTTATAGGGGTATTTTGGAGATATATCAAAAGTTTAGGGATTAATTGGTATTTTAATGGGCCATTTTTGGAATTTTATAGGGGTATTTTGGAGATATATCAAAAGTTTAGGGATTAATTGGTAATTTTAATGGGCCATTTTTGGAATTTTATAGGGGTATTTTGGAGATATATCAAAAGTTTAGGGATTAATTGGTAATTTTAATGGGCTATTTTTGGAATAAATAAAAATTTTAGGCACTAATTTGAACTTTTTTAGGGGAATTTTGTAATATATTGAAATTTAAGGGGTTGATAGTAATTTTTTAAAAATAAAATATTGCTGACATCATCGGTCTAACCGGTTGACCCGTGACCCGGACAGCAAAACAATTTGCCCTCCGGTCCGGGTTTTAAAACAATGATTTTTAAGTGTGTAAGTTTTAAATTTTATGAAAATGGTGACATAATTACCTTAAGTTTTATTTTTGTTTTTCCTTTTATTTTACAAATTGTTTATTTGGAATTTTGCTAAAATATAAAAAATATATGATTCTTGACAAAGGACATATGAAAACACTAATGCATTTGGTAATGCATTTGGTTAAGGGAATGTTGTATTACTGAAAATGTTATATTAATGAAAAGATAAATTACCTTGAAAATTATTAGGAATGTTTAGAGAAATGTGTTTGGTTAATTGGAATAAATTGATGAGTATATTATTTAAATTACTGCCCTCTTATTAAATATTATTATTTAGATTATTAAATATAACCCCCTACATTTAAAAATTTAGCAAAAACAATCCCGTAATAAAAGTTTAGAAATCAACGAGTGCACCCCCACCAACCCGGTCATTGCCAGCCACCGGCAATCCAACAGCACACGGTTAGTTGAAAATAGCCTTGGTGGGCCAATCTAGCCAGAAAACGATCAGAACTAATTTGGTCGTTTCCGAAACTGGCCTAGATCTAGCCTGGAAATGGCTAGAATATATCTGGCCATTTCCGGCCAGATCTACAGCCATGTCAGTGACCAGTAGTGGTGGCTAGATGGCGGTAGTGGTCTGTAATTTGTTTTAAATATAAAGACATTATTGTCTAAAAACTTAATTAAACAGGGATAAAATTGTAATGACAGATTAATTTAAATTGTTTTTAAAACAAGGGCATTATTGTCATAAAATTTTATTAATGAAAGATAAAATTGTAATAAAAGTAAAATTGTCAAATAATGAAAGATTATCAAAATCTTATATGTAACTAAGTAATATAAAATGATTTTACCGTAATAATTCTATACAACCCCTAACCAAACACACGCTAAATTTTGGGATGTTTATCACTTATAATCATACATCCAAAAAAAAAATAACAGAACACTTCTTTTGAACAAGTATCATATAGTCTACCAAATAGGTAAAAAATAAAAAAATCTCTTTTACAGTAAAAACAGTGTCAAATGTTATAGTCAAACACTGTAGTTTCAATCATTTCCGGGTAGATATGTAATGTAACTGCATTGCTCAATGACAGTCAAAACATAATTTGAACAGAAAAAAAAAAGTGTCAGTTTCTTGAGTTACAGAGGTGTAAATACTAAATAGCAATAACCCATCTCCAGCTATAAACAGTCCATGAATGACCCCAATCGCATTCAATTATATCCACAACTTTTCCAACAAAACACCACACGTAAAATTTGTCTTTTAATATTTTTACAAAACAAAATTAACGACTACTACACACGTTAACCTTATTGTATCCTATACCACTCTTTACTTGCATCGCAATATACCACAAAGTAAAATAAAATTCTACGAAAATTCAACCAAACTTAACTTATTATCATCAATTTTTTACTCAGACAAACATATTGCCTGATTAGAACACTACTGAGTCGTAGCACTGGCCTGAAGGAGACCTTCTCTTATCTGTGATGCAATGTCCTTCACAGCACCGGGTCCATGTGGGATGAAAACAGAGTTTGACTTAGAGGATGCACCGATTTCCTTCATGGTATCAAAATATTGAGTGACTAGAACCATGTCCATGACATCCTTTGACGTTGTGCCTGGTACATTCACAGAAAAGGCTAGCACACTGTCCCTTAGCCCATCAACAATCGCCTGCCGCTGACGAGCAATACCAAGCCCTGCCAAATACTTTGATTCAGCATCTCCCTCAGCACGCTTGATTTGCAGTATTTTCTCTGCTTCAGCTTTCTCGTTTGCAGCCAACCTCATCCTAGCAGCTATTTATCAAAAGTAAAGATGTATGTCAAACATTCTTCTCAATCATCCCAGAAAGCTTGCAAGAATTGATTAAACTTTCCGAACTGTAAAAATCTCTATAAACTAACCGTGAATTGAACCAATACATTCTTGGCTTAAAAAATAAAAAAGGAAAAAAGAGCAACACATATTACAATTCCCAAAGAGATCCAAGTCATACCTGCATTGATTTCATTCATTGCTCTCTTTACATGCTCATCAGGTTCAATGTCCACAATAAGAGTTTGAACTATCTCGTATCCATAATGTGACATGGCCTACATATACATACAGAATTGAAATAAATGTCATTGTTTAAGTTTGAGTGATTTGGTGAATGCTAAACTATATAGACAATAACAAAAAATACCTTCTCTAGTTCTTCTTCCACAGCTTTTGCTATGTCATTTTTCTGTTCAAAGGTTGCATCCAGGTCCAGCTTTGGAACACTTGCCCGAATAACTACAGCAGAAACAAGGGAATTTAGTTCCTCCAACAAACAATGATCCAACAACATATCATACAACTGTCTCTAAGGTATAGCATAAGTTCTCAGAACAAAGTTCAAACAGGCATGGCCAAGAAACGAATCATTTTCAATTACTTCATAATTTCAAGAAACGTTGTTCTTTATTCAAACTTAATTATCTACCAAAAGAATTAAGACCACAAGTAAATGGTTCACCAATCACTAGAAATTAACAATGAGATGAAATCGACAGAAATAGACTAGAATTCCTCCCTACATCCGTTATGAAGCCGCATCTATCCAATCTAAAGAATCCTCTTAAGCTTTAAAGATAACATCAACACAAGTCCAAGCAAAACACAGGATCTATATAGTCCAATAGAGATGAAAATTTCAGTTTCTCAAAACTAATCCACCTTTAAGTCCCAAGATAGCATAACATACCACAAAAAATAAATATTGCATATGTAACTATTTCCAAGTCTATCAAAATATGAAATATTAACACAATTTAATGCAGAACCGAATCATTCTAATTACTTCAAAAGAAAAAGACAAAGTAACATAATGTATAAAAAGGAGGAATAAAGTGCTCAAAAGTATGTACAAATCCAGTGCAGAAAAATAATGTGTTAACCATGTATAGCGCAAGGGAACAAGAGAATACCAACCATACAGAAATAATTCAGGACACAACTAAAGCAAGATAAAATGGATACCCAGTTATCCAAGGCAAACGATGAAACAATAAAAAGAATTGGATCTGAACCATGTCAAACATTCATACCATCAAAGACATAGGCTTGTATCTGTGATCTGGTATTGCTGAGCCTGTAGAAAGCATCTGAAGCTTTATCAGCCAAGGCTCTGTACTGAATGGATGCAACCACATTAACAAACACATTGTCCTGAAAAAATGCCGAATATCTCAACCTGGTTATAATTCCAACTTGAAACATATAAATGATTTCAAATATAAATGATCAGTAGTACTACACACAAACAAGATTTCTTTTAAATGATACAATTTCTATTTAGGGAAAAAAACTTGTCTTGAATGCTATTACCCTCCTTTTTTTTTTCCAAATCATTCAAATTTCATATGAATTACCAATGAAATTGAAACTGAAATCCTATGTCGTAGTACTATGACATGGCTCAAGCAACAATGTACTCCTCCCATATTTCCAAGTAGCTAAGCATAAATCTTGAAATTAACAATGATGAAGATGGAAATTAAAACAAAGGAGTAAATAAAATTTAAACTTCTACCCTGGTGATAATTGATTATTTATATGCATCAAACCTTGGTTTTTGTTTCACATCGAACATCCAGCTGTTGTACACGTAAAGTAAGGTGACCAGCAACCTGGCTCCCCAAACACCAAGGCAGACAGTGACAACCAGGTTCAAGCACATCATCAAACTTCCCAAAAGTTTCTTTGATAGCAACAGTGGACTGGTCCACTTGAATACAACCCAAAGCTTGTCCCATTTCTTAATTCTAACAAAGAAACAAACATGAAAATCAATAATAATCTAGCAAGCATTTCCAGAAAGCAAAAGCAATTAAAACTTAATGAATATAGTCCCTGTAAGACTAGATATAGCCCTCCTGGAAGGCCAGTCATTCCCAACTATATCTTAAATATGCACCTTCAAAACTCAAATCAAACTTCTATATCACAGGTTGAACAAAAAG
Source organism: Pistacia vera (assembly GCF_008641045.1). Classification (NCBI taxonomy): domain Eukaryota; kingdom Viridiplantae; phylum Streptophyta; class Magnoliopsida; order Sapindales; family Anacardiaceae; genus Pistacia; species Pistacia vera. The sequence continues at coordinate 720,458 of NW_022196290.1, read as the reverse complement.
CATAAAGAATGTGATGACAAAGAGAAATGAATAGCTTACCATGTAAAAGTAAAACCAACATAATATATTGCTAGTCAATTACCCATACAAACAGGCTTGTCCAAGTAGAACCTATCTCAGAATTACTATCGATTTACAAAACAACTACCTACCAAACAGCCTAGCCATATAGTGTTTGATGATATATATCTATATTCAGATTATTTTTTATAGCTATAACAACATACCAAGATATTTTAAGAGCACGCCAAACTATGAACTCAGCAACCAGCGAAAGAAACCCCAATAAAAAATATAATATCGACAACTCATTAAAAAAGCTGAGTCCTTCATAGTTCTTTGTAACAGTAAGCATGTACCATGACAATTTCTAGATTCCCTCAACAAGGTGCCAACTGGCAAGGTTTACAAAAAATAAATAAAGTTGACAAAACCAGAATGAATAACAAAATGGAAAAGAAAATTGTTTATTTGATTAAACGTCTTGATTTTGACAAGAGCAAAGTTACGGAATAGCAGGCAAATACAACTGAACCAACTTATTGTACACAAATAATTTATCTATATATATATATAACTTGACTTAAAAAATAAATAAAAAAAACACTCAAAACAACTTTTCAACACTAAACTGTCAGCCATCTTCATGTTGTAAAGAGTAACAGATTTTTTAATCTACAATAAGGCAATAATTGATTTGTATACAGCTCATAGCGACTAATTCAAAATTCATGATAATAAAACATTACAAAATCAACAAAATCATAGAGTGAATCAGAACGACATATATAGAAAAACAAAAAAAAGTTCATTACGCACTCTCTGTATGAACTATTCTTATCCAAGATTCAAACAAGAAAACATATAATTCGTACACGAATCAATCAATAATCACGTAAATTACATTAACGACAAAAAATACATAAACAATTTTCTGCAATTTAAAGAAAACTAAAACTAATACGGCGAGTCTTGTACAAGAAACTACCGGAAACGATCTGAAATCATACTCGATAAATTCTCGCAACAATGCAAAGATTCAAAATCAGAAAAATAAACTACATCCTACTTCGAACTCGTTCATGTAAACCCTAACTGACATTTAGGCTTCTTATTATACCAATTGTTCACATAAAAATATTCTGCCTTACCAAAAACGCTGAAGTGAAAGAAGCCTGCTGGTTCTGAAAGTGCGGATGAGAAGAGAATCATATAAAAAGAATGGTATGCGCGTGTATTTATATAGGCGAGCGCGTGCGTGTGTATCTTCTATGGAAGGAGCAGAGAAATTACGAGGAATAGAAGACCAATTTATCTTTTCTTTATTAATAATAATGTAACTTTATTGTCTTTTTCAGTTTTTTATAATTCTATCTCTCCCCTCTCTAAACTAAACGGTACGTTCATTTTACGGTTTTATTTATTATTATCTTTATTGTTTAATATATTCTTAAAATAGAATTGATGAATGTTGGTTTGTTTTGGTTGATTTTTCAACTTGATAAGGTTGTTTGATATTTATTTCTCTTTTTTTGTAAATAATAATTTTATTTGTTTTATTGATATTGAAATCCCTAAAAAACTTGGATCTTCTCTCACCACGTTACTTCTTTTTTAAGCCTCATAAAATCATTCATTAATTAAATTAATTAGATTGATGCGTGAGAATTGTGATCTGTCTAACGATGACAGTTAGAGCAAGGATAGAGGTGGGTATTATCATTCACACCCATAAATAAAGATGATGTTGCGCACTAACCCGATCCCCAAATAGGATAATTTTGAAACGAGGTGGAAATTATCAAGAAGGGAGATCTCTAGAAATGACAACTTTACCCTATATGTTTCTTATTAGAATCTCAACATATAATTCATTGTTTACCTAATTTTGACGAGTGTATCACTTTGATTATCTATATTGAGAACCTAGTCGAAGGCATTGATACATTTTTCTTGAGTATAAAGGTTATGATGATTTATCAATAACCACCATCCTCTATTCTCTGTTAATTGCGAAGATATGTACGGTTTTAAAAACTAATATATATTGATATTATGATGTTATTTGATTGGATAGTTCATGAAAAAAAAGATAAATAGACATTATAAGTTAAACAGGTGACATTATTTATTTAAGTTTTTTTATTGAAATTCCTTACATAAGATCTTTTACTGGCGGAACCAGAAATTTTTTTCTGAGGGGGCCAGATAATGTTTAATGAATGACAGGGTCAGAAAGTAATTGGGAAGTTGCACTTAGAGGCGTTAAAGTGTTATGTTCAAAATTTTGGGTAGCTAGAAAATTTGTAAGGTGTAAAATGATACTTTTTCATGAAAAATTAAAAAAAAAAAAAATCTGGAGCCTGTTTTATTATAGTAAAAAAAAAAAAAAAAAATTCCTGTTGAGGTCAAACCTCTATTAGAAACGTCGTATTATTGATCCCACAACTAGACAACAATTTTTAATAATAATGCCAAAATCAAAATAAGAGTGATATTTAAATTAGAGTAAACCACATATTCCCACCCAAGGTTTGATGAAACCCTAGTTAGTACCCAAAGTTACACTTATTCTAGATTTTCATCCTTAAAATAATACTGTTAGCAATTTTTAGGGTATAGAGAGTGCAATTATCATAATGCCCTTAACCCTACATTAATAAATTATGTTTTAACCCTTAAATTAGTAGAATTATAACTTACCATTTTATTTTAAAATTATCTCAATAACACCCTCGGTCACTACACACCCTCTCGATTTTTGCCCGATTTGGGCTGTTTCTAACGACGACGAACCCCCTCATCACCTCCATCACCTTCCCCATAGTTTTTCGTCCAAAACCCCTCTAGTTCTCGACTCATTGGCCCCTCCAATCGCTAGCGCTGTTAGGCTTAGGGTTTCTCTATTCTTTGCCGAATTTCGGTTGATTCCGGCGGTGAAAATCCAATTAGACATCACCACTGCAACTAACGTCTCTAACTCTATAAAACCTCTATATCTCCAACAACCGTTTAGTCACTGTTCGCAGGTCGAGAGTTCGTGTTCATCGGCCCTTTTTTGGTGAAGTGGTAGACGACAAATGGTGAGTTGTCGTGGCTAGGAAGGTTAGAGGAGAGGATGCAAGGAGTCAAATGGTGGTGGTGGTGCCAGAAACTGGCAAAAACCAGTCGCATATCGCGGCTATTGTGGCCGACGATCGGCGAGTGATGAGGGGTTATGAAGGGTAAGGTTTTATAGAGAAGATGATGGGGGTTCAAATGGTGGTGACAAGGGTGATTTTGAGTGGAAGAATTGCTGAAAAAAGGCGAAAAAAGTCAGAGATGCCGTCTACTAACATGCGTCGGAGGACTGTTAGAGATGGCAATCTACTAATGTGTGTCGTCCATGCAAAATGATCAATTTACTCTTTTACTTTTACATCAAATACTTTTCCATTACTTTAAAGATGGAAATCTAGAATAAATATAGTCAAGGGTAACCACTAGAAATCGTCAAATCTTGGGTGGGAATATGTGGTTTACTCTTTGAATTATAACAGTTAGTGGGCCTGGGGTCCTAACCCCTGATATAGACTTTCCTTTACCATTTTCCATGGCTGATTGGACGGAGCAAATTATTAAAAACCACACGTTGTTGGACAAACTCCATTTCCATGGCACTCGCGCAATTTCTTCATTCCTACGCCGTTGAAAATCATTTCATTGCTTCATTTGAAACTTTCATTTTCTTTCATTTTTGGTCTCATTTATATACTTTTCAAACTTCAGCATCATTGTCTCACTTTCCTACTAAAATTTTGATTTTTCAATTTAAAACTCCATCCATCCTTACATACATGATACATCCCACTTAATTTTTGGCATTTACCCATTAAAATCTAGCATGATAGTGATCATTTGCTGTATAATCAACCAATTACATTATTATTATTATTTGGGAATATGAGAAGAAAATGTGTGACATTAATTCACATATCATCTGGACATAGAATGAGAATATGTGAATTATTCTCTCATTTCTAATTATGTTAATATATGATTTTCTTTATTTTATTATTAAGATTGTATCATTATTTCTAATATTTTATATTCTTACGTAGCTATCACACTTTTGTATAAATAGGTTCTGTATTCACAACTTAATATAATTAAATTAAATCTCTCAAATATCTCTAAAGCATACTTTAACCATTTCAATTATCTCTCTTTCCCTTTAAAAAAATCTCTAGGATATACTCCAGCTCTCTTCAATTATCTCTTTTACCCTCTCAATTCTACACCAATCAAATGGTTATCTTAAAAATAAACAATAAAAAAATTCATCAATTATTTTTTCAATGTCATTCACATTTCACACTACTATAAGCAAAACCAACTACTGTGTATATACATTGACATTGTATTTCTTTTTTGTCCCATTAATAATGATAACCCTTTTTGAAAATACATGTATTTGAATAATAAAACTTGTATCATTTAATATTTCATATGATGATAAATTATTCATGTTTTAAAAAATAATTTACTATTTTTTATTATATTATTATATACTAATGTTTTTAGTAGTTAAAAATAATTTATTCGACATTTAATCATTATTTGTATTGGTAATATATTTTAATAAGACAAAGCAGAGGCATGAAACAGAAAACAATTTTGTCTAACAACAGTAAAAAGTAGGGATGGGGTTGTTACTTTTCAAACTAATTGGCACAAATTAATTTAGTAAAAAGTAAGGAATGAAAATGAAATCCCAATGATACCGTGTTTGTGTTTCACGTATTGTTATGGTCCCCCTGGTGTTTGTTGGTATAATGAGTGAAGCCGCGTCGATATGCTGTGGTCCTTGATAAAAACATGTGCTACATTAATTGTCTCCTACTCAAATCTCATCTTAATTTATTTATTTTAATATATAAAAAAAATTCAATACATTAAAATACTAAATCCAGATATCAAAACCATAAATGTGGAGTAATAATTTTGTTAAATGGCCCAAAATGGTTAAAAATGATTAGTTTTGTTAAAATACCTAAACACCCATTAGAGGATGTTAACTGTGTGCGTTGGAAAAGTCTAATTGAGAAAAGTAAATGACTTATTATATCTGTTATCGTAAAGAAGTAGTTTTTGATGTTTCTGTGGGCCGAATGATATTACGCGTATAATAAATAATGTTTGGGATGAGGTGTATGAGGTATGATATTATCCAGATTTGACCTGTCTTGGATGACCGCTGGTATATGTGTTCAAATTGTTATCCAAAACCCAATCTCTATCGATCCAATCAACAGGTGACCATGAGGCTATGATTTCTTCATAAAGTTTTTGTTGTCTTTCGATAAGAACAAATAGTTCGCCCAATTTGAAAGTAATGGCATTTTTTTTTTTCCACTCAATTTCTAAGAAATTGCAATTATATACTTTTCTTTTTTGTTTTTTACTCTTATTTTCTATCAAAGTGTTGCCTTTTTTTTTTTTTTTTTAATGGCTAGTTTGTTCAATCCAATTTATACGTACCTCAACTAATCTCCTAAGATCCTAAAACTACCAGTCAGATAAAAACTTCAATAGTTACCTTTATTAACAATCGAGTCATTAATCCTCTGAGACCCTAAAACTATCGACGGGTAAAAACTCTAGTAGCTACTTCTATTAACAATTGAGAAGGGATTCGAACTCAAGACTTCTCGAGCAATACACTCAAAAGTTTCTATTGAACCACTCGACTACCCAGAGATATTTGTTGCCTTGTTTTCGTTGTAAGAGAGTGTTTGATTTATTTATATTTTCACATATCAATTTTATTAAAAATCTTATATAATCTCTCTCTCTCTCTCTCTCTCTCTCTCTCTCTCTCTCTCTCTATATATATATATATATATATATATATAGAGAGAGAGAGAGAGAGAGAGAGAGAGAGAGAGAGATATTTGAATAGCCATGCTGGTTGTTCGCCATGAATACCTATGCAGGTTGTTCGCCATGTGACACATTTTGAAAGCTCTAGAATTGCTCCATTTTGACACATTGGATTGACAAGCCAGTCAAAATGCTCTATCTTGACACGTTGTATTGGTATTTATATAGGTGCATTTGCATTGGCATTTTAAAGGTCTAACTATAATGACACCTTATATTTGCGATTGTCATATAGTTGAATTTTATTGGTGATAATTTAGACAATATTAATTATTGCATTGGTATTCCAAAGTGTAAATAAATAGACATAAAGATTGGATTACATAGGTGCATTACATTATTGTATTAATAATGAATAATAATATTATTTATATAGGTGTATTGCATTAATATTCTAAAGGTCTAAACATAAGGACACCTTAGATTTGTGGTTGCCATGTGATTGAATTTTATTGGTAATAATGTAGACAACATTACTTGCTAAATTGGTATTCTAAAGTCTAAATAAATAGACTTAAAGATTGGATTACATAGGTACATTGCATTGATAATAAAAGCATACATGTTTATCAATAATTATATAAGTGCATTGTATTGACATTGCAAACCTTTCTTCGTATTTAACTGTGTTGGCATTCGAAAGCTCTAAATAAAGGGTTATAAAAGGGGCATATGTTCAGTTGTGTATTATCGCAATATGTTAGTTGGTATCAATAATACGTCTGGTCTTTTGTTAATTGTTTATAGGTCATGTTAGTTTGTGTTAATAATACATCTGTTCTTCATGATTTTATTAATCGATGATTTTTTTTATTTATTTATGTTTTTGTTGTTTTTTACAGGTCAAAGATTCATGAATTGGCATGGAATAAAGGCAGGATGTCTGATCGATATTGTCAAATGAGTTGCTATTTTTATTCGTTCTTCTGAACTGTAAGCATATCTTCTAACTATTTTAATACAAAATTGTAAGTATATCTCCTAACTATTTTAACGGTTATTATTTGATTGAATGATTGTTTTTGTTCAATCAATCTATTTGAATGATTAATTGTGTTAGTCATGCCGAACGTTAAGTATATTCCTTAACAATTTTAATATGAAGATTAATTAACTTTTGTTGATTTCGTTTTCAGGTAACAGTTGTTATACGAATGAATAATTGTTCTTTAACAAATCTTAACATGAAGATCGATTAAATTTTGTTATGTTTGTTTTCAAGGAAATGTTCATATACTTTACTAATATCAAATCGATGATGATCCTATTGTCAGCCGAACTATGAGTATGTGTCATATCTATATTAGTAGAAATAGTTCAATTGTGTGAAATGTGTTTTCTGTAAAAACATTCGTGTATTTTAATTTGTTATATGAATGATTTATTGTTTATGTCTTGTTGATGTGCGAGTATATATGTTAAATGAATTAATTTTGGCTGATTCCGTTTTCCAATTAATAGGTGTTATTTGAAATATTTTTTATCAGTCCTAATATGATAATCTCTTAAATTTGGGTTAAGTAAACAATTCATTTTATCGTCACACACATTTCGGTTTTCACTGAATAATCAATAGTAAATTGATCATAATTTGCTCAATAAAAATGTAATTGATGAGAGAATTGAATCTTTAGAAACTAGACAGACATGACTTTAATTTTATATATTATATGCTTAATTTGGATAACTGTAGCCCAAAGTTCCGAATCATTTCTTTCATCATCACACACATTTCAGCTTCCACCGAACAGTCGATAGTAAATTAGTCATAACTTGCTCAATAAAAATCCAATTGATGAGCAGTTTGAATATTTGGAAACTATAAAGATAGGGCTTTGATTCGATATATTATATGATGAATTAGGATAACTATAGACCTACTGCTGAACCATTTATTTTATCATTACACACATAAAACAAATTCAATTTTGGATTGATTTTGTTTTTTGATTTGTGGGTTTTACAATTATCGTTTTTCTTTACGATGCTATCATCAAATGCTTTTTTTGCTATAGGTGGTGGTCAATTCTAATTGCAGCAAATAGATTTGTGTCACAAGACCTTTATCTTCAAGGATTCTTCAATGCTTCAATTAAGTTGCTTTCTCAACATTCTTAATTTTTTTTATTTCTAAAATAATAATAATAATAATAATTTATTTTCTCTTCTCAACAATCAAAATCAATTTTTTCCTTTGGCTTTGCAAGTTTTTTTGCTTTTCTTGATAAAGTTTTAAACGTTGGTTGCAAATGTCAAATGGTAACATATTTGAGAAGAACCATAATGATATAAACTTTGAGTTCAATTTGTGGATATTTTAATTATCAATTTAATATAAAATGAACTTCAATATAGAAAATATATATTTAAAACACAAAAAAACCAATAATAACGAAAAAAAATATATATATAATAAACATATTCGCGCAACGCAACTTGAAAATGAATATAAGTTACAGAAATTGCGGAAGGTCAATATAAATTTTGAGTTTAAATAGTTGATGTTGATAATATTCATGTGATATTAAATATCATACATGATTCACTACAAAATACTGACATCGAATATCAAAGACATGTCTACAAAATAATATCAATCGTACAAGGTGATGATGATCCTGAAAATATAATTAGACCATATAATATTCATGTGATCTTCTCAAATTGGATGAATGATTTAATAACATCTACATATAATTGATATTAATAATTATACATGTAGAATTATTAATTATATCTTAACATAATTTTGTATATATATACAATTTATATTTACTTTAAATTTGTATAATTTAACACTTATTATGTTTTAATCTAATTAGTTTATTTTGTTAGAATAAATTTGTTTACAATCTATTTCAAAAACATTGAATAAACATACCCGTGTAACGCACGGGCCCATGTCTAGTTTATCTATTATAGAAAAGTGTTAGTATTTAATTCGATTACTTGTTTAATTAGAATAAGTATTTATATTTATTGTTATTGTTATGATTAAGAAGATTATCTTCTTTCCATTGGTATTCTATAATTTTTTTTCTTCTTTACTTTGAATAGTAGGCTCAGTTTATTTAAGTATTTAGAATAGAATTCTATTCAGAATAGGATTTTTGTAAAATATGATAGGATTGTATGAATGTTTTTGATACATTTTTTGAAAATATTTAGATTACTTTTTAACCCCATAGGTTTGTTAATTTAACCAAAGACACCACGCAATAAAAGTTTATAAATTAACAAAAACACCTCCACACATCCAATTATAATTGCCAACAGGTGACTACCATCGTCCAATGGTGGTCGAAAGTAATCGGAATGGCACACGACCGGCTGGATCTGGCCAGTCGTGCGCCGATCTAACATTTTTCGACAAGATCTACGGCCACAGATCTGACCGTTGACAACTAAGATATGACCGTCATCAATGGATAGATCTTTGACTGTAGATTTGGCTGTTTTCGACCAGATCTATGGTGAAAACTTTCGTAGTTGAATTAAAAAATGATTTTCAAATTTGATATAAAATATATTTTAGAAATTATCTATATACTATAGATGTAATTCAAAATGTTAAAAAGTCTTTTACTTTGATGAACATACTTCTTTATTTATTCTATTCTTTCAGGAATAATAAAGTTGGATAGTGATATTAACTTTTTTGTCACTTAAATTCCTTTGCAATTTGTTTGTGAAACAACAATTTTATCACCACTTTATTTTGGTCTCGACGTTTACATAAGTAGTTAGCTCCAGTAGAATATGAAAATAACAATCAAGTCAAATTTAGTTGTAAGAAAAGTTGGGACAATTCTGTTAATTATAAGAAAATAACAATTAAAATAATTATTCTAATAAATTAATAATCTGTCAATTAACATGCTTTTTTTCCCCCTTATAATTATGTTATTTTTAATATCATTCGTATAAAATAAATTAAGGGTACTTAAGGTTTTTCGAAACTTTTATAAAAAATTATAAAGGGGGGTTAATTGAATTAGATCTAACCGTTGCTTTCATATGCTGGAAAAATAACAAATTCATCCACTTTAATCTTGGGGTATAAGTAACAAACATGAGGGACTAGAACGTGACTAAAAAACAATTAAAGAGCATATAGCCAAACTAAATTTCAGGGATGAAATTGTTGTCATATACAGATATACTAATGTAGCTAAGACTAAAACCTCAGAGTAAACTAACTTTTGGTGATCCGGTGATGGGGACTCTTAAGTATATTACTCAAGAGATTTTGAGTTCAAGTCACTCCTCAGGTGCTAATAAGGATAGACACTAGAGCTCTTACCCGGTCGATAGTTTTAGGGTCCTAAGAGATTAGTTGAGATGTGTATAAGTTAGCTTAAACACCCCCGATCATAAAAAAAAAGACCTTAGACTCGAAGCCACTAGAGCTCTTATTAGGCCGGTAGTTCTAAGGTCCTGATGGATTAATTATGGTTCGTGTAAGTTGACATAGATACCCCCAATCATCAAAATGAAAAACCTGAGTCACTGGATCTTTTATCCAATTTATAGTTCTCAGATTCTAAAGAATTAGTTAAAATGCATATAAGCTTGCCCGAACACTCTAAGTCATAAAAAATAAAAAAAAAGGGACCAAAATTACATTTATTAGACTTTTAACAACAAACGACCTAGAATGGACCACGTGGCAGGCAGAAGAAGACAAAGAAGCATGTAAGTGTAACAAACGCAACTGCCATCTCCAGTTGCCTATTATTTGCCCAGCCTTTTGAGCCAAAGCAAAAAGATGAACACCACCAAGCTATCAACAATGATTTCATCTTACTCATCAACCGTCAAAACCACTTCTCGCTATTCATCTCTTCCCTTTCTCTCCCCTTCATCTTCTTCTCGGAATTCTATTCCCGTCAAGCAGTCATTATCCTTTCCTCCCAGTTCACTCTCCACTCAAACACGGAATCTCACAGTCATCACCGCCTCCAAATCACACGATTCCAATATGGCTCCCTCTTTTCAGGTGATTGATTGTTGATTGTGTTAATGCTGATCAAGATAATGATTCGCTCTTAGCTTGATTATGTGTTTATATTTTCTATATTATTGTAGGGACGTGAATCATTTTTCAGGAGTGTGTTTGCAAATATGGAAAAGGTTTATTTAGACAGGAACCCAACTGCAAAAGCTGTGTTGGACCACGTTCGATCAGCTGATGACAATCAAATATGCTATGATCATATTGCTTTCAGGACATTCGGGGTATATTTTCTCTGTTTGATTTTAGCATTTCCTGGCGTCGAGATTTAATTGCTTACTGTTTAATTCTGGCACACATATATACATGCTTTTGATTTTTTGTTGGTTGTATTTATGAGTCAAAATTGGCAATCTATCATAGTTATAGAGAGTGAATAATTCTGCAAATGGATCATCATATACATTTATTTTTTCTTTGGAACAATGTAGGTAAATGGTTATGGGATTGATTCCATTGCAAGTTTTTTCTTGGATTATGGCTATACACAAAAAGAGGAGCTGAGATTTCCTGCTAAAAAACTGAAAGCGCTGTGGTTTTCGCCTCCTAGTGTTCCGCATCCTGATGGCGGTAGTGGTGTTAGTGAGCCTTTGCCTAGAGTATTCATATCAGAGCTTCTTGTGGATCAGATGAGTCCGCAGACTCAGGTGTGTCTCTGGGTCCATTCTTGAGGTGCTGTTTTACATTTAGTTTTCAGTACAAGGTGATGATTTAATGTAATTTTTTCTTGCTTTCATTTTGTTTCCTGCACAAATGATATGTGTTATGGTTAGACCTTTGGATTCTGTTTTCCACTAAACTCTAAATCGATGTTTCTTACTACATCGTAGAACCTACATTATTGCATGTTGAATTTTGATGGAAAATTAATGATGTTCAGCCAACTGGTTTTAAGGTTCTGAAATCACTTTCAAAGTACGAGTCAAAGGAACTTTCTATAGTCCTGTTTTTGGTGTCATTGCCAAACCACACCAAGTGGTAGGGTTGATTCAAGTGGACAGGGTATAATAATGGTTGTGGCTATTTTATGGCCTATGGTCTTTTACAGGCCATATATCCTGTCTTGAAATCGAAATAAAATGATGGAATAGTTCATGTTGGAACCAATTAGAAGTTCATTTTCTCAAGTAGAGAACACTCTTGAGATTGAGAATAATGTAAGAAGCTACCTACATCATCTATGGTTTAAGTGAACATGTTTTTAATTTCTTTGACCATATTATGTTGTATACACTATACAATGTAGGCTTTATTACTTTTTTTTATAATCATTATATATGCAAGAAAAACTGTGGAATTAGTTCCAAAACCCCGTTTGCCAATCCTTTCTCCATAGTTAAAAGAAGGTTCCCAAGCTGATTAGATAGAAATTTTACTATTATATGTTGATTTTGTTATTTAGTTTTTCCCAACCAGTCACATCCAAGTTGCAGCATATTTTGGTAAAATTATCTACACTTTCTATTAGTTTTACTTTTACATTCTCACCTGTTGATTCCTTCATACGAACCTATTTATTGCATCCTTGAAACTGTTGCTTTTAACATTCAGGAAATAATTAAAAAATACACTGAAGCATCTGGTAGTGGGAATAAACATGCTGCTCTTGCAAGTGCGCTGGGATCTTTAACATGGGGAAAGCCCTTACATTCTGAATTTCAACAATTGGCAAGGTATCAATCTTCAATCTTTGTAGTTTTGGTTTTGTGTGTTATTAATTCAAGTAAAGCTAGTATTTGATCCAATCATGTAGGATACAGATGTTGCTGTATAAAATGACTGTTATATTGGTGTTGTAGTGCCTAAAACCCATTGACAGGATCTACAATTTATGACTGAAAAATTTATCTTAGAAGATTGATTAATGTTCAATTTATGATATTAGGGAAAGTGAATATGCTGCCTGGACCCTTGTTAATGGCTATGCAGTGAACCATGTCACTATTTCCACTCATCGGCTGAAATCCCATTTGAAAAACATTAAAAGTCTGAATGAGTTTATTGAAGAGAATGGGTTCAGGTTGAATTCTGAAGGGGGAGTTCTTAAAGGTATGTTACTGGTGCAACCATAGCCAGGGTCATTGTTTTTCTTATGCAAATTAATAATCTTATTGAAATTCATTTAGAAATCAATGTTTTGATAGCTTTTTATAGATTGCTATTTTTTACTGCTTTAAGTATTGTCTAAAGATTATTCTCGTTGCAGACTACAGAAATCGATAATCTAACTACTTCATTTCCTTCATTGCAGTGAGTCCTGATGGCCTTTTGCTGCAAAGTTCAACTGTGGCAGATTCAATCTCTTTCAAATTTTCTGATGGTGTCACAGAATCAGTCCCCTGTTCATACATTGAGTTTGCTGAACGTCTTGTGTTGCCTCAGTATAAAAATCTGCCTGAGAAAGAGGTAACCACAACTTCTCACTGTAAGCATGGTTTAAAAAGTAATGTTCTGAACTTAATTCTGCAACCTGACCTGATTCACACTTTAAAATCTTGTATGTAGCCTAGTTATAGGCTTCATGAATATTTGTTTTGTTCATCTGTGTAAATTTTTTTCTTGATGCATTGCAAACTTACTTTCTTAATGTTAACTACACAGGTTCAGGAGTTTCATAGGCGAGATGGATTTGAGGTTGGAAATGCCGACAAGATCTTTGAGAGTACATCCAAAGAGCAGCTTACCAGGAGAGCTGCTTGAGATAGAAAATGAAACTCAATAATAAATTAATTGTCAAGCTTAAAGAAATAAATATTTGACAGGTACATTTAGTCGGAGGTTCCACAAAGTAAAGTTCTCTGTAATGTCAATGTATATATATGTTAGAACAAAAAGCTATTGAAGGCCTGAAGCATGTAAATGAACTCTAATCATAATAAACGGAAAGTGATTTATTAGAATGTATTCTTTGCGTTGTTGTGAAAGAATATTGAAGAATATTTCCATTTATTTTGGCATTATGAGAGAATATTTTCCCATTTATAAATGATCAGGCAAAGACTTCTAAGACTTATCTGCATTAAATTTCACAACCAGAGATCAAACTGACAGCAAAATGGAAAGAGGGAATGAGAGGAAAACATTTCCTTAATATTTCCAAATAGATTAAAGCAACATATGGTTGCCATTAGACATTTTGCTCCGTAAGCTTAACCTGCCTTGATATTCTCCCCTACTTGGAGGCCAACACTCCAAAAACACAACATAAAGCACGTTTTTCTGTTGCTTTCTCAGTTGTCCAAGAACAAATGCTTTGACACAAATTACATCTATACCGAGTGAAAAAGGGGGGAATAGAAATAAATGAAGAAAATGGGGTCAGAAAGGAGAGAACCAACCCAATCCTATTGTTTGCCATTGGGTTTTGGTGATTGATGGGGATACTGATGGTGATATGGAGAAGCATGCGAACCATTCGGTATAGAAAGGCTTCTCTGCCCATTTCTTGAAAGTGATCCGGCCTGACTTCGCAAGCCGTTTCTGGTATTGGGACTCGAGCCTATTCGCTCAGCTTGCATGGTCTGGAAATAATATGATGAGCTTGCCATGTCCTTAAGATTGGGCAGAGGCTTCAAGACTTCAACAACTTCACTCATGAGGGGCCTGGCTTTTGGATCCCGACTGAGGCAGTGAGCAGCCAACTGGGCAGCTTTCTGGGCACCTTTGATGGAAAAGTGACCTTCAAGACGAGGGTCAATCAATCTGTAAAATCTTCTTCTCTCTCCTAGATGTGGCCGAGCCCACTCAACAAGATTATGTTCCCCATTAGGTCGGTTCTTGTCCATAGATCTCCTGCCAGTCAGCATTTCAAGTAGAACCACACCGAAACTGTAGACATCACTCCTTGATGTAAGATGTCCTGTGATAGAAACAAGTTTGTCTGATTAGGCCAAATAAAGGAATTAAATATGTACTCTATGCTAATAAAGAAATCATCAGGAGGTTAAGTCCTCTAAGCTCAGACTTGCAGGATTTTTTCTCATTCCAGGATTGATCAAGGACACTGGCACTTGAAAGCAGAAGACTTACACTGAGAAAAAAAGAAAAGCAGAAGATTATCACTAGATGAATTTGTTCTTAATTACACCTACCAGTCATTACGTACTCTGGTGCTGCATAGCCGTAAGTTCCCATCACACGGGTTGATACATGGGTTTTATCTCCCTCAGGACCATCTTTCGCAAGTCCGAAATCGGAAAGCTTGGCATTGTAGTCCTGAAATAACATATTGTTAAACTGACAAACCATAATAGGAAAGATTTAATTTTGCCATTGGTTTTGCCACATACTGCATCTAATAGGATGTTGGAGGTCTTGAAATCACGATAAATCACAGGCCTTTCAGCTTCTTCGTGTAGAAATGCAAGACCTTTTGCAGCACCTAGTGCAATTTTCATTCTTATGGACCATGGAAGTGGCAAGGACCCTGCATATGACACAAATATAAAGTAAACATAAAAAAAACTGTATCTGATGACAATTCTCACCAACAAACAGAAACTGGCAATATCAAACCAGGTCCTAGCCATACAGAAGAGATATAGCCCTACATCAGCATTGACTGACATGAAAAATGGGACTGTCATTCAAGTGGTCACACATTTAAAAGTAGATAATTGATTCCACATTTCTAAACATGATATACAAAATTGGCAGCGTGAGAAAGTAACATTGTTGAAGCACACACAGAACTGCTGCTTGGAAACCATAGATCTATTCCTGATTTTGGTGGTAACATGCACTGTACTTCCAGTTTAGCTTTCACACTTACACAGTTTCCAGCAGAATTACTAAGCAGATAGAATATAATTTCTATCAAAAATTGCTTTTTTCATTCTATTAAGGACAGAAGCAATATTTGTAAATTTAACTTATTTTAATCAAGGGGCGACAAGTGGCTATATTGATGGTAGAGATGAAAAGTTTCGAAAGCACCTCCCTATGTAATTCAAGAGGCCTAAACAGAAACTTTAAGATCCAAATTCCAAAACCACACAGAGATGAAAAGGGAAGCTTAATGACAAAAAGGAAGCAACATACTTCTGAAAAGGTGGTTCTCCAAGCTTCCCCGGGGCATAAACTCATATACTAGCAGCCTTTGATCATCTTCAATGCAATAACCAATTAATTTAACCAAGTTAACATGGACGAGATCACCTAGAAAATTCACTTCAGCCTGCAACATAGATGAGCCAAGATTCAGACAAGAAAGAGACTTAAAAACAGACATTTAAATTAAAAAAAAAAAAAAGGTCTGTTAAAATCATAAGCAGGAAATAGAACAGATTAGGGAAATTGCACACCAGCCATTCTTTATGGCCCTGAAGACCATCATGGTTAAGGGTTTTAACAGCAACAGTAAGCCCCGTGCCAGGTTTAACAGGAGCAGTTCCATTTTCTTCTATCCAGCCCTTGAAAACACAACCAAAGCCACCTTCTCCAAGAAGACTCTCAGGCCTAAAATTTCGTGTTGCCAACTTCAGATCATTAAATGTAAATTTTCGTAGCCTAGAAGCAACTTTAAGCTCTTCCTCAAGCTTAGAAGTGGATGAATTACTTTCTGCATTACTGGTGGTAGTAGATGAGACTACTGGAGCTGTTGGTTGGTCTCTACTGGTATCATTTGTAGATTTACTTTCTGCTGATCCACAAACAGGTTTCATAATTTAGAATGTAAGTCATAAATATTCATATGCTACGTCAACAGATGCATTTTCTTACAATATTCAATAACAAAAATAAAAAGGAAGAAGGATGGGGATTCGTCCTTAAAAGCTGGAATTACTCAACATTGTGGGACTTCCCAAAACAGATTTATGAACAAAAATCTAAAAATATGGTTTTGAAAGTCAATCTAGATATGAGAAAGATGAGTGTTTCAATAGAGTGAGATTGAAAAAGATACAACTAAAATTATCATTTACAGGAAAAAGTTAAATATTATGTAACATGTTGATACATGTTTAACATGAAAGAAAAGACTATGAAGCTGCTTACTCAAACTTGAATCAGTCATCAACAACAACTGGCTTTTGGAGTTACATAGTCAGAAAAGCAATCCAAAACTCTCCAAGCCATAATATGCTCTTGCTTTATGATTTAAACTTGACCTTATAATTAGTCCTACTCTAAAACTGCATCACTCAAGCAAATTTAGAACCAAACAAAATCTATTCACTGCACGATTACCTTATTCTAATTTTTTGAGATGCAGGTTCTCACAAATCCAAGATGTTACCACTACCTTCACTACCTTAGGAAGTTTCACATTACATACCCACTGTCTCTCCCACACATTGAAGTGAGAAGTGTAAATTTCACAGGTTCAGTCAACTTTAGCCCATGAGATAGTTCAGAAATATTTATGCAGAAACTGAGAAATTTATAAAACAGAAAATATTTGAAGAACATCATCATGAAATGCAAACATATTCTGATAGTTGACAAAAATTAGTAACATTGAATTTGATGCAAAACATGCTCGCAGAAATGCATTGCTATTGCAACTATATCCAATGCTGTCAATACCAACAAGTTAACCCTACTAACCCAGCTACTGAAACTGAAACATATCAGCTCAACTATTGCCACAACATTTAGCAAGTTATCTGGCTTTAGAAATATGGCATCCAATTAAATCATACAGCCAAGGATTACCACCAGCAATACTCCAATATACTACCGAAAGCAAATGCAAGTCAGATGTTCTTAGTTGTCAACTGTCATACCCATCAATATTAATAGTCTAGAAGAAATCGGTGTAAACCAAATATACTCATGCAAAAAGGGGTGGTCAAAGGTTGAGCCCCAAATTCCAAATTATATTTCCTTGAAAACTGAAGCCTGATCAGCTTGAATTAACCAGTTAATTTTTCAATGAAGGATAATATGATATTTCCATTCCTGTAGATTATCCATCCAGGTGCAAACGATTTAGAGTAGATACCTATTAGCAAATACAACTGCTAATATTCTTTTTTCACTTCTAAGTTAAATTCTTCCAGCACTGACTGAGTCATTTTGGTAGAGTTACCTTGTGAGCTGAAATACTAAGCTAGCATAGACTGATGTTTGCAATTACTCCAAGGGATATGATTCAGTTTTCACAACAGAAAGATCCAATAAAATGGTTAAAAAAGGAAATCATATGACTAGAGAAAATAGAGGTAAAACTCGAATATTATCTCCAACATAATTATGTTCCTCTTCCGCTTAGGAATACAAAAAATGGTTTCCCAAACTCAGGATTCATCTATAGGAAAAAATTCTAGGAATGGCTCTTTTGAAAGAAACACCCATGCAATTGTCAAATAGTCCAATGATTGAGGAAAAGAAAATTTCAGCTTGATTTTTCTTTTTTAATTTAAAATTTCTTTTCAAATTCTAAGAAATCTCCATGTTTTCATAAACATCAAGAACTAGTTAACTAGCAAACTATACCAGTTAACCTTACTATTCACACTTCCCCTGGCATTTGGGTGCGTTTACTCAATTACAGCTTGGAAACTGCTAATAGAGCTCCCAACACGAATTCAGATCGATCAAGATCATTCCATTGACAAACAGTAAAAAACTAAAAACACATGTAAGCAAAATCGTGTGTGTGTGTGTATGATCTAATAAAAAATGGTAAACATTAAAAAAAGAAAAACCCTTCAGGCAAAACCAACACTAGTACAACACCTAAAAATTACCAGGAAAAACCTGAAATAGAAAGAAGAAGGTCCAAGTAGAGCAAGACTTACCATAATGAGTACTGGTGCCACTAACAGAGCTATCAACTTTGGATCTTGAAAAAATGCAGCTTCCAATAAACCTTAACTTGAGCCAACACCCAGTCGCTTCTTCAGCCTCTACTTCATCTTCAACCTCCTTCTTCTTCTTCTCCTTTTCCTTTGATTTGCACACATCCCAAGAACTCTTCACCTTCCCATTTGCACCATCAAACCCCATTCTACTCCTCAACAAACACCCTAAAATCACTGATCCAAAACTCATCAAACCCCTCAAAATCACTTCTTTCCTCTCACCCACCAAAAGAGTTTCAAAATTTCACCACTTTTCATTTTAAAGAGCCCCCCTAGACCAGGTCAATAAAAGACAAAAACAAC
Source organism: Pistacia vera (assembly GCF_008641045.1). Taxonomy (NCBI): domain Eukaryota; kingdom Viridiplantae; phylum Streptophyta; class Magnoliopsida; order Sapindales; family Anacardiaceae; genus Pistacia; species Pistacia vera. The sequence continues at coordinate 701,411 of NW_022196290.1, read as the reverse complement.
CCAGCCCAGTTGAGAGCAGAAATAGATCACATGAACCAGTTCTTAAAACGGTAACCAAAGATTGATCGACTTCTGTCCAAACTCAAAACAAAAGTACTTTAGATTAACAAACTTAGATAAAACAAAATTAATTAATTTTTAAAAAAGAAAAAGAGAAAGAAAAAGAAAACTCTTAACTAAACACCCACAAAATGTGTTGCTATAAAGCTACAATAAATCTCTCTCCAAAATACTTGAAGATAAGCTCACCTGTTTAAAGCAAAAGAAAAAGAAATTAATAAAAACAAAATGGCAAAAATATCATACATAAACTTTTAGGTTTGTTAATTTAACTAAACACTCTAATATATAAATTTTTTATAAAGAAACCTTTTAAGTTTGTTAATTTAACTAAACACCCTAATATATAAAAATTTTGTAAAATGACAAAAACACTCTCACTACCCACAGTGTCAGATTCAGGCCACCATCGTCAGAATCTGGCCGAAAAATATCGTTACAATGCAGAATGGTCGGATCTGACGGGTAGAGCATCGATATGGACTTTTCCGACCAGATTCACCACGGATCTGGCCGAAAAATGCCAGATCTGGCCATCGACGGTTGAAAAAGTCTAGATCTGGCCGTTAACAACGACCAAAGATATAGCTATTGTTGTCAGTCAACGATAGCCAGGATTTGGCCGTCGCTGATGGCCAGATCTGACCTTTTCCAACCAGATCCACGGAAAATGCCAGATCGGTGAATTACCGACTAGTTCCGGTCGTTTGTAGGCCGTTTTGACAGATTCCGGCTACCAGAAATTTGGCAAGTATAAGTGGGTGAGGGTGTTTTTGTTAATTTTTAAACTTTTTTTCTGTTGGTATTTAATGAAATTAATAAATTTAAGGGGTCTAAAAATAATAAAAAAATATACCAATATTTCTCAAATAACAAAACAAACAATATTTAGGGAATATGATTGAGAATATGGATAGAAATAACAATAATACTATCCTTATTCACGAACTTACTAAACTTAGATAAAACAAATTAATTAATTTTTAAAAAAGAAAAAGAGAAAGAAAAAGAAAACTCTTAACTAAACACCCACAAAATGTGTTGCTATAAAGCTACAAGAAATCTCTCTCCAAAATACTTGAAGATAAGCTCACCTGTTTAAAGCAAAAGAAAAAAAAATTAATAAAAACAAAATGGCAAAAATATCATACATAAACTTTTAGGTTTGCTAATTTAACTAAACACTCTAATATATAAATTTTTTATAAAGAAACCTCTTAAGTTTGTTAATTTAACTAAACACCTTAATATATAAAAATTTTGTAAAATGATAAAAACACTCTTACTACCCACAGTGTCAGATTCCGGCTACCACCGTCAGAATCTGGTCGAAAAATATCGTTACAACGCAGAATGGTCGGATCTGACGGGTAGAGCATCGATATAGACTTTTCCGGCCATATTCACCACGGATCTGACCGAAAAATGCCAGATTTGGCCATCGACGGTCGAAAAAGTTTAGATCTGGCCGTCAACAATAGCCAAAGATATAACTATCGTTGTCAGTCAACGATGGCCAGGATTTGGTTGTCGCTAATGGCCAGATCTGGCCTTTTCCGGTCAGATCCATGGAAAATGCCAGATCAGTGAATTACCGACTAGTTCCGATCATTTGTAGACCGTTTTGACAGATTCCGGCTACCAGAAATTTGGCAAGTATAAGTGGGTGAGAGTGTTTTTGTTAATTTTTAAACTTTTTTTTTCTGCAGGTATTTAATGAAATTAATAAACTTAAGGGGTCTAAAAATAATAAAAAAATATACTAATATTTCTCAAATAACAAAACAAACAATATTTAGGGAATATGATTGAGAATATGGATAGAAATAACAATAATACTATCCTTATTCACGAACTTACTAACCACCTTACTCACTTTTGTTAAAATTACATATGGTACCCATACTATATTTATAGTACCCTTACTATGCTTTATATTTACAAAGGTAAGTAAGATGGTTAGTAAGTTCGTAAGTAAAGATAGCAGTATTGTAGAAATAATGTGTCAAACACACCCATATTATCAAATTTTTTTTTTTTTATTTAAATTAGATTTTAATAGAATCGAAGACTGAAAGAAGCAGAATGGGCTGCCGGAGAAAGCGGGTAGCGGGGTGATTTGGCTGCCCGGGTGCCCGTGAGAACTGACCGTACAGAGATGTAGCGAAAGGCCGATGGGCTTGTACATTGAAAAAGACGAAAAGGAGAGAAACGGGCAGCTCGGGCAGAATTGAGAGTGGAAAATAAGGGTAGCTCGGGCAGGGAGAGAAATTCAAGGGGATCCACTCAGATGGTGACGTGTGTGCGGCCGCGGACGCCCACGCGCGCGTCATGTTGAGCTCACGCTACTATGCATGCATCTTCTCCGTATTTAAATGATTTAATTATGAATATTTATATTCATTTTATAGATTGATAGAGTCTACAATAATGAGAACCTCTCCTTGAGGTTTTTAGTACACTTTTGACCTCCTCTATAAAGCCAGATTATTAATAAATAAAATTAGCTCAAATTTAATATGGTGGGATTGCTCTTGTTCTATATATATATATAGTTGAATACCCATATGGGTTGATCATCATATAACATATTTTGAAAGCTCTAAAATTGTTTTATTTTGACACATTGGATTGTCAAGCCAACAAATTTCTTTATCTTGACACGTTGGGTTGATATTTATTGTTCTATTTATAATTATTAATCAATTAAAAAAAAGGGATATGTATCAATAATTAATAATAATAATAATAATAATAATAATAATAACACAGGTGCATTGCATTGACATTTCAAAGATGTGCATTAATAACAAGTATACAGGTATATTGGATTGCTATTACTAATTGTGGTTTAATGACATCTGTCTAGGATTGCTATCTATAATTATATAAGTGCATTGTATTGACATTGGAAAACTTCCTTCATATTCAATTAGTATTTAATTGCGTTGATATTCGAAAGATCTAAATAAGGAGTTATAAAATGAGCGCATGTTCAGTTGTGTATCATTGTAATTTGTTAGTTGTTGTCAGCAATACGTATGATTATTAGTTTATTGTTTATAGGTCATTTTAGTTTGTGTCAATAGTATGTATGTTCTTCATTTTTTTAATCGATGATTTATTTATTTATATTTTTATTATTGTTTATAGGTTAAAGATTCATGAATTGACATGGAATCAAGGCAAAATGTCTGATTGCACTGTCAGATGAGTTATTATTTTGATTTGCTCTTTTGAACTGTAAGTATATCTTCTAACTATTTTAATGCAAAACTATAAGTATATCTCCTAACTATTTTAATGGTTATTGTTTAATTGAATGATTGTTTTTGTTCGGTCAATTTATTTGAATGATTAATTGTGTTAGTCATTCCGAACGGTAAGTGTGTTCCTTGCTAATTTTAATACGAAGATTAATTAACTTTTGTTGTTTCCATTTTTAGGTACCAGATTTTATACAAATGGATAATTGTTCCTTAACAATGTTAACATGAAGATCGATTACATTTTGTTATGTTTGTTTCCAAGGAAATGAGGATTTGTATTTATTATTTCTTTGGTAGAGTCATTGATTCGGTGTGTCTCTTCTACCGATCGGTTAGCATAAAATGTGAATTCGTTGATTTCGTTTTCAGGTTACAGGGAAAAAAGTTGACGTGTTCGTACAATGGTCAGTGTATTCTGTACCAACTTGTGTTTATTAAGTCTTCGGTAAGGTCATTGATTTGGTATGTTTGTGGTTGCAATTGATTAGCGTGAATTATATGTTCACTGATGTTTGCTGATTTTATTTTCAGCTTACAGTTTTGGCTGAACAGTGAGTATTTGTTGTCGGTAGGTTCATATGAGGGGCAATTAGTTTTTCCCTGTATTGTTGACGCTGAGTAACATTAAAAGTTCATGGTTTGTATTTTGTGTAAAGATTAGGCAATGTTTTTTCGACCATACTATCTATTTGTTCCAGCCGATATGTAAGTATTTGTTTTGGGACTAAGCTACATGAAACATTTATGGATTGTTTTATGTTAACAAGGCTTGTATGAGTATTGTTTTTGCTAACTCTGTTTTCAGGTGACACGATCGACCCTCAACTATCATCGAATTGTGCTACTCGATGCATTGTAGTCACAGGGTAGCATAATCCGATAGTAGTTAAGGTTCAATTTTGTGATTTATGAATGGAATGTTATTGTATTGGATTTGGTCATTGTGGATGTCAATGATTTGTGATATAAGAGTGTCATGGTTAGTATCCTGGCATGATGGTGATGGTGATTCAGAGATTTGGTTATTTCGGGTTCGGTGTTGTTGGGTTGTGATAGTTGCTATTGTACAAGTGATTTTGGCTGCATGAACATTTGTGGTTTGACGTTTGATGATGTAAAGATTTGTTGGTTGTAGTCATTATTCGGTGATTTGAGATATTCAACTGTATCTGTCCCAATCATCTATGTATTTATTAATATTCAAGCAATATATTAAAGGTGTGCTTTTTGGATCATGATATTTTATGCCAATGAATTATAACAAACAAATTGCCAAACAAATCATGCCGCCCAATTATGATGAAGATTTTTTACTTCTTTTGTCAATATGNGAGGGAAAAATCATCCGAAAAAAATTGCAACTAAATTTATTAGTCACTAAAGCAACCGGTTTTGTGACTAACAAAATAGTCGCAAAAAAATAACTTTAGATGCCAAATGTTGGAACATGTGGGCCCCAAAATGTTAATCCTCTTTGCTCGACTAATGTCAATTTAGTTGGTAAATGTAGCCTTTTTGCAACTAATTCTGGTTAGTTGCTAAAAAATTGGTTGCAAAATGTCAGTTTTCTTGTAGTGATCAAAAGCGTGCTTTCTGGATCATGATAGTTTATGCCAATGAATTATAACAAACAAATCATGCCGCCCAATTATGGACGACGATATTTTACTTCTTTTGTTAGTATGTCTGCATTGCATTGGCATCTCGAAGGTCTAACCATTTTGACATCCTTACAGTGTTTTCTAAGTTGTAGGTTTAACAAAATATTTACTATCCTTTCCTTTGGACTTGCACCAATGAAATATTTCTAAATCTCACTGCCTAATACTTCATTTGACTATAAAAAATAACCTGAGAGTGACCAATATAACAGATGGAATTGTATCAAGGTATCCAAATCCCAATCAAATTCATGGTTTAACATTGTTCCTAGAAAAGTTATAACAAATTATAAATGCAACTAATCATATCCTGATTATAGTTAAGCATGTTGTCACAGGGTAGTATAATTCGATAGTAGTTGAGGTTGTAGACCTCAATGATACCTTATGGATAAATTGTGGATCGGTATTTGCTATATTACCATTCAATAGCCAAATTGATGGTTTGATAGTGAAGTTATCAACTATAGTAGACTTTGAACAATCATAATTATGGACAATGGTTAGGCAACAGATTCCATACAATTTGTTAGACAAATTTTTAAAGATGCCAAACTATAATATTAATATAAAATTAAGTGACTTAATGTCTCTCTAAGTTGGTATCAGGCAAGCTGCCTAATACTTGCTCTGACTATAAAAAATAACCTAGGATTGACTAATTTAGGAACAGATGGAATTGTTAGGTTTGATCATTATTGTACTATGGAATTTTGATATCAAGGTATCCAAATTTCGGCCATCCTTAAATCATGGATAAGTATTCAAATTTATGGTTTAGCAGTGTTCCTAGAAAAGTTATAACAAATTATAAATGCAACTAATTACATCCTGATTATGGTTCAGCAATGGAATGTAGACCTCGATGATACCTTGATCTGTCGAAATTCCAAACATTCTAGGATCGGTGTTTTGCCTATTACCATTCTATTGCCAAATTGATGGTTTGACAGTGAAGTTATTGACCACAGCAGGCTTTGAACAATCATAATTATGGACAATGGTTAGGCAACGAATTCCATACAATTCATTAGACAAATTTTTAAAGATGCTGAACTATAATATTAATAAAAAATGAAGTGGCTTAATTTCCCTTTGAGTTTACATCAGCCAAGCCGCCGAACTATCATATTAATAAAAAAATTGAAGCGGCTCAATGCCTTTTTCAGTTGAAAATTTTAGTATCAGTCTATAAACGATAAAGTTTATGGTTTGCATTGTAAGAAACCATTTGTTGTGCTGTAATTTATTCACTATATCAAAGGTGTGGTTTCTGAATCATGGTATTTTATGCGGATAAATTGTAATAAACAAACTGTCAAACTAATCATGCAGCCCGATGGTTTAATATACTTACTTTTTCATTGATATGTTCGGTATTTTGATGATGTTTGGTATTCTGATATTTAATGTTGTTCTTAATGGTGTCAGTCTCTTGATATCCTGTTTTGTAGCTTTACAATTGCTCCTTTTTGATGTGTTGGATTTGTACTATTAATTATTATATAGGAGCATTGTGTTGACTCTGCAAATATTTATTGATATATATATTTATGTAAAATTGATTGGTGCATTGTATTGTTTTGTGATACTTTCAATGCGATATTACTATTAATGGTTAGGATATCAGAATTTTGGTTTAATTATGGGTTAATGTACTTCATTTTTTATTGATGTGTTCGGTATTATGATGATGTTTGGTATTCTGATATTTAATGTCGTTCTCAATGTAGTGGTTTTGTTAAAGTGTTGATGAAATAAATGATACTGTTTATGTCACATAATAGTATAAGTTTGTATCAAATGCAGCTTAAATAAGAATTACAGCTGTCCACATAAAAAAATAAAAAAATTCTAGTCGTTATTTAATTTTGTTATGTTGTTTATTAAGTGTTATTGAAGTTGATGCAATTTTTTGGATAGATACTTATCTGAAAGAGATCGATACATTATATTTGTTATGTATTATTGTTAATGCGAAATTAATGTGAAGTGTGAGGAGTATTTATCTGAATGTGAAAGGTTTTATACATAACTCTTGAAATTAATGTGTTTGTTATATATATGTAGTTGTTTATGTTGTCGTACACGATTAACATAAATAAGTAAAGGTACTTGAAAGTACACGATTAGATCATTGTTCCCAAAAAAAAAAAAAAAAAAAAAAAAATTGCTGGGATAGTTGAGATATAGTTCCTGTTACAGGTAATGTGTTGCGTTATGAATTCGTCTATAAAAACTATTAATTTGCACATAATAATATTATAGAATTGTAATAAAGAAATTGACGAACAATATTGTAGTGACAATTGTAAATCAGTAAGTTCTTCTTGGAGTTTAAAATTTTAGTACCGAACAAAAAATTCTGCATACTATTAAATTGTGATAAGAAATATTTATAGTATGAATTAGATTATAAAATTGAAACATTATTTTATTTATTTATAATTGTGATACACCAACATTTGCTTTAGTTGTAAAATTTCCATTGGGAATCGATTGAATTGTATTAAGGATGAATTTCCTTTTGCAGGCAAGTCATAACAATGTCTAATAATTTTCTTAAATATATTGATGAATCAAGAGATGATTGGATAGTCACTGTCAAAGTATCTAGATTGTGGGAATGTAGGAATTTCAGAATGGGTGACGAACTTATGAGCCTTGACATGATTTTGATTGATCAACATGTATAAAATATAGTCTGAAAATAATGTTAAGACTTTTATTTCTGATTTATACATGTTTGTTTAAATTTGTGATTTTCATTGGTTTTTTAAGAATCAAGTTGTTCATGCCTCGATACCAAAGAATAGGATTGCAAAGTTTAAAAATCAGCTTCATGAAGGGTCGATATATTTGATCAGACATATAAAAGTCATACCATCTGCTCCTTCTTACAAACCTGTTGACGGTATATACCATATACAATTTCTCATGATCACAACTATACAAGAAATAAAAGAACCAAGAATTGTTATTCTCAGATATAAACTTGAATTTGCTGGTCTTCATGATCTTCAGAATAGAACAAATGATACAAGGTTATTATTAGGTATAGTTAATTTGAACATTTTTATTTTAAATGCATCAGAAATATCTTTGTACATCAAATATGATAAATTATATGCATATATTATTGGAGTTTTGAATGCAATAGGAGAAATTGAAGAGATTAAATCAACAAAGACTAAAAAAAGAGACATCAGATTGCAGATGGCAGAGTAAGTTCTTTTGTTAATATTTGTATGTTCTTCTTCCACTTTAAATAATTTACACTAATATTAATTTCAGAGAAGCAGTTGACATTACGTTATAGGGAAAAGTTTATGAACAAATAGGCGAAGATTTGTAATCAGCAACTACCAACCCAATTGTCATAATAGTTCCTTCGACGAATGTTAAAGATTTCCAAGGTAATAAATATATATTATATGAAATTAATATATTTTCGATAACTAACTTATGTTTTTTTCCATATAGGAAGATTATATCTGAATACAACTTTGGCATCTAGAATTTATATAAATTTAGATATTGGGGAGGTGCATTCTTTACAGAAAGAGTATGTGTCTGACAAACAATTTTTTAAAGTAATTTCATGGATAGAATTATATTTAACATTTTATCTACTCTTTGTTATTTCAGAATGAGAATTTTGCCAGTAATTCAGAATAAGAAGGAAATGTTTGAGAATAGAACATCACTGAAACATGTTACCAATCTTGTGTGGCATGATGTTGATGAGGTACAGTATTCACTAAAACGTTAAACTAATTATTATAACATAGTTTGTGAACAAAAATTACAATTGTACATGTGATGGAGTATACAATTAAGGCTAAGATAATCGAAGTGGATGATAGATATGGCTGGTGTTACAATTCCTACACCTATTGCAAGAAGAAAATTCCCGGTATCAATACCTATTTATATTGTGACAAATGCAATAAGGAATCAAAATCTCCTCAGATGAGGTATATCATTGTTTATTTTTTATTGTTTATACTTATGTATTGTCAATGCAATAACAAGTACATTCAATTTCAGACATTTATTTGTAACAATGTTTAGTTAATGTTATAACAGGTACAAGGTAGAAATGAGAGTGTCAGATGGAACTGTAAAAGAAACTTTTATATTATTTGATACAATGACCCAAAGATTGGTTGGGTTATCAAGTTCTCAACTGTTGAACAAACAAGGTAATGATCAGAAGAATATCCCAAAAGCTTTAAGTGAGTTGTCTGGACAAATGTTCGTTTTCAAAATCAAGTTGAGAATTATGGGTTTGAAGGAAGGATAAGGATCTTATACTGTCACAAAACTTTTTTCGATTGATGAGAATCTTAAGGATGAATATAAGTTGCGAAATTGCAAAAGGTCAGTATAATTTTTAATCTTAAACAGTTAATTTTCAAAACATTGAAGTGATATCAATGTTTTGTAAAAAACAACAGGCAAATAATGGAGAATATGGATCACAATCCTCGATGTCAGACGCGACTGAATACGAAATACTGACACCAAAAATCAAAGATGTGTTTGGAAAAATGGTGGCAGGAGTAGAAGCTGATGATGCTAAAAACAAGATAGACAATTCTTGTACAGACATGTTAGACATATCGAAAAAGAGGGAACGAGGAGATGAGCAGAAAGAAAGTGACGATGATAATGTTAAAAGCAACAGTAGGGGTTACAAAAGCAACCCAAAAAAAAGTTGAGGTCTTGATAAAGTGATCATGTCACATTTGATAGATTAAGTATATAATGTAATTGGGAATTTATTTGTGAAAATGCTTTGTCTTGGTTGATGGATGCCAACATAAATAAATATAACATTAAACCACAATCCTTGTACATTCATAGATTTCAATAAAACAGTGAACAAAATATTTCGCATAAAAAAAAAAAAAAACATATCGCACCTTTCACTCAGGAATAACAAAATTGAACCTTTGACTCTATGAACAATCAAGTTGTATGGTTGGAATATGAAATATGATCTAATTATATAATGCATAACAACCAAAGAAATACAAAAATGTCATTAATTGTAACGACTTCTTTCTACTATCATATTCATATAATATATTAATGAAAACACAAGTATACTTATCAAAATAGTTGGGCCCAAAAATTTTCTTTACTAAATATATACATTCTCTATATAGTATAGTATCATTTGTACAAAAAGACTCTCAAAACAGTGGACAATGTAGTCAAGTCTCCCCACTTACCGACGTCCATCCGACCACGTCCTCACCTATGTCCTGCAAAAACATAGAAAACAACGGGGTGAGCACAAAAATGCTCAGTAAGTAATCCTCTACTCCGCTATCCCCGTGTATCACCTTTCAATTCTTTCCTTACTCTTGTCACTTTCTCTTATTCAATCTCTCTTGTTCTTTCACTGTTTCTACTGTTCTTTTCTTTATTTCTATTCTTTCTTTCTCTCTATTCTCATCAGCCATGAGAGATATCATAACAACATGTACGGATGAGATTCATATGCACTAATGCAAGGCAATGCATTTTCTTTCTTTTCTTGTCTTTCTCACTCTTATTCTTATTCATTCTTATTCTTATGCATTCTTATTCTTTATTGTTCGTATTCTTTATTATTCTTATTATTCTTTGCCGATCGGTCTTGATCGATGCATGGATTCGGAACCCTTGACCATGTGAGTGTACTCTCTCTCTTGTATAGCTCTCATCCGTATGTATTCTCACGGCTATACAAATTCTTTTTCTCATTCTCATTGCGCTCTCTCAAGGCGGAGACCGCTCTCTCACGACGGTTTACATGCGGGAAATCTCTATACTCACGGGCTCCCCATCACTCAACCTATTATCTTTTCTCGTCTTTAGCACTTTTAATTCATTTTATTCTCTAGTGCTAATTCTTTCTTTCTCTTTATTCTAAGAGAATTTATTCTTTTCTTTATCTCTATTCTTAGGATGTTTCTTTCTCATTACTCATATTTCTTTCTTTGATGATTACACATATAAACATATGCATATGGATGGCTCATGCCTAGAATCTTTCTTATATGCATTCATGAAATGCAAATATGCTATGTTGCATAAAGTAAGGTTCTCTACTTCTACTCATGCTTCTCTTAGGCATTTCATCAAATAATATGTGTGCATACATAAACCTTACTCTCACTATAATTCTACTTCTTTCTTAACCATCCAAAATTGGAGTTCAACTCCTTCAAATAAGCGCACATCCTGCAAAGAAAACACACTTCAAATATTCCTCTCAAATTCTTCTACTTCTATCCATACTTCTACCAAATGTTATCAACACAATCCACCCTTCTCATGGTGGAAATTCTCCATAAATCAACATTAAACTCATTCATAAATCCATCAACTCATTTCACATATAAAAATCCAAGCATTAATCATATATAAATCTCTACACATCATTCAATCATGCAAATTACAACTTAGGTGGATTTACTTACCTTATACTCAAGTAGAATCCACTTAAGCTCTCTACTCTTAATGGCTTGATGTTTTCTCTTAAACCTTCAACACAAACTTAGTAAGGATCCTACTCTTACACCAATAAAATTCACATCTAGAGTTAGGATTCTTACCTTTAAGTGCTTAGGATCAACTTGTATCAACTTCTAGTCAAAAGCCCCCCAAAAATCCTTGGAAAATGGAATGAAAACTTGAGAGAAATGAAGGATGGAAGAGGCGGTGGAGAAGAATGAATGAAAGAGTTTCTAAAGCTAAACCCTTAACATCTCATATTTTCTCCACTCTTTCCCATTTTACCCTTACTCTTTTTTTTTTTTAAGGAATTCCACCTTTGCCCTTTAATTCTTTGCAAATGCACCCCCCATTAAAACTATTCTCCATAAAATTTCCTTATAATTCACTCCCCCCTTTTCCTGCTAATTACGGGTAGAATGGTCATTTTTCCCCTATGGAAAAATATCTAAAAACTTTATTAACCTTTTCAACTGGACCGTCACCGCGGCGAAGAACTTTCCATCGCATCGGCGAAGAATTACAAAACCGACACTGCAATTACAAAGCCAGCATCACCGCGGCGAAGATTATTCTTCGCCCCGGCGAAGACTGAAATTCAAACATTCACCAAGTCTCAACCAAAATCAGGGCAAACACTTAACCAAACCAACTCATCAATCCAACTAAGGGTCAACCAACTCAAAATAACAACATGCAAGCTCAAATGAGAACAAATCAATAAACATTCAAGCAATACAACACAATTTAACTATGTACCTCAGGTGGGGCGTTACATTAATAATCAGGTATAATTCTAGATTCGACATATTGTTTACTACAATTAGTATAAAACGTTATGCTTTAGTATTGATATTTTGAGCCGAAGTAGACAGTGAATTACTTCATAGATGTTATTGTGAAAGAATTAAATACATGCTGTCCCCTGAAATTCATGTGAGTATTTATCTGCGTATTTATAAATGTGATGAATTTTATGTCAATATTTATTTATGGGATCAGATTTGTTTGAATTATAGTTTATTGATAGTATTACATTAGGAAATACAATTTTTTTAAGTTAAATTATCACAACATTAATAGTTCGATATACTTTTGTATCTGAAAATCTTTATTTAAAAAAATAATAATGAAACTATGAAATTTCTAATCAGTTATAGTTTTCAAATTATTAAATTTTTTGTTACTATTTTAAATGAATAAAATAAGTATCACATATGTTTATGGTTGGTCCGACAAAAGGACTATGCTCCATTTAATTTTAGTAAATTTTTTGGTAATGTTATAATAGGAAAAATGTAAATGTCAGTATGTCCAACAGAATTGCCGAAGTAACTTTTATGTTGTTTGATATAATAATCCAGAAATTAATTGGATTATCATGTTCTCAATTATTAAACAAAACAAAGTTTTTGAATGAACTGTGTGAACAGATGATTGTTTTGAGAACTAGACTGAGGGTTACTGATTTTAAAGAAATATATGAATCCTATATTGTGAGAAAAATTTTAGTACACAATATCAAACTTGAAAATTATTATAAGTTTCATAAATTACGGAAGGTTGATATAAATTTTAAGTTTAAATAGTTGATCTTGATAATATTCAGGTAATATTAAATATCATGCACAATTCGCTACGAAATGGTGACATCGAATGTCAAAGACATGTCTGCAAATATAATATCAATTATACAAGCGGATGATGCTGAAAATATAATTAGACCATTTTTATACAAACATATTAGGGGCATCACAAAAGAGGAAAAGAGGAAATTTATAGGAAAAAAGTTACTAAGAGCATTTTTTAAGTTCACATAAAAACTATAAAAGCAATCCAAAAGAAACAACATTGAAATTTTCATAAAATATTCATTTCATATTGAATAGATTAAATACATAAGTGAATTGGGTCTTCATTTGTAAATATTCTTTCTCTTACTTGATTGGGGTCTACCTCTGCGACGAGGTTGTTGCTCATGCTCTAGTTGAGAGGATACATTGAATGTATCTTGAAATTCTATTGAATTTGTTGGTAAGACCGTGTTCTTCCGTTTGTTCATCAATTCTAGACATAATCCAGTGTACTTCTCTGTCTGCAAGCAAACAAAATAAACACAATTTTTCTGATCTTCTCAAATGTTCAAATTCATTTCACCAATTTCATATATAAAATATAGTTAGTGGAAAGACATATTATTTTGCTATAAAAATATTGTGAGATTATAAAAGTGACACAACTGCGTATCTGATTAATAATGTGTAGAAGTCGTACTGTTTCAAGTTTTCCAGATGCATTTTGTAGCTTCAAAGCCAACCAATGATTTTATTCTGTTAAGGTTTCAACCTGAATTTGAATGAAAACAAAATCATTAACAGTACTTAAATAGATATAGTATTTGAAATCATCCTGAAAAGTAAATGATATTCTATCGCAATCTCTGTACCTGCTTTTGGGATTCAAAGTACAAATCTCTATATTTGGTTTGCTAATTTTTAATTAGGTGTATTAAATGGTCAACCTTTCTTTTCAAATTTTCAATTGTATTACTTGGTTCAGTCTGTTTCATCTACTGTGGTAATTGCAGTTCAACATCTTGGTCGCTGTCAGTGAAAACCACTGATTTTATCAAACATTGAACGTTGTCATTGTGAGTATCCACAACTATTCCTTGAAGTTTTGCAGAGCGCCTACCATGACCTCTACCAACTTTTTTCCGTTTAGTTTTTGGAGATATATTCTTTGCATTTTCTTTCACCACAGTTTGTGATTCTACCATCTTTGATGATTGATTCGACTTTTCCATTCTACCAAGATTACATAATAAAGTAGATCAAATATGAAACTGAAATATATTAACAAGAAAAACAAATGGTTAAAAAAAAAAAAAACATCGTTATCTCAAACATGTAAATTCTGAAACAAGAAATTTCTTTGTAGAAGTAGTTGTAACAATTTTATTTTATTTTATTTTATTTTGTTTCTTCCCTTTTTGTGACCCTTCAAGTATTAATTTCTTATGAACGGTAAACCTAGGTTTTCATTTTTAATAATGCTTGATCCAAATTTTTTTACTGGTGTTATAATTGCATAGAAATAACTTCAATTCGTAGGAATGCCCATCAAATACAATTGTATACTATAACATTAAACAAATTTTAATGATAAATTACACAAACAAACAGATGAAACTGCTACCAAAAACAAAGAATAGTATTAAAAAGAGGGATGAGATATACAATATCTGAATCGGCAGTGTAGAAGATGTCGACACGAAAGCTTCAAACCTTTCAAAAGAAAATCAACACTGATAGAAGAGAAAGTTGAAACGATTACACTGACAGCGTGTTTGACAGACAATGGGCATGAACACAGCTTAAAGAAATAGAAAATGCATTAAATAAAGAAACAACAGATAAATGAATATATTAATGAAACATAAATCACTGTTAGTCCGTCGACTGTAGAAAACCGGTTAGACCGATGTTTTTGAAATAGCAGGTGTACTTTTTA
Source organism: Pistacia vera (assembly GCF_008641045.1). NCBI lineage: Eukaryota > Viridiplantae > Streptophyta > Magnoliopsida > Sapindales > Anacardiaceae > Pistacia > Pistacia vera. The sequence continues at coordinate 686,398 of NW_022196290.1, read as the reverse complement.
ATAAAATAATACTTAATTTTTTAGGAATACCCCAAACAACATTATTGTTAAATATTGCAAAAATTAGGTGAAATATGTTTAATTAAAATAAGTCAACCGGCGAAACATAAATGGAATGAAAAACTAAAATGTCATTACTAATTTAATAAACTATTTACCTGATTAATATAAAACCATCAACCAAATTAAAATAACAAATTACTTTAACATACGGTTTCATATTAATTAAGTTTGGTAATGTTTATAAACATTATATCATTCATTGAACTATAACATTCTTACCATTGGTTTATTGAACAATTTGTTATGCTAATATCAAGCTGTAACTGCTGTATGAAACAATAGACTTTAACTAAATATATATTATTTTTTCTTTTGAAGCTATCCAAACATTTTTTTTTTATCAATATACTTATTTGTTACTATTTCTTTGTTGGTTTTCCAGATGTAATTATTTATTAAATCAACGAAACGTTTCAAGTTAGTGCATATCACCTCGGTTGGGTTTTTGATATTTTGGGGTTCTTCAATTGTTGCATTCATTTAATAGGACATGTCTATTTGTTTTCCATATGTTTGTTTTCTCTTCTTATTTAAGCTCTTCTCAAAACTATATGTATATATAATTATCAATCTCAACTTTTATTCATATAACTTTTATACGTTTGTAGACTCCCTTTATCACTTTTACCTTTAATTGGTTCAATGATGGCTGGAGAAAAAGGAGACCTAAAACAGATTTTGAGCAATATCGACCACAATGTTACCAATATAAATACTGCAAAAAACAAAAATAAAAGAAGGCATGCATTTGCTGGTCGAGGTCTTGAATTCTACAATCGCTATTGTTTCGGATCTTTTTGCAAATGATACTTTGCTTTCTGCAAATGAGGAGCGACTTGGAATGGGAAGGTGTCAAGAGAGAAGATAATACAAATTTTGTGTAATATAAAACTAAACAAAAAATATTATAAATTCTCTGTTATTTGTTGACTTATTTATTTGGAATTCAACTTTATATTATCCTCTTATATATATATATAATATTACTATATATTATATATAATTATATTATTATATATATATATAGTTATAATGCAATTTGTATTTCTAGCATGTTTAAATATTTATTTAAATTCATTGTTTTTTTTAAACCTGTTGGTACGGCAATGGGTGACAGACAAAAGGAGTTCAAACAGATACTACCCAATGTTCGCAACAACATAGAAAATCTAAATGGTACAAGAGAAAAATGCAACGATATGATTGATGCTTTATTTGAATTCATGGACGATGTTAAGCTTATTGTTGTTGATCTTAATACACGGGGTATTCGATCAATCTCAAAAAAGAAGAATTGGAATGTTCTGATCAGATGACTACTGAACATGGACCTACACCATTTGCTGAACCTTGATAAATATATAAAGCAATGCACACATATATTTTGATATTAAAATATATTAAATAAATCTCTTTTCTCATATAAATTGTTTTTTTTTTTTTTGTTTGTTTACTCTTTGAAATTATTTTGTATTGGTTAAACAATAGGTTTGCAATATGGCAATACCAGTATTTCAATATTTGTTGACACAATCCAAATTAATGTTCTTAAGAGTGTACCAATCATTAACCAAGTATAGCAGTTACAATAGCTCCACACATAGTTTAGTAATAATATATCAGGGAATATTTTTACGAAGACAAACATATGTAATAAATAAACATTCACAATAAAAAATAATCAAAATTAGTCTAACCTAGTCTTATCAGATGCGATGCATTAGAGATGAGGAATATCATACGAAAGACTAGTAGTAATAGGGTCTGTCTCTTTGTCTTGCAAAATCAAATTATCTAAGAAACTTAAATCTTCATCAAGAAATCTGGACTTAAATTCATCACAGCAAACTTCTCGAGTGTTCAAGAACATGCGTGAGACAACATCAGAAGCTCTATCTGTTTCCTTTTCAATTGCAACAAGGGTAGATTTCAGCTTGCTGTTGCAATCCAACAATTCTTTCTCCTTTCTTTCAAGAACATCATTTTCTAACTTTGCATTTGAACATGATTGTTCAATAATTGATAATTTCTTCTTATTAAACTCCAATTCATTCATTCATAGCTTCCGCCATCTGTTTCTCTAAATCCATTATTTCCAGTGTGATTTTGGCCCTGTGAACAACAAATCTTTTTTTGTTTGTTTCCAAATTTGCAATGACCTTATCAGAAACCAGCCATCGCCTCCTGATTTCCAAATAAGCCATAAATCCCTGTCCCACAAACATGTCAACAACAACAACAATAATATAAAAAATTTTAATAAACTAAAAGTAAACGAAATTCATCAATTTTAAATCACAAAATTCACCTCTTCTGATGTAAGTTCTTCAAGATCTTTTTTAGATATTGTCTTTAACCTGTTGGAGGAATTGAAACTTGAGCTTCCTCATCACACACTTTTTTATGCTTGCTTCACTTGGTCAGTGACAACTCTTCTATATCTTCATCTTTATTTTTGATTTCAAATGTAGATGGTCCCGCAGAAATAGGGCCCATCAATTTGGACGTAGAAGTTGATATTGAAGCTGTTGAATTTGGGGAAGCTTTTTCGATATCCACTATAACTAGGGGAAAAAAAAAGGCTACATGAGAAACAATTGATAAATAAATGAAAATTGATCATATAAAAAATTGCAATACCTCTTTTGAATTGAAGAATCGAGTATTTCTCCAACATATCGAAAACATCAAATGTTTGTTGATTGTGAAAAAAATTCTCTAATGTCTTGATGCCAGGTTCGTTCACATCTATTTTACCGAGATAATGGTGGGGTATTGCAGCTTTTGTCCATTCAGTGGGTAATCCACCCCAACCTTTTTTGCAACCCAATAGAAAATATCTATCATTCCATCCTCACACTTTACTGGATAATCTAGTTAACAATCCTCGCCCCTTTCTACCCTCATAAAATAAAACGGACTATTCGGCCCCTTTTTCAATGCATAGAAGTAGTTAAAAATATAAAACATGGGTAGAAATATCATGCATCAAACACAGGGCTTCAAAACCCAAAACTACTTTCCAGGCATTGGGATGGAGCTGACTGGGTGTAACATTATAAGAAATCATAACTTCTTCGACAAATGAAGAGAAAGGAGGAGCAAGACCACGCTGGAGAAAAATTTCAAAAAACGTGAAAAACCCAAGTGGGGGCTGAGAATTTATAAAAATTTAAAACCATCGCATGACTACAAATCAAAATCGTTGGTGATATTGTAATGTTTTTGGAATTGCAAAAGATCAGCACAGGTAACTGTGCTAGAAATTTCTATAACCGACATGGTCAGATAGAAAAATGAGATACAAATAAAACCCGGTAGAAAAAACTGAACTTACCCACAAATTGTTGGTTAATGCAAGTAATAACAAAGTTGAACAGTGATGTGAGTCGATAAAAACAATCAATTTAGTCAATAAAGTAATGTAATTCAGTTTGTTGATACATACGAAAGCTTTTGAAGTGCAACTTTGATTACAAAGCCAACGGAAAAAATGCCCTAAACCCCTAATTTGCTTTTAAAGATGGTGAACATGTTAAACGGCAATGTTTTAACCAAGTGAAAGATGTCCAACTCCGAATATAATTACACCTGATAAAAAAACTTATTGTAGTAATTTAAAACAGAAAAAAAATATTTAATAATTTAACAACTATAATTAATTATTAACTTCATGGTTTCATTATTGTTTAAAAAAAAAATATAAAGATATATTGAACTATAAATTTCCTAATGATTTATTTTGTAAAATTTAATTTGCTCATTAATGCATTGCTCTTAATAAACTGCAAGTGAGATGAATCTGATCCTATAAATAAATGGTGAGGTATAATTCATGGCATTTATAAATACATATATAAATAGCTATGTGAATTTCAACGGACTCATACATTGTATATGTTATAGAATATTGTGTTTGACTGGTTATTCAAATTAATAACATTGAGATATATATATATAGAGAGAGAGAGAGAGAGAGAGGATAGAGAGAGAGAGAGAGATTTTTTAGAACGTTAGATTTCTGTTATCTTATGTATGGTGTGTTTGATCTACTTTGAGGTTTAGATTTTCTTTTTTCTTTATACTGCTTTTGTTTCTTAAATAATTTATGCATAATAATATTTATATGCTTCTTACTGGTGTATTTCTCTTACATCTTTATTTTATTGTTTGTTAATGTAGATATATATAGTTGGATGAAGTGATTGCTCCTTATAGTTACAGTGTAGTTCCTATTAAAAGTAATGAATATATTCTTCTGTGAACTATTTTTGTACAATTGTTAATATTGATTGTGACATCAAATTCAAATTACTGAAGTTTTTTAATACAAGTGAATTTGACGATCCTAATTTTTGAAAATATTTATATAAATTCTTGGAAAACCAATAAAGGACAAAAAGAAAACTTCATGGTTCATCATAATTGTAATCAATTAAGATTTCCATGAGATAAAAATTTAATTGATGAACCATTTATTTATATATAATGGTCCTGTAGAATTGTGACGAGTTAATTAGAATACCATAATATAAGTATCATTGTAATAGATGTATGTATCTTTTTGGTTATAATGTCAGAGTCAAACTTATTCTCAGTTGTCAAACCAACAAATGGATGATATACTTTTGATAGACCATTGCCGAGCCAACAATTTATTCATAGTTATAATAATAAATGTCTCCTTTGTTTGGAAATCTCTTTGTTGCCGAACCATTTTTAATGCATGGCTGTAACATATGAAGCTCTGTTTTAGTTCAAATCTTGCTGCAAAACCATAATATTCTATGCTATAAAGTTTTAATAAAACATTTGTCGATCCATAAATTTATATAAAAAATTGTTGTAAATCATTTGTTATCAATTTTTGCATACAATTATAATAATTTGGACTCGGCAAAGGTCCAAAAAAGAATGCAATTAACAGAATATATTTTTGTTTTGGTCAGGTACAAGATTGTAAGATGGTTCTTACGGATCAAGATGCAGCAGCTATACAGTCATATATTCAGGAATTATATTTGCAAGTGATTAAAACTACAGATTGGAATATGATTCTAGAAAAATAAGTATCGTTGATTTGAGAACAAAAGTATGCAAGGAGAATAGAAAATTGAGAATGTTTATATGGAACAAAAAAAGACCTGAATTTCCAAAGCCAATCAGAAAGTCAATCTCCAAAAGGAAAAAATGTATTTAATATTAGAACTTTATATAATTATTATCTAGAGAGTAAACGAGTTCAGTGTATATCTTTGTTGTTTTAGTTATTTGTCAATTATAAATTGGTTTTGACATATGAACTTCAGAGCAAAATGATCCATAATAAAGTTCCAAACAAAAGTAACTAGCTTATTTATTTTGTTATAGTCATGCAACTATTTTGTATATTACATGGTTGTCAATACTTTTTTTTTTTTTTTTTTTTTTTATAGATATGAAATAATTGTTGAGCGAATTAATTACTGTTTTCTTTAATCATATAATTTGTTGTGTAATATAGTCTCAATCATATTATTATTATTTTGAATTCTAGGTGAGACATATGAAAAGCAAAAACAATGTGTATCGAAGACAAAGAAAGATCTAATAATTTCCTTAAATACTTCTATAAATATTAATGAGATATTTAATTACTGTTTTTGCCTTTTGGTTAAACTTTTCTATTATATAATTTGTTGCATGGTATATTATTAGTTCTATTATTATTATTTTGAAATCCAAATGAGAGATCCAAAAAACAGAAACAATGTGTATCAAACATAGAGAAGGGTTCAACAAGTTCTTCAAATGCTTCTGTAAATGTAAATGAGATACGCAAGGAAAATAGAACAGAGAGAATGTCTAAATTAAAAAGGAAGAGAGGTGAAAAATATCATATTAGTGGTTACGTATGTTTTTTAGATTATCATAAGTTAAATTGGCTGACTAAATCTATGTTTTTCACGTGCTTCTCCATGTGCAGAGTCTGATTCTAATATTCCAATTACTAATGCAGAACAATACAATCTTGAGTTTTGAATCTGACAACATACATTTAAACATTAAGTTTGTTATATTTTAAAAACATAATGTTATTTCATTGCATTGTAAAAATAAAGGTGTGGAACTTTGCCGGACCATTTTTAACATTGCAAGTGTCGTTGAATATTATGATGATTTTTTTTTTAATTATTTTCATTCCTAGGTCAAACATAGAAAAAACAAAAGAAATCTTTATCAAAGACAAATAGAGGTTCAAAATCTCACTTAACAGAAAGAGGTAACAAATGTCATATTGTTAGTTAAATATATTTACATGTTAACTCAAATATTAAAGTTACTTGGAAAAAAAAATGTCATCGTGAGTTTCCAAATTAACATAACACATCTAAGTATTAACTTTATTACTTTCTAAAAATATCACGTTATTTCTTTGCATAGTGGAAAAAGAGTCCTGGAACTTTGGTGAACCATCCTACAAGTGCATTCATTGTGGATCAATCATGTGGTACGAAGAGCCAGCCATCCTTTGTTTTCATTATGTTGTATGGATGGCAAAGTTTAGTTACCGTTATTGAAAGAATTGCTAGAACCATTAAAAGGTTTATTGGATGTGGGCAGTAGTAACAAGGAAATTAGTTTTCGAAGCAAAATAAGAATATACAATTCATTGTTCTCATTTACATTGATGGGAGGACATGTTGACCACGAGATTAACCAAGAGGGTGGTCCATACGTTTTCAAACTTTGTAGACAGAATTACCACCAAATAGGATCGTTACTTCCACTGGAAGAAAGGAAACCTTAGTTTGTGCAGCTTTATATTTATGACACAGAGTATGAAACCAGTCATAGATTAAATTCTATATGAGGTAATACAGCTAATGGTACTGTTGACAGGGAATTAGTGCAGGAATTGCAATTGATGTTTGATGCGAACAATGAATTAGTTAAAAGTTTTCGTTTTGTCAGGAACCATATGCATTGGAATGATATTAGAAATATGCATTTGCGGTTAAAAATGAAAAGGGAAAAAGATGGAAGAAAATACAATTTGCCAACTGCATCTGAAATTGCAGGTTTAATAGTTGGTGATATTGGAATTTCAGAAACTGGAAAAGATGTCATTGTTCATCATTCAAAAAAGGGTCTTCAAAGAATTTTTGACTTGCATCCAAGCTTTATGGCATTAAGTTGTCCAATATTATTCCCATATGGAGAAGATGGATACATAATTGACATTAACCATAAAGAGTTACTTGACAAAAATTCTTCAAAGAGAAGCAGGCTAAGCCTGAGAGAATATTATGCTTTTCGATTGCAGTATAGATTATATGAAGGGCATACTCTGATGAGATCAGGTAGATTATTGCAGCAATATATTGTGGATGCATATATGGCTGTTGAAGAGGAAAGATTTCGTTGGATTAGAAACAATCAGAAAAAATTGAGGAGTGATTTGTACAACTGATTGATGGATGCCATTTCAAAAGAGGATGTTAATACACAACATTTAGGGAAATCTATGTTGCTCCCTTCATCTCACACTGGTAGTCCCCGATATCGTGTTCAGAATTATCAAGATGCAATGGTGATTTGCAGATGTTCTGGATATTCAGATATTTTTATAACGTTCACCTTTAATCCCAAGTGGCCAAAGATATAATATCTACAGAATTGTATTGGACAATGTGATCAAGAAGGTAGAGTAACTAAAGTTTGCAGAGTTTTTGAGATCAAACTTAAGCTAATGCGAGAGATAAAAAAAGAAGAATATTTTAGTGAAACAGTGGCAAGTAAGTAATCCAATGAATAATATTTCTACTTTCTTTAAAAATTATGGTTCATTGATAATTGATGATATGAAATTATATCATACCAACTATTGTTGAACACGTTATAATTTTTTTTTTCAGTTATCTATACTATCGAGTTCCAAAAGAGAAGCCTCCCACATGCTCATATATTGGTTTTTCTACATCCCGAATATAAGAATCCTTCGGCATCCAAAATAAATGAAATAGTTTCTACTGAAATACCGAATAAGGAAATTGATCCTGTTGCCTTTGCAGTTGTCGAAAATCACATGATGCACGGTCCGTGCGGTGATGTTAATAAAAATTCACCATGTATGGAGAGAGGAAAATGTAAAAAACATTTTCCAAAGAAATTTGTCAATCAAACATCTGTGGATGATGACAGATACCCAATGAATAGATGACGGAATAATGGAGCATTTGTTGAAAAAAAGGGTATCAAACTAGATAACCGTTTTATTGTTGCTTATAATAGGAATCTTTTGGTTAAGTTTGATGCTCACATAAGTATTGAAATATGTAATCAACATAGATCAATCAAGTATCTATTCAAGTACGTCAACAAAGGCCTGGACAGAATGAGAGTTTCTATGGAAATTGAAAACAATGGTCAACAGAATAATCAATGCGACATTTTGCAGGAGATAGATGAAATAAAGGCATATCTGGATTGCAGATATGTACAAAATACATCAAATATAATGTTTTTATATTGTTGGTTGATGTTTGTTATAAATATAATATTAATTAATTCAATCAAAAACATTACAGATATATCTCTTCTAAGGAAGCTTGCTGGATGATATTTCAGTTTGACATGTATTACAGAGAATCGGCTGTTGAAAGATTTCCATTCCACTTAGAGAACGAACAAATAGTTATTTTTTTATCCAAATAAGTGTTTGGTTAAACTTTTGGAAAGCAAGGTTGTTACACAAATGAAATTGACTGAATGGATGAAATGTAATCAACGATACCATTCAGCAAGATCATTGACTTGTCCTAATTTTCCAAGCAAATAGGTTGGGAAGGATATAGAAAGACAATGGTCCCCATGACAAAAATCAAGGTGTATTGGCAGAGTGTATTTTGCATTTCTAGGTAGTGGTGAGAAATATTATTTGTGAATGCTTTTGAACTTAGAAAGAGGAGAATCATCATTTGAAGATATTTGAATTTTCAATGGAGAAATATTCAGTACATTCAAAGATGCATGTTATGCACTAGGATTGTTGGATGATGATAAAGAGTGGAATGATTGCTTGGATGAAGCATCAACTGGGCTACCAGAAGACAGTTAAGACAACTCTTTGTAACTATTCTTGTATATAATGAATTGGTGAGTCCAAGAGACTTGAGGTGAGCAAATGCAGAACGCCTATCTGAAGATATTCCCTACATTCTTAAACAAAAAATGTGGATGACAGAATTGAAATGCATTGAGGAACAGATTCAGAATCATGCATTATTCGAGATTGAAGACTTGATGAAAAAGGGAGGAAAATCCTTGGCTAATTTCCCTAGAATGCCAATCCAAACTATTCCCTTTTTGAGAATTCACATAATAGATTAATTGTAAAGGAATTAGATTATGATATCGACAACATCAAAACAGTGCACAATGATTTATATACGATTCAATCCTTAATTCGATCAACAATCAAAGTGGAACACCATTTTTTGTTTACGAACATGGTGGAATAGGCAAAACCTTCTATGGTTAACAATCATGGTTAAATTAAGATCTGAGGGTAAAATTGTACTGGCTGTAGCTATATCAGGAATTGCTACATTGCTGCTATCCGGTGGAAGAACAACACATTCACATTTTCGAATTCCTTTAGATATCACTAACGAAAGTACGTGTGACATAAAAAATGGGACACAATTGGCAAAACTACTTGAGCAAACAACTTTGATCATTTGCAATGAAGCACCCATGGCAAATAGGTATTGCTCTGAAGCTCTTAATAGAACTCTGAAAGATATTTTGTCTGAAAAAGATCAATCAAATGCAGATAGAATATTTGGAGGCCTCATTGTTGCCTTGGGTGATTTCAGATAGATTCTACCAGTTATACCAAAACGGAAAAAACATGACATAATACAGGCCTGTTTATCATCATCTTTCCTTTGCAAACATGTAACAGTGTTGAGACTTATAGAGAACATGAGGTTGAAGACAAACTTGGTAAAACCAATAAAATTTGATAACTTGAAGACTTTTGACAAATGGTTACTTGATATTGGAGAAGGAAAGGACGTTGCAGAAGATGAGAGTTACATCCAAATACCTGAAGACTTGAAAATCGATCAACATACTGGTCACGAAGAAACAATTATGATTGCTGTTTTTCCAGATTTATCTACTCAGCTAAATAATATTGACTATATGAGAGAGAAAGCAATATTGACACCCAAAAATGAGTCAGTACATAGATTGAATGACTATATCACCCAGAGTCTGCCAACAGATGGAAAGACGTATTTCAGCTCAGACAACACTTGCAAAGCAGCAGGTATCTCAAACGATGATGACATTCTCTATTTGACTGAATTTCTTAATTCTCTGATGTGCTCCAACATGCCCAAACATGAATTGCATCTTAAAATTGGCATTCCAATTATGTTGCTACATAATTTGAATCAATCTAATGGTCTTTGCAATGGAACTAGATTGATTATAATCCATTTAGGAAAGTAGTCCATACAAGCGATGATTATTACCGGGTCAAATATTGGTTATATTGTTACAATTCCCAAAATAATAATGTCGAATGTAGATATGAAGTGGCCTTTCAGGTTGAAGAGAAGACAATTTACCTATGATAGTTAGCTTTTGTATGACAATAAACAAAAGCTAGGGTCAATCAGTCAAAACAGTAGGATTGTATATGAAACATCAGGTCTTTACACATGGTCAATTATACTTCGCACTATCAAGAGTAACTTCAAGACAAGGTATCAAGATTCCGCTAGCCTTGGAACAAGATGAACCGGCAGAGACATTGACAAATATTGTTTTCAAAGAAGTGTTTAATTGAAGGGGATCGATATGCTGTATATAATATAAACCATTTTTTTATAGCAGAAAGGATTAATACATTGTATATAATATAATACGTTGTTTATGAGAGATTAATGTGAAAAATTAAAGATATTTATATGAATATGAAAAGGTCACATCAAATGTTTAAATATATACAGAAACATAAATTCCTTGATACAAAGATATTTATACGTTTTATATTATTATTGTTAGATACAATGAATGCTACATATTTTTTACACACGCAACTCAACCACAAACTCTTGTGTGACAAACATCATCAAGATATTTAACATTAATATTATAATTAAACAGTTTAAATATTTACAGAAGTAACATTACATAGGCTGGAGTTTTTTTTTCACATACACAAAAATTAGCATCAACTAAATACATCTGCATTCGTAATAATAACACAACTATAAACACCTATGTGACAAATATTGACAAAATATTTAACGTTAGTGTTACAGGCAAACGATTTAAATATTTACAGAAGTGACATTAAGTGGACCAGAGAAAAGGGCAAAAACATTGCAGTCAATATAATCTCTATTAGGCGGCATCTTCTCATTTTTCAACACAATTGTCTCTAAAAAACTAGAATCTTTATTTGGGAATCGTCCTTAAATTCTTTGACACAAGCTTTTTCTAGTGGCCAAAAACATTTCTAACACTGAATCATAAGCCTTTTCTTTATCTTTCTCAGCTTGTGCAATTAAAGATTTGATGTTATTATTTTCTTCAAACACTTCATTACTTTTCTTTTTAATGACTTCCTTTTGCTGCCGCTCATTTGCAAAAGACTGTTCAGCATTTCTAAATGATTCTTGACAGTGTTTCAATTCGGTTTTGACCTTTTCAAATGCCTCTTTTGATATCTTCAAATGTTCTTCCAATCTGCGAACCTCGGAATCACATCTTCATTTTCTTTTTTCAAAAATGAGATCACATCTTCTGAAATAAGCCAACATTCTCTGATTTCTAACAAACATTCATAAGCCTATTTCAAAAACAATGAAACCACGTTAATGTCGTTGTGCCTAATAAAGTATATATTCACATGATAAAGTGAAAAAACATTAACTTTTTCCCTAGGCTGAATGTTTTGCTGTTTAGATCTTCTTTAGAAAGATTTTTTCTCTTTCGTTCAGAATTCGTATTTGAACTCTCTTGCTAACAATTTTTCTGTCATTTCACCAATTTACTTAATGGAATTTCTTCTGACTGATTATCTTCTTCTTTAATCAATTTAACATGGTAGGAACCAGAATCAGGTTTCACAGAATTGGAGACTAATGCAGGTAAAACAGGAGCTATAAAGGCGTTAACAATTTTGACTTGGAATCACTGCTTGATCCTCCTTTATACAGTTCTTCATAATCAAGTCTTTGAATAAATTTCATCAAGTTTTTTGGAGGCATTACTGCAATAAAAAAAAAAAAAATCATCAAATAATTTTTTTTTGAGAAAATAGACAATCAATCAACTTAATAGAAATTGTAAGACTTTGTTATTACTTGAGAGACATTTGTTCTTCGTAATACATGATAGAGACACAAAATTACAACTAGTGATTGTGATTTGAAAATAGAATAACATGCAAGCACTATATCAAACTGCTATTAATATACTCACCATATAACTCCAACTGCTACAATTCTCATTAAAACAACAATATCTTAGAAGTATTACAAAGAACACCAAAACCTTGGCAAGTGTTCCGAAAAATAAATAGATAATTAGATGATAACAATGATGGTAACTTTTGAAGCATTTATACCAGTGACATTTCATAACATCAATTCATAAAACAACAATAGCGTTACAATATATACTAAATACAACAAGATAATAAACAAAATTTTAATGAGAAAAACACCAATTTCAGCAGTAGATTTACCAAGAAAATAATTTGCAACATGACTACCAGAACAACAAATAAACAACCTGAGTAGAACAAACAAAATCGTAATAACAGAGACACCAATTTCAACAGTAGATTTACCGAGAAAATAGTTTGCAACACGGCTACCAGAACAAACAAATAAACAACCTGAGCAAACAAACAAAAGAAAATTTACTGCCAAAGAAAATAAACAACCTGAGCACAACAAATTATTAGCACAACCATCTAACAACAACTTCTTATAACTATAATAACGAATCTCAAAACTCCGTAAGAATAACGTGCACTTTAATCAAAGTTAAAATCGATGACAAATTAATTAGACCAATGTAAAATAAAAAACAACATTGTCACTGTAACCAAAGAAAATTTACTTTACTTATCTCAACTTCAGTCAACGAGACAAGACATATGTGGATAATGTGACAAACAGACTAGGACAAATACCTTTAATGCCGAAACTAACAAAGAAAACCCTAAATCCCAAAATTTACTTCAAGTAAAATATTGAACATTAAATCCACATATTTACTTTAAATATCAACAACATTTTAAACAACAACGTTTTTCATCACTTACGAATTTTACAAAGCCAAAACGACAGCTCACTGTGAAACTTTAATATTACCATGTCAGTCGAACAATGTCACTATAATATTGCTATTTCAACATATACAAACTTAACATATAAGTATAAAAGAAGGGAAAATTGAAAATTCCTTCAAAATTTCACTATCAAATACTTAATATGATAATAGAAATGAATTTGAGACTAACGATTACAAAATCAATAGAATTTCAAATTCAATAATATAAGCAATAATAATTCCATACATAAAATAACATGAATTGGAAACATTATTTCCAATTCAAGGTGGAAAAAATGTAAATATATAAGTATAATATATTGAAAATAGAGAAATCCTTATGATTTAATTGTAACGACGTAATTGATGGATAAAATTCTCAATTGCATATTACTTTGAAACGATTTCATTTTGAAATAACATTAATTGACAACAAAAGATCAGCTTGAAGCAACATAAAGTGAAATTTTACAATATGTACATAATCATGTAGACAAATAATACTTTTCCCATGGGAGAGGATCATCATGTAAGTGTTACGATGTTGAAGACCTAAAACGAAAGCGTTAGGAGGATGACAACCTAAAACACAACAGACCGATTCTACATATGCTTATTCAACAACATATTATTTAGATATTACATACAAGCAAAACAAATTGTAAAGAAGAGGTACTTAGGCTATAGTTTCTGACCACTAAATTACAGTCTCTACAGTGTTCTAATCAAAGAGCAAGAGACCTTGCCTCATCCATTTTCCATAGGCCTTTCTCATACTTTTACAACCTCAGAAAGCCTTTATCACTTTGGGTACGTTGGCACATGATGCACGAGTGCTCAATACATGTTAAGAACTCATGTAATTGAACAACCTTTTACAAGATAATTTTATCTAGCTTCTTAATAATTGTTTTGGGCGTCGGTAGAGGAAGTAGTGGACCTTCTATATGAAGGCAATGTGATATTTTGAGGACTTCCAGGTGTGGTAGATCATCCGATATAAGCATTAGGACATCCTTAACTATCATTGAGCATCTCAAGCTCAAAACCTTCAAATTTGGAAGAAATTTGGCTATTGTAGAAGCAAAGAGAACGTCAAAATTAAGGACCCGTGACCTTGAGTTCACTGAAGTTCTTGCAATTTAAGGCTATTTTCTCTACAAGATAAGGGAGATTTGCTATACTAGGCATTGTCAGGGATTCAAGACATCTCCATGTATGAATGGCCTTGCAAATTACATCCTTCTTTATTCTGTTCCAAGCTGGCATAACAAGTCGCCTCAGCTAGGGGCACCTGCAGACAACAATATATAGTGGGTTATCTCCCAATTCATTGTGTGAAAAAGAAAAATCAAAGATGATAATCACTGCTATCAAAGGCAATGCCAAAGACTCAGTCAATAAACAACGAGAATAAAAAAAATTACCTTTCAGCATGGTTTTAAACAGAAACATAAAAAAATTACCTTTCATCAATATAAGTAAATTATTCATCCTCTACATACAAATTGAAGTGAAAAATCAAGGTTCTTATGTATCCTCAGTTGAGACTCAATGAAATCTTCAACAAACGAGTCAATGTCTTATCAGAAACTCATCCATGTAAACATATGGCTCTAATGGGATTTTGATGAAATTTGATCTCAACATTGACAAATCAAGAGTTTTCCAAAGCAGAGGATCGCAGCAAGTTGAATGCCATGAATTACAAACGTGAGCAATCCCTGAAGTCAACTGCAAGACATCAAAAGACAGGAAGATTTTCACCAATGTGTCAGTGTCTAGGTCCTCCCATCTTCTTAAAGTAAAGGCACCCTCTTCCATTTCACTAGTTGCCCAATTATCTCATAGAAGTTCCAAAGCATCAGCACACCTGCATAAGATATCCACATAATTCATGTAGAATGCATAAAATATCATTCAATACATTAATTTATATGAATTTAAAAAGATTCATACTAATCAAATGTATCAAATACTTAATATACCTATGTAGAGATATAGATGAATGCAAACCGTTTAAATTTAAGATAAATTAATACTTAACATTAAATGATTAAGACCAAAAAAGTTTATATTCATTGAATAGAATAATAAATTTTTCTCGGTAGAAACAACAATGAAACAACGAAGGATATCTGATATATATAACAAAATCAAATAATTAATGTTCAACAAAATAAAAATACCATCATTAATTTAACAAAATACTAAAAATGAAATTCAAATAACAATACTGACTTTCATTAATAATTAACATGATATTATCTACCAAATCAAAACACACAAAAAACTGTTCGCTATCCAGTATCCCCACAAAAATTATATAAACCACTAAGACCGTAATAACATCATAATATCCGTATACTCACACACACACACACACACACACACACACACACACACACACACACAAAAGGCCATGAAAACACCATGATTCCTTGCAAAAGAACGAAAACACAACC
The DNA here is from genome assembly GCF_008641045.1 of Pistacia vera. NCBI lineage: Eukaryota > Viridiplantae > Streptophyta > Magnoliopsida > Sapindales > Anacardiaceae > Pistacia > Pistacia vera. The sequence goes on along the minus strand of NW_022196290.1, from coordinate 670,526 downwards.
CACAAATCTATTACAATTACCATCACAAATTCTGTAACGAATCATTGCAAAAGCAACTCAGAATAACAACACCACTCTTCAAGCAATATGGTTGACGTAAGTTTTACTAATATCATCATATTTCGTTAATCTGTTGATTTCATTGTTTTGTTAATCATACAGAAAACCATATTTCGACTCCCAACAATTGAAACGGATTATGCCAAATCACTCGTGTCTTTAGTTCTTAACAGTTTTCTAATACTTAAAAACCAAAATACATGTTAGAATCAATATTTAACTGAACCATATTTTTCACACCTTTTTATTGTTAATTTCTTGATCATACAGGTAATGATATTATGATTAACAACTATTGAAACCATTATTTACACTTTTTTTTTTTAATTATTGTGGATCTTGTATTTGAAAAACACTTTTTTTTTTTTTTAATTGTTGTGGATCTTGTGTTTGAAAACCATTATTTACCTTACAATTTACAGGTACAAATCTCTAAATGAACAAACAAACATAAAGAAAGTCTTACATAGAAGAAACATCTTCAAACAATGACACAAACTATCAGCAATAACAATGATAGGCCTTTCAATTCTGAAGATCCTTGCAGAAGCAAAAAATAAAAATGTTTCGCTACTACTTGGAACACATTTGTTCTTCGTGGAACATGATAGAAATAGAGGATTACAACTACTCATTGTAGCTTGCAAACAAAATGATTAGCAAGCAATGTATCAAACCACCGTTGCTCTAATCACTATGCATGATAGTAGAGGTATAAAAATTCTGATGAAATTAGTGGAACTAACCAATCAATTCCACAAACTGAAAAATTGCAGGGAGGTATTCAAGTCCATGACTCCAACCATGACAATTCTTATTAAAAGGAGAATATTTCGGACTTGTGACAAAGAGAATCAAAATCGTATACATTGGGACAGATCAACGTCGCCAGAAAATATCACGTGTCGAAGATGTAACGTAGATTACCATATAGTATGTATGAAATATAATTTTTAGTAAGTTCCTTATATGATTTATTACACATGTAAAAATTTAAATGCTTTTTAATTTATTTTGAAAATAGAAGTTAAAACTCATTGGATTGTCTACACATGTTTGACAAACATCAATCTAAATATATTATAATACAAATTAACAAAATCTATAAATAAGCATTCCTATCACACATCAAAAAAAACTTCCATTCTATTACCAGCCAAATTAAATCCCACGCCAAACGATAACATTCATTTGGAGCATGGTTGTCGAACCATTTTTTACTCTCCAACCAATATATTATAATATCATCATGACGTTTCTGACTTGAATACTTAACAAAAATATTTATTATGATTTTTTTTTGGATGTTGTACAAATGGTTTGCTACTGTTTCGTATCCTCTTATCCAAAAAGTTATTAATGTTTTTTTCAATCAACGTGTTTACTTATTATGAGACATCCATTCGTTTTCCCAAAGCACCTTCTGTATTCTCAAAAAACAAATAAATAATTTACATAATAATTGTTGATATTTTTGTCAAACTTATGTTATGGTGACACATTTTGCCAAGTGGTGTTTTCTCTTTGTTGTCTTGCCCATCAAGTTTATTTTGATTCATGATATTCTTGTGTGACCTAACTTTACATGTGTCACAATTTCCTTATATGGTCCTAAAAGGTTGTAAGGCCTTGTGTGTGGTCCCCCAAGAAAGAGAAAATATATGTTTGTGGTCCAACAAAAAGTTGGGATTCTTTTTGTCCTCCACATGTTCAACTATGCCAGGCTTATGCCTTTTGCTTTTTCATTTCGTGTGTGCGCACACTTTTCTGCTGTGCTAACATCACATGTCTAACTCGTTTTTCACAAGTCGCGTTTTTATCTTCGTCAGGTGACCTACAGGTGGCCCAATATCCTCTTGTGGTCCAGCGAAATAAGCTTTTTCCTTTTTTGGTTGTGGTCCCAAAAGATAGATGCAATCTTTTCCATTTTTGGACCAATATATATCACCCCTTGTTTGTTGACTTGGCAAGAATTGGGGAGCACAAAATTGGTCTATATCTTCTTCATTCTTGCTCATTTGTGAACTAACCTTTATGTTTGTTTTTGCCTTGTGCTCTGAAACTTTCAGAGAGTTTTTTCCTTAAAGGTTCCCCATATGTTTTTGTGCTAAACACTTATCATCCTTCATCTTTGTTGAGCTAAAAGGAAGTTCATCTTCTTCCTTGTTTGTTTTTCTTTTTGAACCTGAATATCTATTTCGTTGGTGCTTTGAACTATTCAGAGAGTTGTTCTTGGTTAGGTTTTTTATATGGTTTTGTGTTAGAAACTTTTTTGTTTATCTTCATTGTTGAATGGGGGCTGGAACATGGTTCCTTTGCTGATGCTAGAGCATGTCTTTAGCGACTAAAGCTTGGGTGGAGCCAAAGCATTTTCCAGGAGTGAACCTGGTGTGAAGAGATCCGTGGTGCAACAAGACATTAGAGATTCAGAGTGTGGTGCTAAGTGTAAAGTTGAACATGGAGTTCTTTTACGATATCTTAGATCAACTTTAAACTATATCTTGTAATGTTTGTTGATTAGTGGATTTGCTTTGATCTGGACGAGGTCCCATGGATGCAGGCTAAAAGTGGATTTAGCTGAACCATGTATATGTTGGTGTGCTTTACATTTACAGCTTAATTATTATTGATTTGTTGTAAACCTGACTGTGTTAAAACAACTTGGTAAATCATTCCGTTGCATCTTTAAAAATAGGTACCTAAACGTTAAATAGAGTTCACCAATACTAACAATATAAAAGTGATACCAAGACAAATTTAGAGAAGTCATTGACAAGATGTTAAGATAAAATTAATAATTGTACTTATATAACTATTAATATCAATTGTAGACAAATGTTATTAAATAACTCATGCCAGTTGAGAAGACTACCTGAATATTATATGGTCTAATCATACAATTGATTCGATGTCATATTTTCATGCATATACATTTTTACCACCTTTTCCAATCTATTCTTATTATCCTTTCTATTAAACTTGTGTCAATAAGATTTCATTCTTCTTAAACAACCATGTTTATTTATTATAACATCTTTATTCATATTCCATCTGTTTCTTTTGTATTCCTAATTAAACAAAACAAATCTAAATATGTTCTGATGTGAATCAATAAAATTTTAATTAAGAAATTAAGATACTCAATAAAACATAAACAATTAAACAAGACCAATACTGAACCATATAAATATTTTATATTAATTAATATATTATCACATCATCACAACATCTTTGACTTGAACAGTTAACAAAATATTTATTACCGTTTCCTTTAAAACTGTGCCAATAAGATTCATTATTATTAAATCACCATGTTTATTTATTGTTGATCGGTGCATTGTACTATTATGTGATATTTTTAATGTGACATTACTATTAAAAATTAGGATATTAGAATTTGGGTTTAATTATGGGTTAATGTACTTACTTTTTGATTGATGTGTTCGATATTTTGATGATATTTAGTATTGTGATATTTAATGTCGTTCTTAATGTACTGCTTTTGTTAAAGTGTTGATCAAATAAATGATACTGTTTATGCAGATATTTATACGATATTAATAGAATTCATAAAAGCAGATATTTATTTTGATGAAACATGATCCGTTTCCCATTGGTTTAAAAAAATTCATACTAATCAAATGTATCAAATACTTAATATACCTATATAGAAATTTAGATGAATGCGGACCGTTTACATTTAAATTTAGTTAATACTTAACATTAAATGATTAATACAACCATCATTAATTTACAAAACTATTAAAACCATATTCAAATAACAACATTGACTCTCATTAATAATTAACAGAACATTATTTAAGAAGTTGAAACACAAAAAAAAAAAAAAAAAAAAAAAAAATTGTTTGCTACCCCTATGCGAACCATATAAACCATAGATATCATGTTGACAACATAATTTCCATATACTTGCACCCAAAAAACAGCACCAAAACATCACGATTCCTTACAAAAGAACCAAAAAACAACCCACAGGTCTATTACAATTACCATAACAATGAATCATTGTAAAAGTAACCGACAAAGACGACACCATTTTACAAGCAATACAATTAATGTAAGTTTTACTAAAACCATCGTATTTCATTAATCTATTGATTTCATTATTTTCTTAGTCATACAGAAAATGATATTATACAAAATGGTTAAGCATACAACTAATAACAATATGATAGTGGTTTGTTCCATAGGAGTCTTATAACGATAATGGTTAACCATACAAATGATTGTCCTGAACCATGTGCATCTTTAGTTGTTAATAGTTTTCTAATACACAAAAACAAAATGCATTTTAGAATCCATATTTAACTATCATATTTGGCACACTTATTTATTCTTAACTGCTTAATCATACAGGTAATGGTATTGTGATTCTCGATTATAGATTTTTTTTGTTAATTATTACGAATCTTGTGCTTCGAAACCATTATTTACTATACAATTTATAGGTGCAAATCTCTAAACAAACTAGCAAACATAAAACAAATATTACAAAGAAGGGACATTTTGAAATAACAACACAAACTGCCAACAATAACAACAGCGGGACTTTCAATTCTAAAGACACTTTTAGAAGCAGAAAATAAACAAGCTTTGCTACTGCTTGGAACACATTTGTTCTTCATCGAACATGATACACATATGGGATTACAACTACTGATTGCAGTTTGCCAAAAATATAACATGAAAGCTGCTAGAGTTGTTGAACTCTATTTCACATTTAGGTACCCATTTTAAAGTATAGGGGAATATTTGCCAAGTAGATTATGCAATTCCAATTTGAACACATCAAACATAAGTGCAGAAAAATAAAGAACATAGCCATATACATGGTTTGGCTAAATCCACTTTTAGCCTACATCCATAGGACCTTGTCCATAAGCAATCCACTAAGTTAAAAATACATTACAAGATATAGTTCAAAGTTGATCAAAGTTATAGTAAAAAGAACTCCCTGTCCAACTTTACACTTAGCACGACACTCTGAATCCTTAACGTGTAGCAACTCTTTGGATCTTCTTCATGCTGGGAACACACCCGAGAATAGCTTGTAAACCACCAAGCTTCAAGCACTGACGCCACGCACCAGCATCAGCAAAGGAACCACATTCCAAGAGCCATCAATAACGTGTTTGATATGGTGACGTTTTGGCACAAAATAGGGAAATGAACCTTTGAACCTTAAGAGAAAGAATATTCTAAGAATTTCAAAGTACAATGAAATAAAATATCAAAAGGTTAGATTCATACACACAAGAAGGGGTATTATATAATGAAGGATTTCTTCCTCAACAATATAGTGCCAAGTTAGCCAACAAGGGACTGACCAATGTTTGTCCAAATAAGGAAAGTTTTTCTTCTTTTTGGTTTTGACCACAAAGCAAATTGAGAAAAGTACTTTATTCCCTAGGACCACTTAAGGATGTTATGACACATGTAAAAAGGTCCTACAAAGTGAGAGACAAAGATAAACAATATTTTTTTTACTTTTTCAATCATGCAACTCGTGCTGAGTTGCAAATATCTGAATCAAGAGTGACAGCACAAACTGTTGTACACACACACTCTAAACGAAATAAGCCAGGACTCAAGTCTGACAATTAGTGTGCACGCAGAATATTTGTGCACACACACAATTCATAAGTTTGACAAATATGAGTTTTTCGCACAAGCAATATATCACATTGCCGTTGCTCTGCTTACTTTACATGACAATAGAGTTATACAAATTCTAATGAAATTAGTAAAACTATCTAATCATTTCTACAAACTAAAATATTGCAGGGAAGAATTCAAGTCTCTGACTCCAACTGCCACAATTCTCATTAAAAGACAAATATTGAGACTTGCAACAAGGAGAATCAAAATCTGATACACTGGGATAGATCAACATCACCAAAAAATATCACATGTCATAGATGTAACGTGGATTACCAAATAGTCTATATGAAATTTAATTTTTAGTAAGTTTCTTATGTAATTTTCTGCACATGTAACAATTTAAATGCTTTTTAATTTAATATGAAAATAGAAGTTAAAACTCACTCAATTATCTAAGATTGATCCAAATATTTAATAACTTATAAAGAAAAATTGATCACAAAATTACAATGATAAGTAAAATGTAAACAATATTTAATAAAAATATTAAACACCAATGATTATGCGAATCTCAAATAATTAAACATGTTCGACAAACAACAATCTAAATACTATTCCTATAACATATTAAAAAAAAATTCCATTCCATTATTAATTAGATTAAATTGCACACCGAACCACAACATCTTTGGGAAACCCGCCCGCCAAACCATTGTTAACTATTTATTATGCTTTCCTTTAATGCGCTATAAATAGTTTGCTACCGTTTCGTATCCCATTACCTAGTAAGTTGTCAACACTTTTTCTATCAACGTGTTTATTTGTTACTAGATGTCTATTAATTTTTCCGAAGCAACTTTGATATTGTTTGATACAGTACCCCAAAAATTGATTGGGTTGTCATTTTCTCAACTGCTAAACAAACAAGACAATGATCAGAAAATAATCTAAAAAACTTTGAATAAACTGTATAGATAAACATGCGTTTTCAAAATCAATATGAGGATTATCGATGTGAAGGAACCATCGGAATTTTATACTTTGAAAAAAATTCTCACATAAAAGATTAGTTCAAATTTATTCCATCTGCTTATTTCATATTTCTATTTAGATAAAACAAATCAAGATATATTCCAATGTGAAGTAACAAAATTTTAATTACAAGACTAAAATACTGGATAAAACATAAACAATATTTAATATTTTAATAGATATTTAATAACAATATTAGACAAAACTGTTTATAAAAATGTTAAAAAATTAAACATATTCAACAAACATGAATCTAAATATACTATAATCTTAATTAAAAAAAAAAACTATAAATAACAATTTCCATTACATATTTAAAAAACTTTTGTAGCATTATTGATTAAACAAGACCAAAGCCGAACTATATGCATGTTTCATAACCATATTGTCGAACAACAATTAAAAAATTAATAAATATATTATGACATCATCATATCATCTCTGACTTGGATACTTAACAAAATATTTATTGCCCTTCCTTTAAAAATATATCAACAAGATTTTATTATTAGTAAATCACAGTGTTTATTTATTATAATATCTCAACATCGTGTCGAACCATCATTAACTACCTAACTAATATGTTGCACACTTAACTAAATATTTATTACGGTTTTCTTTAATATTGTACAGATAGTCTACTAACATTTCGTATTACCTTATCCAAACAATTATTAACACTTTTTCAATCGACACGTTTATTTATTACCAGTTTTCTGTTCAGATTCCACCTCTTCGCATCCTATTCTCCTATAAATAGTACTTTGACATCAATCTCCCATTTAACTTTCTTCAGATACTCTAAGCTTTAATTGTTCATTTCTTCTCCACAACTTAATTCGAAAATGGTTGACAAAACATCACAACCAAAAGAATTTGTAACGAATATCAACAACGATCTCAACAACAATAATTCTCCACCAAGGCAACCAGAAGGTATGAATGTTCCACATCTTTTGTATCCTAAATTACAAAATGTCAAACAAAACGATAATACATATTTGCAGAAATATAAAAACCATGAAAAAAAAAAACTTTTTTGATATGTCGAGAATTCATCTAATAATTATATTTACATATTCATGTTACCGTTTCCATATATTTATAAAATTTGATTGTATATTGTTTTTGCAATTGGTTTAGACATTTTTCAAGGAATGTTGGAATTGAGAGAAATTTTCAAAAAAGGTGACACCAATCTAGATGATCTACATACTGCTAGAGACGAATTCAGAGAAGTCATTGAGCAGATGTTAGAAATCATGCAATCTGCCATGGATATTATCTATAACATAAACAAAAGAGAGTATGCATATGCACTATAGGAACTAAACAACTATAAGAGAAATAGAAAATAACATCATCTATATCATCCAAACCCACTTCACAGTATGAAAAACTGATGTACTTATTTCTTTTATAATAAAAAGTATTATTCTCTATGTTCAACTTTATCTTGATTTTGATGTTACTCATTAATTGATTGAAAATTGTTCCTTTAATTGACGCATTGCATTTACTGTTTAATGAATCTACTAAAAATTCTCCATCTTGACACATTGGTTTTGATTAAATTCTTCCATCTTCACACATTGGATGAGTATTAATAATAATTATATAACTACATTACACAGGCATTCCAAAAATCTAACCATTTTAAATGAAAACGTATAAAGATGGAAGTTAGTCTTTTCATATTCTGTTTTGTAGTTCTACAATTATTAACTCATGAATTAATTGAGTTATCATGTTCTCAACTGTAAAACAAACAAAGTCTTTGAATGAACTGTGTGAACATACGTTTGTTTTCAAGCCTTGGTTGGGGATTACTGATTTTAAAGAAATATATGAATCCTATATTGTGAGAAAAAAATTGACCAGTCAATGTCAAACTTGAAAAGGAATATAACTTATAGAAATTGCGAAAGCTCAATATAAATTTTAAGTTTAAATAATTGATCTTGATAATATTAATAGTTATAAAAGTACAATTATTAATTTTATCTTAACACAACTCTATACATATATAGAATTTAAATTTACTCTAAAACTTGTATAATTTAACAATTATCATATCTTAATCTAATTACTTTATTCTGTTAGAATAAATTTGTTTACAACCTATTTAAAAAACATTAAATAAACATACCCGCGCAACGCGTGGGCCCCATGTCTAGTTTCTTGTAAACCAAAGTAATATCCATGTATCTTTGATGTGTAATCTTTTTTAATTCATTGAAATCTAAAATACATAAATTAAAGTTAATTTACTAACATGTTAGTACACTATATTTTTCAAAAGGGATATTAATAAAATTAATCAAATTTTTGGGGTGTTAAAAAAAATTAATCACATTTCCAAACCCTAAACTATATGAACTAACAATTGTCATGATTCAAAAATTAGCCTCATATAAAAGACAACTATCCACTCTTTTTCCCACTTTCTCTATCTTTTTCTTATAATTTGAAATTCAATTATTGAACCGTTTCAAATTCTTGACAAATTGAAACAATAATTTCATCATTAATCTGTTGTTTCTGTAAGATTAAAGTAAAAAAAATTGAAGGTTTGGTTTGGAAAACATGGGTATTTTGGTCAAAGCACCTTCTTCTATGTTATTTGATACTAACACTTTTTCTTTTTCTTCTTCTACTTTAAATTTAATTTGGTCTCTGGGTGAGTCTAGTTCATTAATCTTGAATAATCATGTATCTTCTCACAAAGATTGTGCCTTAAATTCTGCTTCTTCGCTAGAAAAATCACCAATTTCAGCTCATTCACCAGTTGCTTCTTTTTCTTCACATTTAAATTCTTCTACTTCCTTTTCTTCTAGGAATACTTTTTCTTCTGACAATACACCTTTATCAATAGATGAGAGTGTGTTATTATTAAATACATTCATTTTCATATTGATATATCTATCCCTCTATCACAAGATCAATCTATGCTTTCTCAGCAAGTTATGATATTCAACAACATCCTATGAAGACTAGATCACACACTCAACAATCTATTTCTAAAGCTCGTTTGGTTTTCTCAACTGAAGTATAATAGCCTGAATCAGTGTTAGAAGCTCTTTTATCTCCCCATTGGCTAGAAGCTAAGAAAGATGAATTTTTAGCCTTGCACAAGAATCACACATGGATTCTTGTACCTAAAACTACATAAGCGAATCTTATAGGTTACAAGTGGGTGTACAGAGTGAAAGAAAATAGACACTTGATCTGGATTATGCTGAGACATTTAGCGCAGTTATAAAATTAGCTACAGTTAGAATAATGCTTACTTGGATATCCAACAATTGGATGTTAACAATGCTTTATTGAATGGTGATCTTCAAGAAGCAGTATATATGATACAACTAGAAAGATTTGTTGATTCTAATCAACTTACATGTGTCTACAGGCTTGTGAAAGCACTTTATGGTTTTAAACAGGCTCCATGAGCCTGGTATGAGAAACTCAAACACATTTTACTTGTGTGGTGATGTGGCATTTGTTTTGTGCCTACGTGGAAGTCAGCCTTGAATATGTTTGGTCAAGGCCATTTTTGAGAAAGGCAGGGACTTTTCTAGGATTTCCCAATTGGGATATTTGTTAGATCTAATTGCTTCTCCCCATTTTTTGTTCTTTTACGATTATTCCCTCTTGGTTACAAAGAGAGAAAGGTTGTTATAAAAATGGTTAAGTTGGAGCTTTGAAGATCGGTGGATGGGATCAAACGGTGATGGTGAGTCTAGTTTGTTATTCCTTTTTTTTCCTTTCTTTGTGTATAAATGGTTGTTGATGTTTTGGCTTTTTAATGTATAAGAGGTGAAGAACATCTGGGTTATTTCAGGTGTATTACAAAGGGGTTTTCTTGGGGATCTTCATGTAAAGAGAGAGTTATAAACTCTATAAGAGTTTCTTTCTCCATAGTGAATTTTTCTCTACTGCCCTGAAGAGTGGATGTAGGTAATCAATTGATTACCGAACCATTATAATTCTATGTGTGTTCTTTACTTTCTCTATTTTTCTCTTTGTGCTCTTTTGATTACTCATAATTAATTGTTTATGTTCTTGCTAAACTAGAAACCTAAGAATCTGATTTACTCTAATTCGATCAGTCTTGAGTCCTACAAGTGGTATCAGAGCTAGATTAAGTCTGGGTGTTGGGGATTGATCATGTTTGGTACTATCTAGGGCTTAATCTTTATGGGTTTCATGATTTAGGGTTTTCTAGGTCTTGAATTTTGGGGTTTTTAATCTCTTAGTAGCTGTGAGGTTTGTAAGCCTAGATATGTCTAAGTTTGAAATAGAGAATTTCACAGGAGACAATGATTATGGGTCATGGAAGATGAAGATGAGGGCTGTTCCAGTTAAGGATGGGTTGTCAACTACCTTAAAGGGTGAGGATAGCTTACCAGAGTCTTTGAGTGAGAAGGAGAAGAAAGATCTGCTAGATAAAGCTTATAGTACCCTAATTCTAGGTCTGGGGGACAAAGTTATGAGAGAAGTGAAGAAGATGACCACACCAACAGGGGTTTGGGAAAAGCTAGCTCTTTGTATCTGTCAAAGTCTTCTCCTAATATGCTAGTTTTAAAACAAAAGTTTTTTGTTTTAAAATGGATGAAAATAAGTCATTAGGAGAAAATATGAATGATTTCATGAAATTGGTGCAAGATTTAGAAGGTCTAAGTGTCAAGGTTGAGGATGAGGATCAAGCTGTTATACTCATTAACTCATTACCCAAGATGTATGCTAATTTTGTTGATACCCTTAAGTATGGTAGACAGACCTTTAAACTAGATGAAGTGGTAGTAGCCATTACTGCCAAAGATGCTGAGTTTAGGAAAGATGGTAAGTTAGATGGTGAAGGGCTTAATGTAAGGGGCAGATCTAAAAAGAAAGTGTTTAAGAAAGGTCACTTTAGGGGTAGGTCTAAGTCAAAATCCAAGTTTGTGAGGAGGTGTTTCTACTATTATAAAGAAGGGCATTTCAAAAGAGACTGTCCAGATATGAAAAAGAAACTAGGAGAAAAAGAGGCTAGTGGAAGTGTAGATGTAGCCTCTAATGGATATGAAAGTTCTAATGTTCTGGTTGCTTTAGATAGGGAAACTGATTCTGATTGGATTTTAGATTCTAGGTGTACTTTTCACATGACTCCAAATAGGAGTTTTCTAATGAACTTTAAGAAATTAGAATTTAGGAAAGTTTTGATGGGTAATAATGTTGTGTGTAATGTCTTAGGCATTGGAGATGTTAGGTTAAGCTTACATGATGGCAGTTCTAAGTTACTCACAGAGGTCAAGTTTATACTTGAGTTAAAAAGGAATCTAATTTCCTTAGGAAGTCTAGATTCTAATGGGTTTAGTTGTAAGGCTTAAGGTGGAGTCCTTAAGGTCACAAAAGGGTCCCTAGTAGTAATGCAAGGAGAAAGGGAAAATGGGTTGTATGTTCTAAATGCGAAAAATGGGTTGTATGTTCTAAATGGTTCAGCCATCACTAGAACAGTAGTTGTGTCATCACAGAAACCAAATAAGACTTCTTTGTGGCATAGGAGGCTAGGGCATGTTAGCGAGAAAGGTTTAGTTGAGCTAAGTAAGCAAAAGGTGTTAGGAGGAGACAAAATAGAGAGACCGTCCTTTTGTGATCATTGTGTTTATGGGAAAATGAGCAGAATTAGGTTTAATATTGGGAAGCATTATTCTAAGTCTGTTCTTGAGTACATTCATTCTGATGTATGGAGGCCAACTAAATATCCTTCTTTGGGGGGCTGTAGATTCTTCATTAGCATTATAGATGACTTTTTTAGAAGGGTTTGGATATATTTTTTGAAGAATAAAGGGGAAGCCTTTAGAAAATTCAAAGAATGGAAGATCGTGTTTGAGAACCAAATGGGGAAGAAGATTAGAAAACTAAGAACAGATAATGGGCTGGAATTTGTTAATAAAGAGTTTGATAAATTGTGTAGAGATAATGGAATTATGAGGCATACGATAGTGAGGTATACACCTCAAAAAAATGGCCTAGCAGAAAGAATGAATAGGACTATCTTAAAGAAGGTGAGAATCTATTATCTTGTGCCAAACTCCCCACCAAATTCTGGGCAGAGGTTGCCCACACAATAGTTTTTCTAATCAATAGAATACCCTCTTCAGCCATTGATTTCAAAACACCTATAGAGAAATGGTTTGGACATCTTGCCAATTATAGTTACCTAAGAGTTTTTGGCTGTACTGTGTTTGTGCATGAAAAATCTGACAAATTACAACCAAAGGCTATTAGGTGTGTTTTTCTTATTTATCTTGATGGGGTTAAAGGGTATAAATGTTTGGATATTGTGAGGAAAAGGTGTATAGTCCGTAGGGATGTCAAGTTTAGGTGGGTTGAGTGAGAAAGGGAGTGAATCAAAGGGAAAACAGAGGTGATTAATCTGGACTTAGGTAGTGAAGCTCCTATTGTTAATCATGATAGTCTACAGTCAGATTATGAACAAGGAATTTCTCAACCACGAGAGGAGGAACCTGGTTTAGAAGATAGTGATGATGAACAAGTCTATGATGATGATAATGAACTACAAAACTATCAGCTAGCTAGAGATAGAGAAATGAGGCAAATTAGACCGCCTAGGAGACACTCACATGCTGATATGATAGCATTTGCTCTTCAAATTGCTGAAGAAGTTGAAGAGGAGTCTAAAACAGTTAGGGAAGCTATGGAAAGTAGAGATTCTAGGCAGTGGAAACTAGCCATGCAAGAAGAGTATGATTCTTTGATGAAGAATAAGACCTGGATCCTTATAAACAAGCCTGAGGGTAGTAGGGTTGTCAAGTACAAATAGGTTTTCAAAAGAAAAGAGGGAATACCAGAGGTAGAAGCACATAGGTTTAAAGCTAGATCAGTAGCAAAGGGTTTCACACAGGTTGAGGGAGTTGATTACGATGAAATTTTTTCACCAGTTGTGAGACATACAACTATTAGAGTGCTTTTGTCTTTGGTGGCTTAGTTTGAATTAGAGTTAGAGTAGTTAGATGTCAAAGTAGCCTTCTTAAATGGTGATTTAGAAGAGAAGATTTTGATGGAGCAACCTGAAATGTTTAAAAAGGGGTCTAAAAACCAAGTATGTTTTTTGAAGAAATCTTTATATGGCTTAAAACAATCCCCTAGGCAATGGTATAGGAAGTTTGATAGTTTTATGATGAATGCTGGTTTTGTTAGAAGTAGTTTTGATGGCTGTTTTTACTTCAAATGCTTGTATGGTGATTGTTATATTTATCTAGCCTTGTATGTTGATGATATGCTTTTAGCTTGTAGAGATTCTTCTAAAATTGCTAGATCTAAAGGTGAAATTAATAGGCAGTTTGAAATGAAGGATTTGGGACAAGCTAAAAAGATTTTAGGGATGAATATTGAAAGAGATAGGAAAACAGGAAGGCTGATGTTATCTCAAAAGGAATATGCTGAAAAGATTGAAAGGAAAACTCGTCAAAACTCCCATGGGTCAACATATTAATTTGAGTGTAGAACAGTGTCTAGAATCTGAAGAAGAGAAAAGAGAAATGGCTAGTATTCCTTATGTAAATGCAATAGGTAGTTTGATGTACCTAATGGTCTATACAAGACTTGATTTGGCATTTGCAGTTAGTTATGTGAGCAAGTTTATGAGTAATCTTGGAAAAAGTCATTAGGAAGCTGTGAAATGGATACTTAGGTATGTCAAGGGATCAATTTCAACTGGTATTGTTTATAGCAGAGGGCAGAATCAAATTAATTTCATTGTAGGGTGTGTTGATGCAACTATGCAAGGAATTTAGACAATATGAAATCTATGATTGGTTTTGTTTTCTCTTTGTGGGATAACTTGGTCTGTTGGAAAGCAAATTTGCAAGCTATTGTGACTTTATCAACTACCGAAGCAGAATATGTTGCAATTACAAAGGTAGCAAAAGAATAAAGCTGGCTTAGGGGAATGCTTAGTGAAATGGGATTCAATCAGCAGCAAGTTCCAATCAAGAGTGATAGCTAGAGTGCTATCTTTTTATGTAAGAACGAAGTCTTTCGCGAAAGATCAAAACACATTGATGTAAGGCTACATTTCATCAGGAATATGGTAGAAGACAAAGTCATTAAGGTGGAGAAAATTCCAAGAAAGGAGAACCTAGCAAACATGTTTACGAAAGTTGTCACTTTGGACAAGCTAAGGCTCTTCAAGAGCCTACTGCACATTGAACAGAGTTGAAGTTATGTTCCAGGGTAGTGAGGAATGGCAAAAGTAGATGCCAAGATGGAGATTTGTGGTGATGTAGCATCTGTTTTGTGCCTACATGGAAGTCAGCCTTGAATATGTTTGGTCAAGGCCATTTTTTAGAAAGGCTGGGACTTTTCTGGGATTTCCCAATTGGGATATTTGTTAGATCTAATTGCTTCTCCCCATTTTTTGTTCTTTCACAATTATTCCCTCTTGGTTACAGAGAGAGAAAGGTTGTTACAAAAATGGTTGAGTTGGAGCTTTGAAGATATCTGGATGGAATCAAACGGTGATGGTGAGTCTAGTTTGTTATTCCTTTTTTCCTTTCTTTGTGTATAAATGGTTGTTGATGTTTTGGCTTTTTAATGTATGAGATTTGAAGAACATATAGGTTATTTCTCGTGTATTACAGAGGGGGTTTCTTAGGGATCTTCATGCGAAGAGAGAGCTATAAACTCTGTAAGGTTTTCTTTCTCCATAGTGAATTTTTCGCTACTGCCCTGAAGAGTAGATGTAGGTAATCAATTGATTACCGAACCACCATAATTTTGTGTGTGTTCTTTACTTTCTCTATTTTTCTCTTTGTGCTCTTTTGATTATTCATAATTCATTGTTTATGTTCTTGATAAACTAGAAACCTAGGAATCTGATTTACTCTAATTCGATTAGTCTTGAGTCCTACAACTTGCTTGGGGATTTAGCAATTCAGTTGTAGATTCAATTTTATTTTATTAAGCTTCATCAGAATAAAAATAATCAATTCTCCTTAAAGACTCTGGGAGGTCTTAATTACTTTTTGAGTATAAAGCATTGGCTTAAGCTACTGCTGAAGTGTAATGACTTCTTTAATTACTTAAAGAGCTTAATGTTAAGTTGATCTCTACAACACTTATACTCTGGTGTGATCATGTTAGTGTTGTGGCTATGGCTTCAAATCTTGTGCAACATGCTCGTATAGAGCATATTGAAGTTGGTATACATTTTATCAGAGAAAAGATTGCAAGCAAGGAGTAAGAAGTTCAATTTCTGTCTTCAGTCATCAATTAGCTGATGTTTTTACTAAACCCTTATTAGTTACACAATTTGAAGTTTTCTTTTGTTGACGTCAAAGGAGCATTGACTGTGTTGTCTGGTGCTAAAGATAACTGAGTGTCTAGAATGGGAACTAATGTAAGAGGAGTCTCTACGTTGTTTTGGATCATATAAAAGGTACCCCTGCTTCAGCATTGGATATCCCATAAAGATGCATTTGGTGGCCCTTGGATCAAATTGTTCATGTGGACCGATTGTGGTGGAATAGCAACGACATCCAAAAACCAGCAAGTGGGAGTTGTCAGGTTTTCTCCCAAAAAGTAGCTCATAAGGTGTTTTTACTCCAAGGACCTATGTAGGCATACGATTGCTAACTAAGTAGCAGTAATCACACAATCTCCCCAAAAGGTTATGGGTATATAGGCTTGGTGTTTAAGGGCTCGGGCTACTTCTAGGAGGTGACAATGTTTACGTTCTACAACTACATTTTGTTGTGGAGTGTAGGTGCAGGAGCTCTCCTAAAGAATCCCATTGGTAAGAAATAGAAAGGAACACTGATGATTGAAAAAATCTAAGGCATTATAATTACGGACTCGTTGAACCCTTTTGTGAAATTGGGTTTGAACCATGGATAAAAAATTTTGAATATAGGAAAAGGATTGAGATTTTGAGTGCATAAGAAATACCCAGGTTCCCCGAGAGAAGTCATCAACTATTGTGAGGAAATACCTTGATCCATCATGATTAGGAATATGATGGGGTCCCCAAATATCAATGTAAATCAAGGTGAATGGGGTGTTTGTGGAGGAAGTGCTAATAAGGAATTTGACCCTAGCTTGCTTTGCAAAAGGGCAAATTGGACAATTAGGAATAGGGATGGAGGCACTGTGACCCAATCTTTGATGAAAAATAAAGGAGTTTGTATTAATATTTGTATTACAAAGGTATTGTTTATGTTGTGTAATACAAGGAATAAACTCCTTATTTTTTATAGGAAAATCAAAAAAGGGCTCCAAGTAGTATAGGCCATGATGAGCTTTACCCAGGCCTATCAGTCTCCCAATCGAAGGGTTCTGAAAGAGGCACATATTAGGAAGGAACTGCAATGTGCAATTATTATCGACACATAGTTTAGATACCGAAATGAGGTTAAAGTTGAAGGTAGGGACTAGAAAGACATTTTTAAGGATCAATTTTTCTCCTAGGAGGATAGTAACGACACGTGTGGTTGGGGTATTATTACCATTTGGCATGCAGACAGATATTGGAAATTTAGGTTATGTGTGTGTAGTGAAAAACCTATGGTGGTAGACAATGTGATCACTGGCACCAGAGTCAATTATCCAAACATCTTTTGAAATTGAATTATTAAAGACAAATGATATACCTGCATAAGTAGTGGAAGAATTCATGGATTGGGATTCATTCAGCATCTGGAGTAGTTGGGTGATTTGTTCAGGACTGATCAGTGGCATCGTGGTGTCATTTCCTTGATTTGTTGTCACATTATTTGCCGTTGAATTTCTAGATTTGTCCTTAGGGCGGCCATGTAATTTCCAACGATTCTCAAGGTTGTGATTGCGCCGCTTGCAATATTCACAATATAGCTTGTTTTTACCTAATCTGCCTGATCCAGAGTCGTTGGATGTGTCTTGAAACTACCCATATTTAGAACTGTTGGATGAGAATAACTGGTTGATCTATTGTGGAGCGTTGGATGGTTTGACTTGATTTGAGCCGTTGATGGAATTATATAAATTCCCATTGTTCTCATTTCCAAGGAACCCTAGCCGCCTTTGTTCCCCTTTATTTTTCTCACCTTTCACAATCTCCGATTTCACAACTCGACCATTTCTATTTGCAGCAAAGGCAGTGGAATCACCAAGGCAGGGTGCTTCCACAGTGACCAAACGCTAATGCTAATCTTGAAAGGAGAGTTGATAGAGGCGGCGAAGCGTCGACGGTGTCGATTTTCTGAGCATTTGTGTTAGGAATGGGGTGAAAATCTCATTTAGCCCCATCAGAAAATGGATTACTCAATCCTTTTCTTTGATTTTCTGAAATTGAAGTAAGGTTTCAGGTGGTCCCTTTAATGGATCCTCAACGGCGTCGAGTTCGTTCCACAATGATGAGAATCGGTTGAAATAACTCGTTACCGATTGCTTGTGTTGTTTTGCTTCAACAAGATTCTGTCGAATAGTGTAGAATTTGGCTAGATTGAGTTGGCCATACTTCTCTTTGATGTTGACCCACATTTGTTCGACAATCTCTCTCGGTGGGAGTCTGGCGGCAACATCCTGTGTCAAGGAGTTGCTAAACCAAGATCGGACAAGAGTGTTACTTTTGATCCATTGTTTTTTGGGTGTGGATCATCGGGTGGCGGCACTGTTTCATCAAGGAAACCATCTTTATCCTTTATGATTAGAGCCTGGCGAAAATCTCGTGATCGACCAAACAACATAGTTTTCTGATCTAGTGAGGGGTTGCTTGACCAGAACGAGATTTGGTCCGTCTAACGGCGGCGTGTATAAAATGTCGTCGAGTTCCAGCTGCCATTGAGGGGTGGAGATGAGTTGGAAGGGAAACTAGAAAGGTTGACCCAATCCAGTTTGAGGATTGGTAAACCTGCCGTTGATCCATGATTTGGGTTGGGTTGAATATTTGGGTTTGGTTGAGTGGGTTATAGGCCAGGTGGTTGTGAATTCGGTTGAGGATTGGGTTGTGGGCCTGTTTGAGTGGGCTATGGATTTGGTTGAGGGTTGGGATGTGGGCCTGTTTGGGTGGGTTGAGTGTTTGGTTGAGTGGGAATCATTTTGTTGTTTTAAGAAAATCTGGAATTTCACTAATTCAAGTGCCTTCTTTTTGCAGGTGAAAAACCTGGAGGCTTGAGAGGATGTAGGCAAGGAGAAAAAGGGCAGAAGCTTGATTAAGCAACCTACTTTGATACCACGTCAGAAAGTGGCAAGAGAGGCAACTAAGCTGCCAAAGAATGCCGAGAGAGAAAGAAGATTTTGAGAAGAAAAGTGTATTCGATATATTTTGTTTGTACAGATTTGCATCTATTTATATAGAAAAAGTAAAGTACGTAAGGAAAGTAATCAATTACTTGATTCCAACAGTAATGTAATAATTCTGTCAATTAGGGAGTAGAATTAGTCTTGTAATAGCTCTCAATCACTGTAATTGAGCTCAACCATACTCTATGATAAATGCTAATAATCTTCACATGTCAACAATAACTATTCATCTCGAGTTTTTCTTTCTTTGTTATCTTCCGTTTTGGGTAATCAGATGAAATTTTGCTTGTAAAAAAGTTCGTTTCTCATAATAAAAAATACTCATTATCAGCTAAAATTGAAGGCGAACTGAGAAAAATAAATAACTCCAAAAAACAACAAACCATATTATAACAATTAAGTTAACAAAATAGGACAATGGCAGGGGCCCTCTTAAAATACCCAAGAATGGATCAAAAATAGGCCCAGCTCACAAGTAATGGGCCTCATGGAGAGTTGGGGTTGGAATTATTTATTGGGTGCGTTTCGCGGAGGTCCCTAAGTTGAATGTACATAGCATCAATGAAAGATGTTGTCTCTTGCAGTGGCTCCTCTATAGCTTCTTTCAGCTTCCCAAGCATATTGCAGTATGCTTCCTGTTCATTCAGAAAATCAAAACAATATGTATTTCGTCGTTCTGTGAGTCTATCGATCTAACGATATCATATCACATGTACATTCATTTTAAAAAAAGAAAAGAATAAGAATCATACCATGAAACGATCAAGTTCAGAAGAGGGTGGAATGGTAGGTTTGGGAGTAAAAGTAGGTTGATCGTTTGCTGTATTTGTTGTGCCAAACTCTCCAAGTTCACCTAAACCCACCTGCACAAAGGTACCATTCAATTTGCCAACCTAATCTTCAAATCTTAAAAATATGTATACAGGAATCCTCTGAAGCAAATATTCGCATTTCATTCAGAATTCAGATTCTGTTTAGTAGGCTTCAAATAGATTGAAATATTCAATGCCAGAAAATTTAATTGAAATTTTATCTTTTTAGAAGAAGAAAGGAAAATGTCATAATGAAACTGAAAAAGGAAAAACCGGTGACAATATTTTGTCACTGGGGCCTGCTGGTTCAACTGAAAAAGAAAAAAAAATGTAATAATATTTCTGGAGTAGTAGTCATTGACCAAAGTAGAAACATTAACTGCTCTTTTTGTTCAAAGTTAAATTATCACGCTTCATCAGCTATTCAACTCTTTCTCTCTCAAATGCGGAAAATGGAGCATGAAGATGAGATAAAAACAAAAAGAAATACAAAAAAAATTAGCTATGAACTATCCCTTATAAACACACTTCCCCTGCATCAATTATCACATTGTCCTTATAATAATCTAATAAAATTATTTATATATAACATCTCTCCCTTCTAACATGTCGTGACAATTTAAGTTTTGTTCAATATTATGCTGTTATTTTCTTCGATACAAAGCAACCGCTAAAGCAAAATAACTCGTGAAATTAAAACTTTTTATTTATTTATTTATTTTTGGTTAATTGAATGTGGACAACATTGGTCTTTTAAGATCTGTCACTTTTTCTCTATGGTCCATGCAAAGGGACTGTTTATTCTCTCCTGCTCCTATATCAGAAGTTTTGTTTTCTAATTAATCAGTGACCACACACTGGATTTCGACAAATTTTATGCTCATGATTTTATATATATATATATATATATATATATATATAGACATAAACACAAATTTAAGAAAAAAGATTGAATGTAAAAAAAGAAAAGAAAAGAAAAGATCAGTTAATAATGAAACGCGTACCTTCAAACAGTTCAAGTGGGTCTGAATCAAGAGGCCAAACAAAACGTGACTCGAAATACTCTTCTTCAAAATAACTTCTTCTTCTTCTTCTTCTTCTGCAACAAAACTCACGTCATGAGCATTATTCTCACTACTTTCACCATTAATCTCTACAGTAGTTTTACTACTTTTCCCTTCCATTTCTCTCTTCTCTCACTTTCTCCACTCAATCAAACAACCACACACACATACCATTTATAGCCACCTTTCTTTGACCTTTTTTTGTGTGTAAATATAGTACAGCTTATCATACTTTTTTTTCACTGTCTTTGGAAGCAAACCAGTAATTATATATTGTGCATGCATGCATGGATTTAAAGGAGATGTGAGTCAGAGATTACCAGAGACGAAGAATTGCTTTTTCTGCCGCTTCTTTTCTGCCTGAAAACAACTTGCCATGGGGATTTTTTCCCTCGATTATTGGAGCATGCATTAAATATTTGTAGTTGCAATTATATATCGTATCTTATAAAAAAAAAAAAGAAAATTAACCAAAAAAAGAAAATTAATAACAAACTTCGATTCACTGTTCATAAATGTACCTTTCTATGTTGTTCTATCATTGTTTCTGAAATTTATTAAATATATAATAAATATCATTTGCCTTTTCATTCATATTAATAGCTGCAATTATTTTTAAAATTTTTTAAATATATAATAAATTCAAAATAAAGGTAGTTAATACCATAATGAGTAATACTACATGGACAAACACTTCTCATAGATCCTGCTTGTCCAACAATGAGTCTCTCTAACCGAACCAATTACGAGTTACCACATAGGTTAATGAAAAGTGTTAGTGAGAAATGTTTGTAAAGTTAGTATTATTGTATCATAATAGTTTCCAAATATCGTGTGTACACGTTAATGAATATTGTGTATGTGTTTTTCTCTTTTTTTGAAAATACTAAAAATTATTGAAAAAAGAAAAATTTAAAACATGATGTGTTTGTCAAAAAATTATATTTGAAAATAAAAAAAATGAAATGCATAAATTAATAAATTAATAAAATATATATAAAAAATTTCACTTACACATGTAAGAATTATTCACCAAATGTGAATATAAATCGATGCATTAAAATCATAAAGATTGAATTACATAATCAATATAATATCAATGTATTCAAATCTTAATAACCCACATATTAGTTTATAAAATACTGAATTTATAATAAAGGGTTATAGATAAACTTGTTTGTGCCATGAGCGTAAGTTTTCCTTTTCAATAATGTAAACTAAATGATAACTTTCAAAATGAGTTTCAGTTATCTTATAGCATTTGGAAAAAGGGACTTAGCCAATTTAATAATAGTTTATTTGACCCTTCCATTAAAGGCCCAATAAACCCTAAGGCCCCTACTTTGTTGTCAATCCAGATTAATCAAATGAAGTGTAATAGGCTAAACTTTAAGATGATCACATTAAACCCATTAGTATATAAGTGGATTATCAATTTACCCACTTTTAATCAAAACTAGCATATAATTAATGTTAGCCCACAATTAAGAAATTTTTCTAACAGCACACCCAATAGAAAACCATTTCAAGTTACTATTTATTTTGTTCGTTTCGAAGAGCTTGTCTTAAATATGTTAATAGTTGGTTTCTGTTAGCAATTCAGTGTTAAAAGACTTTGATTTGAAATAAAAGTTTTTGTTTAAAGGAAGAAGATAATATATATATATATAATTTTTTATTCAAATATCAATTATATATATAAAATAACACCCACAATCTCTCTCATTTTCTTTATTTTCGTTGTTTTTGCTACTAGAATTAGAAGGAGAACATTAACAAACATATATTTTACTCATTTTTACACAAAAGAAAAAAAAAATGGTAGGATAAAAACGTAAACGAATGTAGCCTAATTCAAGTCTCGATACAATTACGATTACAATTTTATTTCATAAAGTGAGAACCTGTGTACATAGTATTACATTTTAAAACCATTGGAATAATCTTACTTACCTTAAACCTCAAAGTTATTATATTTTAAATCCTTAATTTCTTTTAAGCGCCAATGTGCTTTCATATTTATTTCAAAAACAAATAAGCTAACTTTATGTATAATGTCTAACAATTATTCTCATGCCTAAAATTGTAAGAGTATTAAGTATATATTTTAAACGTCAAATAGAATGGGCCAAAGAGCCCATTAATGGTATGTTTATTTCTCGGGTTTGGATAACATTAACCAGAAGGACAATACAATTTATCAGTTAATTAACGTTGGGCTAAGTTTTACATTGAATTGGACAACATTAAAAGATGTATAAGACATCAGTAAATCAAACAAACGCAGACCACAGCCACCATACAGCCACCAAAAAGAACAAAAAGACTCGGATCAAAACATGTCATCCCAAACACCAATGCCATGAAACTTGGTCAAAAGCAATATTAAAAGTATAAGAAACTTACATTATCAACTGCCCATTGGCAGCTTTACAAACGAATTCAATGGCAAGACTGAGACTGAATTGTAGAAATTAAAAAATGCAATTGACTGAAATGTCTTTCTACGAGGCCACCGAACTTTGAGTGCAATTATTTGCTAATCTAGTTTTATGCCTAAACAAAGGGATCTATACAAATAAAAAATATGCAGCTGACAAAAGTGTGTTTCTGCGAAGCCAAAAGATTTAGGCTCACTCAGCAGCTTACATGTTGTTGATGTCTAGATCTTTGGTGGTTGTAACTGATCGTCAACGACAGTCATATCTTTAATCTTCATTAAAGATCAAACATAGTTAAATCTGGCCGCTAATGGTTAGATCTGATCGTAGATTTGATCTTTTCTAGATAACTTGAAAATGTCATATCGACGCATGACCGATCAAATACAACCGATTGTGTGTCATTATGGTGACTGACGACATTTAATGGGTGAGTGAGAGTGTTTTCGTTAATTTTCAATGTTTTATTATAAAGATGTTTGGCTAAATTCAATGTTTTAAAACCCAGTTCGTCCAACCGATTTAACCGGTTCAACTAGGAATTGGCCTTCAAACCGGGGAGAGTCACTATAAAAATCGGGGATATGCATTTGCCCGAAATGACCAGCAACCCCGGTCCAACCGGTTTTGTGTCAAAACCGGGTTAATGCATTTCCTCCCTGATAAATAGTAAAACCCTTTCCAATTTTTCAATTTTGCAGTCAATATCTACAATCAAAACTTCAGCCACCTTGTGTGCCAAAATCGTCCACCGTCGGTCGCACTATAGTCGCCGTCTGTCGAGGTTTGTGGTTCATTTCATCTTGATTCACTTCATCTCAGTTCTTACCATGTGTTCATTGTGTTGTCGATTTCAAAATCTTGTATTTTATTGCCGTTGAAGTTGTGTTAATTATGAGAAGTGAGAACTTGAATACACCATATTCTGAAAACTTGAATATAGTTGCTGTGGGTATTAGGAGGATTGATGGGGGTTCGCCATTGGATTTTGATTATGCCTATGATTGAGATTTTCGATGATGATGATGAATTGGAATCGTGGATTGGTGATGTTTGTTTGATGATTGAAATGTGGATAGAGGAGAGGAGAGGAGAGGAGAGTTTGCAATTGGGTGTGAGACTACCAGAGATGTGTTTGCAATGAAGAAATGGATGGTTGTGATTTATTTGGGAGAAAGAGGATGGGATAGGTACAGGGATAGAGATAAGATTATGAGATTCTCTTCTTCACGTTCTTCTATATTTATATTAATATATTAATATTATTTATTATTAATTAGATAATTTGAATATTATTGTATTTTATTTCTATTTATTTTAATTAAAATTCTATTTTAGTCAATTTATTCAGATTACTTTAATATCATTTTTATCATTCAAGTTCCAGAAGTTTGACCTCTCCCTATATATATATATATATATTTTATCAATTTATTTGTCTATAATCTATCTATTGCCTTGTATATTAACAACTAGACATGGGGCGTGCGTTGCGCGGATATGTTTATTTAATGTTTTTGAAATAGATTGTTAACAAATTTATTATAACAGAATAAAATAATTAGATTAAGAAATAATAATTGTTAAATTATACAAGTTTTAGAATAAATATAAATTATATATATATACAGAGTTGTGTTAAGAAAAAATTAATAATCGTACTTTTATAATTATTAATAGCAATTAACATTATCAAATCAATTATTTAAACTTAAAATTTATTTTGAGCTTTTGCAATTTTTGTAAGTTATATTCATTTTCAAGTTTGACATTGACTGGTTAATTTTTTCTCACAGTATATGGTTCATATATTTCTTTAAAATCAGTAATCCCAGCCAAGGTTTGAAAACAAACGTCTG
This sequence comes from Pistacia vera, assembly GCF_008641045.1. Classification (NCBI taxonomy): domain Eukaryota; kingdom Viridiplantae; phylum Streptophyta; class Magnoliopsida; order Sapindales; family Anacardiaceae; genus Pistacia; species Pistacia vera. The sequence continues at coordinate 645,354 of NW_022196290.1, read as the reverse complement.
TTCACATAGTTCATTCAAAAGCTTTGTTTGTTTTACAGTTAAGAACATGATAACTCAATTAATTTCTGGGTCAATAATTGTAGAACTACAAAACTGAATATGAAGAGACTAACTTTCATCTTTATACGTTTTTATTTAAAATGGTTAGATTTTTGGAATGCCTATGTAATGTAGTTATATAATTATTATTAATACTCATCCAATGTGTGAAGATGGAAGAATTAAATCAAAATTAATATGTCAAGATGAAGAATTTTTAGTAGATTCATTAAACAATAAATGCAATACGTCAATTAAAGGAATAATTTTCAATCAATTAATGAGTAACATCAAAATCAAGATAAAGTTGAACATAAAGACTAATACTTTTATTATAAAAGAAATAAGTACATTGAGTTTTTATACTATGAAATAGGTTTGGATGATATATATGGTGTTTATTTTCTATTTCTCTTATAGTTGTCTAGCTCCTATAGTGCATATGTATACTCTCTTTTGTTTATGTTATAGATAATATCCATAGCAGATTGCATGATTTATAACATATGTTCAATGACTTCTCTGAATTCGTCTCTAGCAGTATGTAGATCATCTAGATTGGTGTCAACTTTTTTTGAAAATTTCCCTAAATTGTGGCATTCCCTGAAAAATGTCAAACTAATTGTAGAAACAATATACAATCAAATTTTATAAATATATGGAAACGGTAACATGAATCTGTAAATATAATTATGAGATGAATTCACTACATATAAAAAATTTTATACCCTCTGGTTGCCTTGGTGGAAAATTATTATTGTCAAGGTCATTTCTGATATTCGTTGCAGATTCTTTTGGTTGTGATGCTTTGTTAGCCATTTTCGAATTAAGTTATGGAGAGTAAATGAACAATTAAAGCATGTAGTATCTGAAGAAAGTTAAATGGGTGATTGATGTCAGAGTAATATTTATAGGAGAATAGGACACGAAAAGGTGGAATCTGAACAGACAACTGGTAATAAATAAACATGTCGATCGAAAAAGTGTTAATAATTGTTTGGATAAGGTTATACAAAATGTTAGTAGATTATCTGTACAATATTAAAGAAAACCGTAATAAATATTTTGTTAAGTGTGCAACATATTAGTTAGGTAGTTAATGATGATTCGGCAAGATATTGAGATATTATAATAAATAAACACTGTGATTTACTAATAATAAAATCATGTTGATACATTTTTAAAGGAAGGGCAATAAATATTTTGTTAAGTATCAAAGTTAGAGATGATATGATGATGTCATAATATATTTATTAATTTTTCAATTGTGGTTTGGCAATATAGTTATGAAACATGCATATAGTTTGACTTCGGTCTTGTTTAATCAATAATGCTACAAAAGTTTTTTTAAATCTGTAATAGAAATGGTTATTTATAGTTTTTTTTTAATTAAGATTATAATATATTTAGATTGATGTTTGTTGAATATGTTTAATTTTTTAACATTTTTATAAATAATTTTGTCTAATATTGTTATTAAATATCTATTAAAATATTAAATATTGTTTAAGTTTTATCCAGTATTTTAGTCTTGTAGTTAAAATTTTGTTACTTCACATTAGAATACATCTTGGTTTATTTTATCTAAATAGAAATAGGAAACAAACAAATGGAATAAATTTGAACTAATTTTTTATGTGAGAATTTTTGTCATAGTATAAAATTTTGATGGTTCCTTCACATCGATAATCCTCATATTGATTTTGAAAACGCATGTCTATCTATAAAGTTTATTCAAAAAATTTGGGATTATTTTCAAATCATTGCCTTGTTTGTTTAGCAGTTGAGAACATGATAACCCAATCAATTTATGGGGTACTGTATCAAACAATATAAAAGTTGCTCTGGGAAAATTAGTAGACATCTAGTAACAGATAAACACTTTGATTGAAAAAATGTTGACAACTTATTGGGTAATGGGATATGAAACGGTAGCAAACTATTTGTAGCTCATTAAAGGAAAGCGTAATAATAGTTAACAATGGTTTGATAGGCGGGTTTCCCAAAGATGTTGTGGATCGGCGTGAAATTTAATCTAATCAATAATGGAGTGGAAATTTTTTTTTTGATATGTTATAGGAACAATATTTGGATTTCTGTTTGTCGAATGTGTTTAATTATCTGAGATTCTCATAATCATTGGTGTTTAATATTTTTATTAAATATTATTTATGTTTTACTGATCATTGTAATTTAATGATCAATTTTTCTTTTTAAGTTATTAAATATTTGGATCAATCTTAGATAATTGAGTGAGTTTTTAACTTTTATTTGTAGATTAAACTAAAAAGCATTTAAATTTTTACATGTGTAAGAAATTACATAAGAAACTTACTAAAAATTAAATTTCATACAAACTATTTGGTAATCCATGTTACATTTATGACATGTGATATTTTTTGGTGACGTTGATGTAACGCCCCACATGAGGTACGTTATTATTGTTTCCTCTTTCGCTCTTATTTGAGTTGGTTTTTGGTATTATTGTTTGATTGAATGTTATGTTGAATGTTTGCCCTGAAATTGGTTGAAAATAGAAGAAGTTTAGTGTACCAAGCTTCGCCGGGGCGAAGTATAATCTTCGCCGCGGCAAAGATGTGTTGAAACCTTGGGGAAACTCTCTAGACAGTTTCGCCGCGGCGACAGAAGTTTCTTCGCCGCGGCGACAGACCGATTAAAATGTTGGTTAAGTTTTAGATATTTTCTTCCCTAAGGGCAATTTGACCATTCTACCCTTAATTAGCAGGAAAAGTGGAGAGTTAATTGTAAGGATTTTTCATGGAGAATATGTTGATATGGGGGTGAGTTTGTAATGAATCAAAGGATATAGATGGAATTCCCAAAGAAGAGTAAGGGCAAAATGGGAATGATTGTGTATATATTTCATTAAAAGGAATTAAGAGTTAGCAAACCCCTCATTCTTCTTCTCCAAAAACGCAACTCTTCATTCTTCTTCCTCTCAACTTCTCTTTTCTTCTGATCAAGGAGTTTCAAAGGGTTTTTGAAGTGATTTGGGGTGGAAAATCAACCTAAAGCTTCCTAAGGTAAGGATTCCTACTTAAGTTGTGTGATTTGTGAGTATTAGTTCATATTGAAGTTTGAAGGTTTTTGTTATTTTGGTTAAGAGTAGAGAAAAAGTCAAGCAAAACTAGTGAAAGGAAGAGTTGGTGAAGTCTCTCCATAACAAGGTAAGTAAACCCCAACCCAAATTGAGATTTAAGAATTTTCTTGATTAGGGTTTTGATAGAAATGATGTATGTATGTGATATACATGTGATATGCCATGTATGAAGGATTAAATAGAGATTTCTATGCTTTGTGATTGTTTATTCCTTGCAAATTTGAGAAATGAGTTGTTGGGTTGGAAAGGTAGTTTGAGATGGAATTGAAGGGGTATTGTGGATCCCTTTTTGGAAGTGCCTTCTTTGACAGGTTTTATGGTTATGTGAAGGGGTTTCTCCCTATTTTGGATGGTTAGAAAAAGTTTTAGAATCATGGCTATATTAGAGTGCACTATTGGGCCCAATTTTCTATTGTTATTATGCATGCATTGTACTAGTTTTTAGTAGTTGTTACAGTTGATCTGTCCTAGTTTATAGGATTTTGATTCTCCTTGTTGCAAGTCCCAAATATTCGTTTTTTAATGAGAATTGTGGTAGTTGGAGTCAGGGGCTTGAATTCTTCCTTGCAATATTTTAGTTTGTAGAAATGATTAGGTAGTTTTACTAATTTCATTATAATTTGTATACCTTTGTTGTAATGTAAAGTAAGCAGAGCAACAATAGTGTGATATATTGCTTGCATGTTATATTTTTGGCAAACTGCAATCAGTAGTTGTAATCCCATATGTGTATCATGTTTGATGAAGAACAAATGTGTTCCAAGAAGTAACAAAGCTTGTTTATCTTTAGCTTCTACAAGTGTCTTCAGAATTGAAAATCCCGCTGTTGTTATTGTTGGCAGTTTGTGTTGTTTCGAAATGTCCCTTCTTTGTAATATTTGTTTTATGTTTCCTTGTTTAGAGATTTGCACTTGTAAATTGTACGGTAAATAATGGTTTTGAAGCACAAGATTTGTAATAATTATTAAAAAAAAAAATCTATAGTTGGGAATCACAATACCCTTACCTGTATAATTAAGCAATTAAGAATAAATAAGTGTGCCAAATATGACTCAATTAAATATGGATTCTAAAATGCATTTTGGTTTTTGTGTATTAGAAAACTATTAACAACTAAAGATGCACATGGTTCGGCACAATCATTTGTATGGTTAACCATTATCGTTATAAGACTCATGCGGAACAAACAACTATCCTATTGTTATTAGTTGTATGTTTAACCATTTTATATAATATCATTTTTTGTATGACTAAGAAAATAATGAAATCAATAGATTAATGAAATACGATGGTTTTAGTAAAACTTACATTAACCGAATTGCTTGTAAAGTAGTGTCATCTTTATCGGTTGCTTTTACAATGATTCATTGTAGAATTTCTAATGGTAATTGTAACAAACCTGTGGGTTGTTTTTTTATTCTTTTGTAAGGAATCATGATGTTTTGGTGCTGTTTTTTGGGTGCAAGTATATGGAAATTATATTGTCGATATGATATCTATGGTTTATATAGTTCGCATGTGGGTAGCGAACAATTTTTTTTTTTTGTATTTCAACTTCTTAGATAATGTTCTATTTATTATTAATGAGAGTCAGTGCTGTTATTTGAATATGATTTTTAATAGTTTTGTAAATTAACGACGGTTGTATTAATCATTTAATGTTAAGTATTAATTAAATTTAAATGTAAACGGTCCGCATGCATCTAAATTTCTATATAGGTATATTAAGTATTTGATACATTTGATTAGTACAATTGTTTTTAAACCAATGGGAAACGGATCATGTTTTGTCAAAATAAATATCTGCTTTTATGAATTCCATTAATATTGTACAAATATTTACATAAATAGTATCATTTATTTGATCAACACTTTAACAAAAGCAGTACATTAAGGATGACATTAAATGTCACAACAACAAATATCATCAAAATTTCGAACACATCAATCAAAAAGTAAGTACATTAACCCATAATTAAACCCAAATTCTAATATCTTGATTTTTAATAGTAATGTCACATTAAAAATATCACATAATAGTACAATGCACCAATCAACAATAAATAAACATGGTGATTTAATAATAATGATATCTATTGGCACAGTTTTAAAGGAAACGGTAATAAATATTTTGTTAAATATTCAAGTCAGAGATGTTGCGATGTTGTAATGATGTGATAATATATTAATTAATATAAAATATTTATACGATTCAGTATTGGTCTTGTTTAATTGTTTATGTTTTATTGAGTATCTTACTTTTTTAATTAAAATTTTGTTGATTCACATTATAACATATTTAGATTTTTTTTTGTTTAATTAGGAATACAAAAGAAACAAATATAATATGAATAAAGATGTTATAATAAATAAACATGGTTGTTTAAGAAGAATAAAATCTTATTGACACAAGTTTAATAGAAAAGGATAATAAGAATAGATAGGGAAAGGTGGTAAAAATGTATATGCATGAAAATATGACATCGAATATCGATTGTACGACTAGATTATATAATATTCAAGTAGTCTTCTCAACTTGCATGAGTGATTTAATAACATCTATCTACAATTGGTATTAATATTTATAGAGGTACAATTATTAATTTTATCTTTACATCTAGTCAATGACTTCTTTGAATTTGTCTTGGTATCACTTTAATATTATGTAAATTATTTATTTAAAATTTAAAATTATTTATTTGTTTTTTTGAGAATACAAAGGGTGCTTTGGGAAAATGAATATATGTCTCATAATAAGTAAACACGTTGATTTAAAAAACGTTAATAACTTTTTGGATAAGAAGATACGAAACAGTAGCAAACCGTTTGCACAACTTCCAAAAAAAAGCATAATAAATATTTTGTTAAGTATTCAAGTCAGAAACGTCATGATGATATTATAATATATTGGTTGGATAGTGAAAAATGGTTTGGCAACCGTGCTCCAAATGAATGTTATCGTTGGGCATGGGATTTAATTTGGTTGGTAATAGAACAAAAGTTTTTTTCGATGTGCGATAGGAATGCTTATTTATAGGTTTTGTTAATTTATATTATAATATATTTTGATTGATGTTTGTCAAATATGTGTAGACAATCCAATGAGTTTTAACTTCTATTTTCAAAATAAATTAAAAAACGTTTAAATTTTTACATGTGTAATAAATCATATAAGGAACTTATCGAAAATTATATTTCATACATACTATCTGGTAATCTAAGTTACATCTTTGACACGTGATATTTTCTGGCAACGTTGATCTATCCCAATGTATATGATTTTGATTTCTTTGTCACAAGTCCGAAATATTCTCCTTTTAATGAGAATTGTCGCAGTTGGAGTCATGGAGTTGAATACTTCCCTGCAATTTTTCAGTTTGTGGAATTGATTGGTTAGTTTCACTAATTTCATCAGAATTTTTATACCTTTACTGTCGTGCATAGTGATTAGAGCAATGACAGTTTGATACATTGCTTGCTGGTCATTTTGTTTGCAAGTTGCAATGAGTAGTTGTAATCCTCTATTTCTATCATGTTCCATGAAGAATAAATGTGTTCCAAGCAGTAGCGAAGCATGTTTATTTTCTACTTCTACAGGGATCTTCAGAATTGAAAGCCTTGTCGTTGTTATTACTGGTAGTTTGTGTTGTTGTTTGAAGATGTTTCATCTATGAAAGACTTCCTTTATGTTTGTTTATTCATTTAGAGATTTTCACTTGTAAATTGTAAGGTAAATAATGGATTTCAAACACAAGATCCACAACAATAAAAAAAAAAAAGTGTAAATAATGGTTTCAACTGTTGGTAATCATAATATCATTACCTGCATGATCAAGAAATTAACAATAAAAAGGTGTGAAAAATATGGTTCAGTTAAATATTGATTCTAACATGTATGTTGGTTTTTATGTATTAGAAAACTGTTAAGAACTAAAGACACAGGTGATTCGGCATTATCCGTTTCAATTGTTGGGAGTCGAAATATGGCTTTTAGTATGATTAACAAAACAATGAAATCAACAAATTAACAAAATATGATGATATTAGTAAAACTTACGTCAACCGTATTGCTTGAAGAGTGGTGTTGTTATTCTGAGTTGCTTTTGCAATGATTCATTGCATAATTTGCGACGGTAATTGTAATAGATTTGTAGGTTGTGTTTTCGTTGTTTTGTAAGGAATCAAGATGTTTTCATAGTGGTTTTTTTGGTGTAAGTATATGGATATTATGATGGTAAGGTCTTAGTGGTTTATATAATTTTTGTGTGGATACTGGATAGCGAACAATTTTCTGTGTGTTTTGATTTGGTAGATAATATCGTGTTAATTATTAATGAGAGTCAATATTGTTATTTGAATCTCATTTTTAGTGTTTTTGTAAATTAATGATGGTATTTTTTATTTTGTTGAATATTAATTATTTGATTTTGTTATATATATATATATCAAATATCATTGTTTCATTGTTGTTTCTACCGAGAAAAATTGATTATTCTGTTCATCAAATATAATCTATTTTGGTCTTAATCATTTAATGTTAAGTATTAATTTATCTTAAATGTAAACAGTTTACATTCATCTATATCTCTACATAGCTATATTAAGTATTTGATACATTTGATTAGTACAAATCTTTTTAAACTCATATAAATTAATGTATTGAATGATATTTTATGCATTCTACATGGATTATGTGGATATCTTATGCAGGTGTGCTAATGCTTTGAAATATGAGATAATTGGGCAACTGGTGAAATGGAAGAGGGTGCCTCTGCTGTAAGAAGATGGGAGGACCTGGACATTGACATATTGGTGAAAATCTTCCTGTCTTTTGATGTCTTGCAGTTGACTTTAGGGATTGCTCATGATTGTAATTCATGGCGTTCAACTTGCTGTGATCCTCTGCTTTGGAAAACTCTTGATTTGTCAATGTTGAGATCAAATTTCATCAAAATCCCATTAGAGCCACATGTTTATGTGGATGAGTGTTCTGATAAGACATTGACTCGTTTGTTGAAGATTTCTTTGAGTCTTAGCTGAGGACACATAAGAACCATGATTTTTCAGTTCAATTTGTATGTAGGGGATGAACAATTTACTTATATTGCTGAAAGGTAATTTTTTTATGTTTCTGTTTAAAACCTTGCTAAAAGGTAAACTTTTTTTATTCTCACTGTTTATTGACTGAGTCTTTGGCATTGCCTTTGATACCAGTGATTATCATCTTAAATTTTCTTTTTCGAACAGTGAATTGGGAAGTAACCCACCGTATATTGTTGTATACAGGTGCTCCTAGCTGAGTCAACTTGTTATGCCAGCTTGGAATAGAATAAAGAAGGATTTAATTTGCAAGGCCATTCGTACATGGAGATGTCTTGAATCCTTGACAATGCCTAGTATAGTAGAGCCCCCTTATTTATAGAGGAAATAGCCGTAAATTGCAAGAACTTCAGTGAACTCAAGGTCATGAGTCCTTTTGACATTTTCTTTGCTTTTGTGATAGCCCAATTTCTTCCAAATGTGAAGGTTTCGAGCTTGAGATGCTCAATGATAGTTAAGGATGCCCTATTGCTTATATTGGATGACCTACCAATATCACATTGCCTTCTTATAGAAGGTTCACTACTTCCTCCACTGATGCCCAAAAAAATTATTAAGAAGCTAGATGAAATTATCTTGCAGAGGGCTACTTGATTACATGAGTTCTTAACAAGTAGAGATATCATGTGCCAGCGTACTCGAAGTGATGAAGGCTTTCTAAGGTGGTACAAGTATGAGGAAGGCCTATGGAAAATGGATGAGGTGAGATCTCTTGCTCTTTGATTAGAACACTGTAGAGACTGTAATTTAGTGGTTAGAAACTACAGTCTATGTACCTCTTGTTTACATTTTGTTTGCTTGTATGTAATATCTACATAATATGTTGTTGAATAAGCATATATAGAATCGGTCCGTTGTGTTTTAGGTTGTCATCCTCTTAATGCTTTTGTTTTAGGTTGTCAACATCGTAACACTTGCATGATGATCTTCTCCCATGTGAAAAGTATTATTTGTCTTCATGATTATGTGCATATGGTAAAATTTCAGTTTCTATGGCTTCAAGCTGATCTTTTGTTGTCAATTAATTTATTTCAAAATGAAATGGTTTCAAAGTGATACACAATTGAGAATTTTATCCATCATTTACATCGTTACAATTAAATTATACAAATTTCTCTATTTTCAATATATTATAGTTATATATTTACATTTTTTCCACCTTGAATTGCGAAACTGTTTCCAATTCATGTTATTTTATGTATGGAATTATTATTGCTTATATTATTGAATTTGAAATTCTATTGATTTTGTAATCTTTAGGCTTATATTCATTTCTATTATCAGATTAAGTATTTGATAGTGAGATTTTGAAGGAATCTTTAATTTTCTCTTCTTTTATACTTTTATGTTGAGTTTGTATATGAAACGATAATATTATAGTGACATTGTTCAACTGAAACAGTAATATTAAAGTTTTACAGTGCGCTTTTGTTTTGCCTTTGTAAAATTCGTAAGCGATGAAAAACATTGTCGTTTAAAATGTTGTTGATATTTAAATTAAATATGTGGATTTAATGTTTAGTATTTTACTTGAAGTAAATTTTGGGATTTTGTGTTTTCTCTGTCAGTTTTAACATTAAGGGTATTTGTCCTAGTATGTTTGTCGCGTTTTCCACATCCATCTTTTCTCATTGACTGAAGTTGAGATAAGTAAAGTAAATTTTCTTTAGTTAGTGTGCTCAGGTTGTTTATTCGTTTCTCTGGTAGTCGTGTTGCAGATTATTTTCTTTGTAAATTTACTCCTAAAATTGGTGTCTCTCTTATTAAAATTTTGTTTGTTTTGCTCAGGTTGTTTATTTGTTGTTCTGGTAGTTGTGTGTAGATTATTTTCTTGGTAAATCTACTGCTGAAATTTGTGTTTTTCTCATTATGATTTTGTTTATTATCTTGTTGTATTTAGTATATATTGTAATGGTGTCGTTGTTTTATGAATTGATGTTATGAAATGCCACTGGTATAAATGCGTCAGAAGTTACCATCATTGTTATCATCTAATTATCTATTTATTTTTTGGAACACTTGCCAAAGTTTTGGTGTTCTTTGTAGTACATCTGAGATATTGTTGTTTTAATGAAAATTGTAGCAGTTGGAGTCATATATGGTGAGTACATTTATAGCAGTTTGATATAGTGCTTGCATGTTATTTTGTTTTCAAATCACAATCACCAGTTGTAATTTTGTGTCTCTATCATGTGTTACAAATAATAAATGTCTCCCAAGTAATAACAAAATCTTACAATTTCTATTAAGTTGACTGATTGTCTGTTTTCTCTATTTTTTTTATTTGATGAGATTTTTTTTTTTTTTATTGTAGTAATGGCTCCAAAAAACTTGATGAAATTTATTCGAAGACTTGATTCTGAAGAACTATATAAAGGAGGATCAAGTAGTGATTCCAAGTTAGAAATGTTAACGCCTTTACAGACTCATGTTTTACCTACATCAGTCTCCAATTCTGTGAAACCTGATTCTGGTTCCTGCCATGTTAAATTGATTGAAGAAGAAGATAATCAGTCAGAAGAAATTCCATTACGTAAATTGGTGAAACAACAGAAAACTTGTTAGCAAGAGGGTTCAAATATGAATTCTAAACGAAAATGGAAAAAATCTTTCTATAGAAGATCCAGACATCAAAACATCCAGCCTAGGGAAAGAGCTAATGTTTTTTCACTTTATCATGTGAATATATACTTTATTTGGCATGACGACATTAACGTGGTTTCATTGTTTTTGAGATAGGCTTATGAAGGTTTGTTAGAAATAAGAGAACATTGGCTTGCTTCAGAAGATGTGATCTCAAATTTGAAAAAATAAAATGAAGATGTGATTTCCGAGGTTCGCAGATTGGAAGAACAGTTGAAGATATCAAAGGAGGCATTTGAAGAGGTCAAAGCCAAATTGAAACACTATCAAAAATCTTTTAGAAATGCTGAACAGTCTTTTGCAAATGAGCAATAGCAAAATGAAGTCTTTAAGAAGAAAAGTAATGAATTGTCTGATGAAAATAATAACATCAAAACTTTAATTGCCCAAGCTAAGAAAGATAAAGAAGAGGCTTATGATTTGGTGTCATAAATGTTTTTGGCCACCAGAAAAGCTTGTGTTAAAGAATTTAGGTATAGATCCCAAATGAAGATTCTAGATTTTTAGAGACAATTGTGTTGAAAAATGAGAAGATGCTGCCTAATAGAGATTATATTGATTACAATGCTATTGTACCTTTCTCTGGTCCACTTAATGCCACTTTTGTAAATATTTAAACTGTTTGTTTGTAATACTAATGTTAAATATTTTGACAATATTTGCCACGCATGTGTTTATAGTTGTGTTATTATTACGGACGTAGATGTATTCAGTTGATGCTAATTTTTGTGTATGTGAAAAAAAAAACTCCAACCTATGTAATGTTACTTCTGTAAATATTTAAACTATTTAATTGAAATATTAATGTTAAATATCTTGGCGATGCTTGTCGCGCAAGAGTTTGTGGTTGAGTTGCATATGAAAAAAATATGTAGCATTCATTATATCTAACAATAAAAATATAAAACGTATAAATATCTTTGTATCAAAGAATTTATGTTTCTGTATATATTTAAATATTTGATGTGACCTTTTCATATTCATATAAATATCTTTAATTTTTCACATTAATCTCTCATTAACAATGTCTTATATTATATACAATGTATCAATCATTTCTATTATAAACAATGATTTATACTATATACAATAAATCAATCCCTTCAGTTAAACACTTCTTTGAAAACAATATTTGTCAATGTCTCTGTCGGTTCATCTTGTTCCAGGGCTAGCAGAATCTTAATACCTTGTCTTGAAGTTACTCTTGATAGTGCGACGTATAATTGACCATGTGTAAAGACTTGATGTTTCATATACAATCCTATTGTTTTGAGTAATTGACCCTGGCTTTTGTTTATGGTCATAGGTAATTGTCTTCTCTTCAACCTGAAAGGCCGCTTCATATCTGCATTCGACATTCTTATTCTGGGAATTGTAACAATATCACCAATATTTGATTCAGTAATAATCACTACTTGTATGGACCACTTTCCTAAATGGGTTATAATCAATCTGGTTCCATTACAAAGACCATTAGATTGATTCAAATAATGCAACAACATAATTGGAATGCGAATTTTCAGATGCAATTCATGTTTGGGTATGCCGGAGCATATAAGAGAATTAAGAAATTCGGTCGGATAGAGAATGTCATCATCGTTTGAGATACCTGCTACTTTGCAAGTGCTGTTTGAGCTGAAATACGTCTTTCCATCTGTTGACAGACTCTAGGTAATATAGTCATTCAATCTATGTATTGTCTCATTTTTGGATGTCAATATTGCTTTCTCTCTCTCTCTCTCTGCCTCTCTCTGTCTCTCTGTCTCCCTGTCTCTCTCATATAGTCAATATTATTTATTTGAGGAGACAAATCTAGAAAAACAGCATTCATAATTGTTTCTTGTGTTGATCGATTTTCAAGTCTTCAAGTATTTGGATGTAACTCTCATCTTCTGCAACGTCCTTTCCTTCTCCAATATCAAGTAATCATTTGTCAAAAGTCTTCAAGTTATCCAATTCTATTGGGTTTACCAAGTTTGTCTTCAACCTCATGTTCTCTGTAAGTCTCAACACTGTTACATGTTTCCAAAGGAAAGATGATGATAAACAGGCCTGTATTATGCCATGTTTTTTCCTTTTTGGTATAACTAGTAGAATCTGTCTGAAATCACCACCCAGGGCAACAATGAGGCCTCCAAATATTCTATCTGCATTTGATTGATCTTTTTCAGACAAAATATCTTTCAGAGTTCTATCAAGAGCTTCAAAGCAATACCTATTTGCCATGGGTGTTTCATCCCAAATGATCAAAGCTGTTTGCTCAAGTAGTGCCAATTATGTCCCCTTTTTGATGTCACATGTACTTTCATTAGTAATATCTAAAGGAATCTGAAAACGTGAATATGATGTTCTTCCACTAGATAGCAACAATGCATCAATTCTTGATGTATCTATAGCCAGTACAATTTTACCCTCGGATCTTAATTTGGCCATCATTGTTGACCATCATTGTTGACCATATGAAGGTTTTGCATGTTCCACCATGTCTATGAACAAAAAATGGTATTCAACTTTGATTGTTGATCGAATCAAGGATCGAATCATATATGCGTCTCTGGCCATTATTGAGACCCTTGTATAAATCATTGTGCACTATTTTGATATTGTCGATATCATAATCTAATTCCTTAGCAATTAATCTATTTTGTGAATTCTCAAAAAACATAACAGTTTGGAATTGGCATTCCAAGGAAATCAGCCAAGGATTTTCCTACCCTTTTCATTAGGTCTTCAATCTCAAACAATGCATGATTTTGAATCTGTTCCTCAGTGCATTTCAATTCTATCATCCACATTTTCTATTTAAGAATGTAGGAAATATCTTGAGATAGGTGTTCTGCATTTGCTCGCCACAAGTCTCTTGGACTCACCACTTCATTATATACAAGAATAGTTACAAAGACTTGTCTTAACTGTCTTCTGGTAGCCCACGTTGATGCCTCATCCAAGCAGTCATTCCACTCTTTATCATCATCCAGCAATCCTAATGCATAACATGAGTCTTTGAATGTACTGAATATTTCTCTGTTGACAATTTGAATATCTTCAAATGATGTTGCTCCTTCTACTAAGTTCAAAAGCATTCGCAAATAATATTTCTCACCACTACCAGGAAATGCAAAATACACCCTGCCAATACACCTTGATTTTTGTCGTGGGGACCATTATCTTTCTGTATCCTTCCAAACCTATTTGCTTGGATAATCAAGATAAGTCAATGATCTTGCGAAATGGTATCGTTGATTACACTTCATCCATTTAGTCAATTTCGTTTGTGTAACAACCTTGCTTTCCAAAAGTTTAACCAAACACTTATTTGGATAAAAAATAACTGTTTGTTCATTCTCTAAGTGGAATGGCAATCTTTCAACAGCCGGTTCTTTGTAACACATGTCAAACTAAAATATCCTCTAGCAAGCTTCCATAAAAGAGATATATCTGTAATGTTTTTGATTGAATTAATTAATATTATATTTATAACAAACATCAACAAACAATATAAAAACATTATATTTGATGTATTTTGTACATACCTGCAGTCCAGATATACATTTATTTCATCTTTCTCCTATAAAATGTCACGTTGATTGTTCTGTTGACCATTGTTTTCAATTTCCATGGAAACTCTTGTTCTATCCGGCCCTTTGTTGACATACTTGAATAGATACTTGATTGTTCTATGTTGATTACATACTTCAATATTCATGTGAGCATCAAATGTAACCAAAAGATTCCTATTATAAGGAACAACAAAACGGTTATCCAGTTTGATACCCTTTTTCTCAACAAATGCTCCATTATTCCGTCTTCCATACATTGGGTATCCGTCGTCATCCACAGATGTTTGATTGAAAAATTTCTTTGGAAAATGTTTTTTACATTTTCCTTTCTCCATACATGGTGAATTCTTATTAACATCACCGCACGGACCGTGGATCATGTGATTCTCAATAGCTGCAAAGGCAACAGGATCAGTTTCCTTATTCGGTATTTTAGTAGAAACTATTTCATCTATTTTGGATGCCGAAGGATTCTTATATTCAGGATGTAGAAAAACCAATATATGAGCATGTGGGAGGCCTCTCTTTTGGAACTCAATAGTGTAGATAACTGATAGAAAAATTATAACGTGTTCAGCATTAGTTGGTATAATATAATTTCATATCATAAATTATCAATGAACCACAATTTTTAAAGAAAGTAGAAATATTATTCATTGGATTGCTTACTTGCCACTGATTCACCAAAATATTCTTCTTTTTTTTAATCTCTCGCATTAGGTCAAGCAATTTGATCTCAAAAACTCTACAAAGTGCAGTTACTCTACCTTTTTAATAACATTGTCCAATACAATTCTATAGATATTACATCTCTGGCCACTTGGGATTACAACGTCAGAAAAATATCTGGATATCCAAAACATTTGCAAATCGCCATTGCATCTTGATAATTCTGAACACGATATTGGGGATTGCTAGTGTGAGATGAAGGAAGCAACATAGATTTCCCTAAATGTTGTGCATTAACATCATCTTTTGAAATGGAATCCATCAATCTGCTGTACAAATCACTCCTCAATTTTTTCTGATTGTTTTTAATCAAATAAAATCTTTCCTCTTCAATAGCCATATATGCATCCATAAAATATTGCTGCGATAATCTACCTGATTTCATCAGAGTATGCCCTTCATATAATTTGTACTCCAATCGAAATGCATAATATTCTCTCATGCTTAGCCTGTTTCTCTTTGAAGACTTTTTGTCAGGCAACTCTCTATGGTTAATGTCAATTCTGTATCCATCTTCTCCTATGGGAATAATATTGGATAACTTAATGCCATAAAGCTTTGGATGCAAGTAAGAAATTCTTTGAAGACCCTTTTTTGAATTATGAACAATGACATCTTTTCCAGTTTCTGAGATTCCAATATCACCAACAATTAAACCCGCAATTCCAGATTTAGTTGGCAAATTGTATTGTCTTCCATCTTTTTCCCTTTTCATTTTTAACCGCAAATGCATATTTCTAATATCATTCCAATGCATATGGTTCTTGACAAAACAAAAACTTTTAACCAATTTATTGTTATCATCAAACATCAATTGCAATTCCTACATTAATTCTGTGTCAATAGTACCATCGGCTGTATTACCTCGTATAGAATTTAATCTATGACTGGTTTCTGATGGGAATGCAAAATGTCATATTTACCCCCCCTTAATGTTTAGTCTTTTATACGTATTTGTTGCCTAAATATACTCATTATTATTCTATTTTGATTTAGGATGCAAATGGAGGCGTTAATTGCAAAACAGAACTAATTAAGCGAATTCGGACAGTTTCGATATTGTTTCGTAATCTGGGCATAACTCTCTCATCTGAGCTCCGATTGAGATGATTCAAAATTCTGTGGAACGCTAAGAAATATATCTACAACTTTCATGTTTTGAGTTTGGAGAGATACTCGCTGCATCAAGGTTGTAATCGAGCTTGAATTTTACGCATCTGCACTGCCGACGTTCTGGAACATTCTGCCTTGTCATGCAATTCAAATAGGCAGATTATTACAAGAAGTTTTGAAGACCTGTTGCACGCAAATTACAGCTGGAAAACACCACTTTCCTATTTTATTTTAGGACTTTATTATTTTATTTCCAATTAATCAGATTAGGATAAATGTTACTTTAGGATATTAGAATATTTTGAGGAGATTGAGTAGAATTAGAATTAGAATTTAGACATTTTAAAAAGAGCGATCAGATTAGGTTTTGGGGGACACAAGCCTCTCTCTTGTCTTCTCTGTAACTTTTCTTTTGGAATTTTCATGATGGCCATGCGAAGCTAATTTTTATAACTTGGTCGAAGGAAACGGAGGCCTCAGAATCAATAACTGTGAGATCTAATCCGTTCTATTTTAGTGTTCAATTTTATGCTTTGAGTATTGGATGTTCTTCTATGCTTATTTTCATGATTGTTTCATTTAATTGCTAGGAGGCCTACTAGGTTATTATTTGTTACAATCTACTGCTAAGTTAGATATCAAATCCATAATTGTTTGATCCCTCTGACTTGTGAAGCAATTAGGGTTATTAATTTGCTGCGTCAAGAATTAGTAATCTTAAGAGGAACACTCGACTAAATTAAATACAATCGCTTGAGTTTGTGTTGTTTAGCTTCATCGATCTCTCTAATTCTTAAGGCTGCCATTAGATTAAATCTTTAGCGCTTGTCTAGGGTTGTTTAATGGTAAGATTAATTAAGATCGCTTGTTTCCTAATTAATTACAATTTAGGAGAGATAGAAAAATAGTTCCAACGGTGAATATTCAAAGTAAGAATTGATTTACTTTTGCATCAATGATCAGTTGTAAGATTCCAATGGTGGATGTTGACGGAGACCAAGTTTCGTTATATTAATTGATTTCAAATTGAATTGTTTTTGTTTTTGATTTTGGCTAAGATTGTTTTCTGTTTTACTCAAAACCCCCCAGCCTTATTCACATCATCGAAAATTCAGCTAGACACTCTTCGTGGGATCGACCCTTGCTTACCTTATTTACAGTTCAGTAGTTAGGTTAGGAAGGTTTTTAATCTTGGTTGCCTATGACAGCACACCAGTTTCATACTCTGTGTCATAAATATAAAGTTGCGCAAACTGAGGTTTCCTTCCTTCAGATGGAAATAACAATCCTATTCGGTGATAATTCTATTCGCAAAGTTTGAAAACGTATGGACCACCCCCTTCGTTAATCTCATGGTCAACATGTCCTCCCATCGATGTAAATGAGAAAATGAATTATATATTCTTATTTTGCTTCTAAAACTAATCCCCTTGTTATCACTACCCACATCCAATAAACCTTTTAATGGTTCTGGTGATTCTTTCAATAACGGTAACTGCACTTTGCCATCCATACAACATAATGAAAACAAAGGGATGGCTGGCTCTTGGTTCTTAACAGTTCGCTCTTCGTACCACATGACTAATCCACAATTAATGCACTTGTAGGATGGGTCACCAAAGTTCTAGGACTCTTTTTCCACTGTGCAAAGAAATAACGTGATATTTTCAGAAAGTAATAAAGTTAATACTTGGATGTGTTCTGTTAATTTGGAAACTCGCAATGACATTTTTTTTCCGAGTAATTTTAATATTTGAGTTAACATTTAAATATATCTAACTAACAATATGACATTTGTTACCTCTTTTTGTTGAGCGAGATTTTGAACCTCTATTTGTCTTTGACAAAGATTTCTTTTGTTTTTTCAATGTCTGACCTGGGAATGAAGTAATAAAAAAAAAAACATCACAATATTGAACAACACTTGCAATGTTAAAAATGGTTCGACAAAGTTCCACACCTTTATTCTTACAATGCAATGAAATAACATTATGTTTTTAAAATATAACAAATTGAATGTTTAAATGTATGTTGTCAGATTCAAAACTAACAATTGTATTGTTCTGCATTAGTAATTGGAATACTAGAATCAAGTTTTGCACATGGAGAAGCACTTGAAAAACACAGATTTAGTCAACCAATTTAACTTATGATAATCTAAGAAACATAGGTAACCACTAATATGATATTTTTTACCTCTCTTCCTTTTTAATTTAGAAATTCTCTCTGTTCTATTTTCCTCAAGTATCTCATTTACATTTATAGAAGCATTGGAAGAACTTGTTGAACCCTTCTCTGTGTTTGATACACATTGTTTCTGTATTTTAGATCTCTCATCTAGATTTCAAAATAATAATAATAGAATTAATACTATAACATGCAACAAATCATATAATATAAAAGCTTAACCAAAAGGCAAAAACAGTAATTAAATATCTCATTTATATTTATAGAAGTATTTAAAGAAATTATTGGATCTTTCTTTGTCTTCGATACACATTGTTTTTGGTTTTCACATGTTTCACCTGGAATTCAAAATAATAATAATATGATTGAGACTATATTACATAACAAATTATATGATTAAAGAAAACAGTAATTCATTCGCTCAACAATTATTTCACAACAATTATTTCATATCTATCAAAAAAGTATTGACAACCATGTAATTTACAAAATAATTGTATGACTATACCAAAATAAATAAGCTAGTTACTTTTGTTCGGAACTTTATTATGGATCATTTTGCTTTGAAGTTCATACATCAAAACACCAATTTATAGTTGACAAATAACTAGAACAACAAAGATATACACCGAACTCGTTTACTCTCTAGATAATAATTATATGAAGTTCTAATATTAAATACATTTTTTCCTTTTGGAGATTGCCTTTCTGATTGGCTTTGGAAATTTAGGTCTTTTTTTTGTTCCTCATAAACATTCTCAATTTTCTATTCTCCTTGCATATGTTTATTCTCAAGTCAATGGTACTTATTTTTCCAAAATCATATTCCAATCTGTAGTTTTCAATCACTTGCAAATATAATTCCTGAATATATGACTATATAGCTACTGCATCTTGATCCGTACGAACCATCTTACAATCTTGTATCTGACCAAAACAAAAAATATATTCTATTAATTGCATTCTTTTTTGGACCTTTGCCGAGTCTAGATTATTATAATTGTATGCAAAAATTGATAACAAATGATTTACTACAATTAAAAATGGTTCGGCAACAAAGAGATTTTCAAACGAAGAAGACATTTATTATTATAACTGTGAATAAATTGTTGGTTTGGCAATGGTCTATCAAAAGTATGTCATCCATTTGTTCGTTTGAAAACTAAAAATAAGTTCAACTC
Organism: Pistacia vera; assembly: GCF_008641045.1. Lineage (NCBI taxonomy): Eukaryota > Viridiplantae > Streptophyta > Magnoliopsida > Sapindales > Anacardiaceae > Pistacia > Pistacia vera. The sequence goes on along the minus strand of NW_022196290.1, from coordinate 625,681 downwards.
TGACTAGAGTTGGGCAAGGGACCGGTCCCTTGCGGGCCCAAGCCTGGGCCCGTTTGGGACTGGTCCCAAATGGGACCAGTCACTCATGGGCCTGGGACCGGTCCCAGGCCCATGAGAAAAACCAGGACCCGGACCAGGCCTTAGGCCTGGTTGGGACTGGTTCCATGGGCCCAGGACCGGTCCCATGGGCCTTGGACAATTTCATTTTCCCCCCTCAATTTTTTTATATTTTTGGGGCAAAATGAAATTTTATAGGGGTAAAATTTATAAATTTTATAAATTTTTTAGACCTGGAAGATTTTTTTTTTTTTTTTTATAAATTTTGTAAAATTTTTTTTAGCCCTCGTAATTTATATCTATTTAAAATTAACAGGGGGTTTTATGTAATTTGGCAGGGACTACATTGAAAAAATACAAATTTTTTGGGCCCAGGCCCGGGCCTTGGAGGAGGGCCCAGTGGAGGGCCCGGGCCCTCCTCCTTAGGCCTGGTCCCGTTTTGGGACCAAGCCTCCTAGGTCTGGTCCTCTCAAGGACCGGTCCTAGGACCGGGTTTTAGAGCTGGGCTTTTGGGCCCGGTCCCAAATGCCCAGCTCTAACTCTGACATTATAACCAAAAAGATATCTGCATCTATTACAATTATACTTATATTATGGTATTCTAATTAACTCGTCACAATTCTACAAGCCCATTATATATAAATAAAGGGTACATCAATTAAATTTTGATCTCATGGAAATCTTAATTGACTACAATTCTGATGAAAAATTATGATGAACCATGAAGTTTTCAATTTGTCCTTTATTGGTTGTCCAAGAATTTATATAAATATTTTCAAAAATTAGGATCGTCAAATTCACTTGTATTAAAAAACTTTAGTAATTTGAATTTGATATCACAATCAATATTCAATTTAACAATGTACAAAAATAGTCCATAGAAAAAATATATTAATTACCTTTAATAGGAACTACACTGAACTATAAGGAGCAATCGTTTCATCCAACTGTATATATCTACATTAACGAACAATAAAATAAAAATGTAAGAGAAATACACCAGTAAGAAGCATATAAATATTATTATGCATAAATTATTTAAGAAAACAAAAGCAGTACGATATAAAGAAAAAATAAAATCTAAACCTTAAAGTAGATTAAACACACCATACATAAGATAACAACAGTCTAACGTTCAGATAACTCTCTCTCTCTCTCTCTCTCTCTCTCTATATATATATATAGCAATGTTATTAATTTCAATAACCAGTGAAACACAATATTCTATAACATATACAATGTATGAGTCCGTTGAAAGTCACATAACTATTTATACATGTATTTATAAATGCCATGAATTATACCTCACCATTTATTTATAGGATCAGATTCATCTCACTTGCAGTTTATTAAAAGCAATACATTAATGAGCAAATCAAAATAGCAACTCATTTGACAGTGTCAATCGGACATCCTGCCTTTATCCATGCCAATTAATGAATCTTTGACCTGTAAATAATAACAAAAACATAAATAAATAAAAAATCATCGATTAAAAAAAACATGAAGAACATGCATATTAACAATTAACAAAAGACCAGACGTATTGTTGACACCAACTAACAAATTGCGATGATGCACAACTGAACATGTGCCCCTTTTATAACCCCTTATTTAGACATTTCGAATACCAATGCAATTAAATACGAATTGAATACGAAAAAAGTTTTCCAATGTCAATACAATGCACCTATATAATTGTAGATAGCAATCCTAGATAGATGTCATTAAATCACACATGTATACTTGTTATTAATGTACATTTTGGAATGTCAATGCAATGCACTTGTATTATTATTATTATTATTAATTACTAATATAGATCCCATTTTTTTAATTAATTAATAATTATAGATGAAGCAATAAATACCAACCCAACGCGTCAAGACAGAGCAATTTGATTAGCTTGTCAATCCAATATGTCAAAATGGAGCAATTCTAGAGCTTCCAAAATGTGCCACATGGCGATCAACCCATATAGGTATTCAAATTCTTTTTATTATGTTAGGCTGATGTCACCGGTTTGACCCACCAGTTAAACCAGTTGGACTAGTTAACTCGGGACACGGGCCCTTAACTAGGTCAAGGCTCGGGTTGGGTTTTAAAACATTGGCTAAATTAACAAACCTAGGAGACTGTTTTTGTTAATTTTTAAATCTTACCTCGTAATAACAACCCAACTCAACTTTTTCAAAAATCATACCCAAAATAATAAAATAAACACACCCTAAAATTTTCTTCATGAGGGCTGAAAAGTATATAAAAAAAACTTATGATCAATCTTGATGAGAAAAAAAATTGTTTTCATGGATTGTGATTCTGACAAATATTTATGTTTGAAGAAAAGTGATTGATTTAAAACTAAACTTATTCATAAGAATAGAGAGAATTTTCAATTAGAATTAGGTTGAATAACATATAATAAGGTATTGACATATATTAATATAAAATATGATTTTAAAAGAGAGGGAAAATAGAGAGAAACAATTATTTTTTTAAATGACCATAATGCCTATTCAATTAGGCCAATGGACATTTACTCTAGTCAAGTTACTAAATTACCATTGCTTTAGTTTACTTCAATTGACTTTTTTGAGAGTACTATGTAATACTTTCCCAAAATCGTGGCCGGCTTAAATTAGCTCATCTTTAAGTGGCGTGGATAATAAACACCTAAATTAACATCTTAGCTATATAGAATTACTGTTATGTGTTGTAACTTGATACCATGAAACGATCAAGTTCTGAAGAATTTGAAAGGATAGCTTCAGGATTTAAATTAGCTTGGTTTGGTGCATGTTTTGTGCCAACTTACTATCCAGGTTCACCAAAAGCCACCTGACATATGCTTTAATTGCTACCCTTGCAACTTTTAACATATTCAGTTTTATATATTCATAACTCAGGACTACCAAAAAAGAAACAACTAATATATAAGTAAGAAAAATATATATATACACTTTCAATAATTAGAGAAAAAAAAAATTAGGTTTTTACCAACTTTTTCCATAGATATATATGTAAGCAGTTTCCAAAGAAAACAAAAAATAATTTCTGATAAATTATATACGTAAAATGTCATCATGAAAATAAAGCGTAAAATAAATTTTCCTATCTTTATTTCCCACTTTGTTCTCTGGTCATTGTAAAGTTATCGTATTTGATTTTCCCATGGTGAGGTCCATAATCATTGTCTTGTTTTCTGACAATTAGTTTGTACGTACAAATTTGACAATCAATTTATATACATATTGAATGTACAAAAAGAAAAAGCTTGCACATGTGCCTTCAAACAGTTCCAGAGGGCTTCAATTAAAAGGCCAAACTATTGAGATTGTGAAGCCAAATTCAATTCAAATTAGAGTTAGATTAGGATATGAGTTTTCCTAATTTGTGTTTAAGTATAACTATTTTCTTTTATGACAACAATTCGGAATGTGATTATAATTGTATTAGGAATTAAAATAAAATTCCTATTAGGATATGAGATTTGAGTCCTATTGGGAATAATATCACATGTACTACCTATAAAAAGGGGTTAAATCCTAAAGTTAGATATCACAAATTGAATAGAAGGTAAAGTCATACTTAGAGAGTGAAAGCCACCAAATAGGGTTTAGTGAGTGAGCCAATTTGTGAGGTTTGTGAGAGATTCTTGTAATTTCTTTTTTCTTTTTCTTCTTCATAGTGAAATTCCACAACGGCAAAGTGGATGTAGCTCTCATACAGAGACTGAACCACTATAAATCTTGTGTTTGTATGCGTGGTTATTTTGTATCCTTTGTTCACACTATTTTTCACTTTCAGGGATTTATGATTTGCTAGTATTTAATTAAATCCCCCCAACAACTGGTATCATAGCAAGGTTTGAGGAAGAAAGCAATGGTTGGAGAAGAAGGAGAATCTGTACCTAGGATCAAAAAGTTTGATGGAAAAGATTACGCATTCTGGAAGATGCAGATTGAAGATCATCCGTATAACAGAAAATTACAACTACCTCTCTTAGGAGCAAAACCCAAAAAGATGTCAAATGAAGATTGGGCACTCCTTGATAAACAAGTATTAGGATGAAAGTTTTAAATTTACTAAGTGAATTAAGACTTAACCGGAAATGGTTGCTATGTTGATTTTAAGAGTCCATTAAACATAAACATAAGCAATAAACATAAACCAAAGTAAAACACACAAGATTTTCACATGGTTCAGCAAAATGCCTACATCCATGGGACCAAGTCCAGAATGAAGCTAATCCACTAGGTTTACTTTATAGTTTAATGACAAAGTTAGAGATTAAGCCTTAATTGCCAAAACACCTCTGTTTTGCAAACGCTTCAATGTCCACCCTTTGGTTGAACAATGTACAACCATAGCTAGCTACAAAAACACCTAAACAACTTGGTCAGCCTTGAGCTCCTCTCAAGGTAGAAAAATGAAGACTCACTTCGGTTGAAGAAGCTCAACAAGCTTCACTCATCAACAATGAACAAAACCGTAGAGAGCAAGGACCTATTTTAGGTACTTGAAAGAGGTATTTTTAAGCTTTTCCTAAGCATAGAAACCTGACAAAAGCAAAGGAAAAATTCAAAGAATTTTTAGTGTACTATTTAGAGAAATATCAAGCTTCAGAAAAAGTGCAACGGAGAAGAGTTTATATAGGAAGACAATCGGCTAATGGATGGACATATGGCAAGTAACCCTTTATTGAATTTACCTTTATAAAAGTTAAATCCAATATCAAGATGCCATCCATCAAAGAGAATAACAACTTTCTAGCACATTGAATATAAATTTCACATGTGTAAAGGACCACACAATTATCATAAAAAAGAATAAAATAGCTCATGTATTCTAGAAGCTCAATATATGTAACTCAAATAAAACTATCAGATTCGAGGTGATTACTCTGAATCAGAGGTGCTCACCCGATACTGCAGATAACCAACATAAGGAAGGTGGTCACTTTAAACATGAGGTCGTCAATTAAACAAAATGATTGTGCAATGTTCAAAGTGAAATGTTCATACCATGACTAGTGTTACACCACTAGAATCATAAGTTGACAGAATAACTTACCTAAGAGTCATTCGATTGACATTGACCAAGAATGACAAGTAATGTGGCAAAGGAGACAACCAAAACGGGGTTGATGAAGATCTTATCCGATCTGTATGAGAAGCCTTCTACAAATAATAAGGTACCTCTTATGAAGAAATTATTTAATCTTAAGATGAGAGAAGGTGCTTCCGTGATGGAGCATATGAATGATTTTAGTACAATTATTAATCAACTGTCATCTGTAAAAATTGATTTTGATGAAGAAGTTCGTGCCCTAATTCTTAGGGCTTCCCTACCAAATAGTTGCGACCCTATGAGAGCAGCAATTAGTAATTCAACAGATAGTGCAAAATTAAAACTCACATATTTCAAAGACAAAATTCTCGCTGAGGAGATTCGTAGGAAAGATTCGGGTGAGATAACATCAAATACTTTGAATGTCGAAATGAGAGGCAGGGGCAACGATGGAAATTCAAATCGAGGCAGAGGAAGATCAAAATCAAGGAACGGAAGAAGCAAATCCAGGTTTAGGAAAAAATAGAGTGTTGGAATTGTGGCAATAAAGGCCACATACAGAGGAATTGCAAAGCACCAAAGAGAAAGGAGAACATTGATAATGGCACCGCAATGCCGTAACTGAAGAGGTACAAGATGCGTTACTTTTATCTGTTGATAGTTCTATTGACTCTTGGGTTTTAGATTCAGGAGCTTCATTTCATACCATTACACACTGTGACATTTTAGAAAATTATATGGCTAAAAATCATGGAAAGGTATACCTAGCAAATGGAGAACCTTTGGATACTATAGGGGTGATGTTAGGTTGAAGATGACAAATGGATCTGTGTGGAAAATCCAGAAAGTAAGGCATGTACCAAAATTGATGCGCAATCTAATATTAGTTGGGCAACTTGACGATGAAGGGCAGTGTGTCTTTTTTGGGTGGTGCATGGAAAGTTACTAAAGGAGCCATGGTAGTTGCTCATGGAAATAAAACTTGAACTCTTTACATGACTTCTAGTTACAGAGATGCAGTTGCAGTCATAAATGCTAGTGTTACCTTGAGTTTGTGGCATTGTAGACTTGGGCATATGAGTGTGAAAGGAATGAAGGAGCTTCAATCAACTACCATAGTTGAAGTCGATTGATCACAGTTTGTGTGAAGGTTGCATCTTTGGCAAACAAAGAAGAGTAAGTTTTTCCAAAGTATCAAGGGAACCAAAGGCAAAGAAGTTGGAGTTGGTTCATACAGACGTGTGGGGACCCACTCCTGTGTCATCCCTTGGAGGCTCCAAGTACTATGTGACATTCATTGATGACGCGAGCCGAAAGGTATGGATTTATTTTCAGAAAAATAAATCTGATGTTTTTGATACTTTTAAAAAGTGGAGAATCATGGTTGAAAATGAGGCAAACCTAAGGGTGAAGTGCTTGCGATCTAATAATGGGGGAGAGTAAATTGATCAAGGGTTCAAAGAATATTGTGCCAATAATGGGATCAAGATGGAGAAGACCATTGCAACAACTCCTCAACAGAATGGTGTCACAAAAAGGATGAACAGAGCCCTAAATGAGCGTGCAAGAAGCATGAGATTGCATCCTAAACTACCACAGACATTTTGGACTGAGGCAATTACTACTGCAGCCTACTTGCTCAATAGAAGACCCTCTGTACCGCTAAATTGCAAGATCCCAGAAGAAGTTTAGAGTGGCAAAGAGGTAAATTATTTTTTCTTAAAAGTGTTTGGTTGTTTAGCATATGTTCACATTAACTCTACTCTTAGAAGTAAGCTTGATGCTAAATCTAACAAATGTTTTTTCATTGGTTATGGTGACACCAAGTTTGGTTATCATTTCTGGGATGACCAAAACTGCAAGTTTATAAGGAGCAGAGAGGTCATATTCAATGAAAAAGTGATGTACAAAGATAGGCTCAACATGAAGTTAGAAAATCCAAGCACTAAAGTGAAGAAGCAAGAGATAGTTCCTTTGAAATACTTCCCAATGAATGGCATGCAAGACAATGACCAGGAAGATCAAGATACTACAGCTCAAGAAGTTAAACCATAAATGCCCGTGATTGAACCTAGAATATCTTCCAGGACTATAAAACCACCACAGAGGTACTCCCCTTCTTTGCACTATATTTTACTAACTGATGGTGGTGAACCAGAGTGTTACGAGAAAGCAATGCAAGTTGATGACTCAATCAAGTGGGAGTTAGCTATGAAGGATGAGATGGATTCATTATTAACAAATCAAACTTGGTAGTTGATAGAGCTACCACAAGGGAAGAAGTCATTGCAAAACAAGTGGGTTTAACAGGTGAAAGATGAACTTGATGGTAGCAAATGATATAAAGCAAGACTGGTCGTGAAAGGATTTCAGTAGAAAGAAGGCATTGACTACACTGAAATTTTCTCTCTAGTTGTCAAGTTAACTACAATAAGAATAGTACTTGGGTTAATGGCAAAAGAAGACCTTCATCTTGAGCAGTTAGATGTTAAGACGGCGTTTCTTCATGGAGAACTAGATGAAGAAATTTATATGCAACAGTCACATGGTTTTAAAGTACAAGGAAATGAGAGAATGGTGTGCAAACTTCAAAAGAGCCTATATGGGCTAAAAAAGGCACCTAGATAGTGGTACAAGAAATTTGATGGGTTTATGTGTAGTAACGGTTTCCTCAGATGCCAAGCAAACCATTGCTGTTATTTCAAGAAACTTGGTAACTCCTATATCATCCTATTACTATATGTAGATGACATGTTGATTTTAGGGGCTTGTAAACAGGAAATAGACAAGCTAGAAAGGCAACTATCAAAGGAGTTTGCTATGAAGGATTTGGGAGATGCAAAACAAATCCTTAGTATGAGGATTACCAAAGACAGAGCCAAAGGTTTCTTGAAGCTATCATAAGAAGAGTATGTGAAGAAAATACTCAATAGGTTCAACATGGAAGGAGTAAAGGCAGTAAGTACTTCATTGGCTGGTCACTTTAAACTATCCAAAGATCAGTCACCTACAACAGAGCATGAGCGAGACTACATGGCCAAGGTACCCTATGCATTAGCGATTGGTAGTCTTATGTATGCCATGGGTGCTTGCTATAGGCAAGTTCATTTGATAGACCCACTAGAGGATTCCATATAGATGGTAACCCTAGTGTCTATGGAATAAATCCTCTAACGAATGGTGGTGCATGTGATCTTTAGACTTGACATCACCGGAGCACCTTATGCACCGATTGGTGTAGTTTGACACCAGCCTAATGTAGTTCTATTCAGAGTTATCAATACGATAGTGATTAGCTGCATTGAGAAGTGTATCAAGACTATGGTGGATCAACAAATGATTCATCACTCCCGGGTATGGGAGAAATTATCTTACGACGCAATTTAGTGAATGACAATGACACTAAAGTGCGGCCACAGTGGGATTGAGTTGTTGCTCAATCCAATTTATTATTCCGATCATTGGTCCAGTAACTCAATACAAGGATATCGAAGATAACTGAGGTTTGACACTATTTATGTACCTCAGCCTCGATGAGATAACATATGATGAAATGATCGGTTTGCACGGTAACCATATCGTTGATAGGCAAGCTGTTTCGCTGAATCCGAATTTATCAGGTGGCCATGATGCCTCACTAGAGGCCAATCTTGGTCTGTGTTTAGTAAGACAATTGATTGGTGTCAATCGCGAGACTACTCACTACCGATATAGTGAGAAGCCTTCGGGTCACACACATAGAAGACATATTAAGGATGAATTGGTGAGAAATGATATTTTCATCATTTATGATGGAAATGATATTTTCGTCTTTTGAGATGAAATGACATTTTGATAATCTCACAGTGCAATTAAATTTGCTGAGGTCGTTGCCTACATTTAATTTCATATTGAAATTAAAATTAGTGAGATTAATATTTGATGATATTAATATTAGGAAAGATAATATATGAATATGAAAATCATATTTGAATTTGAATGAGATGCTATGTGGATTATTACCTTGTTTGGTAATTTGTAATGAGGATTTACTATTCTAATTAATCATGGAATAAATTTATTCCTAGCTAGATTAGGGTTTTAATTTTTGTTGCATATAAAAGGCAACTTAAAATTAAAACAAAATTGGAGAACACATTAATTAAATCCAAGCCACTCACCCCACTCTCTCTCACATTTTTCACTTGGTAGAAAAGAGAATTTTTCTTGAAGAAAAATTATGCATCTTTTTTGCTTGTGTGTCTTGCTAGCACTTGAGACCGCAAGTCAATCGTCATCCTGTCTTTGCGTGGATACCGAGAGTTCACTCTTATCTTAGAATGGGAGCGATTCGTATCGATTGAATGAGCCTTCAAACGCTGGTATGAAATCTGGAAATTTCATATTCAATATCATTTCATATGTAAATAACGTAAATCAGGTATAAGGTTCTTGGGTTCAATGTTGTTGTTAGAGATTTTATTTTTGTTTTCCACTGCATAAACCCCATCAGTGACTAACATAAATTTTGTGTTTATGTATTTGGTTATTTTATGTCCTTTGTTCGTATTATTTTTTGCTTTCAGGGATTTAGGATATGCTAATATCCAATTAAATCTCCCCAACACAAACGAAGGCGACTTGAGATTCTTCTCTTCTAATTCACTTCATCTTCTTCATCCTCATCAACTTCGGCAACGAATCCCGCATTACGATTCTCACTACTTCCAGTATTCTCACCGGTACTTTTAGCTTCCATATCTCTCTTCTCTCGCTTTCAGCTCTCTCACTTTCTCAATCACAAAGGACAATATAGCAAATTATGAAACACACGTGTCATTTACAGTAACTGGGTTCGTAAACTAGATGGTGACAGATTAAGACGTACAAGTATGGTCTTTTCATGCCTTTATAGTCTTTGGGAGAAGTGAGTTAGTGATAGGTGAAGGGTATTCTGTGGAGTGTGGACAACATATAAGCCAAGCTTTAATATTCTGCTTCATCTTTTATGTTCGAAAACAACTTCTCATGGGATTTGCTCTTATTTCCTCGGTTATCGGAGCATTAAATATTTTATCTACTCCAATTAATACATATTGTATTTTAAATCACACTAAATATGAAATCAATGACAAGTAAGGTGATACTTTTTTTGTACACGGACCTTTGTTGCAGCGATAGTGCGATACCAGTCCAGGATAATTCATCTATAGAGTCTGAAGCCGTTGCAGCTAGGCCCAAGCGGACTGTGAAGATACCAGCTCGTCTCCTAGATTGAGAGGGAGTCACGTTTTGTCTTTTAATTCAGGTCTGGAGTCATGTTTGTCTTTTAATGCAAGTCTAATATTTGCAAGTCTTTTTATTCCTTAAATAACGTACTGGATAAGTGTTAAAACTCTTATCTAAAGAGTGAGATTGATGAATAAAAGTTCAAGGAAATTATGACCCATAATCTCTCTCCTCTTCTCTGCGTCAACTCCCCTCCTAAATTCTTCCTCTTCCTTCTCGTTCTTTTTTCTCAATCCCTAATCGGTCCTAACAATTTTCGTGCTTTCGTCAGGTCTCAACCTCAATGGCTGACGGCACGCGTAAGCGTGAATTACAGAATCAACTCCATACCCTTCAACAAAAACAAGAAGATCCGGCTAGCCAATTAGCGCAGGTTCGAGGCAATATGATGACCCTCCTAGAGCAACGAGAACAATGTCTGCTTGACCAGATCACTGTCGCCATGGCGATACAAATCAGCAACCTGACTGTCTCCCATTCGACAACGGATGAGGCACAAGCGGGGGTCTTAGGCCCACCTCCCCTGCCACCTACCCAGCCCACCCACCAACCACCCCGCCATCTGAAGTTACTGTTTCCACGATTTGCTTCTGGCGATCCCACTAATTGGCTATTTGTAGTGGGCCAATATTTTACTTACCATGATACTCCGATTCAGGATTAGTTGCTCATCGCCTCTATGCATGTGGTCAATTCGGCATCTCATTGGTACCAGGGCCTCATACATGATGGCCTCATTCGTGACTAGGGGACGTTTCTCACCGAGATCCATCGCCGATTTGGGCCTTCAGAATATGATGATCTCGCAGGAAATCTTACCAAACTCACTCAATCTAGGTCGGTGCTCGATTACCAGACAGCCTTCGAGGCTTTCTCAAGCAAAGTCACAGGCTCATCGGCAGCCTTTTTAAAAAGCACTTTTATTTCGGGCCTGAAGTCTTACATTTAGCATGCTGAGGTGGCTCATCGTCCTTGGGAATTTCAAGATGCCTTTGCTCTGGCTAGTGTATTCGAAGAACAATTTGCAGAAGAACGCCCTATCAATAGGTCGTGGCCCTCTAAACCAACACACCCTCCAACCAACACTACAGCTATTACGAGTAGGCCACTACTACCCACATCAGCTCCTGAGCGCTTTCCGATTCGATGCCTCACTCCAGCTAAAATTCAGTCTCGCCGCGAAAAAGGGTTATGCTACAATTGTGATGAGAAATTTTTCTTAGGCCATCGGTGCAAAGGAAAGGCAACCCTACTCCATTTGGAGGGAATTGATGAGGAACCAGATGATTATTTACCGCCTGAGGACATAACCCTCCCCGAACCAGAAATTAGTTTCAATGCGTTGTTGGGGCAACGTTCTGCCAAATCTCTCCGGCTGCATGTTATTATTCACTTCACTTCAATACAAGTGTTAATGGACAGAGGCAATACCCACAATTTTATAACAAGTCGTATGGCCAACTTCATTGGCTTACCAAAATCAGTTATTCAGTCCTTTCGGGTTCAGGTGGGTAATGTTGATATGTTGTTGTGTGAAGGTGTTTGCCGTCAAGTCTCATTGGTGTTACAGTCAGCCACTTTCTCATTGGATTTATTTGTTTTGGATTTGCAAGGGGCAGATGTAGTGTTAGGTGTGCAATGGCTTGCTATCTTAGGACCCATCATAACCAATTATGCTGATCTTACGATGAGTTTTCAATGGCGCGATCGCCCCGTTCTTTTGCAAGGTGCTCGCACCATCTGTTCAGGCCAAATTTCTCCTTCTCAGTTTTGTAAATTGATTGCCACCAACAGTGTTTCCTTCTACTTCATGGGGTTACGGGTTTTTCCAGAAAATGTTTTTTCTCAATTGGCAGTCGAATCAACACCCTTATTGCCAACCGAGGAGGCGCTTCAACCAATTTAGACGAGTTTGCAGATGTTTTCACTAGTCCTACCGAGTTGCCTCATGTGCAGTCTTTTAGCCATCGTATCCAGTTGACTAAAGGTACTATGGCAATTACTGTGAAGCTGTATCGGTACCCTCACTTCCAAAAGAATGAGATGGAAAAGATGGTTCCAGAAATGCTTTAATCGGGGTCATTCATCCTAGCCAATCGGCCTTTAGCTCCCCCCTGTAGGTTTTTCACGGTTCTAAAGCTAAGAGAAAGAAGGTTATTTGTGCACGAGAGAGAGCAAAAACAGAAGAGAAAGAACTGATACAAAAACAGAAGAGAAAGAACTGATACAAAACAGAGAAATATATGAACCTAATACATCACTGTTACAACTACTTTTCAGTATAAATAATCTTTAAATATACTACAATTTGAACCACTCTTAACAAACACAAAATTCACTGAGATTTTGTGGCTTAATCAAAGGATGTCTTAACCTAAAACATCATTCAAATAACTTCCAAAAAAGGATGAGAACTGCACATGACAGACAACCCTTTTAATTCAAAAACCTGGCGCCAAACTTTCAAACCAACCATGCAAAATGATTTCCAGCAAAATATCATTTACTTCAACACTCCTCCTTGATATTTTTGCTGGAAACTCCAAGTCTGAATCTTGATTCTTCAAACTTGGATCTGCGTAAGGGTTTGGTCATTATGTCAGCCACTTGCTCCTCTCCCCTGCAATGAATCAGATTTACTTTACCATCTTGCTCCGCCTCTCTCACTGCATGATATTTGATTCTGATATGCTTTGTGCGACCATGGAGTACTGGATTCTTGGACATAGCAATTGCTGATTGGTTGTCACAGTGCAACACATTTCCTTGAGTCTGTTCCAGCCTTAAGTCTTTCAAGATCTTTCTCAGCCAAACCAACTGGTTGACTGCAGCAGCAGCAGCTACATATTCAGCTTCAGCAGCTACATATTCAGCTTCAGCAGTGGATTGTGCTACCACCTCTTGCTTTTTTGAATTCCAGCTTATGGCACCTGCATTCACAAAGAAAACATATCCAGAGGTGCTTTTCATGTCACCCAAGGAGCCACCCCAATCACTATCAGTGAAACCATGCAAACTGAAATTTTAGCTTCCTTAAACTATATTCCCAGGTCTGGACATCCTCTAATGTATCTGAGGACTCTTTTTGCTGCTTGCAAATGCAACTCACTTGGTTCATTCATGAACCTAGAGAGTAAACTTGCTGCAAACATAATGTCTGGCCTTGTTGCAGTCAAGTACAACAAGCACCCAACTATGCTTCTGTACTTAGTTTCATCAACCTTAGCAGAACCATCATTTTTACACAGCTTCACATTTTGCATCAGAGGTGTGTTGACAGGTTTGCAGTTCTCCATTGCAAATTTTTTGAGAAGTTCATTAGCATACCTCTCTTGGGAGATAAATATCCCATAAGGAGACTACCATACTTCCATTCCCAAAAAGAAACTCATCTCCCCTAAATCAGTCATCTCAAATTCCTTGTGCAGCTCTTTCTTGAAATCCACAGCCTAGTGGAGTCAGTCCCTATCACCAGAAGGTCATCAACATACAAGGATACAAATATCCTTTCATCATCAACCTCTCTAACATATAGGGTGTGCTCATTTGGACTTCTTTCAAACCCCAAACTCATCAAGAACTTATTGATTCTGATGTACCAGGCCCTAGGGGCCTGTTTTAATCCATAAAGAGCCTTCCTAAGGAGATACACTTTATCCTCTTGCCCTTCAACCGTATACCCTTCAGGTTGCTCCACAAAGATCTCTTCATTAAGCCACCCATTCAAGAAAGCAGATTTCACATCCATTTGGAAGACTTTCCACTTGAAATGGGCTGCAGTTGCAAGTAGAATTCTGATGGTGTCATGCCTTGCAACTGGTGCGAAAGTGTCAGTAAAGTCCACCCCAAACTGCTGTGCATAACCCTTCACTACAAGCCTTGCTTTGTGTCTGTTAACTGAACCATCAGGATTCAGTTTCTTCTTATAAATCCATTTCACCTTAATGATTTTTCTTCCGATAGGTCTGGTTACAAGTTCCCAGGTTGCATTCTTCTCTATCATGTCAAATTCATCATCCATTGATGTACTCCACTCTTTAACTTGGACTGCTTCAGCATAACATGATGGTTCCATCAAGGCCAAGTTGCATCTGTCATAAATTTCAGCCAAAGGTCTAGTTCCCCTGACTGGAGAATCAGCTTCAGAATCAGAACTGAAATCTGGAGCATCCTGAGTAGCTATCAAGTCTCCTCCTTGTTCTTGCATATTACTCCCTTCAATCTCATTTCTGTCCCAGTTCCACAGCCCTTCTTCATCTACTTTTACATCACGGTTAACCAGGAATTTTTTGGTCTTAGGATTGTAAATCCTATATGCTTTGGATAAGCTGCTATAACCAACAAAAATTCCAGTTTCAGCCTTCTCATCCAGCTTACTCCTCTTGTTGGCTGGAATGTGAGCATAACAAATGCTTCCAAACACTTTGAGGTGGTTGATGCTTGGCTTTACTCCATACCAAGCCTCAAATGGTGTTTGGTTATCTAAGGCTTTAGTTGGCAACCTGTTGAGAAGATAGACTGTTGTATTCACAACTTCAGCCCAGAAAAATTTGGGCAGTTTTTTCTCAAACAGCATACATCTTGCCATTTCCATTGCTGTTCTGTTTTTCCTTTCACTCACACCATTTTGCTGTGGTGTGTAAGGGGAGCTCAGTTGGTGCTTTATTCCAGACCCTGCACACAGTTCTTGAAATTGATTTGAGGTATACTCTGAACCATTGTCACTCCGGATGGTTTTCAAACTCAAACCAGTTTCATTTTCCACCATTTGCTTAAACCCCTTAAACATTGCAGCCACCTCACCTTTTTGTTTCAGGAAGTAGACCCAACACAGCCTGGTGAAATCGTCTATAAACAGTAGAAAATACCTATTGCCATTCAGAGAGGGCACCTGCATTGGACCACACACATCTGTGTGTATAAGCTGAAGCTTTTCAGCAGCTCTCCAGGATTGTATTGCTGGAAATGGTTGCCTACTGATTTTTCCCAGTTGGCAAACTTGACATACCCTTTCCTTCTCCTCAATTTCGGGCATACACTGAACAAGTTCTCTCCTCCTCATTTCATTAAGACCTGAATAATGATAATGCCCAAGTCTTTTGTGCCAAGTTTCAGTTTCAACACATTTTGCAGACAAGGCATGCAAGGCTGAGTTTTTCCATTCAATTGGAAAACTTTTTCCTAGCATTTTCACATTCATCAATTCATTCCCTAAGTTGTCAACTACAATGCAAGACATATTTTGAAAATGTAGGGAGTAGTTCTTTTCTAGCATTTGACCTACACTCAGCAAGCTTTGGTTGATTTCAGGTACATAAAGAACATTTGTAATATATTTGGTGCCTAATGTAGTTGTGACAACAACCTTACCTCTTCCTTTGACTTCCACAAATTCTCCATTGCCAATCTTGACTTTGGAGTGAAAGAGTCTATCAATGCTCACAAAACTTGACAGATTTGGAGTCATGTGGTTTGTGCAACCACTATCAATCAGCCATACATCATCACACATGTTGTGGTTTGTGCATAAGCCATGAAGAGTTGTTCTGCTTCTGGATTTGGTTGCTGGACCTCCACCACTGCAGCCTGCTGCTCCTGCTGATTTCCTTTACTTTTACACACTTTTTCTATGTGTTCACACTGCTTGCATGACCTGCATTGTATGCCAGGTTAGAACCAACACTTATATTCTGGATAGTTCTTCTTTTTGCAGTGCACATATGGAGGAAATGATCTTTGTCCACCACGTTTCCCTCCTTGATTGTAGCTCTTCTCTTTTCCTTTCTTTTCACCACTATATTTCTTAACTTATCTTCCTTGTACTCTTCCTTTTTGACCTACATACATGGCTATCTTAGTTGAGTCTTCTTGCCTTAGCTGCCTTCTTTGTTCCTGGGCTTGAAGTGAATGAACCAGCTCAGCCAAGCTGATTCGGGACAGATCTTTAGAGCCCTCTAGGGATGAAATTTTTGCTTCAAACCTCTCAGGTAAGCTGACTAGGACCTTCTCCACCACTCTCTGGTTGGTTAGTTCTTCCCCTAGCAGCTTGATTTTGTTCACCACAGCCATGAGTCTGTCCACATATTCCTTGATAGATTCTGCCTCCTGCATCTTGAGTACTTCAAATTCTCTTCTCAAGTTTAGAACTTGCATATTTCTTGTTTGGTTACTCCCTCCAAACTCCTCTTTGAGAGTTTCCCAGGCTTGTTTAGGTGTCTCACCTACCATGATCCTGGAGAAGACCTAATCTGTCACGGCTGAATGTATATAAGACAATGGTCTTGGAGCTTTGGCTGCTTCTTCTTCATGAACTCTCATCTGGTTCAGCATCGGGTTGGGTCCAAGGTGGGGAACTTGCTTCTCCTCTTCCACATATTGCCACAAGCCATGGCCCCTCAAATATGTTTTCATCTTGACAGCCCAAACATGGTACTGGTCACCGTTGAAAACTGAAGCAGAGATTGGAGCAGAACTAGATGCCATGGAGAAGCTTTTTTGAGTTAGTATTCTGGTCCTAAAGGATCAAAGCAGCTCTGATACCCATTGTAGGTTTTTCAGGGTCCTAAAGCTAAGAGAAAGAAGGTTATTTGTGCATGAGAGAGAGCAAAAACAGAAGAGAAAGAACTGATACAAAAATAATCTACGTTTTTCATTCAAAACAGAGAAATATATGAATGTAACACATCACTGTTACAACTACTTTTCAGTATAAATAATCTTTAAATATACTACAATTTGAACCACTCTTAACAAACACAAAATTCACTGAGATTTTGTGGCTTAATCTCCGGTTGTCTTCACCTAAAACATCATTCAAATAACTTCCAAAAAAGGATGGGAACTGCACATGACAGACAACCCTTTTAATTCAAAAACCTGGCGCCAAACTTTCAAACCAACCATGCAAAATGATTTCCAGCAAAATATCATTTACTTCAACACCCCCATCTTAATGGTTAAAATGGAGAACGATAAATGGCATTTTTGTATGGATCATCATGCTCTCAATGCTGCTACTATTCGAGATCATTTTTTGATAATGAGTTATTGGATGAATTACATAAGGCTACCACCATGGTTCTCGGTACTGTCAAATTCGAATGCATGACCCTGACATTCCGAAAACAACGTTTCACACTCATCATGGGCATTTTGAGTTCGTCGTCATACCTTTTGGCCTTACATACGCCCCAGCCACGTTACAAGCCACAATGAATGAGGTATTTCATCCTTTTCTTCGTAGATTTGTGGTTTTTTTTTTTTTTAATGACATTCTGGTTTATAGTCAGAATTTGAGGGACCATCAAGAGCACCTACATTTGGTTATGAATCGATCTACCCAATGCAGCGAAAAAACAAAAGGACGAATCGATTCCTTTTATGCCAAGATTCGAGTATAGATTATATAGTTTACATGTTAAATCAAAATTCAGCACAAAATAATATCAATCCATTCAAGGATCAGAGATCTTACACACATTTTGTAGGCTCCTTCAAGTGTCTCAAAATTTTCTTCACTATCGATTCAACGTAGAACTGTATAAACGGTGATCCACACGAAGTCAATCCAAAGAACCAGTCCTTATTTTGCCAGAAGAAAGGGGTGGCATCAAGAATCAGGTTATTTAAAGATTCAAGAAGAGAAAAATTTCTCTTCAATCTTTGCATAGGACGTGAGGGAGACAATGTAAAGGGGTTGCCACTTTTTCTTTCAATAATGATTGAATGAATTGAATAATTCTTTTAACTCAACTTGCATTTATATAGTGCACGAGTTAAAACCATATTCTTATATGGAATAGGCACGAGTTTCAACCCTAATCTACCCTTGTATCCAAACACCCTTGTTATGGTATTTTATATTTAATTAATTATTATTATAATTAAAATCAATTAATATATTTAAAATATATTAATATTTAATTAATAATAATAATTCATTTAAATATATAAGTATATATATTTAAATATAATCTCACTAATTTAATTTTAACATTAAATTAAATATAGGCAAAAACCTCAGCAAATTTAATTGTACTGTGAGATTACCAAAATACCATTTCATCCTAAAAGACGAAAATTCCTCTTGAACAAAACGATTTTTAAATTATCTTCTAAGTGTGTGACTCGTAGGCTCCTCATCATATCGGTAGTGAGTAGTATCGCTATTAACACCAATTAATCATCTCACTCCACATAGACCAAGATTGGCCCCTAGCAAGGCATCATGGCCACCCGATGATTCGGATTCAGCGAAATAGCTACCTAACAACGATATGGTTACCATGCAATCAAATCCTTTCATCATCTTATCTCATCGAGACTGAGATACAAAAATAGTGTCAACCTCAGTTACTCTCGATATCTTTGTATTTAGTTATTAGACCAATGACCAGATAAATAAATTGGATTGAGCAACAACTCAATCCCACTATGACCACAACTTTAGTGTCTTTGCCATACACTGAATTGCACTGTGAGATAACTTCTCCCATACCCGAGAGTGATGAATCCTCTGTCGATCCACAATAGTATTGATGCACTCCTTGATGCAGCCAATCACTACCGTATTGATAGCTCTGAATAGAACTATGTTGGGCTAGTGTCAAACTACACCAATCGGTGCACAAGGTGCTCTGGTGATCTCAAGTCTAAGGATCACATACACCACCATTTGTTAGAGGACTTGTTCCATATACATTGGGGTTACCATCTATATGGAATTCTCTAATGGATCAGTCCAGTGAACTTGCCTACAACAAGCACCTATGTGTTACACAAGGTTTTCGGCAAACAACCTTGACAAGTGAGATCAGTCACTGCCTTTCGACAAGGTCGTTCAACACTATGATAGCCTTACCGTATTATCTGTGTCCTTGGTTAGAATAATACTGGGGCTACAGACATTTCTAGAATGGCCACCATATGTGATCATGTGGTTCTCACTATCAAGATTTGAAACACCTGATACCCTCGTCACGGTTCTACCATCCTAAGGACATATATCAATACACACATATATAATTTACATGATCTATTAGAAAATGTTTTTTTATTGATTAATAAACATTATTACTAATAATTAATTCTACAATAATTGATTGGCTTTAGGGCACCTACTCCAACACATTCTGTCCTTGTTGTTCTCCGCCGTCACAGCCTCTTTGCTAAAATTTATAAGTGTTTATTTGGTTGATACACGGTGGATTTTTTGGGACATATAACCTCTGCCGTGGGGGTTGCTCCCAATCCAAATAAACTTGTCGCCGTTGAAGACTAGTCGGTTCCGATTTCTCAATGTCATGTGAGAGGGTTCTTAGGTCTCATTGGGTATCATCGGCGTTTCGTCAAACACTATGCCTCAATTATAGCTCCTTTCACTGATCTCCTATCAAAGGATGACTTTCATTGGACTGACCATGCAATGGCTGCCTCCACTACACTCAAAGAAGCTATGGTTGATACCTCAGTTCTGGCTCTGCCTAATTTTTCTATTCCCTTTGTGCTCGAGAATGATGCCTTGGGCGTTGGCATTAGTGTAGTACTTATGCAAAATCATCACCCTATTACTTTCTACAGCAGTAAACTATCAAAGACCATGCAAGGGAAATCAACTTTCATTCGGGAGATGTTTGCCATTACATCAGCCATGGCAAAATGGCGTCAATATTTGTTGGGTGCTGAGTTTGTTATTCGAATTGATCACAAGAGCTTACACAACTTGCTGACACTAACAATTCAAACACCCGAGCAACATCAATTTCTCTCTAAACTACTGGGATTCCGCTACACTATCATGTACGTTCCTGGTGCCTCTAATCAAGCTGCTGACACCCTCTCCCGAGCACATGATTCAGAGGTCCCAATCGTAACTGGACAATTGTTTTCACAATCTTATCCTACTAGTTCTGATATCGTTATGTTGAGAGAAGAATTGGCCCAGGATCAATATGCTAAGCAAATCATATACGCGCTTCAAAACAATCTTGGCAGTTGGTTGCAGTGGAAGCTTGTTGGCAAATTGCTTTTATTTTAAGGCAAACTCTACTTACTTGCCAAGTGAGCTCTTATTCCTAAGATCCTGCATGAATACCATTTCTCTTTACAAGGTGACCATGCCGGCATTCGACGAACTACCTAGCGTATTTGTGCATATTTCACTTGGAAAGGGGTCTAGAACGACATCAAACATTATGTGCAAAATTGTGAAACTTGTAAAAAATGTAAGCCCACAAATCACTCACCTTATGGCTTGCTGAAACCAATTATTCCCCCTACGATGCTTTGGGCGGACCTTTCTATGGATTTTGTGACCCATCTTCCAAATTCTAGTGGTTTCACTGCAATCCTTGTCGACATGGACCGTTTCTCTAAGGGAGCTCACTTTGCAGCTCTTCCTCCTCATTACACAACTTCTTCAGTAGCTCGAGTTTTCTGGGACACGGTGGGCAAACTACATGGACTGCCTCAGTCTATTATCAGCGATAGGGACCCCATCTTTGTAAGTAAATTATAGAAGTCTCTCTTTACCATGCAAGGGACAGAACTGAAATTTAGTTCAGCTTATCATCCACAATCTGACGGCTAGACTGAGCATGTCAACTGTTGCCTCAAGCAATATCTTCAGTCTTTTGTGCATGCATACCCTAGCCATTGGTCCAAAATCCTTAGTTGGGCAGAGTTCCATTACAACACCTTGTTCCAGTCCTCTGCCAGTATGACTCCCTTTGAGATTACATTTGGCAGGAACCACCATCTTTGTTAGCTTATTGTGCAAGGGCCAGCGTGGTTGCTACAGTTGATGAAAACCTACATAGCCGAGATGAAATTCTTTCATAGCTTCGTTCTAATTTGTCCAAGGCACAGACCTTCATGAAGCATCACACTGACAAGCATATGAAAGACATGCAATTTGAAGTTGGCAACTAGGTTTTGCTCAAACTCCATCCATATCGTTAGACTTCTCTTGGCCGTCACTCCTCTCACAAGTTGAGTCTCTGGTATTATGGGCCATTCGAAGTTGTTGAACTGGTGGGCAAGGTGGCCTATCGACTTAAACTACCGCCGGGGTCGAGAATTCATCTAATTTTTCTGTTGGTGTTTAAGTGCCGGTGAACTCTAAGGAAAGATAAAGGAAAAATGATATTGAGTTGAAATAAATTTTCATTACACTGCAATTTACAATATATACAACCAAAATACTAACTGTTTCAACAACTAAAACAGACCATACATCCATTTAAATTTTAAAACTATGTTTGCAACTAATACAACCTTAATCTAAGCTGATTGCACCTAAACATGTCACTAAAATCAACCACTACATCAGCTTTAATTTCGACAAACAGAGAGGACTTCAGCTATTGCTTGGTGCCAAAACACATTAAAAAAACAAACTTTTAACTGAATTTCCAGCAAATTATCACTATTTCAACACTCCTCCTTGATAATTTTGCTGGAAACACCAAGTCTGATCCTGAAGTCTTCAAACTTGGTTTTGGATAATCCCTTAGTAAGGATGTCAGCCACTTGATCATCACCATTATAGTGAACTAGTTTCACTTCCCCTTCTTGCTCAGCTTCTCTCACTGCATGGAACTTGATCTTTTTGTGTTTAGTTCTCCCATGATGGACTGGATTCTTAGCCATAGCCATACCCAGAGCCAACTGGTTGTCACACATTATCATAGTAGGATGTCCCTGCTTCAACTTCAAATCTTCTAGGATTTTTCTCAACTAGACAGCTTGGTTCATAGGAGCTGCAGCCGAAATGTATTCTGCTCCTGTTGTGGATTATGCAACTGTTTCTTGTTTCTTTGACAACAGATTGCACTATGATTCAGGAAGAAAGTATACACTGAAGTGTTCTTCATGTCTTCCACAAAATCACCCTAATCACTATCACAGAATCCCTTTAGTCCAAAGTTTTCTGACCTCCTAAACCACACTCCAAAGTTGGTGCTCCCTTTCACATATCTAAGCACTCTATTTGCAGCTTTGAAATGTGTTTCCTTGGGCTGATTCATGAACCTAGACAGTAGACTTGTTGCAAACATAATATTAAGCTCGGTTGCTGTTAGGTACAGTAAGTAGCCAACCAAGCTTCTATATTGTTCCTCATCAACACTCTCTGTATAATCATCCTTTGATAGTTTCAAATTTGCAACCAGAGGAACATCCACTGATTTGCAGTTTTCCATATTGAATTTCCTCAAAACTTCAATTGCATACCTCTCTTGATTAACAAAAATTCCAGCTGAGCTTTGATGAACATGCATCCTAAGAAAGTAAGCCATTTCACCTAAATCTGTCATCTCAAACTCATCAAGCGTGGATCTCTTGAATTCCTCCAGTTGAGTTGGTTTGCTTCTTGTCACAAGTAGATCATTAACATACAAGGAGATAATCATAACATCCTCATCAATCTCCCTAACATACAATGTGTGCTCATTTGGACTTCTTACAAATTCCAAACTTAGCAAGTGATCATTTATTCTGCTGTACCAGGCCCCTGGTGCCTGTTTCAGACCATACAAGGCCTTTTTTAGGAGATGGACTTTGTCTTCCTTTCCCCTGACTTTGTACCCTTCCGATTGTTCAACATATATCTCCTCATTCAGCCATTCATTGAGGAATGCAGATTTGATGTCTAACTGAAATATTTTCCATGCAAATTGTGCTGCCACTGCAAGTAACAACCTGATTGTGTCATGCCTTGCAACTGGTGAAAAGGTGTCTAGAAAATCAACTCCATACTGCTGAGCAAAACCTTTGACAACCAGCCTTGCTTTGTGCTTAAGGACTTAACCATCTAGATTGAGCTTCTTCTTGAAAATCCATTTAACTTGGATCACTTTCCTGTTCTAAGGTCTGTACACCAAGTTCCAAGTTTGATTCTTCTTAATCATTACCAGCTCATTCTTCATGACAGCTCTCCAAACTTCTGATTTTTTAGCTTCAAAGTAACAAGTTGGGCTCAAGTGAGGCTATGTTACATCTCACATAAACCTCAGCTAAAGGTCTGGTACCTTTAACCGAAATTTCTTCTTTTGCATCACTCTCAACATCATCAAAATTCTGATCACCTGCAGCTTCTGTCCAGCCTGGTTTTGTCTCCACATCAGCTCTATTTTCTTCCCAATTCCATACTCCATCCTCATCTATTTTGACATCCCTATAAATATGAATTTTTTTGGTTTCTGGAACATACACCCTATAAGCTTTAGATTGACTATTATAGCATATAAAAACGCCAATTAAGGCATTTTCATCCAGCTTGGACCTTTTGCTGCTGGAACCAGAATGTAGCATATACTTCCATTTTGAGCCTATCAACTGTTGGTTTAACTCCATACCATGCTTCATAGGGTGTTTTGCTATCTAAGGCTTTTGTGGCAAGCCTATTGAGTAGAAACACTATTGTATTGATAGCTTCTACCCAAAATTTCTTTTGCAACCTCTTCTCAGCTACCATGCATCTAGCCATCTCTACAACTGATCTATTCTTCCTCTCACTGTCTCCATTTTGCTATGGAGTGTAGGGGCTGCTGTATTGATGCTTAATTCTAGCATCCTTGCATACTTGTTCAAACTCTTGAGAAGTGTATTTAGCACCATTGTCACTTCTCAAGATTTTTATAGTTTTTCCAGGTTGATTTTCCACCAACTGCTTAAATACACTAGCAAGTTCTCCTTTTTACTTCAGAAAATACACCCAACACATTCTAGGATAAACAACACAAAATACCTACTTCCACTCAATGACAAAGTTTCCATAGGACCACATACATCTGTATGAATGAGCTGCAACTTTTCAGCTGCTCTCCAGGCTTGGTTTACAGGAAAAGATTGCCTACTCAACTTGCCAAGTTGACAGGCTTGACATATGGTTGTACTCTCCTCTAATTCTGGCAGATTTTGGACCAATTTCATGGTCTGAATTTCCTTGAGACCTTGGGAATGAATATGACCAAGTCTCTTATGCCTTTCACAAACTCATCTACCCTTACATTGCAGGCTCTATGTTCAGTTCTTTTCAACTTAATGGGAAAGCTTTTCCCCACCATTTTGACTCTCATCAACTCACACCCCTTACTGTTTAGAATTTGGCAGATTTGATTTTCAAAATGCAAGACATAATTGTTTTCTAACATTTGTCCTACACTCAAAAGGCTTTGATTGATTTCGGGTGCATAGAGTACATTTGAGATGAGTTTTGTACCTGTTGAGGTCTAAATTGCAACATCTCTTTTTCTCTTTGCTTCAACATAGTCACCATTTGCAATTTTAATCCTGGACCGATGTGCTGAGTTTAATCTAACAAAATCCTACACCTACTATCAACCAACCAGCCAGCCATCATAGCATGTTGGTGGTGCACTGTAGGAGGCCACAAAAAATTGTTATGGCCTTTGTTCAGGTTGCTGATCATATGTCACTTGTGCTTGCTGTTAGGGCTACTCTCTTTTGTTCTTGCATACCCTTTCTATATGACCAAATTGTTTACAAGCCCGGCAATGTGTTCCTGGCCTAAACTAACATTTTTTATCTGAATGCCCCTTCCTTTTACAGTGGGAGCAAGGTGGATATTCCTTCATCCTACCTGGTTTCCCCATGGGCCGTTGCTCCTTTCTTTCCCCTTCTTCTCACCGGTAAACCTCATATTGTTCCCTTGAGCTGGTTTGGTTTTGTGAGTTACCATCATTGCACCCTCACCTACATCTTCTTGCCTTAAGAGCCTTCTTTGCTCTTGTGCTTGCAGTGCATGAACCAACTCTATAAGTCTAACCTGCCCTATGTCTCTTGGACTCAAATCTTTCGGGTAGGGTGACCAGGACTTTCTCCACCACTCTCCTGTCTATCAACTCTACTCCTAGTACCTTTATTTTGTTGACAACACTCATCAACTTGTCAACATAGTCCTTAACCTTCTCTGATTCTTGTCTGATTCTTGTATCCTCTGCATCTTAATCTCTCTTCTTAAATTTAGTGCCTGCATGTTCCTTGTTGTGTTGCTTCCCACGTATTCTTCTCTCAGCTTGTCCTATGCCTCTTTTGGAGTTTCGTATGCCATGATCCTTGTGAATACAAGGTCTCTTACAATAGCATGAATGTGGGAAAGGGCTTTCGATGCTTTGGCAATTTCTTCCTCATGCAGCCTCATCTGATTCAAGGTAGGATTTGGTCCTAATGGAGGTGGCTGCCTGTTTTCTTCCACATATTGCCACAACCCCTAACCCTAGAGAAAGGCTTTCATCTTTGCAGCCCATATGTGGTAGTGTTCCTCATTAAACATTGGAGTGACATCAAGGCTGATTGTGCAGCCATTGATTCAGTTTATGTGTCTGACGCAAAAAAAAAAAAAAAAATGGACGGGTGCAGACTATTTTGGGCTGAGATAGGAGGTGTTCTTGAGCTGAGATTGATGAGTGAATGCAAGAGATATTTCGGGTTGTTTTTGTGTGGCTCTGATACCAATTGTTGGTGTTAAGTGCCGGTGAACTCTAAGGAAAGATAAGGGAAAATGATATTCAGTTGAACTAAATTTTCATTACACTACAACTTACAATATATACAACCAAAATACTACTATTTCACCAACTACAACAGACCATACCGCCATTTAAAATTTAAAACTATGTTTGCAACTAATACAACTCATTGCTCCCTACTTAAATCATTTCATGTAGGTTCGACCACCACCATCCATCCTTTGCTGGAATCTTCTGTCTCAAATCGCCCTCTTCACAAACTATTAGCCTTGCTGGCTGAACGTCTAGCTATCCGCTGTGGCATCCCTGTCAAGGAGGTTCTTGTTCAGTGGGAGCACTTGCCATTGGATGATGCTTCCTGGGAAGTTTGGGAAGATTGTGTCATTGCCGACCTTGAGGACAAGGCCATTTCTCAACCAGTGGGGAATGTTACAGCCATACCAGTCTAGGATAATTCATCTATGGAGTCTAAAGCCATTGCAGCAAGGCCCAAGCAATAAGTGAAGAGTATTATGTGGAGTGTGGACAACATATAAGCCAAGCTTTAATATTCTGCTTCATATTTTATGTTCAAAAACAACTTCTCATGGGATTTGCTCTTATTTCCTCGGTATCGGAGCATTAAATATTTTATCTACTCCAATTAATACATATTATATTTTAAATCACACTAAATATGAAATCAATGACAAGTAAGGTGGTACTTTTTTTGTACACGGACCTTTGTTATAGCGATGCCAATCCAGGATAATTCATCTATAGAGTCTGAAGCCGTTGCAGCTAGGCCCAAGTGAATTGCGAAGATACCAGCTCATCTCCTAGATTGAGAGGGAGTCATGGTTTGTCTTTTAATTCAAGTCTGGAGTCATGTTTGTCTTTTAATGAAAGTTTAATAATTGCAAGTCTTTTTATTCCTTAAATAACGTATTGGATAAGTATTAAAACTCTTATTTAAAGAGTGAGATTGATGAATAAAAGTTCAAGGAAATTATAACCCAAAATCTCTCTTCTCTTCTTTACATCAACTTCACTCCCAAATTCTTCCTCTTCCTTCTCATTCTTTTTTCTCATTCCCCAATCAGTTCGAACAACCTTTCTGTTTTATTCTATGTATTATTTGAACGTGTTGAAGTAAAAGGTAAGGAATGCTGAAGTTGCAACTATATTGTAGCTCAGCTATTTAGTTAATGCTAATTATGCTAAGTCATCATGATATTAACTCAAATTAGTAAACTTGTAAATCTTTTAGCTAACCATGTACCTTACCATTTTTAGGCAAAGATAAACAATAAAGACCCGCCAAGAATCATTAATGAGTGCTTTTCCTAGGAGCCTAGTTAGTAAATACGAGTACAGCAAAAAAAGGGTATGGAAATTTTACAGGTATGATACGAAAAATGGTGAAAAATACGTTTGTAAAAATTTGGCCATAAAATTTGGATACAAGAAAAATATGATACGAGTATGTACGGGTTTAATACAGCATATTGTCAATAATACGTTTTGAAAAATAAGAAAATATCAATTCTAGTTTTAGCACTTTTCACGAACCACCTAGTTAAAATCAATATAGCCTTTCAAATATAAAGTATTCAATGAACCAATAACCATTAGACCTAATAATATAACACAATATATAACTGAGATTCAAATTATAGTCTCCAGACTCAAACACAATAAATAGCCAAGATTCAATTATAATCTTAAATCAAACATATAACAAAATTAGAATTCAAAGTCGAACTAGAGCTCCAAACAAATAAAATAAATAAATAAATAATACAACCAAGATTCAAATTATAGTCTACAATAGAAACTCACCCTAGTTAGTAAATATGAGTACGGCAAAAAAAGGGTACGAGAATTTTACGAGTATGATACGGTAAATGGTGAAAAATACGTTTGTAAAAATTCGGCAAATATTCAAATACAGGAAAAATATGAGAATAATTCGCGAATAAAACGTCTGAGGCATATAATTCGCGAATAATACGACTGGGCTAATAAAATATGGTAATTTGTGAATAACACGCGAATGATACAATTAGGCGTATAATTCACCATTTATTCATGAATTTACTAACTAGCCCTAGGAGTATTAACAAATCCTTCAATGCATCAAGAAGGAAAAATAGTGCTCAAGGTGAAAAACTCAATATAAATTCTTGAAAGGTTTGAGAAATACAATGAGAATGCAAAGAAAAATAAATATATGTGAAGTAGAAAGGACATTCTACAATCAGTGTGGATGGAAATGAGCTATTTCTCTTCTACATTACATGGTACAATTAGGATGAGCTATGGTGAAAGTTTAAAATAGTTTTGGATCTTTGCAACAATCCTTTTTCTTGAATCAACTGAATAATTCAGTTTAATTTTGACAACCAACACCTTAAAACTTGAAAACCTAGAAATAGAGAGAATTCTAGATGAAGCTAAAATTGAGTATTCTGGAAAACTTTTCATTAGTTAAGCGAGTATAGTTATTTCGTTTTTATACAAAGATTACAATTGACTTTAACATGATATATGTCAACACTAACTAACACCTACTAGCATCCCACACTTTTCACATTTGCTACTTGTATGGCATTTCACTCCAATAGTTGCTTATATGGCATGACTACACTGACTTCCTTACCACATGCTTGGGCTAACATTGGTTTTCTTTAACACCCCCTCTCAAGCTTGAGTATCTCTCTAAGATGCCAAGCTTGTTCCTGAAGAACTCAAACTTATAACTTGGTAAAGCTTTAGTAAAAATGTCAACTACCACCTACTTGCTATGTGGTTGGAATATCTAATTTCAATCTCCTTGTTTGAAACATTTTCTCTTATAAAAGGAACATCTAACTCTTACATGTTTAGTTCTTCTATAAAACATTGGTGTTAGTGTACGTTAGTGTATGCCCTAGAAACCATTCATGTTGTCGGTTTCAAAGCATTTTGTCTTGTATCAATATATCATAAATAATAGAAGAAAGAGTTCTTCAATTCATATATATAAATTACTTCCTTTATTCAATCATGCATTTAAAATAAAGTATGTATATGAATTGTCCAGATGATTCATTTAATCGGTAAATGAATTTATCAAAAGGTTCCCTACGGAAGCAATATAATTTGGGCAACTATATTGCATAGTAAGCATACTGGATGCTTCCGAAAGATATCATGAGTTGATATAAGTACGGATGACGATGATAGTCATGTCACTGGGGCATTAATATGGATTAGTGATTGGTAAACTGTTTTTCGAATGTGATTGAATAACGACAAATCACTTGGAAAAGCATGTAGTCAATGATTTATTGTTTGGTTATATCAGTGCACGATGTAGTCCTTTGACCTGAGACATTGTGGTTGGATCTGATATGGATGCGTATGGTTCATACGGTGTATAAGTACGAGACTAGTCATGTTTCGTATGATAAAGTCTATTTGGTCATGTGTTGTTCATATGTGGAAACGAACGATGGTCAAGAAGGGATCCATTGACTCAGAAATATTCGAGTTCTTGGACGAACATTGATAAATGTCAGAAATCAGAATCTCTGGCCAGAGTCTATTATTAGTCATACGAAAGCAAGTTCGTGATGACAAGTTTCGGACATATTGATTGAAGATTTGGTAGAAGATCGAGTTTTGGATTTTGATGTTCCATGAATCCGTACTCGATCAGGATATATCAATGGAGGGACTTTACCTACATGGTACATATGATTTGAAAAGGGTTTAATGAAGTATTTCTTTATCATGGTTTAGGGATTATGGCACATTGCTAGATGTTTACCATAGTCGTTGGGCTTCTGGACAGGTTTTCAGATTCATCCAGAACCGACTCACGGCTAATCCACGGTGGACCTACATGGTCACACCAATAGCCTTGAGAAGTTAGAGAAGGATAAGAGAGAGAAATGATTATCTGAAGAGGGCTAGCACCTTCCGAGGGTAATGACAACATTTCTATGGTAATAGTTACATAGAAAATTATTTGTAACATTTTAAAGGTTAAAATGGTCAAGCAATAAGTAATTGTATTTAATTATTATATCTTAAAGCTTTAAGATAAATGAGATGAACTAAAATAACATTTTAATAGTTAAAGGGCAAAAGAGTAAACCTATGAGTTGTTAATGTAAACTCGTTTAGTTTACATGGGCCCTTGAATAATATTGATAATTCAAAGGGAAAATTAATAAATGCTTGGGCTCTTTTTAGAATAAGATTTTATTGGGGCATGCAAGTGAAAAAAAAAGTAATTACAAAATGACCCATGTATATATAAATGCAAATGGTTGCATTTTAGGTTAAGTGTTCATTTGTTCACTCAAAAGAAAAACACTCTCTCTCTCTTAGGTTCGGCCACTCTCTCATTCTCTCAAGGTGGTGTTAAAGTGTGGAAGATTCATTTTTTTGAATCTTGGCTTCATCAAACCTAAGCACTACGAGAAGGTATAATGTTTTTATGCTTTATTTATGGTTTTTGAATCCTATTAATCCATATCTTTACATGCATGTCTTGTTTACATGCTTCCAATCAACATTTTCCGCCACCTCTTCATGGTTCTTTCAAATGGTATCAGAGCTTAAAAGCTCCTTGCACGTTGGTTTTGAGCAATAGTCATGTTATTCCATGTGTTCACATGTTCATCGTACACAGTTGAGTTTGCATGTTAGTGCTTTCGTTCAAAAAATGAGTTTTACATCCCAACTCTTTACATGCATGTCTCAGCCACACCTAGATCAAAGGTAAATGTTTGTTTTTCATGTCATTCTTATGTGTTTTGAATGATATTAATGTTGATAATAAGCATACCTTTTTTATTGAATGAGTTGTTAGTTGGAATAAGCATGTTTGATGCATGTATATGATTCGGTCATCTCCTTACTTTGTGAAAATGTGTTTTTCATCTTACTTTAATATGATTAGATGTGTTAAAATGTGATAATGTGTGCATGGATGATGCTTATTACATGAGATGTATTGAGAACTACATGCATCTATGCCATGCATGACTTTTTTGAAAAGTCTTGAAATGATGTTAATAATTAAATAACAAAATCATTATTATATCTTTGGGTAGAATATGAAAAAAGTATTTATGTAATGATTCCCTTGAAATGTGTAATTGTTGCATGCCCCAAAGTTATGATAAAGTTCTATATATATATATATATAGAACTTTATCATAACTTTGGGGCATGCAACAATTACACATTTCAAGGGATATATATATATTTTAAATTGTTTATATTCATGTTTTTAAATAATTGTTTATTATATTTGGTATGAATGTTTAATATTTATTTATGTGATGGATGAATATTAGATTAGAGGGTTGATCATAGGTGCCATTTAGTTTTCAAAATATTCAAAAGTGTTTGTAATATTCTTTTATTAAATGGCTTGTAATAATTAAATTTTATTTATTTATTTTAATCGGGCCTGCATGCCTAAGATCCAATTTGTAATTGAATCGGCTGGACGGGAACCCGAAGAGCATCCAGATGATGATCCGATCAAAGATATAGGATTAGGGTAAATAGTTTACCTTCAAGATGTATTTTCGAAAAGCCCCATGGTCAACCCACATGCTTTAATTTATGCATATATGTGATATGTATGGAAAGTTAGTTAAACATGGCATGTTAAAAAAATTAATTAACTAAGGTTAAACCTAAATCTCCCCAATTAAAATTATTAAATCCAAGTCTCCCATTATGGGATAACTAAATTTTTTAATATAAATTTTAATATCCCAAGATTTCTATTATGTGAGGGATATGATCTTTATATCATAGAATTAGGTTGATCTTGTTCTGGGATGGATATTTTCACCTTGATCAAGAATTCTATTATGTGAGGACATGATGAAAATGTCATCCTAAGAAAGCACAATGGTTCGGATTTAACTAGCCTAGGTTACCAAGAATTCTATTATGTGAGGTATCTGAAGCTAGGACAAGGAATATGGATCAAATCTTATATAGTGATATAAAAGGAAAATAGTTTCCTACTTATTAGACTTAATTGACCAAGAATTCTATTATGTGAGGTTAATTGAATTTAATAAGAAATTGATTTCCCACTAAGAAATTTAATCCAACGAAAATTTTCGGATTCTATCTAAGGGAGTGTAGAACTCGAATAAATAGTGGGAGCTAATTTGATTATGCAATAAAAGGTTTAAAGGATTACAAGACACTAATAAAAAAATTTTTCTTTGCAGTTTCATCTTGGTGATATATAATTAAAAAAAAAAATGGCCAACAATGTTCTCCTAAAAATACTGGATAATAACATGTTAATCGGACCCAACCTTAAGGATTGGCTATGAAATCTCAGAATTTTTCTAGATTTCGAACGGATTGCTTATGTCTTGGAAGCACCTCTTCCACTTGATATTGGACCCAATGCTCCACAAGTTAAGCTTGATGCTTTTGAAAAATGGAGAAAGGATAGTAAGAGAGCTAGAAATTACATGCTAGCCTCAATGAATAGAGAACTTTAGACTAAGCACGAAAAGGTTTCAAATGCTTATGATATCTTCACAGCTTTACAAGAGTTGTACAGTAAAAATTCAAGAGTAGTTAAGTATGAGTTGAGGGAAGGGGTACATCCAAATGATCATACTATTAAGATGATCAATGGATTAGGTCGACTGGATGGATATGGGTGGTCATGCTAGACCGCCTCAAAGTAAATTTGATTCTACAATCCCTTCCTTCAAGTTATAAACAGTTTATAACTAACTACAATCTCAATAGGATTGAGCGAAACCTTTCCGAATTGCTAAATGAACTTCAAGAATTTCATAGGCAGAATGTGAAAGGGAAATGACATGAGGATGTCTTTGTCGCCTCCACCAGCAGGGCCAATAAAAGGCCTAAAAAGAAACAAAAGAAAGGTCCAAAAGTTGGACCCAAGAATAAGAGCTTCAATAAGCCAGCGGCAAAGGCAAAGAATTCCAATGCAAAGGGAAAATGTTTCCATTGTAGAGAAGATGGACACTAGAAGAGGAACTATCCTCAATACCTAAATAGCCTGAGGAAAGGCAAAGGAAAAGCAGGTACGAACCAATGTCTTATAATTGAATATGAATTAAGTATTAATTCAGATAGTTATTCCTGGATATTAGATTCAGTAGCAATATCTCATGCTTATATGTCTTTGCAGGCACTTCAGAATAGTTTTGAGGTGACAAAGGGCGAGATCATTTTGAGGATGGCAAATGAGGCATGAGTTGCAGCCGAGGCCATGGGGACTTGCCCAATAAGACTACTTTTAGGACATGTTTTGAATGTATTTAAAGTATTGTACTTTGAAAAGGCCACTAGAAACATCATTTCTATTTCTGCTTTGTGGAAAGCAGGTTACCATGTACTATTTAATGGAAATGAATGTTCAATGCATTTTGGAAATGCTTTAGTTGGTAAAGTTGTGAATACAAATGGTTTGTATGTCTTAGAACTAAATGACTATGCTTCAATCAATACCATTTCCAATAAAAGAACTCGATCTGAATCAAATCCTAAAATTCTATGGCATCATAGATTGGGTCATATAGGAGAGAGAAGATTAGTACAGCTTGGAGAAAGTGGGATCATAAACTCATTGGGTTCTGAACCGTATCCAACCTATGAATCATGTCTCCAAGGAAAGATGACCAAGTCTCCCTTTAAGAATAAAGGAGAGCGAGCTAAAGAACTATTAAGACTCATACATATAGATGTGTGTGGACCATTCAGTACTTTAGCGAAGGGAGGATTTGAATACTTCATTACCTTTACAGATGATATGTCACAATATGAGTATTTGTATTTAATGAAATACAAATCTGAATCCTTTGAAAAATTCAAAGAATTCAAGAATGAAGTAGAAAAACAAACTAGAAAGAGTATTAAAATACTACGATCAGATCGTGGGGGTGAATACTTGAGTACAGAGTTTCAAGAGTTCTTAAAAGAAAATGGGATCATCTCACAACTGACTCATCCCTATACACCCCAGCTTAATGGAGCGTCTAAAAGGAGAAATTGTACCCTATTGGATATGGTACGATCGTTGGCAAGTTTTACAGACTTGCCAATGTCTCTGTGGGGGTACGCTCTCCAGACCGTTGTGCACATCCTTAATAGGGTCCCGTCTAAAACTGTCCAGAAAACACCGTATGAGATATTGTATGGAAAACGTCCAAGTCTGAATTATATGAAGATTTGGGGTTGTCTAGCTTATGTTAAATTATTTAAATCTAATAAGCTAGATGTTAAATCCGAGAAGGGTCGGTTCATTGGATATCCTAAAGATAGTTTAGGATATTACTTTTACTTCCTAAGTGATCAAAGAGTTTGGATCAGTAGAAATGTATGCTTCCTCAAGAACGAGTTCTTGGAGGAAGGCAGTGTTGGAAGAAATATTGAACTCAAGGAAGAGTTTGAAGAGCCAAGAACTAAGATTTCTGAAGCTGGAATGTCCACTCTGTTAGTGTGGACCCCCTAGAGCCAATCAACTCTTTGTAATAATGTTCATTGATCAATAAAAGGCATTTTATTCTATATCGCGTAAATCATTATTGTATATATTGATATATGTCCTTAGAATGGTAGAACCATGACGAGGGTATCAAGTATTTTAAATCTTGATGGTGAAAACCCTATGAACACATATGGTGGCCATTCAAGAAACGTCCATAGCCCCAGTATTATTCTGGAGTAAGGTCATAAATAATACAGTAAGGCTATCATAGTGTTGAACAACCTTGTCGAAAGGTAGTGACTAATCTCACTTGTCAAGGTTGTTTGGTGACAACCTGGTGCAACACATGGATGCTTGTTATAGGCAAATTCACTAGACTGACCCACCAGAGGATTCCATATGGATGGTAACCCCAGTGTCTATGGAACAAATCCTCTAACGAATGGTGGTGCATGTGATCCTTAGACTTGAGATCGTCGGAGCGCTTTGTGCACTGATTGGTGCAGTTTGACACTAACCCAATGCAGTTCTATTTAGAGCTGTCAATACGGTAGTGATTGACTGCATCAATAAGTGTATCAAGACTATGGTGGATCGACAGAGGATTCATCACTCCTGGGTATGAGGAAAGTTATCTCACGGCGCAATTCAGTAAATGGCAATGACACTAAAACTATGGCCACAGTGGGATTGAGTTGTTGCTCTATCCAGTTTATAATTCCGATCATTGGTCTAGTAACTAAATACATACATATCGAGAGTAACTAAGGTTGACACTATTTTTGTGCCTCGGTCTCGTTAAGATAACAGATGATGAAATGATTGAATTGTATGGTAACCATATCATTGACAGGTAGCTGCTTCGCTGAATCCGAATCTATCGAGTGGCCATGATACCTTGCTTGGGGCCAATCTTGGCCTGTGTGTAGTGAGACGATTAATTGGTGTTAATCGCGACACTACACACTACCGGTATTATAAGGAGCCTACGAGTTACACACATAGAAGATAATTTAAGAACAAGTTTACAAGAAGGGTGTTTTCATCTTTTTAGGCGAAAGGATATTTTGGTAATCTCACAGTGCAATTAAATTTTCTGAGGTTGTAGCCTTTATTTAATTTGATATTAAAATTAAATAACTGAGATTATATTTAAATATGTGTTCGCATATATTTAAATGAATTATCGTTATATATATATATATATATATATTAATTTAATTTAATTGAAATAATTAAAATTAAAATTAAAATATCTAAATGGGGTTGTTTAGACATAGGGGTTGTTTGGGTTGGTGCCCAAGCCTATTCCATGATGGAATAGGGCATTGTGTGCATCATATAAGTGCAACACTTTGTGAATTAAATAAAAATTCATTTCATTCACATTTAATTAAATCTCCAGCCTCCTTTTCTCTCTTCCCACGCCAGTTTGCATTTGGGTTGAATCAAATATCACTTGATTCTTGTTCTTGGTTCTTAAGGCTAAAGAGGATCTAGCCAATCCCTCTTTAGTTCCTTGGGGTTATCTTCATGTGGACTATCGCTGGTTTGATCCTACCCTTGGATTGATAGCAAAACCCATTCAGAGACAAGTTGGAGGATCCTCCAAATGTGCGTATGATTTCTTAACTCTAAACTGATTTTTCTGCAGATTCTAATTTAATGTATGAACTGAAAATTTGTACCCTGATCTTGGTTCTAAGGAACGATCAATGTCATATATATTTTTGTTTTCTGCTGCCATGACTTGATCGTTTCCTAACATTAATATTAGAGCCTAGGGTACCAGATTTTATAGTTTTACGTATGGTTGATTACATGTATTTGATTGATAACATGTTGCCTGGTTGAATCTGCACAAAATCTGCCTTGAAAGCATGTTTAAGAAATCAATTTAATTGATTAATTTAATTTGTTGATGATCAACAAGTTTGGTACATTGGGTTATGGATTTTTGTTGAAATCAAAAGCTTAGATTGATTGCAAAATCCCTTTGGCGTATTTTTGGTGGCTGGTTGAACTTATCAAATGCTATAGATCAGTGTATGCTTGCTGCGACGATCATTGTTTGGCATACTTGCTGATTAAAAAATTAGCGCTCGCCACGGTGATATAGCCCATCGCTGCGGCGATCGTCCTTAGCGCGATCGCTGATTGAATATTAGCGCTCGCCGCGACAATTGCAGTCTAAGGTGCGCGCTGATGAAAATTAGCGCTCGGCGCGACGATCGCACGTGGTGCATGTATGCGACGCAAATCAACAATGTTGCGGCGATCTAATCTATCGCCGCAGTGAACGTACTTTCGAGTGTGTAGGGGCCAAAGTGAAAAGTTTCAAAAATTTTGGACCAAATAAGATCTGTAAATTGTCAGGAGGTAATTAATAATTAACCCACCCAATTCAAAAATTGATTGTTTTTTAAATGTATGCCATGTACTTGTTTGTATATTGCATGGTGCCCCGTACATGAGCCTTAGACCTATGGTGAATGTTTTAAAATTTTTTGGGTATGCATGGTTGTAATTTATTAAGTAGGGCCTGCGTGTCCTGCCTTTCTCCCCTTCTCAATGTACATTCTTTTCTCATCTCATTCCCGTCGAATGTAAATCAAGGTCTCTAAATTTATTTATGTAAAGAATTTTGCATAATTATTCTCACTATAAATTTAGAATGATGTTTTTGTAATGTACTTGATGACGAATCAAGGAAGAGACAATCATACTAAAAGACTCAAGATTTTATTATAGGACCCTTAGGTGACCGATTCCTCTAGGCTCGAGGAAATCAGTTTTAGTTGGGCCATGTATCGACACATTTTAATTTTTTGTTTAAAATGCATGCTAAGGTTGAATGTTCAATAACATGCCAAACAATGTCATTCTAACAAAGATAATAATCTAGTGAGACATTAAATAATAACCCCTCAATTAAAGTATATTAAGTCACGTATGCCTTCCATCACCATGGTTTTAATCAAACCAATATTCATAGGAACCTTGTTCGCCAAAGCGAAAGGTACACTTCTAAAAGTGGGAGAATAAAATTCATTGGAGTTTTCCTTAATGGTGATGGGTCGACTTAAAATGACGGTTTTGCTTGTTCGCCTAAGCGAAGGTTGATAAACGTGTCATAGGCATAGTAGAGAAGTACACATATTGTGTGTACGTGGTGGCAAGTAGTGTCCACTCTACTGATACTGAGAATCACACTTGAGGACGATGGTTAGGGCCATTGGATTGTGTGATTGGCTTGTTGGCTTCTTCACATTTGAGGTTGATAGTAGGAGCTATCAATTGGTGTGAATTAAGTTTGTTAGCCTACCTAATCAACCCATTTTGGCTTGTTCGCCAAAGAGAAGGTTTAAAATAGGCCAGATGGGATCTCAGTCCGCTACGAAAGTCAACGGGCTTTCCCGAGTTAATAGTGAGGGCTATTGACTTGAGGAAAATAGTGGGAGCGTCATTTAATAAAAGACCATATTAAATCATAATGAACTTTATAATGACTTTATCTTTATGCAATTGTAGATTCACCAAAATGAGCATTATGAACCTGCGACCGATAATCGAGAAAGAAAACAGGTTGGATGGATCCAATTTCTCATACTGGTATCATAATCTTTCGATTATAAGCTATGATCTTATCCAGGTTATTTCTGCTGCAACTTCTGTCAATGATCGGTACTCACTTTTTGTGCTTAACCTGGAAACTACCTTTTTTCCCTTGAACTCTAGGATATTAGATTCCCTCCCAGGTACACACAATAGCCTCCACCTGACTTTCTATCATCAATATCACTTCCCTAATCTGTATTTATAAAACTCAACAATTCCATTCTATCATCATCTTTGTTATTTCATATTACTTGTAGCCTGTAATTATCTCAAAAGTCTTTTGCAACTTCCCAAATGAAGTACAGTAGGTTTCTTTAGATATTAGCTTAGCTTATTTATAGTAAAAGCTATTTCCAACCTTGTAAGTGTTACGTACTATAGTGATCCAATTAGGCTTTTATACATGGTGTGGAAGATCAACAAAAAGTTCACCTTTAGTTTTTCTTAGTTTGTAATTGGTGCACATAGGAGTTGGACACCTTTTGCACTTACTCATATTGCTTTTCTTCATTATATCTTCGATGTACTTTGCTTGTGAGAGATGCAAGGTTTTCTTAGTCCTTAGTACTTCGATGCCAAGGAAATATGAAAGTATTACAACCTCAATGACAATCTGTGAGCTACTTCCAGTCACCAGAATGTCATCTACAATACAAGTAGTATGGTCAGTTGATTGTCCTTGTGAGCTATGGATAATGAGGTGTTAGATTTAAATTTGAGAACCAAACATTTAAGCAAAGCTTCCTTAAGTTTCTCATACCAAGCTTTAGTGGTTTGTTTGAGCCCATACAACTTACAAACAAAACCAATCTTGCTTTTGTCCTCAAATCCCTTAGGTTGATCCATATACACATCTTAGCTAAGCTCACATTTAGAAAAACATTATTTACATCCAGCTACTTAATATTCTAGTGGTTCATTAATGTTTGGAACTTTAATCATCATAGGGTGTGTAGGTAAACAATTGGATCTAGTAAAGTCCAGGGAATATTTGGCTATAACAATGTAGTGTTTGGAATCAATCATTAGGAACCCGGCACGAACCGACCGGTTTAGCCAATTGGATTGGGACCCAAGACTTCTACCAATTAGATTCAATATAAAACCCAGCTTTGATGGTAAACTTATTATAACTTGGCTTTTGAACCGGTGAAACGATACTGACCCACTAGTTGGACAGGTTTGGACGCCAAATCAGGTCACTTATATAAAGACCGGTTTAG
Source organism: Pistacia vera (assembly GCF_008641045.1). NCBI lineage: Eukaryota > Viridiplantae > Streptophyta > Magnoliopsida > Sapindales > Anacardiaceae > Pistacia > Pistacia vera. The sequence continues at coordinate 586,475 of NW_022196290.1, read as the reverse complement.
GATTTTTTGAACCCTAAACCCAAAATTAATTCTCATTTTCGCACAAAACTTCACTCCCTTCTCTGCAACCTTCACTCTTCTCATGCAAATCAATCGAAACTTCACTGGTTCTTCTCTCTTCTTGCACAAATCAATCGAATCCCAAATCGATTAAAGAAATCACTCAATAGCACAAATCTTCTGCAATCTTTGATCTCTCTAAGACTCCATTGTGCAAAGTTGAAGGTTTCTTCTCTCTCTCTTTTTGCAAACTTGTGATTAAATTAGTTTTTATGTATAATGTCGGTTTTTTGATAAGGTGATTTGGTTTGTTTTGGAGTGTTGGCTGATGGTTCTAAAGCTTGCGTTTTTTTTCTTTCTCCTGTTGATGTTTGGTTTTTGTTGGTTGCTATTGATTTTTATGCTTCTGCTGCTTGTGGTTGGTGCTGCTAGGCTGCGTGTTTTTAGATTTTGCACTGGCCCCTTCTCTTGCTGGTTGGGTTAGAGGGCTTCTCGGGTTCTTAGGTTGGATTTTTATGCTTCTGCTGCTGTTTGGTTTTTGCTAGTTGGTTTTTGAATTTGGGTTTCTTTTAGATTTGTTAAAACTGTTGAAACTTACAAGGGATTTTTGGGTTTATTTTTTTTAAAATTGTATCCTAAATGATGACCCCAAAAGGGCAATGGCCATTCACTGTCAAGTTCTAAAGAAGGGTAATTGCCTAGACTTGTTTGGCACTAACATTCTTCTTAATGTTTATGTAAAGTTAAATTTATTGATTAATGCAAGACAACTATTCAATGAAATGCCTAAGAGAAATACAATTTCCTTTGTTAGTTTAATGTAACGTTCTTCTCAATGATGACGTCACAGCCCAACCAGTCGGTTTAACCGGTTAGACTGTTTGACTCATGACCCGGCTTCTTGGCCAGATTAGCAGACTGGTCGGGTTCCTAAACCTTGTTTGGAACTAACAAAGTAAGAGAATTCTCAGTTTATAATGAAGAGAAGGCTACCAAGGGAGAGGTTTCTATAGGTGAGCCTGTAGGTGAATGTGGTGATCGTAAAAGAATTATTTTGTATTTTGCTGACTTAGACAAATGGAGTTATAACGTTAGGGGGTTATTTTAATACTTTCCCCAAATCATGGGTGCTCTTAAAATTAACTCATCTCTTAGGGGGTGGATGATAAAAACTTTGTAACATTAAACTAATTTTCTTAAGATTCTAGAGTTGCATCCTCAGATTTAGAACTCTAGCCCTAGACTAAGAAGCTTGAGTTTTCTAAGGTTTTGTGTCCATACTTCAAACGAGTCTTGTATTTGGAGACTATACTCAACATAACTTTTGTCTTAGATGGAAAAAGACATCCGAGCAAGGTTTCATCCTGATTGATCCAGAGAATGTAGAATTCTAACGAATATAGTAGTTTCTTCATTAGTTACTTTAGTAAGAATAGGAGGAATTTTTGGTTTTATGCCATTAAGAAAACCAAAAAGATTATTGACTCGAATTGGTGGAAGAACTTGTGGTTTCCATACTCAAAAGTTATGTTTATCAAGCTTTGGCAAAGAAATAGTAGAAGAAGGCACAAAGCTAGTATTTGTTTCATTTTTATTTGAATCAATTTCGTCCGCCATGGCAACGATCATATGCAACGGTTACTTTCACTCTTCAAATTTTGCAACTCTTGGCATCTAGTATAGACAAAACAATTAAGGGCAAATTGGTAAATAAAATTCTTATATATTTTAGAGGGTCAAAATGGGAATTTTACATACTTTTATGGGTAAAACAGTCCACAAATTATATCATCCTAAATGATCTTCCCTAAAAAATCACAATCAATGATTACGTCACTTTTTAAAGGTATATTCCTAACTTAACATTAAGACCTCTTTTGTCCTTTTCCAAATCCAAAATAGTCAAGGGTAATAAAGTCAGCTTATGTCTCAATTGACTTCTGTAACATTTGTTTTAACGGCAAAAGGGGTTTTCGTACTTTCGAAACATGGTGTCACTAGACACTTTCCATTCTCTCAGGGGACGGATTTATTAAAAGACCATTTGAAGATGTTGTTGTAGCTTATATTTCCATGTGTCTTAGAACATGTTTTGTCTTTTTATGAGTAAAATGGTTTCCTAATTTACTCCCTTTCGTACTATACATATGTTGTGCGGGAAATCCAGAGAGGATATTTCCTTATTATGAGAGAAGATATTTAGATTTGCTCAATTTGAAAGGAAGATATTCATATTGACTTAGATTCCAACTAAGGTAGCCGAAGATCATGCAACTTCCTAATCCTACGTATTTGAATCTTACCTCAACTCTATCATGTAAATGGGTGCTATATAAACCCATCAGAACTTGTTTTCCGGGGGGCTGGGCAATTATTCTAGAAAAAGATTCATCATTTGTAATTCTCATTCAATAGGAGAAACAGTAGATGTAGGCTCAAGATTCAAACTTGCTGAACCACTTTAAAAATTGCCTCTTGTCATCGCTCATTTTTGCTCTTTAATCATTCTTTTACTGTTTTCCATTCATAACATTATTGGTTACCCATAATCACGCACACATTAAGTTGATCCTGTCAAGGTTGATTAGATCACTCTAGTTGGTACAAAATCTTGTATCAACATTTTGGCGCTAGAATAAGGGCTTGATTCACATCAGCTCTCCATGTTTTTCAAGCAAATCCTAGCTTCTTTTTCTAGAATCACGTTATCAAATGTGAAAATCTGAGCAAGATAAATTTTGAATATGGCTAACTAGTAAACATAAGAATTGTAGCCCTTTGAGTTAACTTTCCGATGGTCCAAGAACCATCCAAATCCGAGGTCTATAGCCCAAGTTATAATCAAAATACTGAAGCCTATTCTAGATCAGAGCTCATAGATCGCGTGGCCAAATCGCTCAGATTGCGCGCTTAGATCACTCTGATCTTTAGCTTCATATCACATGGCCAGATCGCACAGATCACGTGCTTAGATCACTCTAATCTTCAGCTTCAGATCGCATGGGTGGATCGCACACATCAAAGCTCTCAAATCGCGTGCTTAGATCTCTCAAATTAAAAAGAGCTCTCAAGCTCCCAGAGCGCTCAGATCACACGTTCAAGATCGTTGAGATCATGTGTTCAAGATCTTTGAGATCACGTGTTTAAGATCGTTAAGATCACATGTTCAAGATCTTTAAGATCACGCGTTCAGATCATTCATATCACGCTTTTGAGCAGCTAGATCTTGCTTCTAAGCACCCTGATCACTCTTCCGAGCATACAAATCATGCTTTTGAGTATCCAAATCACTCTTTCGAGCACTCAAACCGCCAACCTTGTGTTCTCAGATTAAGCTCCGCGCTTTCTGATTGAACTTCTTGTGTTCTCAGATCAATCTCCGCGCTTTCGGATCGAACTTCTTGTGTTCTCAGATCAAGCTCTGCACTTTTCGATTGAACTTCTTGTGTTCTCATATCAAGCTCCGCACTTTTTTATCGAACTACTTATGTTCTCAAATCAAGCTTTGCGCTTTTTGATCGAACTTCTTGTGTTCTCAGATCAAGCTTCGCGCTTTCTGATCGAACTTCTTGTGTTCTCAAATCAAGCTTCATGTTTTTTGATCGAACTACTTGTGTTCTCAAATCAGGCTTCGCGTTTTTTGATCAAACTGCTTGTGTTCTTAGATCAAGCTTTGCGCTTTTTGATCGAGCTCCTTATGCTCTCAAATCAAGCTCTTTATGATCTCAAATCGAGCTCCTTATGCTCTCTGATCAAGCTCCTTATGATTTCAAATCGAGCTCCTTATGCCCTTTAATCGAGCTCTTTATGTTATCTAATTGAGCTCCTTATGACCCCAGATTGATCTCCTTATGCTCTCTAATCAAGCTCCTTATGATCTCTGACCGAGCTCCTTATGCTCTCTAATCAAGCTTTTTACGCTCTCTGATCGAGCTCCTTATGATCTCAGATCGAGCTCTTTATGCTCTCTAATCGAGTTTTTTATGATCTTTGATCGAACTCCTTATGCTCTCTGATCAAGCTCATAGGCTCGCTCATTTGCTTGAGATCGCATGCCTCAGATCTTTTAGATTGTGTGCCTCAAATCATTTAGATCAAGCTCTTCATCTTGAGATTGCGCACTTTGGATCGTTCAAATCGTGTGCCTCAAACTCTCAGATCGAGCCCCTATTAGATCACGATCAGCTCTCAGCTCTCAAATCACGATCAACTCTCAGCTCTGAGATTGCGAACAGCCTTAGATCATGTTCTCAACTCTCAGTTCTCAGATTACGATCAACTATCGGCGTCAGAAAAAACGCATAGAAAACTTAAAATATCCCCAAAACATGCCAAAACAGTGGATTTTGGCCCCAAACGAGCTTTCTGTGGATATCTTGTGAGCTCCAAAACTCCTCCCAGATCAAAAGTTATGGTTGTTTTAAGTTGGCTTGTCCGTTTAGGACCTCTAAGCTGTGCGTTTAGGCTTCTGACACTCTAGACTCTCCAAGAATTCACCTACTGGATATTTTATGTCAGTTATCAGATCATGATCAGCTTCAGATCACTCCTAGCTCTCAGATCACAATCCTTGCTCTCAGAACCCAACCACGCCAAGCATAATTCGAGCTCTTCAGTTCTAGACTGCAGCCTATAGTGCGACAGCAATTCAGATCAAAGACATGAGTTTTTGAAGTTCGAACTCGCACTCCAAAAACTAGGGGGCTATTGTTGTGCAGGAAATCTGGAGAGGATAATTCCCTATTAGGAGAGAAGATATTTAGATTAGCTCAATTTGAAAGGAAGTTATTCAGATTGACTTAGATTCCAACTAAGGTGGCCGAAGATCTTGCAACTTCCTAATCCTACGTATTTGAATCTTACCTCAACTCTGTCATGTAAATGGGTGCTATATAAACCCATCAAAACTTGTTTTCTAGGGGTTGGGCAATTGTTCTAAGAAAAGATTCATCATTTGTAATTCTCATTTAATAAGAGAAACAATAGAGGTAGGCTCAAGATTCAAACTTGCCAAACCACTTTAAAAATTGCCTCTTGTCATCGCTCATTTTTGCTTTTTAATCATTCTTTTACTGCTTTCCATTCATAACATTGCTGGTTACCCGTAATCACGCACACATCAGTTTCGATCCCATGAAGGCCGATCAGATCACTCTAGTTCGTGCAAAATCTTGTATCAACAACATATAAGCTTTGACATATTATTCAAAGAATGACTGCTCAGTAGTGTTTATGTGAATAAGGCAACACAAAAGAGATCTTAGATATCATCTAGGTGAAATAATAATAACAGGAAAAAAAAAAAAAAAAAGGACTACCACATTTTAGAAAAAGCAACAAAATTAATGCTTGTTAAAATATAAGATTATTAATCTGAGTAGATCAATTGTATAATGCTCCAATAAAGAGGAAAGAAAGTAAATCCCATGAGAAGTTGTTTTCGGGCATAAAAGCTTCTATGTGATCAATGACTTACTTCTTCCAAGATTATAAAAGCATAGTTGTACTTGTTGTGGCAAAAATACAAATTGATGTTAGCACTACCAATCAGAGCTCAACAAGCACTCAAAGACAAAGTGGTATTAGCTGTCAAAACCCAAACCGCCTCAAAGAGATATTTTATATCAATCCTATCCCATTTTAAGATAAGGATTAAGGAGTGATCCCCATTTGTCAAGGCAAGTTGCAAAAGCACTCATTACATTGACCTCAAAGGTAGAAATGGGCACCTTTCTTCATGAAATAAAGAGGCTAGGCCTATGAGATCTAGGCACAAACGAGAGCTTCAACCATTATTTTTTTCTCTATAAACAAATCATTTCTCCAATTTTGTATGCCTTACAGGAAATATTACAAAAATAGTTAGAGAATAATAAAATAACAATGGATGTAGGATTTGCTTTAAGCATCCGAACCACTACAAAAATCCCTCTTGTCAATCTTTTATTTATGTTTCTTCAAACATATATCATCTCAGCTCCATAATCAACTCTCATATTCATTTCACGTGTAATTTTTAAGACTCTCTTAGCACTTTGCACGTGAGAGGTCGTTGGTGTCAAAATCAAGCATCAACAGTTTGGCGCTAGAAAGAATGGTCTGATTCACATCAGCTCTAAATATTTTTCCAGATAAATTTTGAATCTAGCAAAGTGGCAAACACAAGAATTGTAGCTTTTTGAGTCAAATTTCTTATGGTCTAAGAATCATCCAAATTCGAGGTCTACAACTTAAGTTATCATCAAAATACTGAAGCTTGTTATAACTTAGAGCTGTCAGATCGCATGGCTAGATCGTTCAGATCGCACGCATCACAGATCTTAGATTGCATGGCCAGATTGCTAAAATCACATGTATCACAGCTCTCAAATCATGTGGTCAGATTGCTCAGATCGCATGCATCAAAGCTCTCAAGTTCCGTGGCTAGATCGTTCAGATCACGAGCATCATAGCTCTTAGATAGCATGGCTAGATAGCTCAAATTGCACACATCAAAGCTCTCAGATCACGTGTCCAGATCACTCAGATCACACGCATCAAAGCTCTCAGATCACGTGGCTAGATCAATCAGATCGTGTGGCCAAATCGCTCAGATCGTGTGGCCAAATCGCTCAGATCACACGCATCAGAGTTCTCAGATCAGGTGGCCAAACCGCTCAGATTGCGTATATCAGAGCTCTAAGATAGCACGGCCAAATCGCATGCTCAAATCTTTCAGATCAAAATGAGCTCCTAAGCTCTTGAGATCATGCGTTCAAGATCGTTCAGATCACGCATTCAGATCATCCAGATCATGCTTCCGAGAACTCAGATCATGCTCCCGAGCAACCAGATCGTGCTTCGAGCACTCAGATCATGCTTTTGAGCACTCAAATCATGCTTTCGAGCACCCAGATCGCGTTTCGAGCGCTTAGATCACTAATCTCGGTTCTTATATCAAGCTTCGCGCTTTTTGATCGAACTCCTTGTGTTCCCAAATCAAGCTTCGCACATTCTGATCGAACTCCTTGTGTTCTCAAATTTAGCTCTGCACTTTCGGATTGAACTCCTTGTGTTCTCAGATCAAGCTTCGCGCTTTCTGATCAAACTCCTTGTGTTCTCAAATCAAGCTTCGCGCTTTCTGATCAACCTCCTTGTGTTCTCAAATCAAGCTTTGTGCTTTCTAATCAAACTCCTTGTGTTCTTAGATCAAGCTCTGCGATTTCTGATAGAACTCCTTGTGTTTTCAGATCAAGCTTCACGCTTTCTGATCAAATTCCTTGCGTTCTCAGATTAGGCTTCGCGCTTTCTGATCAAACTCCTTATGTTGTCTCATTGAGCTCATAAGCTCACTCATTTGCTTGAGATTGCTTGCACATATCGAGCTCTTTTAACTCTCAAATCGCGTGCTCCAAATCAAGCTCTTCATCTTGAGATCGCACGATACGGATCGTTTAGATCGCACTCTTCAAACTTTCAGATCGAGCCCCTATCAGATCACGATCAGCTCCTAGCTCTCAAATAGTGATCAACTCTCAGCTCTGAGATTGTGAACAGCCTAAGATCGTGTTCTCAGCTCTCAGATCATGATCAGTTCTTAGTTATTAGATCAAGACTAGCTGCCAGCGTAAAAAAAAAAGGGTAGAAAACTTAAAATAGCCCCGAAACATGTCAAAATGGTAGATTTTGGCCCAAAAATTGTCCCAACTAGGTTTCCCAATTACCATGATGTAGAGCTCAAAACATGCTTTCTGTTGATATCTTACAGGCTCCAAAACTCCTCCTGGATCAAAAGTTATGGCTGTTTTAATTTGACATGTTCATTTAGGACCTCTGAACCATGTATTTGGGCTTCTGACGTCAATTTTCTCTAGGAATTCATCTACTAGACATTTTATGTCATATATGAGATCGTGATCAGCTTCGGATCGTGATCAGCTTTGGATCGCTCCAAGCTCTCAAATCGCAGTCCTAGCTCAGCACCCGATCAAAGACATGAGTTTTTGAAGTGCAATTATGCACTCCAAAAACGGGGAGGAGGGGGGGTGGTGTTGTGTCAAAAATACACACTAATGTCAACATCACCAATCAGAGCTCAACAAGCACTCAAAGAAAAAGTGGTATTAGTTGTCAAAACCCAAACCGCCTCAAAGAGATATTTTATATCAATCATATCTCATTTTAAGATAAGGATTAAGGAGTGGTCCCCACGTGTCAAGGCAACTTGCAAAAGCACTCATTACATTAACCTCAAATTTATATAAATGGGCACCTTTCTTCATGAAATAAAAAGACTAGGCATATGAGAGCTGAGCACAAACGAGAGCTTCAACCATTATTTTTTTTCTGTAAACAAAGTATTTCTCCATTTCTGTATGCCTTACAGGCAATATTAGAAAAATAGTTAGAGAATAATAAAATAACAGTGGATGTAGGATTCATTTTAAGCATCCAAACCACTATGAAAATCCCTCTTGTCAATCTTTTATTTATGTTTCTTCAAACATATATCATCTCAGCTCCATAATCAACTCTCATAATCATTTCACATGTAATTTCTACGACTTTCTTAGCACTTTGCATGTGCGAGGTCGTTGGTGTTAAAATCAAGCATCAACGGTATATATAAATGTGTATGCCCTCAGCTACTATATATAAATGATAAGTGTGTTTCAAGATGTCTTGTGTTGTTGAGAAAGTGAAAGAGTTGAGAGCGAGAGATGAGAGACGAGAGAAATGGAAGCTAAAATTAGTGTTGAGAATGGTAAAAGTAGTGAGAATCGTATAATGGGATTTGTTGGTGAAGTTGCAGAAGAAGATGATATGACTCTTAAGAGAAAGATCTTGAGTCACCCTTTGTTTGGCCATTTGATTGAGACACGTTTGAACTATTTGAAGGTACATCTCTAGTAATTGTGCAATGTTTTTCCTTTTCTGATCCCTTCTGCTCTATTTCATGCTATTTAAATTTGCACCAATCACCTTCAAAAACAAAGACTAAGACAGATTTGGGATCTCCTTTGCATGAACCAGAGACCAAAGTGGAAAGATCATTAAAGATCAATGTTGTCACGGCTCTAACTCTTATGTACTCAAAATAGGACCTTAAATCTAATATCTAAAAAAATTAATTTGTAAATTAACAAGATGTTAGTAGGGAAAAACTCTACATTTTTTTTTTTTTTAATCAACGGGGCTATCTAGGTCAGCTTGCGTGCACTTCAACTAATCCTCCAGGGATCCCTAGAACTGCTAGTCGAGTAAGAGTCACAATGGCCACCCTTATTAGTGCCTGGGGGAACTCGAACTCAAAAGCTTTTGGAATCTCCTTTTGCTCTTTCACCATCAGGTCACCCAATAGTGGTTAGAAACTCTACATTTTGTTTGCTTTAGATACTATATTATATATCTATATATGGACAATGTTGGTAAAAATGTTCTTATATTCTTTCTCTTTTGATTGTAATTTTTTTCCTTTTTATAGTACATATACATCTTCATTCACAAATGTTCTTACTCATATAACATAATATTCATTGATTCCTTTTTGGAAGTGAGTTAAGAATATATAAATATACATACATCAGTTAATAGTTGGGTTGGCTATGTGAATCTCAGGTGGCTTCTGGTGAACCTGACAAGGTACTTGGCACAACACATGTAGCTAATTTTAAGCCTAATGCTACCATTCCAAGTTCTTCAAAACTTGATATTTTCATGGTATATATGATGCTTTAATATATATTTGTTTTATATTTATATTTTTCTCTCCTTAAGAGACTGTATATGCTGCTCTAGCTTTTTGCAACATTTGTCATATTATGAGTCCACACATGTCATTTGTCATATTATGAGTCCACACGTCTATAATTTAAATAAAAATACAAATAGTACCAAAATTTTGGAGAAAATCTTGTATTTGAACAATATATAGATTGATAGCTTATTATCATCCATTGACCCTAAACAAATCAGTAGGCCTCACAATTCAAGTTGCACATTTCTTTTTAAATGAACACTATGTAGGAAGATGTTTTGTTTTTAATTAAATCCTATTCAAATACACATATCTAATACAGAAAATGACTTACAATTAATAACTAAAATTATTTGTTTATTTTAATGAACAGGAAACATATTGCATTACACTGGGCAAGCTCAAAGAAGCTTTGGAGGTACAACAACTAGAGACAACATCTTTCATCGATGATATGTGTGGTAAACTAAGAGAGATCAGTGAAACCTAGCCTAAGAAAAATATAAAATCCAACTCTCGAACTCAAAATCAGTTCTATCAATGCGTAATTTTGACACCAGTGACCCGCACGTGCAAAGTGCTAAGCTGTTCTTAAAAATTATGCATGATATGATTATGAAAGAGCTAGTCAATATAATCAAATACAAAGACTGAATAATAAGTGAGAGAGATGATTTTTAAAGTGGTTCGGATGCTTAAAGTGAATCATACATCCACTGTTTATTTTATATATGAGGGATTACAATAGGTCGCGTATAGCAAACAGCGAGCAAAGGTACAATGATTGAGTGTTCAGAAAGAATATCAAGTTAATCTCTTTCTCGTAGGTTATATTTGCTCTGAAAATAAAGATTACAATCAAAATAAGGGTTCAATATCAGAATCCCGAAAATAAGAGGAGGAGTCCTCTATTTATAGTAGGGGAATTCAAGGTAATGATTGCAAATCTACAAGTGGGTAGGTGTCATGCAAGTCCTTCCTTGCCTCCCATTGGTTGATAACTTAGGAAATATCCTTAAATTATATGGGGCTTGGACAGGTGTGCATTCCTTAGTCACTTATAGAAAAAGCCTAAATCTACTAAGTTGATGGAAGCTGTATTCTTTCTGTCTTGGGGCAACGTGGCAACACCTAGATGATGCAAAGCCTTCCTGAACTCTGATTGGTGCTTGCTAATGTAAGCTTACATCAGCCCTGGATTTTTAGGCATAATAGAAACTCCCCAGTTCTAAAGTTTCAAGGATTAAATCTTGAGAACTTCATGATTATCCCATGATCTGACTTGTTTCAAGGAATATCTGCCTAAAGTAACAGTTGAGAACAGCCACATTATTACAAACGACATGAGGCTGATGGCTTGATCTGACCAGTGAATTGAGTGTAGATTGTGACATGGGTTTCAAGAACTACACAAGCAACCTGACATGATCATTCATAAAGGTCTAGCAACCTGAGCCAGATCTTGATCAGTGCTATGAAAATGTGTTTAGAACTCTATCTGTCATTCACAACCTAAAAACACTTAGAACACTTTACCGTCGAAAACTAAGAATCATCTCGTTCGGTGTTCGAGTATGTCATGTGGAAAAAAAATCCTTTATTCAAACGACCTCTTCAGATGTTATTTGTTGCGCTTGACAACTATCTTGGTCAATAAAATAAGCTTTATCTGACAGACGTGTCTCTGCACAATAAGTGTCAGTCATGACATTAAATGCAAGTCATGCTGAAACAACATTCCCTTTTGAAACATTAAATAAGGATGAGGACGCATTTAATATGGAGGAGATAATCACACTAGCGTTGTTGGAGTAGGTGCCCTAGAGCCAATCTATTATTGTAAAATTGACTATGTAATAAATGTTTGTTTATCAATAAAAGGCATATTCTTCTATATCATGTAAATCATAGTTATATGTAATGAGGATGATAGAACCGTGACGAGGGTATCAAGTGTTTTAAATCTTGATAGTGAGAACCCTATGATCACATATGGCAGCCATTCTAGAAACATCTGTGGCCCCAATATTATTCTGACCAAGGACACAGATAATATGGTAAGGCTATCATAGTGTTGAATGACCCTATCGAAAGGTAGTGACTGATCTCACTTGTCAAGGTTGTTTGCCGACAACCTGGTGCAACGCATGGGTGCTTGCTAGAGGCAAGTTCACTAGACAGACCCACCAGAGGATTCCATATGGATGGTAACCCCAGTGTCTATGGAATAAATCCTCTAACGGATGGTGGTGCATGTGATCCTTAGACTTGAGATCACCGGAGCACCTTGTGCACCAATTGGTGTTGTTTGACACTAGCCCAACGTAGTTCTATTCAGAGCTATCAATACGGTAGTGATTAGCTACATTGAGAAGTGTATCGAGACTATGGTGGATCGACAAAGGATTCATCACTCCTAGGTGCGAGATAAGTTATCTCACTGGGTAATTCAATAAATTGCAATGACACTAAATTTGTGGCCACAGTGGGATTGAGTTGATGCTCAATCCAATTTATTATTTCGGTCATTGGTCCATTAACTAAATACAAACATGTCAAGGATATCTGAGGTTGACACTATTTCTATACCTCAGTCTCGATGAGATAATGGATAATGAAAGGATTGAATTGCAAGGTAACCATACCGTTGACAGGTTGCGGTTTCGCTGAATCCAAATCTATCGGGTGGCCATTATGCCTTGTTAGGGACCAATCTTGGTCAGTGTGTAGTGAGACGATTAATTGGTGTTAATCGCAATACTACACACTGCCGATATGATGAGGAGCCTACGGGTCACACACTTAGAAGATAATTTAAGAATCAATTTGTGAGAAAGGTATTTTGGTAATCTCACAATGCAATTAAATTTGTTGGGGTTGTTGCCTATATTTAATTTTAATATTAAAATTAAATTAATGAGATTATATTTAAATATATCTCTGTATATATTTAAATGAATTATTATTATTAATTAAATGTTAATATATTATTATATATTAATTGATTTTAATTATAATAATAATTAATTAATCAAAATACCATAAAGGGTGTGTTTGGTTGCAAGGGTGAATTAGGGTTGGAGCTCATGTCTATTCCTAAGTAGAATAGGGTTTTAATTATCGCACTATATAAGTGCAACTTAAAAGTAAAAAAAGTGAGAATTATTCAATAATAAAAAAACCCTAGCCACCCTATCTCTCTTTCTTTCACATGTTACACTCTTGAGTGAAGAAGAATATTTTTCTTGTTCTTCTTTCTTGATTCTTGAAGCCCTTGATTGTTCTAGCAAAATAATCAAGGGTTCTGTGGATTGTCTTCATGTGGATTACCGTGAGTGCGATCCTACTTTGGATCGATTAGCAAAGAATCACGTGAACAGTGTCGATTAACAGTGTCCTATGAACAGTAGCTAGTGAACAGTGTTGATTAACAGTATTTGGTGAATAGTGCTATGAATAGTGTTCGTGAGCGTAATCAGAGATATTTGGAGGAGCCTCCAAACGTGAGTAAGCATTCTGAATACTTGTATGGATTTATTATATTGTTGTAATGCAAAATTTATAAACATTATAATCTGTACCCAGATTTGGGATTAAAGCATATGATTGGTTTTTATTTGTTTTAAAAGTATGTTTTTCTGCTGCATAAACCCGTTCACATGCTAACAGTTGTATCAGAGCCTTAGGTACCAGATTATTTTGTTTAATCATTGATGTTTGATAACATGATTTACTTGATAACAAGTTTTTGCATAATATGTTTTCATGAATCTAATGGATTTTGTATATTGATTGGTTTAATTGATCAATTGACTGATGATGTGTTGATGAGTGACTTATTGGTTGGTTGATGTCTTGGTCGAATGCTTGTGCATTTGATTTGATTTGGATCTATATCGTTACATGAAAAAACTGCAAATAGTGTTACTGTATGATTCATTGTTTTGCGGCGTTAGCCACGGCGAAATAACACTTTGCCACGGCAAGATGCAAAAAGTGAATCTGGTTGCGGCGAAATAAACCTTCACCGTGACGAACTACTGGAAAAGTAGATCTAGCGGCGGCAAAATAACACTTCACTACGGCATGAAATTCTCTAGAACGTTTTGTGTTTTCTGGAAGTTTATGGCGTTTGCTGTAGTGAAATAAAACTTCGCCGCAGTGACCATGTGTATGAACTTCGCCGAGGTGAAAATTTTATTCGCCGCGGCAAGAAACCTACTATTCCATTTTGCTTTTTTGTTTTTCCCATAGGGGGCCAAATTGCAGTTTTTGAACCTATAAAGCCAATAATAATTCTACACATATAAGAAGGGTAATTTAATAATTCCACCCACCCAAATTCAAAATGTTAATTTTGGATGTATGCAATGTTCTTGTTTTAAATTGCATGGTGCCCAGTACATGGGCCTTAGACCTTTGGTATGTTTTTTTAATTTTGGGTTTGCTTGTAATTTTATAAAGAAATAGGACCTGCGTATCCTGCCTCTCTCTCTTATATCTCCATGTATTTCTTCTTCTCATCTCACTCCCCTCGTATGTAACGCGAGGTATCTATTATCGATGTAAATTACAATAGTTTTTTTTTTTTATTAGTATAAAATACTTTGTAATGATCGTGAAGAAGAAATGAAGGAGCTATGAGGAGGAATAACTTGAAGACCCAAGATTTACTTTTAAACCCTTAGGTTGACCCACCAATTCCTCTAGGCTCGAGGAAATCGGTTTTAGTGGGCCATGTATCAGCATGTTTTATTTTGTTTAGAATGCATGCTAAGGTTGAATGTTCAATAACATGACAAACAATGACATTCTAACAAGGATAATAATCTAGTGAGACATTAAATAAAAATCCTCAACTTAAGTATATTAAGTCACATATGCCTTCCATCACCATGGTTTTAATCAAACCACTGTTCGTCGGAACTTTGTTTACCAAAGCAAAGGGTACACTTCTACCAATGGGAGGTTAAAATTCATTGGAGATTTCCTTAATGGTGATGGGTCGACTTAAAATGATAGTTTTGCTTGTTCACCAAAGCGAAGGTTGATAAATACGTCATAGACATAGTAGAGAAGTACACTCGTTATTTGTACGTGGTGGCATGTAGTGTCCACTCTACTGATACTGGGAATCACACTTGAGGATGATGGCTAGGCCGTTGGATTGTGTGATTGGCTTGTTGGCTTGCTTCACATTTGAGGTTGGTAGTGGGAGCTATCAATTGGTGTGGATTAAGTTTGTTGGCCTACCTAATCAACCCATTTTGGCTTGTTCGCCAAAGCAAAGGTTTGAAATGGGCTAGATGGGATCTCAGTCCACTAGCAAAGCCAACAGGCTTTCCCGAGTTAATAGTGAGGGCTATTGGCTTGAGGAAAATAGTGGGAGCGATAATTTAATAAAAGACCTTATTAAATAAAAATAAACATTATAATAATTTTGCTTTATTCTGCATTTGTAGTTGTTAGGAAACGATCCATTGACGCAGCGGAAAACAAAAATTAATAACAACATGGATCGTTCCATAGAACCAAGATCAGGGCACAAATTTACAG
Organism: Pistacia vera; assembly: GCF_008641045.1. Taxonomy (NCBI): domain Eukaryota; kingdom Viridiplantae; phylum Streptophyta; class Magnoliopsida; order Sapindales; family Anacardiaceae; genus Pistacia; species Pistacia vera. The sequence continues at coordinate 571,183 of NW_022196290.1, read as the reverse complement.
TTTATATCAAAATAAGAATCTGTAGAAAATTAGTTTAGAGTTTAAGAAATCATAAACACGTTTGAAGGCTCCTCCAACTTTGTCTCTGAACGTAATTTGCTACCGACCCAAGTGGAGGATCGGACCGATATAGTCCACACGAAGATAATCCTAAGGAACTAAAGATGGATTTGCTAGATCCTCTTTAGCTTTAAGAAACAAGAAAGAAAAATCAAAGAATACTTTGACTCTAAGCAAAAAGCAATCTGCGTGGGAGAGTGTTTTGGGGCCGGAAAGTTTTCTTTCAATGAGTGAAATGAAAAAATGAAAAATCTTACTCTCTCTCAATTAAACCTTTTCTTTTATAGTGCAAGTTTAATTGCCCTATTCCCTTATGGAATAGGCTTGGGCTCCAACCCAAACACACCTTGTTTCCAAACACTCCCATTTAGATATTTTAATTTTGTTTATCATTATCTCAATTAAAATCAATTAATATATATTTAATATATTAAAATTTAACAATAATGATAATTTATTTAAATGCAATCTCACTTATTTAATTTTTCTAACAAACTAAATAAATGCTACGACCTCAGCAAATTTAATTGCACTATAAAATTACCAAAATACCCTTTCTCTTAAAAAGACGAAAACGTCATTCTTTCTTTCTGGCTCTTAAATTATCTTCTATGTGTGTAACCCATAGGCTCCTCATCTTATCAGCAATGTGTAGTATCACGATTAACACAAATTAATCGTCTCACTAAACACAGACCAAGATTGGCCCCTAGCAAGGCATCATGGCCACCTAATAGATTTGGATTCAGCAAAGTAGCTACCAATGTTCTGAAAACCGGACCGGGAGCCAACCCGGATAAACGACCGGTTCTCGGTTCGAACGGTTTAACCGGTTCGACCAACTGGTAGGACCAGTGACGTCAGCATGCTAACGTCAGCATGCTAACGTCAGCATGATGTCATGCTGAAATAAGAAAAAACGTAAAAAAGCCAAAAAATTCAAATTCTCCATCTAATTAAAGTTTAAAAACCATCAAAAACAACCCTACAATAATAATTTCTCCATCTAATTAAAGTTTAAAAATCATCAAACCAACTCTACAACAATAATTTCTCCATCTAATTAAAGTTTAAACTTTAAAAACCATCAAACCAACCCTAGGCTACAACAATAATAAAACCATCAAAGTTTGATAGTTAAAGTTTACAAATTCATTCCTCAAGTCTAAAGTCTAAACTCTAAGGTTTCAAACAACATTAAAGTCATCACAAAGTAATATCAATTATCAAATATGAATCCACCAATGGCCAACCATCAAAATTACAAAATATCAAAATACCTACCAATCCACCAACCAACATATAAAATTTCATAATATCAATCCATTCCACCAACCCAACCACAAAAAAATTCAATAGAAGCTCACGGTAAGTGAAAGGAAAAAGGAGAAACCAAACAGATTCTTCAATGGGTCAACCCATCCTAAATTGATTATCCACATCATCATCCGAGTCATCATCATTATCATCACCATCAACTACAAATTTAGCAAAAATTAAAAACATAAGTTAAAATTTATAATGTACATTGTTTTTTGATATTATAAATTAAAATAGTTACCAAGTTGGTTAAAAGTTAGAAAACAACCTTGTGAACCACCTGCTGAATCATAATAGGGTGGCCATCAACACCGACAGGAATAAATCCTTCTTCGTAAAGTGCTTGCCTCAATTCATCTAAATTGAAGTCAACACCCTTCTGTTCATCATCAGCAATCCAAAATTCTGTTCTGTCAATGCTTTCATAATCGATAGGATCACAACTATTTTTCTTGTAACACATCCTGAAAGACATGCCAAATAAAAATATCACTAAAAATATGAGATAATAAAAATATTAAAATTGCCAATGCTTTATACCTATTTTTCAAACGCAAGTTATAATGGATAAAAACCAAATCATTCAACCGTTGATGCTCCAATCTATTCCTTCTTTTTGTATGGATACATTTGAAAACACTCCAATTTCGCTCACATCCCAAAGAGGTTGAAGTTTGGCTCAGAATCTTAATTGCAAACTCTTGTAACTGTGGAGTACTATACCCATATGTCCTCCACCATTCATCTAATTAAAAGTTAAAGAGTGTTCAGTGTTAACCATATGAAATAATCAAATAAACAAATTCATAACTTAGAAATTGGACTTAAAATTGAGAAATTTAATAAGTATTACATACCAGGTCGTGTGGTTCTGCAAGTTTGAAAGGCAAGCTCACGAGAAAAGCTTTCCTCGTGATCTCGACATATTCTACTTTCGTCCACTACTCTTTCTTGTTCAACCTGAATGCACTTGCTTTATTATCGACAACATCAAGGAAACCATGCATAACCTCTGGTTTCCTGCAGAAACTTGCACGGTCATACTGAAAAGCCGGATTCAAATAATAAGTAGCAGCATGAATGTCGCGATGCAAAAGCAAATCCCACCACTGCTTAATAATTTCGGTATAAGGCTTGTACAATGTCTTTCTCTTTCTAAAGAACTTCTTGATCACTTTTTTGGCTCTGTACATGCCATCATACACGTATCCTATTGCAGGTCTCTCATCTGAGTCCACAATTCGCAACAAATGCATCAAAGGAGCCACAATTTTGGAAACGTAACCCATGTTATCCCAAAATTCATTATCTAGAATTATGGGAACAACATTCTTGCCTTTACTACTTCTGGCATATCGAGAGTCCACAAAAAACCAATCAGTCACTATAGCTTGCAAGTCATGTTTATGCTCATGTAGACTTCTTAATGCAATGAAAGTAGTAGCAAACCGAGTTGCACCCGGTCGTATGATTTCTCTCCAACCCTGTTCAAATGATACATACAATACATAATAGATCTTAGTAAATTATTACAAAATGTTTATTAATAACTTGACAAAAACATGAGTTAAAGGTTTATAAGCTATTACCTCTCTTTTCCTCAACCAAGCTATCAAAATTGTGTGATTATATACAAACTTGGTTACTTCAGAAGCACGTTTTGCAACATGCACTATGTGGTCCAACTCAGATATATCTTTCAAAATTAAATTTAAGCAATGGGCTGCACAGGGTGGCCAAGTAATATTCTCATACTTCTCAAACAACATTCTTCCAACAGCTTTATAATTTGCTCCATTATCTGTGACAACATGGACAATGTTGTTTGGTCCAACCCATAAAGCCATTTCCTCAAACAACTTGAATAATGTAAAGGCATCCTTTACAACATCCGAAGCATCCACTGATTTTATAAAGCAAACACCTTTAGGACAGTACACAAGAAAATTAATCAATGATCTATGGCAAGTATCAGTGCAACCATCAGCCATTAATGTACATCCAACCTCTTGCCAAATCCTCTTATAATTGTCAACAATTAATTGGACTTCCTTCTTAGCATCTCTCAACAAATTCACACGCATAGCATCATAAGTAGGTTGTTTATACCCAGGGCCAATTGCAGCTACAGCATCCAACATTGGCTGAAAATAAATTAAATTTAAAGCATTCATCGAGATGCAAGCATCATAAAAGAATCGTGCAACAGACATGTCTGCTCTCCACTTTGCATCTTTTCCAGCCAAAACACTCCTAATTGAAGGCTGAGACCCAGAAGTAGTTCGTGGAGCAAAATAATTACTAACCCCAATAGTTTTCTTTCTCTTACTGCTCGTAAATTGTTTTTTACCGCCACTACTACCACCTTCATTCATGGTCATTTGTGATGGAAAAACCTCTTCATTTTCTTCATCTAACTGATCACCCTCAAATTCATGTACTAAAACACCAAAAGGAGTTGCATGCTTCCGGAAATCTTCTTTTTCCTTATTTTTTACTCCTATTTCTTTCAATGATTCATTCATATTGAATCTAACATCAAATGGAACCTTCGGACACTTTCCAGTATCCCTTTTTACTCCTGCTAGGTGTTGCTTCATTCTGAAAATACCACCACCTCTAGTAACCTTGCCACAATGAAGACAAGATAATATTTTCTTTCCATCTTTATCAACACTCTCAAGAACATGTCCCCATGCTATATCGGTCTTTCCTCGAAAAGATTGCAAGGAAATGGATGCGGCTGATGAGTTATGTGCAGACGAAGATGATGACATTCTCTCCCCTGGCAAGTGGTAACCAACAATCAATTTGTTATCCTATATGAACCTAACTACTTTATCACCTTAGATTCATATAGGATATAGAATATGCTAAACCTTATTTCAAATCCCTGGCATTAATTACTATTTAGTAAAGCCTAATTATTTTCTTCCTTCACTGCTTTTCCCATTTTAGAAAGAGCCAATTGATATGTCAGTTTTATTTTAATTTCTTGAGGCATTGGGTTAACTAGGACTCTCATTTTTTATTTTTTATCTCTTCATTCTTCAAGTCCATGTAGCTGTGGAACATTCAAAAAATTTGCCCCGGATAGGGCATCACTTGTAAAGAACATTGACTCTATATACATAAAATAAAATTTTATTATTTTCAAGACACATGAATGACATTCTATTGACTTCCAGTACCACTTTCTCATACCCTATACACATCTTTCCGGCTAATGTTATTTTACATTACAACTTAATTTCTACTTTATTAATCATCCCTAACTTTGATCATGAAGTATCCCTTTGAAGCAAATAAACATATATACAAGATCCTAATAGAATGAACCAATACAAAATCTAAATTTCGTTTTGACAATTTAAGGGTTGCTTTTAATCATATGACTTCTTTTAAGTAGTAAACTTGATAGAATCTGTAAGCATTCATAAATCTGTACATAAAGCATAGAAGACAGAAAAGATAGGAATCTGTAGATTGTTACTTGGTCATGGCAAATGGCAGCTCATAGATGGCGACAGACGGCGGTAGACGGCGGCAGATGTGAAGGCTGAAGCTGAAATTTGAGCTGAAATGACTTATCCGGCAGATCAGAAATGGAGATGGTGATGATTGAAGAGTTCACGTTGAAGACTAGAAGATTGGAAGTTGAAGAATGAAGCGCTGAAGCAGAGTAGAGCAGACTGCAGACCGAAGACTTGAAGAGTGAAGACGTGAGGCGCTGAAGCTTAGCTAAAAGCTTGAAGGAGATCTGACTTCTGAGATCTCAAATGGAGGACACGAAGAAGAGGACTAGACTGGAGAGTGGAGGAGATCATGAATGGCAGTAGCAAACGGGAAACCAGATGAAAAAGTGAAAAATTGAAGAAGGGAGACGGCTCTGTATCAGTGTATCTGTAGCTCAAAAGCAAATTAAAAATGTGTTTTTTAATAAAAAATTTGAGGGTTTGGTTTGAGTTTGACCGTTTGACTTTTATGTGTGCACATGTGATTGTTTTGAATTTTTAAATTTTTTTTTTTTTTATTTCATGTGTTAAACCGGAAATGTGTGGACCAGAAATTTGTTAAATAATGGTTGGACCGTCGGTTTGCTACACTGCGACGGTCGAACCACGGTTTGAAACGGCTTAATGGCAAATCCCGATTATTTGCTCTCTTCAAACCGAAAATGCAAACGAGTGGCGGTCCGACCGGTTGACCGCCCGGTCTGGTCTGGGTTTCAGAACCTTGGTAGCTACCTATCAACGATATGGTTACCGTACAATTCGATCCTTTCATCATCCGTTATCTCGATGAGACCGAGGCATAGAAATAGTGTCAACCTTTTGTTACTCTCGATATTGTGTATTCAGTTACTAGACCAATGACCTGTATTATAAACTGGATAGAGCAACAACTCAATCCCACTGTGGCCACAGTTTTAATGTCATTGCCATTTACTGAATTGCGCCGTGAGATAACTTCTCTTGTACCTAGGAGTGATGAATCCTCTGTCTATCCACCATAGTCTTGATACACTCTTTGATGTAGCCAATCACTATCGTATTGATAGCTCTGAATAGAACTGCATTAGGCTAGTGTCAAACTACACCAATCGGTGCACAAGGCACTCTGGTGATCTCAAGTCTAAGGATCACATGCACCACCATTCGTTAAAGGATTTGTTCCATAGACACTAGGGTTACCATCCACATGGAATCCTCTGGTGGGTCAGTCCAGTGAACTTGCCTACAACAAGCACCCATGTGTTGCACCAGGTTGTCACCAAACAACCTTAACAAGTGAGATTAATCACTGCCTTTCGACAAGGTCGTTCAACACTATGATAGTCTTACCGTATTATATGTGCCCTTACTTCAGAATAATACTAGGGCTACGGAAGTTTCTAGAATAGCCACCATATGTGCTCATAGGGTTCTCACTATCAAGATTTGAAACACTTGATACCCTCGTCACAGTTCTACCATTCTAAGGACATATATCAATACATATAATGATGATTTACGAGATATAGTATAGAATGCCTTTTATTGATCAATGAACATTATTACAAAGAGTCAATTCTACAATAATTGATTAGCTCTAGGGCATCTGCTCTAACAGTAGTTTCACTTAATTGAGCAAAATGATCCCAACATCACTACGACAAATCATCGTTGAGCAGTGTGTGGAATAGTGAGAATTTCGTTGATTGGTATAGAAGTATAAGCGATATACTTCAGTCAAGCTATATATTATACACCATTTAGCAAGCTTTGTCACCAGAGCCTGCTGATAGTTCTATCCATGAGACTCGGCATGTATATGTGAAGCATACACATGATGCGAAAGCAGAAATGACTAGATACATTGTGTTTGCATTAATGACACCATTACTGCTACAGTAGTGCTAGAGAATGGACTTGGCTTCTACTCTTCATTTTCTTCAAAGAAATGAGAAGCATATGGTGTCTCAATCATTATTTAGATGTGGGATGGAAGAGGGTACCAAAATTGCTGATCATATACTCAAGTTGACCGAGTATATGAACAAGCTTGAGATTTTAGGATGTAGACTTAATGAAGGTTTAGCAATAGACCTAATATTACAATGTTTGCCAGATTCTTACTCCCAATTTGTTTATGACTTCATTGAGGATGATAAGAAGAATACATTTTCCGAGCTTCTAGATATGTTGAATGCTACTAAGTCAGGCATGAGAATGTCAAAAACATTGACGTTGGTTAAAGTCAACTCAAGTGAGAAGGTAACGGCTCAGAAGTCGTTGGAAGGAACTGCTATAGATAGAAAGGGCATTTATCCTCACTGTGAGAATCCCAGCCACTGGAGGAAACATTACAAGGCCTTTCTAGCAAAAAGGAAAAAGAATGTTACTTATTCGTCAGGTATGTTCTTGATTGAGATTCACTTCTCCCATCAACATCTTGGGTCATTGACACGGGATGTGGTGCTCACATTTGTTCTAATGTACAGGGACTATGGTAGAGTAGATTGCTCGCCGAGGGAGAGGTAGACCTACTAGTTGGAGATGGAACACATGATGTTGCATTAGCTATAGGATTTTATTGTCTGATTTTGCCTATGGGCTTGTTACTTGGAACTTGTGGATTGTTATGATATTCGTTCAGTTTCCAGAAATAATTTTTCTGTGTCCACTTTAGACAAGTAATAATATTGCTTTACTAATGGATTGTTGTCTTTTAGTATAAATAATATTCTATGGAACTGTTTCATAATAATATGTTTTCAAAAATGGACAATAAGAATATTCTCAAAGTCACATATACGCCAAATGTGGCAAGTTGAGTTAAACATACCTGAAGGAATGTGGAAGTTAGGTCCATGATGAGGTTTTTGTGATCTACCCACATAATTCTGGGGTTATGTCCTAGAGACTATGACTCGCGCACTAGACCGTGTACCGCCAAGGTCTATATATAAGACTCCATATGAATAATGGAGTGGGTGAAAGCCCAACTTGTCTTATCTAAGGATATGGGGTTGCGAAGCTTATGTCAAGAAATTGACATCGAACAAGCTAGGCTCGAAATCCTGTGAAAGTGTATTTGTGGGGTATCCTAAAGAGTCCAAAGGATACTATTTCTACTGTCTAGAAGAGCAAAACACCTTTTGTTGCTCATACTGGTGTCTTCCTAGAAAATGAATTTTTTTTTTCTAAGAGGTACTAGTGGGAGAAAAGTAGAACTCGATGAAGTTCTAGTACCACAAGATACATTAGACGAAGGACGAGATGATGTGCCATAGGAAGTGGTTGGACATTAGGAGGAGGTTACTCCATAACTTGTGGATCAAAGTGAACCACCTCAGGTAGCACAAGAGCTACGTAGATCTGGGAGAGTACGTTTTGAGCCCAAAAGATATGGTTTTCTCGTGACTCAATATGGTGACATACTTGTCTACCAAGACAATGAACTTAGAACCTACGATGAATCTGTATCCTATCCAGATTCCGTTAAATGGCTTAAAGTCATAAAATCTGAGATAGACTCCATGTACCAGAACCAGTCATGGTTTCTGGTGAATTCACCTAAAGGGGTAAAACCCATAGGGTATAAATGAGTCTTCAAGAGGAAGACTAACATGGATGACAAGGTGCATACTTATAAGGTACGGCTGGTTGCCAAAGGTTTCAAATAAATTCATGGTACTGACTATGAAGAAACCTTTTGCTGGTTGCCATGATTAAATCCATCCGGATTATGCTTGCGATTACTGCATATCATGATTATGAGATTTAGCGAATGGATGTCAATGATGTTTTCCTGAATGGAAACCTTGAAGAGGATGTGTATATGGCACATCCTAATGGTTTCGTTCTTGATGGACAAGCTAAAAGGATATGCAAGTTGCAGAGGTCCATTTATGGACTCAAGCAAGCTTCAAAAAGCTAGAAGATTTGTTTCGATGAAGCCATAAAATACTTTGGTTTCATAAAGAATGACAATGAGACCTGTGTTTACAACAGGGTAAGTGGGAGTGCGGTGGCATTCCTAGTGTTGTATGCCGATGACATACTTCTGATCGGGAATGATATATCAAACTTGCAATCAATAAACACTTGGTTATCCAAGTGATTCTCCATAAAGGACTTAGGAGAAGCAGCTTATATTCTTAGAATGAAGATCTATCGTAATAGATCAGAAAGTTTGCTTTGCCCAAGTCAAAGTGACAAGGGACTGAAGAGATTCAGTGTGGAAGAATCCAAGAAGGAATCTCTTCCGGTGGCACATAGTTTTTATCTGTCTAAGGATATGTATCCTAAGCCACACAATTAAGGAGATAGAATGAAGAGGATTCCACATGCTTCAACAAGTGGATCCATCTTGTATGCTCATATTAATGTCTCATATGTATCAAGCACTTGTAGGGGATATCAATCGGATCCAAGAGAGTAATGTTATGATTGCATGCTCGGACTGATATCTTATGTGTATTGAGCATTTGCAGAAGATATCAATAGGATCTTAGTGAGCAATGTGTTATGTACTCAGATTGATGTCTTATATGCATTAAGCACTTGTTAAAGATATCAATCAGATCCAAGTGAGTGACACTAGATAAGTGTCAATGAACATCCTTAAATACCTAAAAAGGGGCTAAGGATATGATCTTGGGTTATGGAAGGTAAGATGAGCTCACTATAAGAAGATACAATGAAGCTAATCTCCAAACAGATAGAGATGATTTTCGCTTACAATCCGGGTGTATATTTTGTCTCAATAGAGCTACAGTGAACTATAAGAGCTTGAAGTTAAGTACTGTAGCAAATTCTACAATTAATGCTAAGTATAACACATTGTTTAATGCAGTCGTATAGGCGGTTTGGATAAAAAAGTTCATTATTGAACTTGATGTGGTTCCAAGCATTGTTGATCCAGTAAAGTTCTACTACGATAACAATGGAGCCATTGTTGTGGCTAAGGAATCATGGTCTCACCAGTAATCCAAACACTTACTTAGTCGATTTAATCTGATATGAGAAGTCAATCAAAAAGAGAATGTGCAGATTTATAAAATACCTATTAACCCACTGTTGAAGTTTCTGTTAGAGCAGAAACATGATGAGCACTTGGGTCATTCAATGTTAAATACATGAATGATTGGCTATACTGCAAGTGGGAGATTATTGGAGTAGGTTCCCTAGAGCCAATCTATTATTGTAAAATTGACTCTGTAATAAATGTTTATTTATCAATAAAAGGCATATTCTTCTATATCGTGTAAATCATAGTTATATGTAATGATATATGTCCTTAGGATGGTAGAACCGTGACGAGGGTATCAAGTGTTTCAAATCTTGATAGTGAGAACCCTATGATCACATATGGTGGCCATTCTAGAAACGTCCATAGCCCTAGTATTATTTTGACCAAGGACGCAGATAATACGGTAAGGCTATCATAGTGTTGAACAACCCTGTCGAAAGGCAGTGACTGATCTCACTTGTCAAGGTTGTTCGCTAACAACTTGGTGCAACGCATAGGTGCTTGCTAGAGGCAAGTTCACTAGACAGACCCACCAGAGGATTCCATATGGATGGTAACCCCAGTGTCTATGGAATAAATCCTCTAACGGATGGTGGTGCATGTGATCCTTAGACTTGAGATCACTAGAGCGCCTTGTGCACTAATTGGTGTAGTTTGACACTAGCCCAACGTAATTCTATTCAGAGCTATCAATACAGTAGTGATTGGCTACATTGAGAAATGTATCGAGACTATAGTGGATCGACAAAGGATTCATTACTCCTGGGAACGCGAGAAGTTATCTCACTGGGTAATTCAGTAAATGACCACAGTTGGATTGAGTTGATGCTCAATCCAATTTATTATTCCTGTCATTGGTCCATTAACTAAATACAAACATGTCCAGGATAGCTGAGGTTGACACTATTTCTGTACCTTAGTCTCAATGAGATAACGGATGATGAAAGGATTGGATTGCACGGTAACCATACCGTTGACAGGTTGCAGTTTCGCTAAATCCGAATCATTGGGTGGCCATGATGCCTTGCTAGGGACCAATCTTGGTCTGTGTGTAGTGAGACAATTAATTGGTGTTAATCGCGATACTACACACTGCTGATATGATAAGGAGCCTACGGGTCACACACTTAGAAGATAATTTAATAATCAATTTATGAGAAGGGTATTTTCATCTTTTAGGACGAAAGGGTATTTGGTAATCTCACAGTGCAATTAAATTTGCTGAGGTTGTTGCTTGTATTTAATTTTAATATTAAAATTAAATTAGTGAGATTATATTTAAATATATCTCTGTATATATTTAAATGAATTATTATTATTAATTAAATGTTAATATATTATTATATATTAATTGATTTTAATTATAATAATAATTAATTAATTAAAATACCATAAAGTGTGTGTTTGGTTGCAAGGGTGAATTAGGGTTGGAGCCCATGTCTATTCCTAAGTGGAATAGGGTTTTAATTGTTGCACTATATAAGTGCAACTTAAAATTAAAACAAGTGAGAATAATCAAAAACCCTAGCCACCCTATCTCTCTCTCTCACACACGTTACACTCTTGAGTGAAGAAGAATATTTTTCTTGTTCTTTTTTCTTGATTCTTGAAGCCATTGATTGTTCTAGCAAAATAATCAAGGGTTCTGCGGATTGTCTTCGTGTGGATTACCGTGAATGCGATCCTACTTTGGATCAATTAGCAAAGAATCATGTGAACAGTGTCGATAAACAGTGTCCAGTGAACAGTAGCTGGTGAACAGTGTTGATGAACAATGTTGTGAACAATGTTCGTGAGCGTAATCAAAGAAACTCAGAGGAGCCTCCATACGTGAGTAAGCATTCTGAATCCTTGTATGGATTTATTATATTGTTGTAATGCAAAATTTATAAACATTATAATCTATACCCAGATTTGGGATTAAAGCATATGATAGTTTTTTATTTTTTTTTAAACTGTGTTTTTCCGCTATATAAACCCGATCACATGCTAACAGGTGCTTGGAAATTTCAATAAAGAGAAATTTCGTTTGATCTTCACAAAGCATGAAGGTCACTCTTCACGCAGATTGGTGACACATGGTCACAATCAATGGCTGGAAACGCGTTCTCACCCAAACGTCGCTTATAAAAGAAACCAAGCATCGTCTTCCACCTTATAAAACCCAAAGCCCATTCTAAGTTTTTCACAGAACTCAAATTTTCAGAAAAAAAAAATTGCATTTTTGCACTCAAAAAATATGTTCATCCTCTTCCCAGTTAATGTGCACTCAGCGCTATGATTGAGTATCCGTTCCCAACAATCAAGAGGTAAAAAAATTTCTTCTTTTTTTCTCTTTTTTCATTTCCGTCAAAAAGCTTAGTTTTTACAATAATGGTGGTATGGACGTCTGATAGGCTAAGATGATGAACATATTTTGGTAGTGTTTGGAAAGAAACACTTTTAAGAGTTGAAACTTAGGGCACAGATCTTTAGGAAATCATTCTTAAGAATTTTTAGGGTTTTTGTGGCTATGGAAGAGAAACCAGGATTCTTTTACTCTTCTAAATCATTGTACGAGGTAAGTTATGCAGAGTTTAAATCATCCCTACATGTCGCACCTTTACAGACTTTAAAAGCAATGGACAACCCTAAGGCGAGAACAGCTGGAGAGGGAAGCTCGCAACCACCGAGCACCTCGATGGGCGAAAAGGTGATACGATCAATAGCTATGAAGGACAAAATTCAAAAAGCAATAGACCAGTACACAATCAATGTAAACGTGTTCCAGCACAAGTCACACACTGCTCAGGATCCTCTCGAGGGAATGGTTGCAATCTCAGAAGCGGTCTTCAAATGTGGAGTAAGGATACCCCTTCACCCTTACATTAGGTCGATTCTCGACCACTTTCACGTCGCGCCATTTCAGTTGATGCCAAATGCATATATGATAGCGGTCACTATGTATATTGCATTTGGCAAACATAACCTCAGTGAGCCAACAGTAGAGGAACTCGGCTGCGCCTATTACTTAAAGAAGAGTAAAGACAAGGATTCGTACTACCTCTCCAAGTGATCAATGATCGCAAAAAGGATATTTTGTTACCCCAACAACGTACGGGCTTATGAAACCAAGTATTTTTCCTTCGAGTACGATGGAGTCTGTAAATTTAAGGAACCGAGTAGGTTTTCCTTTTAATTTCTAGATTGCTCATTTTTAACTTTAACTTTTCCTTAACACATTAGGCTAATGAACCTTTTGCTTTCTTGCAGGAAACAAAACGACTAGAATGTTGATGCTAGTTGATCACAGCCGCATCAAAGCATTTGGTCGATTGCCCAACCATAGTCGTGACGCAAAGCTGCTCGTGACTACTGCTAACCTTGAAAAATACAGGTTTTTTAGTCCTAACGTATATTTGGATGGTTCAGCTTGTAAGTATTTTTTTCACAGAAAAACTTAAGTCTTTTTAACAAAAGAAGACTCACTTCGCTGATATGTCTATATGCCATGCAGCAACTATGCGATTGAAGGTTGTAAAGACGACAAAGAAGTCTGGGGGGGTTCAAATTCCCCAGAATTAATCCAGCTAAACCAGCTAGAGCGACTTCCAGCAATATCCCTGCAACAGGGATGCAAATTGGTGTCGAAAGGCAACGACTTGCTGAGTGACGTAAAGAAGCTCCTTAGCCCACCGCTGCTCATCTGCCGAGGAAGAAAACCACAGCCTTGAAGACTAAGAAGAGAAAGACAATACCCACTAAAGAAGAAATTGAATCTGAATCAGAAGGCTTTGGGATATTGCCAGATAGGTTACAGCCCTATCAACTCTTCTCTGCGAGGAAAACCTTAAGGGACGCTCCTAGGACCTCAACTGCTCCTAGGAGCTTACAAGGGAAAGGAGCGACCACGGTCACTTAGGGGGACGCAAGCGAGGAACAGGTCGAAGGGGTCCCTGACATAATGAAGCTTGACTCGTCCGTGTTGGATCTTTTAGGGCAACTACCAAACCATTTACAGCCAATAGTTTACACCTTTTTGAAATGCGAACTTGCCACAACCTTTGACAAGTACATGGCCTCTCGACCTACCAATCTGGTGGCCACTGCTCTCTAGATACAAAGTCAGGTAAGATGACTTGTTCTCCTTGAGAACTATTTCATATAAGTCGATCCTTTAGCTTTTTAAGAAAAACCTAACTCTTTGTTCCTTTCCATGTAATCTTTACTCTCCCTGAATATGGCCCACAACAAGATGAGGATCAGCTCTTCTAGCAAGCTCCATGAGATAAAGGAGGAGATTGCTATACTGAAGCAAGATCTTGCAACTTTAGGCCAAGAAGAAAAGGTTGCCCACATTCGGGCGAATGTGTATCTAACTGAAAGGAATTCTACTCTACGAGCAGTAGACTTCCAGAAGACCAAGCTTGAGAAGAAAGATAACGACAATAAGAGCTCCAACGAACAATAGCGAGGCTCACTATGGAGTTGGGCCAAAGAAAAAAATGAGCTACGAGAGAGCTTAGAACGCAAAAAGGCAGCAAAAAAGACTCACATTGAGTCATGGGAAAACTCAGAGAAAGAGAAGAAGGCGAGGGAGACAGATCTCAAACTAGCTCACGAACAAATCACTTTGCTGACCGAGCAGATGAAGCAATAGAACCTCAAAATGGAGAGGAAGGCTGCTCACTAGACGCTACAAGCTATTTACAACTTGCAACCGAACAATCCTGACATGGATATCTCTGACCTCCCTGAGGAATACGAAGTTGCTCTTGCTTCCATGATTTCTATCGAAGAGCAAGAAGAACAAGAGCCTACCCCAAAAGACGATCAACAAGAAACAAAGGTCCCTGAAAACCAAGCGAATGACTTAGAAGTCGGTGATCAGCCGAACAACCCAGAGGTCATGATAAATAAAGTCAGGGATCCTAGTAATCAAGACCAATGATCATTCTTTCTTTCGCTCGAAAAGAGTCTTTTGTACTATCTTTTTTATGTAGCTCCAGGTCGTCCTTTGTAAATATTATGAAATATATATAAAGAACTTTCGACCATTTGTGATAGCACTTTTATAACTTAAGTACTTCACAAAACAAATATAACATATCTGATCATAAAACTTGTAAAATATTGTAAACAATAAGATTTTGCAAAACTTGAGATTACGACACAAGTGATTCTTTGAGAAGAATTGGAATAATCTTATTCATAGCATTTACAATAATGAAAAATTTACAAGTAAAAAACTGATCAAGCTATAAATGAGTTTGAAATTACTGATAATAAGGTGAAGATGTTCAGCATTACAAGCTCATGGTACTTCAAAACCATTAAGTCTTTTGAGGTGAGATGTTCCAAGCCGTACCACTTTTGCGACGCGATATAGGCCTTCCCAGTTAGGTCCCAATACCCCTGCACTTGGTTCTTTTGTATTGAAAATGACTTCTTTTAACACTAAGTCGCCAACCTAGAAGTCTCTTCTCCTGACTTTAAAGTCGAAGAATCTTTTAGCTCGCTGTTGGTAGGAAGCTATCTTTAACCGAGCCTTGTCGCGGTGTTCTTCAACTAAGTCTATACTTGCATGTAAAAGTGCTTCATTGTCTGTTTCATTGTAGAATTCTTCACTATAACCATTGCCTCGTAGCCATATGCCAACGAGAAGGGTGTTTCTAAAGTAAAGGTTCTCGGAGTCGTTTTATATACCCATAGAACTTCTAAGAGAACATCGGCCCAACTGCCCTTGGCTGTGCCAAGCTTGGCCTTCAATGTGTAATTGATAGTCTTGTTGATATCTTCAACTTGACCATTAGCTTGCGGTTTTGCTACTGAGAAAAAATTCTTATGAATCCCCAGCCCTTCGTAAAACTGCTTAAATTCCTCATTATCGAACTGTTTCCTGTTATCTGAAATGAGTGTATGAGGAATCTCATAGCGGCACACTATATTCTTGAAGATGAAGTTTTTGAGCTTCTTTATAGGGATCGCGGTCAAAGGTTCTATTTCGACCCACTTAGTGAAATAATCCACTACGATCACTACATATTTGACACCACCTTTACCAATTGGCATGGGCCGATGAGATCAATTCCCCACATAAAGAATGGCCAAGGATTGGTCATCGTTGTTAGCTAGTAAGAATGAGCTTGCAGGATGTTCGTGATTCTCTGGCATTTGTCAAACTTCTTCTCAAAGTTGAAGGCATCTTCATGAAGTAGAGGCCAATAGTATCCCTAGCAGATAATTTTATTGGCGACAGATCGTGGATGTATGATTACCATAGATCCCTTCATGTATCTCTCTTATGATATAGTCTGCTTCATCATCTGTTACACATCGGAGGAGGGGACTGCTAAACCCTCATTTATACAAATGATCTCCAATGAAAGTGTAACGAGTAGCTCTAGTTCATAGGCGTCTTGCCTCAGTCTTGCTGTTAGGAAAAGCCCCTTCTCTAAGATACTAGAGAAGGGGTTTGTCACACTTCTTCACAAAGTTGAAGGCATATTCATGAAGTAGGGGTCAATAGTATCCCTAGCAGATAATTTTATTGGCGACAGATCATGCGAAAGTATGATTACCATAGATCCATTCATGTATCTCTCTCATGATATAGTCTATTTTATCAGCTGTTACACATCGGAGGAGGGAGGTGCTAAACCTTCTTTTATACAAATGATCTCCAATGAGAGTGTAACGAGTAGCTCAAGTTCATAGGAGTCTTGCCTCAGTCTTGCTATTAGGAAAAACCCCTTCTCTAAGATACTAAATAATCGTAGTTATCTAGGAAACGGATTCAGTTGTAGATACGATTTGCTCAGGTGAGCTAATGCTAGGAACTTCGATATATTTGATTGGAATACTATCCAGAGCATCGAAGTCCAACGATGAAGCTATCTTTGCCAAAGCATCCGTGATAGAATTACTATCTCTTGGGATTTGCTTGATCGTATAATGCTTGAGGGGCTCGATTGCGGGCTTGGCTTTCTTCAAGTAAATGATCATATTCTCTTCTTTGCCTTGATACTCTCCTAGAATCTGATTGACAACCAGCTGAGAGTCGCTATTGATGTCGATCATATCTGACCCCATTTCTCTTGCTAGTCGTAGACCAACAAATAGTGCTTCATATTCAGCCTTATTATTCGTAGCTTCTTGGAAGCGATCAATAAGACATAAGTTAATTGTTCCATCTCTAGATACCGTGTTTCGGGGTCCAGTAGTCATTTGCTTATGTAATACACTAGCCACTAAATTATGCCATCTTTCTGAATGAGAGTTGCACTGATCGCATACTAAGAGACAGACAGGTAGAGAAATAAGATTTCCTTGGGAAGAGGCTTGGATAGAAGAGGTGACTTTTTGAGATGCTCTTTTATGCTCTAGAAGGCTCGCTCACACTCTGGAGTCCATTCAAATCTCTTGTTGGCCCTGAGTATATTGAAGAACGGCAAACAACGATATGTTGCTCTCGATATGAAGCGACTGAGAGACGTTATTCTCCCATTCAAGCTCTAAACTTGGTTTCGATTAGAGAGACTTTTCATGTATAGGATAGCTTGGATCTTCTTGGGGTTGACTTCAATTCCCCAATGGTTAACCATATACCCTAGGAATTTCCTTGAGGATACTCCGAATGAACACTTAAGAGGATTAAGTTTCATTCTATATCTTCAGAATATATCAAACATTTCTGTGAGGTTAGCTATGTGATTTGAAGAGACATGCGATTTGACCAGCATGCAATCGACATAGACCTCCATTGATTTTTCGATCTGCTTGAAAAACATACGGTTAACCAAATGCTAGTAGGTCACCCCATTGTTTTTTAAATCGAAAGGCATGACTTTGTAGTAGTATAGTCCTCAATCTGTGATAAACAAGGTATGCTCCTCATCGGATGTGTACATCAAGATCTGATTATATCCTGAGTAGGCATCCATGAAGCTTAACAGCTCGTGCTCGGAAGTGGCATCAACGAGTTGATCGATTCGAGGCAAAAGGAAACTGTCTTTTGGATAAGCTTTGTTGAGATCTGTAAAATCAACACAGGTTTGCCACTTGTCGTTGGGTTTCTTCACCAAAACAGGATTGCTGGCCCAACTCGGGTAATGAGCCTCCCAAATGAACCCGATTGAGATGAGCTTATCCACCTCAACCTTAAAAGCAGCATAACACTTTGGGTCCATGGCTCTTCTTTTCTGGCAAACTACCCTGATCTCACTATCAATGTTGAGTGCATGACATATTACACTCGGGTTGATCCCAACCATGTCAGCATGAGTTCTTACAAAAACATCTATATTCTGCCTTAGGAAGCTTGTTAGATCGTTAGCGACTAAGGGCTGAGATTGCTTTCGATTCTCAACACATAAGTTAGCTCGTTCTGGTCGATTGATAGCTCAGATAGAGTCTCAATAGGCCCACTTGAGAATACTCCTAAACACAAGGATCTATGTTGTCTTCCACTGGACCTGGCTATGGTTCAATCCTATTGATCGTTATAGCCTGCTCGGGAATGCCTATTGGCTTCCCTTTCTCTTTACATGTCATATGCATTGCTCTTACATAGCAGTTGCGAGATTCACACTAAGACCCCTTGACTTCCCCACACCCTATCAGAGTGGGAAATTTCATCTTCAGATGATAGATGGAGGTGACAACTTTGAAGTTCCGGAGTAAAAGTCGTCCCAATATGCCATTGAAAGCAAACGGACAGTCTACCACTAGAAATTTTATCATCTTAGTCACTTCGTATGTCTCACCCAAAGTGACAGGAAGTGCAATCGTTCTCTTGGAAATCAGATGATCCCTAGTAAAGTCATAGAAGGGGATAGAGGCAGGCTTCAAATCCGCCTCTTCCAATTGCATTTCCTCGAATGCTCGCTGAAATAGGATGTTCACGACGCTCTCATTATCCACCAATGTCCTGTGGACCTCGCGATGATGAGTGCATCCTCATTAGGGTGATGCAATCACATCGCATCTTTCTCTAAGAAGGTAATTGTAACAACTGCTGTAAACTAATACAATGCATGCAAAATAACAATAGAAAATGGGCCCAAAACTTTTCCTTTGTATTATAAGTCATACGTCTTTTATACACAAAGAACGTCACTACAAAAATGCCAGTTTAAAAGACAAAACAGGGGAAATAGTGTAGCTATTGCTCCTCGCTTGCCGACGCCCCTCCGATTGCATCATCACCTAGATCCTGCATCCACAAAGGAAAATAACGAGGTGAGCACAAAATAATGCTCAGTAAGTAAAACCCTTTATCTGTCTATCCCCGTATGTATTACTCTTAATTCTTTCCTCACACTTTCTGTTGTTTCCTACTAAACGTCATAGCCCCCATCTTACCAGAGGTACGGCCGGATGGCGTTCACACAGCACCATCTCACTCTTCATGACTATCGGGTGGAATTCACACAGCACCAACCCGTTCTTAGTGACTACCGAGTAGGGATCACGAAGCACCTACCCGGTTTTCGTAACTATCGGGTGGAGACCACATAGCACCCACCCGTTCCTCATGACTTTTGGGTAACGATCACCAAGCATTAACCCGTTCCTAATCACTGTCGGGTGATGATCACAAAGCATCAACCCATCTCTAATAAATATCGGGTGATGATCACAAAGCATCAACCCCTTTTCTAATAACTAACCGGGTGATGGTCACAAAGCATCAACCCGATTCTCATAACTGTCGGGTGATGATCACAAAGCATCCACCCATTTCTAATACTCTTCTCATTCACTCTATTCTAGCACTTCTCATTCTCTCTACCCTTAGAGTAGTTGCATCCACAAAGTTCTCTACTCATAGAGCAAGTGCATACACAAAGTCTCCTACTCTTTCTTAGGTCACTTCTCAATGCACAATTAATGCCTATGGATGGTTCATCTCCACTAATGCACTTATGAAATGCCAACATGCAATGTTGCAAGAATTAAGGTTCACTACTCATACTCAAACCTCTATTAGGCATTTCATCAAACAACTCAAGTGCATAATAAAACTCTACTATAACAATAATTCTAAGTCTTTCTCTAACCATCCAAAATGGGGAGAAACCCCCTCACATAGCCACAAATCCTGCCAAAGAAAGACACTTCCAAAAAGGATTCCTCAATATCCTTCAATTCCATCTCAAACTACCTTTCCAACCCACATCTCACTTCTTATATTTGAAATGTATAAACAATCACAAAGCACTAGAAATCTCCATTTAAGACTCAATAACATGGCATATAACATGTATACAACATACATACATAATTGCTATCAAAACCCTAATCAAGAAAATTCTCAAATCTCAACTTGGGTTGGGATTTACTTACCTTGTTATGGAGAGATTTCACTAGCTCTTCCTTTCACTTGGTTTGCTTGACTTTTTCTCTACTCTTAAACAAAAGAACAAAAACCCTCAATATTCAATATATACAAAAACTCACAAAGCTTCACAACCAAAGCAAGAATCCTTACCTTAGGATGCCTTAGGTTGATTTTCTACCCCAAATCACTCCAAAAGCCCTTTAAAACTCCTTGATCAAAAGAAAGAGAAATTGAGAGGAAGCAAGAGAGGAGAGTGGCGATGGAGAAGAAGAATGAAGGGTTTGCAATGACTTACTTCCTTTTAATGAAATTTATACACAAGCATTCCCATTTTGCCCTTACTCTTCTTTGGGAATTCTATCTATATCCTTTGATTCATTACAAACACACCCCCATAACAACATATTCTCCATGAAAATTCCTACTTTTCCTGCTAATTAGGGGTAGAATGGTCAAATTGCCCTTAGGAAAGAAAATATCAAAAAACTTAACAAACATTTTGGTCAGCCTGTAGCCGCGGCGAGGAAGCTTCTATCGCCGCGGCGAAACTGTCCAGCAGCTTCCCGTGGCTTCAACACCTCTTTGCCGTGGCGAAGATTCTTCTTCACCCCGGCGAAGCTTGGAATACTGAACTTCTTCTATTTTCAACCAATTTCAGGGCAAGTATTCAACATAACACTCAATCAAAGGTCAACCAAACAATATTACCAAGAAACCAACTCAAATAAGAGCAAAAGAAGAAACAATAACAACGTACCTCAAGTGGGGCGTTATAGTAATCTCCTACTCTCTACACAACTTAAAAGGTCGTGGCATCGTGTTTAATACACTTACGAGGGTATGACGAGCTTCTCGAGTGCACTTCTCCTGAGTACCTTGAGAATTCCCTACGAGGTATGGTCCTCTAAATATGATCCCTACGAAATGGAGACCCTTGCGACCACGACACTTCTTCCCATCGTCCTCTTGATCCTTCTCCCGAGTAGGAGTTGAACCATCAACATACCCCTTGAAGTGCTCCTTTTTAATGAGGTCTTCAATAGCCTGCTTAAGAGCTCGACATTCATCGATATGGTGCCCATTATCCCAATGATAACGGTAATATTTCTCATTGTTTCTTATAGAAGGGGGATTTTTCATGGGCTCTAGCTCTCCAAGCAGATTAGCTTGTTCTGTTTTATCTAGAATAGCTGACACCTATGCCTTTAATGAAGTATACTGATTCTTGTCACGATCGCGACGAGGGACTTGGGCATAAGATTTGTTGGGCTCAAACAGCTATTTTTTTCTCTTTCTCTGATCGTCATTAGCCCATTTGCGATCAGACCTTCTACTACTTTCTCCCTAGTTTTCCTCTCTCTGATTGGGAGCGTTGGTCGAAGGACCGAGGTCGTGGCGATTCAAAACAGCCATTGAATTTTCAATTCTAAGATATTTCTCAATGAGGTTGTAGAAGCGAGTGAGGAAAATATCATCCTCAGATTGCAGCTTCCACACAGGTCAGTTTGCAGGTGAACTCCTACAATTAATAAGAGTTCAAACTGAATCTTCGGGCGTATTAGCCACCTTATTCAGCTCCCTGTGGAACCTGTCAATATAGGACTGAAGGGATTCATTCCTCTCTTGCCATATGTTATTAAGATAGCTTAACAGCATTGAGAACTTCCTATTAGCCTAGAAGTGTCTCAAAAATAATGAACTGATATGCTAACATGAGTTGATAGACCCTGGTAAAAGAGATCTAAACCAACACGTAGCATAGGCAATAAGAGTCACCACTAAGCAGCGACATTTCGCCAAGTTGGGAACTTGGTGAAGCTCCATAAGGTCGTTAAACTCATAAAGATGATCTTGCAAATCAGAATTCCCATCGAATGCACGTATATCGGGCATTCTAAATCTTGATAAGAGAGGAGCTGTCAAAACTGCTGGAGAAAAGGGAGACACCTCAGCGACCTGGCCCTACTCATTCGGCTGAGTTCTAAGCTGATCTAGAGCTTACTGTAACTCCTTAATTTGAGGAAGCGGAGCCACCTAGGGATCACTTTCTACAATGTGGGTTCGCTCCCTACGATTGCAATTAAGGAAAGACCACAAATCGGACTCTTCCACTCCTCGGCTGAAGCCTTTGGCATACCTCGGCACATGTTGGCTGAAGCCATGTAAAGGCACTAAATGGCTTAGGAAGTTATCCAGACCTCTGCAGTGGTCAAAACCAACCCATGGATGGTAGGTATTTCCCACATGGTGATAGTTGGAACCATCATTTTGACGATAATAGGAATCTCCATGTCGTGCACTCTTATGAGGGTGCCCATGCGATGTGGCATGAGATGGCTCATGTTGTGACATACAGCCAAGTCACAAAGCTACAAGTATTCTACTTGCTTCACGACTGGTATTCACTGGCCCCTTCGAGTCTTTTGGCCTATTGTCAACCACTTGTTTTCCCTTGTTCTTATGCGCTGTAGTGCACATGGTATAAGCTTTCACCCGTTTCCATGCTTTAGCATGACCTATAGGCGTTTTTTGAGGTGGTACCGCCATGTCAACGTTGGGCAGTACGACTTGATCCAAACGATCTAACCTTCGGTTAACCATTTGGAAAGTATTGTTGAACCTCTCTAGGTAATTCATCATAGTTGGATCGAGCTAAGAGGTCGACAGGATATCTGTTGCGGTACCTTGGGAAACTGGAGGTACTTCGAGAGAAGTAACATCCTGTACCCAAGGGATCTCCTCGTTGTTGGTGCTAATTCTCTCGTTTTCAAGACCACAAGCCATTTGTTCGTAAGTAGAACTGATTGATCACAGATTCTGAATGAAGAGTGGATATAAAATCAGGCCCTCCTTTTAGCGCCAAACTGTTGATGTTTGATTTTGACAGCAATGACCCGCATGTGCAAAATGCCAAGCTGTTCTTAGAAATTACACGTAATATGATTATGAAAGAGCTAGTCAATATAATCAAATACAAAGACTGGATAATAAATGAGAGATATGATTTTTAAAGTAGTTCAGATATTTAAAGAGAATCATACGTCCGCTGTTTCTTTTATATATGAGGAATTACAATAGGTCGTGTATAGTGAACAACGAGCAGAGGTACAATGACTGAGTATTCAGAGAGAATATCAAGTCAGTCTCTTTCTTGTAGATTATCTTTGCTCTGAAAATAAAGATTACGATTAGAATAAGGGTTAAGTATCAAAATCCCGAAAATGAGAGGGGGAGTCCTCTATTTATAGTAGAGGAATTCAAGGTAATGATTACAAATCTGCAAGTGGATAGGTGTCATGCAAGTCCTTCCTTGCCTCCCAATGGCTATTAACTTAATAAATATTCTCAATTTTTCTGGGGCTTGGATAAGTGTGTGGTCCTTAGTCACTCATAGACAAAACCTGAATCTGCTAAGTTGATGACAGCTGTATTCTTTCTGTCTTGGGGCAACGTGGTAGTACCTGAATGACACAAAGTCTTTCTAAACTTTAATTGGTGCTTACTGATGTAAGCTTCCTGGTTTTTTAGGCATATCAATTTCAAAAGAAAATGAGGTCGATTGCTATCAGTGTTCATTGCAATTAATGTTTCTTCGTGCTATGATTTATTACTTTGTGTGTGTTTGTTTTTTAGTAGTAATCATATTCAGTTGTGATCAGAAACTTCTAAGGCGAACGGATGGACTGAGACCAAGTTTTACCTATATCCCAGAGACAGGCTTCATCCTCAGAGGTTATGTTTTCGATTTTAGGGATCCGACCATCTTAGTTTTCTTTTTTTATCTTTGTACTAGGTGCTGCTCTGCAACCATTAAATGGCAAGTTGTTTTCAATAATGAAGGTTTTTTTATTTATTTATTTATTTATTTATTGACATTGATTGCATAGCAGCGATTATGTATTTCTCTATCAACAGAATTTAATTGCTAATTACTTGAAATGTGTGGAATTAACCCCCTATGAAAACTCGATGTATGAAGTGTAAAAGACAATATTGAATCCTTAAATAGGTTAATGTTATAGTACTAATATTGTTCTAAAATATTGCATATTAATTAAATGAAATATATTATATTATAATCAAATGATACATGTATTACTCAAATTAATTAAATTATGAGTTTAGCATGGGAGCAAATAAAAAGTGATTATGCTAAAATGTTTATTTACATTCAGTATCCCATATGATTTGGTATAACATAGAAAAAATATATATCTGAGGCAATAATTTGTCTTTACAAACTAATTAGTATGACATAATGACTAAAATATAGAAACATAACTAACAAAACAAATATTAATTTAGGGAAATGATTTTTTAACCCCAGGCTTTTTATCAATAGACCACTTCCAATTAATACAAGGGCAAAATTTTAAATAGAGATAAAATAATAAATTCACTTATATATCAATTATCTTAATTTTGAAATCTGAATCAAATTTGGGTATTAACCATTGAAGGGGTGAGATAAACTAAAAGTTGCTCTCCCACAACGTTAACTAGCTCAAAAAAGTATACTAAAAGTCAATGTGTTTCGATGGGGAACTTTTTAGATGAACAAGAGAAGTACAGTTCCCAATCTAGTCTGAAATTCGACCCGTTAGCTTGTTGCCCTGAAAGTCTTGCAAATTATACAAACAAAAAGAAAAAAAAAATGCTATTATCTGGGGTCAAAAACTTTTATTGATAGAATTTGTATTAGTAGTTTTCAAAATAAAACCCTACATAGATTGCAAGTTACCTAAATCTCCAATGGCTGGCGAAATCTCTCCCCCCAAGATTCAAGCTAGACATGTGCCTGCAGTAGTCGGTACATAGAAAAGCAAATAATTAGTTGAAGGCTTGAAGCTGTGTTCAGGAACAGAAAAGTGAAAGGGCTGTTGATGATTACACTTGTAACTTGAACTCATTATATATATATAATTTCTTTACAATTTTACCATTTGTGTGGGGTTTACTGATAAAATTATGAATAATACTTTGGGTACTAATGGATGAGTACTAATATGTGTACTAACTAGCGCATAGTACCCGATATATATATGTTAACCTAATGGTAATAATATCTGTACCGGCTAGCGATCCGAAGCCTGTTAACCTCTCAATAATAAATTTATCTTCGAACCCCTATAATTTTAGAGTGATGCTATGGGTACTAATGGATGAGTACTAATATGTGTACTAACTAGCGCATAGTACGGGTACTATGCTTTAGTTAGTACACATATTAGTACTCATCCATTAGTACCCATAGCATCACTCTAAAATTATAGGGGTTCGAAGATAAATTTATTATTGAGAGGTTAACAGGCTTCGGATCGCTAGCCGGTACAGATATTATTACCATTAGGTTAACATATATATATTCCAAATAATCTTCTAATAAGTTTGAATGCAGATGGCTACTTCTGATTCGGAATGAATCAAACTCTTCATAGTCTCTATCAACCATATCCCAGCAATTAATTGCCCTGCAAATTAACTGTTACAGTGCTTTTGATATTTGATATTCTTCTTTGTTGGGTAGTTGAAAAAGTTATATATAAATAAACTGTAAAAGAATATAAAAGAATACAGTTAAAACATCTAATTTTATTAGTCATTACACTCGGAAGAAAAATCTTTAGTTTTATTTCACTATTTAAAGTTCGCAATGAAGTTGATCATTGCCTGAACAAAGAGCATCACCGCCTGATTATGATTAGCGCTTTCTATAATAGTGCTTAATCCTCAATGCTTCTTCAATAGTGATTTAAAAATGTATTTCATTTAGGAAAGATATCTTGGATTGAAGTACTAATTGCATGCATCGATCTCTTTTCAACTAATAGTTAATGGCACTACTTATAAATCTTGTTTGAAGTTAGGGTTCAACTAATAATAATATTAAAAGAGCTGAGAAGTGTTGAAGCACTACTCTAGCCCGAAAAACTGTGTTCTTGAATAGTTACGTTTGGCTGAAAAGCACTTCATTTTCCATGTTTTTCTTTCCACAAATATATCTCCTTTTTTTGCTAAATTTTTGTTGCCGGTTGAACACAGCATTGACCTTACTTGTAGAGTTGATCTCTGATACATATTATTGCTTTCTTCAATAATTTCAACTGCAAAAAGAAGATATGCTTTATTAGCGTTGAGTGGACATATTTAAGTGATTTAATGCTTGCTTCACTTCAATAGTTCAATGTAGGGAGAACGACATGCATGCACCCAAGGTTTGTTATAAAGGCAAATTGGTACCCAAATAGTTTGAAAAAGACAAACAGATAACTTGCGTCATTCTCAGTTAGGGATTTCTGTCTGTTAAAAACTATACTTCTGAAAAAGACTGGAATACCCTTAAACTGTTGTCACATCAATTACTGAATTTTTTTCTTCTTCATCGCTCAGTGTTTGATGGAATAGATGGACGAAATCGCTTTTTTTTTCCCTTCTTCTCCGGCATTCTGAAATCTTCATTAATCGATGAGATTTCATCACAAAATCCATTTAAACGCCGACAAACCAAACCCTAACCTGGACCACCAAAACCATAGAGTCTGACATGCCGTCATGCCGAATCTTCATTGGCTTGATGCCGTCACGCCTCACCAGACACCGACTTCGTGATCCCCTGAATGTTTTCTTTCTGACACTTAGTGACGTTTCGCTCCCCCATTTCCCAATCGCCGGCTTCATTGATAGTGGTTTTATGTCTTTTGATTTGGTGGATTTGGTTGGTCTTTTTGTTTTGTCTTAGGGGTTTCTTGGTGGAATTTCAAGTGTTTGGGGTGGGTGCTGATTTCGTTTCTTACGTATGGTCAGATGTGTGTTGGTGTGTCTGGTTTGGCTTGTTTTGGTGGGCGGGTGTGGTGGGGTATGGGCACTTGGGCATTTCTGCATGTATGTTCTGGTTTATAATGATTGCAGAATTTGTGATTTTGTTGGATTGATGGTGGGCTGGAGTATGCCGTTGTTGTGGGGGGTTAGAGTGCTTTGGGGAATTGGAAGCTGGAGTTGATATGTGTGGGACCTTATGTTGCTGATTGTTGTTTTGTTGTTTTGGTTGTGGTTCCTAGATGCTCTTGCTGTTGGTTTTTGCTGCTGTTAGGCTGAATTTTCCTTGCTTTATATTGTTGATTTCCTGCTCAAGGTGCTTTGCGAAAGCTGGTTGTTTGGGTTGGGATATTTTTGTTTGGTTTTGCTGTTTGGTCATAGTTTCCAGAAGCTTTAGCCGCTGGTTTTTTGCTGCTGCTGTTAGGCTGCATCCTTTTTGTTTTCTATTGATGATTTTCTGCTCAAAGTGCTGTGTGAAAGCTGGTTGCTTGGCTAGTTTTTTTTTTTTTCAAGCTTTTGTAAAGGCACCCTTGCCTCTTTTTTGGTTCAGGTTTGGGATGTGTTGTTTAGGATTGTATCCAATTCAGCAACATAGCAAGTTTTAGTTGAAGAAACTTAACAACATTCTTAGACAGATCTTATCACAATACGAGAAACTTAGCTAGTTTTTGTTTCGTTTAGTTTATCAAGTTCCACCTCCTTCAAAAACAAAGAATAAAGCCGTAACAAAAGAAAAGCTAAAAAGGTCTTTCGTTGATAAGGAAAAACTCTCTTCTTTCTTTTTTCTCAAAGACATGTATCAAAACCTTAATAAATCTTTTAAAAGAAGGTATGGAGCAAATTAAAACTCTGTGGTTCTGTAAAAATTATTATGTTAGTCTTTAACTAATTGAATTCACTAATAGAAAATGATAGAAAGTATCTATTTATCGTTTTCAAATTATTTAGATACCAAATTATGATTAAGGTAAATTTTGGGTGGATGTATGTTGTTCGGCCGTTCAATTAAACTTCAACCGCGAACGGTAACAATAATTTGCGTGTGAAGAGGATCAAACGATGAAGGGTCAGGCCTTCAATACTGCTACTCCTCGCGGAAAGGGCTTCGTACGTCTTCTGGTTGGTGTAATTAATGTGCTGCTCCTCCAGTTGCCAAAATCAGAGGGGTACACGTTTTCCCGGGTTCACTACAAGACAAACAAAGAAAGAAAGAAGCAAAAAATTCGAATCTTCAAGAAAGTATATTCCATTCTGATTCTCATGGCAATGATATGATTCGTCAACACAATATAAAGTGGACGCATTTTTAAGTGTTATTATATTACAAGGATTAGTCTATCGGTGTGTGTAATTGGGAATAATAAAACATTATTGAGATGTCCTCGTCTTATATTACTTTTATTATTATATTTGATTATCAAATAATATAAAATTTTGATAATCTTTCATAATCATTAATTGTTACCATTGATAATATTTGAGATAATTTGATTACCTCTATTTTTTTTAAGTATTTTAAGATTACTTGTAATTTTATTTTTGTTATAATTTTACCCTTAACTATTAATTTGAACAATAATACCCTTAATTTGAAAACAATTTACAAATATATTAATAAGCTATTTTATCCTTATATACAAAATTTTTAGGACACAAATACCACCAAACTTTGAAAAAATTACCCAATGGTGGTGGCCAGATCTAGCCGCCAGCCAGCGCCAGCCGTTCATGCGCTAATATGGCTGTTTTCGACAAGATATCTATTCGAAAACGGCCATATCGTCGTAGATCTAGTTAGAAATGGTTAGATCTAGTCTGGCTTTTTCGGTCAAATTCACAACTTCTAGTCATTGTTAACAACCAAACGGCTAGATAGATCTAGCATCAATAGCCAGAACTTTGGCCGTTAACAACGCCCAATTATGGTCATAGATTTGGCCATTTTCAACCAGATCCATCAAATGGCCATATAAGCACATGGCTAGTCATATTTAACAAGTCGTGCGATATCACGGCCACTACCAACGTCGTCGCAAGCAATGGTAGGTAGCCAACAGTAGCTTGAGGTGGGTGGAGGTGTTTTTGTTAAGTTTTAAACTTTTTTATTGCTAGGATGTTTTAGCTAAATCTAAAATATAGGGGGTTAAAAGAAATTGTTCAAAAAATAATAATAAAATAAATTATATTAATATTTAAAAAAGAAGGCAATTTAGTAATCTATATAACATACCCACCAATTTATCCTCCCAACAAGAGTTAAAGACATGTTCCCACCCAAAAAATGGCCCATTGACAAATTCATACCCGCCGACTTTTAAAATACCCTTTCATTACCCAAAGCACAATTTTGCTAGTAATTTTCGGTGTAAAGAAGGGCAAAATGGTCAAAATTCTGTTATTAGTGAAGGTAGAATGGTCAACAAACATTTAGGAAGAAAAGAAAAGGGACGACTCACGTTAGTAAGAGATGGTGCACGTTAGTAGTGTCATAGTCGATGGTTTTTTCCATTTTTTGGCCTATCCCAGCATGCAAAATCACTTCCGAGACCACCCACAGAATCCCCATCACCTCCTCTACAAAGCCCAAGTCTCCATTTGCTGTCATCATTCACCATTTCCCACCAACACCTCCATTCGCACAACCGACTCTTCAAGCCGAATTTTCGGTCGATTTTTTTGCCAGAATTTCCCCCAGACACCACCATCACACTCCTCACAACTAGTGATGGCAATGGGCCAGGCCGGGACCGGGTACCCCTTGGCCCAGGCCCAAGCCCGACCTCATGACACAGGCCCAAGCCCGGCCCGAGCCTGCTACGGGTATGATAGGCAAAGCCCAAGCCCGGCCCGACGGGTTTTTTATAACCGTAGGCCCGGCCCAAGCCCGCCTTTTTTAATAATATTTATTTTTAAATATTAATAAATTTCAATTTTTTTTATATTTTTAATTTTAGAAATAGTTTTTAAATATTAATTGAAGCTATTTCCGCAAATAATTTAAGCAATAAAAACTCCATAATATTTGATTATACTAACTTTTCAACTGTACATAATATGTTACGGTAAAATCCACTTTTATAAGTTGTACCAAACCCATCTAACTCATTTAAAGGCAATTTTAACATATTAAACCTTCAATATGGGATGAAAATTGAGGTTAGGGTTTGGGAAAAAAGGATATATATATATATATATGTGTGTGTGTGTGTGTGTGTGTGTGTGTGTGTGTGTATGTGTGTGTGTGTGTAGGATAATATTGTAATTAAATATATAGTATAAGGGTAAATTAGTAAAATTAATACTAAAATTTTCAAGACGGGCCGGGCCGGGCCGGGCCTAAAGATATACCCATGCCCGGCCCGTACCCGAGGTCGGGCCTTAAAATCAAGCCCAGGCCCAAGCCCAAGCCCGCCAACCTCGGGTAAAGCCCGCCCCTTTAGGGCCGGGCCGGGCCGGGTACCCGAAAATGTTGGGCCCATTGCCATCTCTACTCACAACCCACTTTACAAAACCCTTACCTCCATCACCATCCCTTGCTCGTTGATCGTCAATCATGCACTGTGCGACCTTTCAACTTTCAAGCCAATTTTCAGTCGATTTCGATGTCGGAAATTGCCCCTGCCACCACTAATCAACTCTCTGGATCTTCCTCTCAAAAAGTCCCAATATTCCCAATCCCATTTGCTCACCAATCGCCAAAGATTGAAACTTCCCCGTCCTAGAGTTTTCAGAGTTTTTGTTGCTTAATTGGGTTTGATTTGTTCGATTTTCGTGTTTGTTGGGTTGAAAGACAGTTGAGGAATGTTTATTTGCAGCATTTGTGATTTGTTTGTTGATTTTCTGGTCATCGGCACTCTCCAACGTCAACGACAATTACCGACAATGGAAGAGACTAAGAAGAGAAGAAAAAAGAGGGGTTTTTTTTTTTGGTAAATCACTGTATTTCCTACCAACCCAAAGGAAAACATAATATTTCGGTAGTAAAAAAGTATTTTAAAAGTCGGCAGTATGAATTTGTCAATGGGACATTTTTTAGGTGAGAGTATGTCAGTAACTCTCCCAATCAAGCATATCAATATGGCATACACACGAATTTATTCTTACATAACCAAACATATTATCCTAAATATTCCAAATAATCTTTAAGGCAATCTATCTTTTCATTAATATAATATTCTCAGTAATATAATATTCCCTGAACCAAACGCGTCATAACTATTTGATGCTATGTAACAAGCCAAATCTTTGCACAGTTGCATCTTCATTATCACGAACTCTCTTAAACAAAACCGACTTCCAAATATTATAGTCCATTTTTTGTTTTTGAACTTTTGAATGGACAGGAAGGAAGAATAATGCATTACATTCAGCAAGCTCAAAGAAGCTATGGAGGAATGAACCACAACAAGAGATAGT
The DNA here is from genome assembly GCF_008641045.1 of Pistacia vera. Taxonomy (NCBI): domain Eukaryota; kingdom Viridiplantae; phylum Streptophyta; class Magnoliopsida; order Sapindales; family Anacardiaceae; genus Pistacia; species Pistacia vera. Next base: position 539,733 of record NW_022196290.1, on the reverse strand, counting down.
ATCGATGAATTAATGATGCTGTTAATGTACGTTCAGCTAAGAGATCGAGCTCAGCGAAACCCCAACAAAAGAATAACAAAAAATCCAAATCGATCTCGAACTCAAAAACAGTTTAAAGGAGACCGATTGTGGTATTTCTTTATGGAGTGTTTTGTTATTTAGTTTGTGTGGGTGTGTTCTTAGCAGTAAATCATTATTCATGTTCAGTTTTTATTAAAAAAAAAATCCCAAATCCTAAATCTAATTTATTTTACGTTGGATTTTTCTTTAATTTGGTTCCTCGTTATGTTTTTATCTTTCAGGAGTCTGACTTATCTTATTTTTCTAGTTTATATTTGTACAAGTTGATTCCTATATCTGTTTTGCAGCCATTAGATTTAAATATTGAAGTTTCTCATCAACCTTCTAGGTATTTTATGTTAAAGAACTAGCTTAATTTAAAGTTTTTTTTTTTTTTAATAAATCCGATAATTACCTCTGTTGCGACTCGAACACAAAAATTTTTAAATATAGTTAACATTGGTGACTAAAGGGCTTAATTTAAAGTATTAGTACAAATACAAACACTAAGAGTTTAATCAATTGACTTTAGTTTCTTATCCAATTTACTTCAATATTTCATCATTATCTTGTGTGACCTGTGAATTAATTCTTTGTTAAAGCTTTTCAATTTAAACAGTTGGATCAGGTTATCTATTAATTATTAGATATCTCCTTACTCTTGTTAGCATAAGTTAGTTGGGTTTGAAATTACTTAAATCAAAACCAAATGATAAACCTCTCACATCTCGCTCAAACAAAGATTCTATACTTAATTCTCTCTCTTTTTTTTCTTTTTTTCTTTTTTTTTTTTTTTTTTAATTTTTGAAATATATGTTAACTAAACATATATTAATGCCGACCTTTATTTTCCCTAAAATAATGGTATATATTATGACTGGGCTTAGCCCATCATTATGTAGGTGGGCCAGGCTGTTTGTCATATGATTATTTTAGTATTTGCTTATTTATTTATTATTATTTAACTTCAATATAAATCCAAGAGAAAAAAAAAATAGGTCCTCTATTTTGACCAGACCACTTTCCAACCAATTTCATCGTGGCTTCGTCTAACCCCTAGGATATTTCAGTAAAATCACCACTACCCACACAAGTGGCATCTTCTTATTGGCCAAACGTATACACATAAAATATCTTTACCCCTTAAACAAGCCAAGAACATTCTATCTCTTCCAACAGTGCTTCTCCCCGTAAGTATCCAACCATCCGTACAATCAATTTCTCAAATTCCAAATTTACCCTTCCCTAGTCCTCTTTTAATAACATTCATCTTCTCTTTTTTTTGGTTTCTAAGACTACTTGTTTCCAAATTTTTATATTAATCCATCCAGCAATGGTGAAATCAAACGAGAATGGGTCCGTTTCAGTGGCGCCTTTTTTGAAAAAATGTTACGAGATGGTTGACGACGAGTCAACGGACTCCATAATTTCTTGGAGTCAAAACAGTGAGAGTTTTGTTATATGGGACATGACTGAATTCTCAGTTAAACTGTTACCAAAGTACTTCAAGCACAGCAATTTCTCTAGCTTCATCAGACAGCTTAATATCTATGTAAGCTTTTCTATGTCTCTTGCTTTTCTTTAGTGTTTGTCTTTTAGTTTCTTGTGGGAATTCTGTGTTTTTTATTGTCTTTGGATTTTTTATCAAGTGGGTTTTGATTCTTTTGTTGAGATTGTAACTGGGTTGTGAAGAATTTTTTAATTTTCGTGAATATTTTTTTCTTGATAATTTTCTGCTTAGAAGCTAAATTGTGTTTTGTTGTTTGTTTTTTGGCTGGTTTTCATTACGGGATTTTAGCATAATTATCATGTTTATTTTGATTAATTATGAATTAATTTGGCTTTAGAAGATATTTTCCATGATTAGTGATGAGCTTTTACGTAACTTTATTTTTGTTGTTACTTAAAAGTTACATGTATTTGACTGCCAAAAGATGCCTTGATTTAGAATCATACAAACGAATCATTTCTTTTATTTTTACCGAATTGATATGCACCATAATGTTGATTTTGGAAGGCAACGAAACTAATAGTGGTGAATGTTGTCAGACTGCTATTTCTTTGAATTCAATGGAATGCTTGCTAGTTGTAATATGATTGCTACCATTGTGTAAATCTTTTGATTAGGATTCTTTCACCAGTGTGGATTCAAGGTTAGCTGCTTGAGTTTTTTTGTTCTAAAACTAATGACTTTGCCCAAGAAAGTCTCCATATAAATTTTCCAGCTTAAGGCCTTATGGTTGCTCAAGATTGGTGAAATTGACATAGCGTAGCCATTCCCTTTTTTCCCAAATATGAGAGATTCTATAAAGTGTTTTGTTCTGAGGAGTTCTACAACAATGAAAGATGAATGCAAGAGAAAATTGTGTATTGATCTTCTTGTTTTGATGAAGTACTTGTCTTATTTTGGATGCAGCTGTACCATTGCTGTGTATCGTTTATGTCAAAAAGCATAGTATTCCATGTTTCTAAGAAGTACATTAGATTTAGAAGAGAGGGAAGAATTCCCCATTTTGGACTTGTGGAAATGGGCAGAATAGCAATACAATTTTCTTATTGTCATTATCTACATAGATATGTAGCTTTAACTCCTCTTAAGTTATAACCAAATGCAATGGGATTTTATAAGATGAATTTAAGAAATTCTTGGATTTAAGGGATATCAAGGTCTTATGTTGCAACATATTAGTTCCATGCTTGAAAATTTTGAGATGGTCAGGATGCTGTGTGCATTTAGCAAAATTTACATTTCTTTCCTAAAAGAATTCTGATGTGGTTATCGAGTCAGAGAATTTTGTATGCTGATCTCTGTTTAGTTTGCTAAATATTTTAGAGCATACGCTCTTTATCTTTTCTTGAATTTCAATTCTGACCTTATAAGTGATGTCCTTTGCTATTCATAATCAAAGGGGAAACCATCTTATCACCCCTATACTTATAATATGAGAGCAAATCTTGCTGTAAAATTGTAACAACATGTTGACATGGCTTATTATCCATTTAGTTTGACTCCTTGTAATGCTGGAACTGGATAATTTTTTGAATTTCATCTACTGACTTGTCTAGGTAGACTACTGTTCCATGAGTGATCAAGATATGTGAGGCATCTTTTGTACATAATTTTTGCAACTTTTAGTGGTAGGAATTGATAGCCAGTTCACTCATTCTGTTTGGTTGTCCTTTGGGCTATGGTAACAATAAATCTATACATTATAGGAGGCTTGAACATTTATTAAACATTAAAATCTGTCTTCCATGTGTCTACTCACACTTGGGTTGTGCATGATCCTGAGTTAACTTCAATGTTTGGTTGGAGACATGGAAATATTTTTTTGAAATTATATTATTTGGAATATCAGTTTCTTTTTTTTTTTTTTTTTTTTCAAATAATTATTAACTTTAAGCTTCTCTCAGGGTTTCAGAAAAGTTGACACAGATCGATGGGAATTTGCAAATGATGGATTCATTAGAGGTCAGAAGCATTTGTTGAATAATATCAGTAGAAGGAAAAACTCCCAAGCACCTGAGCACCGAAAATCATCGCAACAGTCAGAAAACGTTGTCGAACTGTGTGATAAAATTGACAATTTAGCATTGTGGAAGGCAGTTGAGAATTTGAAGACTGATAAAAATGCACTTGCACAGGAGTTGGTTAAACTTAGGCAGTACCAGGAGACTGCAGATAATAAGTTGCTACTCTTGAGGGACCGCGTTCAAGGTATGGAAACAAACCAGCAGCAGATGTTATCATTCTTAGTGATGGCCATGCAAAACCCTAACTTTTTGGTTCAGCTGCTTCAACCAAAAGAGAATAACTGGCGCATGGCTGAAGCAAGCAGTATTTTAGAAGAAGTTACGGAATGTGGTGAACCAGTAGCTTCTGATAATATGTTAGTAAGATATCAGCCACCAGTAGACGAAACTCTGAAGCCTGTACTCACACCAGTGACAGATTCAGAAATTCAACCTGAATCTGACGCATCCAATGGCAGGAAAGATTTTTTCATGAATATCGATTTTGTGAAAATGCTTATGGAAGAAACTCATGCACCATTCATTCCTTCGGATTTAAATTATGATGGTGAATGGGAGAAGCTTCTTTTAGGTAGTCCATTTATAGAAAATCCTGAAGATAATCAGCTAGATAGAGAAGTACAGACTGGCTCAGAAATGGAAGTAGAACCAACAGCAACCGGAAATGATTTGGAGAAGCTTCATAATTTTGAACTTTTACTACAACAAATGGACAAATCTCAAAACTCTCAGGTTGAACCGACAAATAATGGATCTCATTTGGAGAATCCCCAAAATTTGGAATTCCAGACTGAGAAAATGAAACATTTGGCCTCTGAAAACTGAAAAGAATCACGAACTTTGAACTCTACAGAAAGGCGCCAACATCTTGGCAGCTAGGGCGTCCTTGCGAGCTTAGTTAATTCAAGAAAGTGTTATGGGTGCCACTTGGAAGTATGGCTTTGGCATTTTTAATCTCGGTATGTATAGTTCTTAAAAATTTCTCTATATTCGATATATCAGAAATTTTTGTATTTTCTACATACAAATTTGCTATACAATCACAAATACTATTTCTTAGTAGATCTTTGTTTTGTTCTTTGGCTTCAGCGTTTGGATTGTATTGTCTCTCTGTCGGACGTGTGTTTGTTTAACAATCTGCGACAATTTGACCGTTCTGATTTACCAAGTATAAATTGATATATTTTATGTGAGGATTCTTTTAGGAAATCAAGTTTTTATTACCCAGGAAAACAACACATACAAATCCCCAAACATTCACAAGTAAATCACATAAAAGCAAGAACATTGATACAAAACCTAGTTTCTTACATAGATACATTGGATGATTTACGGATGAACAACCTTGGCCATGCCGAACGCTGCTGCTGATGCAACGGCTCCGATGAAGGCAGTTTGGAGGGCACTCATTAGGGGTTTATTTCCTGTGAAGTAACCCTTGGCATAACCAAAAATCAGAAGTGCTACTAAGGTTACGACAACTGATGCAAGCACAGCATCGGAAGCTCTTGGAATGAACATGTAAGGAATGAGAGGCACCAATCCGCCCAAGATGTAAGCAATTGCGATGGTTAGTGCACTCTGCAGAGCTCTCCTTGGATCTGGCTTCTCCAACCCCAGTTCAAACCTGCACACTCAAGGAATTTTATCAGTGTTCAGTTTCAAGTTTGTTTCATCAAATCCATTAAAACTTAGGGAAAATCATCATATAAATACCATCCTGGGGAATTTTATGTTATGGGATTACAGGTAACGTTATCACATCCTACATCGCTTAAGGCTTGCGTTTCAAGTAGTGAGTGAAGACTGAAGAGTTTTCGGAATTTGACAATGGATATTAGAATAGGCTGTTTACTCCATGGAGCGAGTATGTCGACTTCACGCTATCCAAATAGTTGTCCAAATAATGATATGGGCCTACAATGGAAACGAAGTGGGGTTTCAACCCAAATATCATGTGGCCCGCCCTATTATCATATAAAGCACAGGAACTAAGCGTGCAGAAAGTAACGATTATAGATTATAGAATTGACAATCACGCTGGTGTAGCTTTCGTTGTGGCATTGTCAATCAATAACGCAACTGTTTGTCCTATTATGTTCACTAAATAAATATCATTCCTAAATAAAACATAAACTCTTCTGTCTTACGTGTACTAAACTCTATTAATATTGACGATCTCAATGAGTGAAATTATATACAACAATTGGCCCATGGGTGCTGGATTTACAGGCTCAGGCGGTTCACAAACCAATAAGCTATATTTAATATTCAGATTCTAATTTGATTTGCTGAAAAGACCAAGGATTGTGAGACAGTCCAGCGTCCAGACCAGACTAGACTAGTGTACAAAAGATTCCAGAAACTCTAGTTCCCAGGCAAGGAGAAAACAAGAAAATAAATAGGCAGGTCAGACCCCCAGAGTCTTTAATCATGAACACCAAGTTAAACAATGCACCCAAACCAAAATCCAAGTGGCATAAGCAATGACCACCACGCAGCACATGGTCTTGGCATTTCATCAAACGTGAAAGCAAGCAGCTTTAATAAAAAGCGAATTTGACAGCCTTTATCTTGCTTTTTAAGGGGTCGTATTGGAACCATTCAATTTGTCAAACCATTCCCAGATTTTTGTTCTTATTTTATGTATTACTAAACTCCAGTAGTATAAAAACACTCTGACACACACAAAAGCCTTAATAAAATAAAAGAAAACTTACTTCATCATGAAATCAAGCCAGGCTTGAGGCTTCTTCCTTAGAGCATCAACAACTGGTGCATATTCATGTTCCTCTATCCCATACTGTGCCAGTATCTCTGCCACCTCTGCCGCTTCTGCATTTCCATTTCAACACACGTGAACATTCCTCATCAATCAAACGGGTTTTGCTACAATGAACTCGACAGTCCAATACCATCATTTTTTTTTTATTTTTTTTTGGCTAAATTTTAAAATCTAACCAACTATTAGAACTTCTTTCAAATGAAATTTAAGTACAATTTTTAGTTTTCAAAAACAAAATATTATAAAAACAGTCAATTTTTTTTCTTATAAAAAGTTTTCTAGATACAACCTTAAAAACTCGATTTTCTTAATTTTCTATCACTTTTAACCATAAAAACAATTTAAATTTTATTTAAACATATTTAAAAATTTTAAATTCAACTAAAATTTTCAGTTCTGCAGCAATATTCTAATCAAAACAACAGAAAAACGTAGCTGAATTTTTAAAATTGATAAAAATAAAAACAAACGGTGGTAACCTGTATCAGGAACAGTAACGATCTCTTCTTGCTCACTCTTCAACTCTCTGGTGTAATGATCGGCTTCGCTCTTCGCAGCGAGATACCTGCACGACACCACACATATTCGATGGAATTACACTTCACGTACTGCCAAGTCACCAAATGCTTAACTACTTTTACGTTTACGTATCTATACAAAAGAGTTCCGAAAACCCTAATAGGCAAAAGAATTGAAAATAATACCCGCCGAGTCCCATGGAGATAGCGCCGGCGGCAACCTCAGCGATGCCGGCGGTGAGAACAATCGAGGAGGTGGCATTGGCGCCGGACAATCCGGCGGCAAGAGCAAAGGGGACGGTGAGACCGTCGGATACACCGATGATGATGTCACGGACGATCTCACCGGCGGTGAAGTGTTTCTCCTTGTGCAGGTTGAGGAGCGTCTGCTTCTCTGGCTCTAAGTTGTGCGCCATTAAAATTCAGTTGCTGAGTTCAGTAAGAGAATCGAATATTGGAGCCTTTTTATAATTAATAGCGGTGTCGCGATGTGTATAAAATTGGAGGGGAGCAGATTTGTCGGACGTTTTGTTTGTTTTTTATGTGTGGGCGCGTATTCCACTATAGGGAAAGCACTAAGCAGGGGTGCTTTTGTTACTTTTTTGAAATCTTATTCTCATTATACTCTGGGGGCTAACTGTAAGGCTATTGAAGTTTTCTTTTTAACTTATTAACTATTTTGGGATATTATCATATAGAGAACAGTGTTTTTATAAATATACAATTAGATAACATTATTTTAAGATATACAATATTCGAAGACACTCTTTTTAAAAAATTATCAAGTAGAGGACACTTAACGGTAAAACACCATTAACTTTAACTTGGTCTCTAAAATGACTTAAATACCCATATACTGTATATTACAATTATGATATCATTTTCCCAAAAAAAGATTAAATAATATATGTATAATTATATAAGTTAAATAATTAAAAAAATATATATTTAAAAAAAATCAAAACTAAGATGTAAAATATAATAAAAAAATATTGGTCAATTATTTTATGTATGGATCTTGTTGAAACGAAAGGTGTATTTTTCTAAAATCACATTAATACTCTTAAGTCTTAACAAAGTTAACTGTATTTTGTTGTTAAGTCATTATGTCATCTAATTGCAAGTTTCCTTAAAAAGTGTCCCCTTATTTTAGTTTCTTAAAATGGTGTGCTCCAATGTGTATTTATGAAAAAAGAGTCCTATAGGTGCTAATACCCTAGACATTTTTTACACTTACAGAAATATCGCTGTTGTCTAGTAATATTTCATTAATTATGGCTGCATTCTTTTGTTGAAAAGAAAAAAAAAAAAAACTTACAACTAAGCAGTATTCTCAATAGCATTATAAGGAAAATAATATGGGCTTATCAACTAGTGTAAAAAACTTATTTAAACCACTTTTGAAATTGTTTTGAGTTGTTTGGTTGTATTTCAAAATTGCTTATAAGTTTTTAAATAAGTTATTTTACGGCTTATGAGAAAAGCTCAAAGTTTGAGCTTCTATCATAAGCTCTTTTGAATTTATTTAAAGTGTTAGATTTTCAAAAAATATTCATATATTATTGTATGAATTTGATTTTATATTTCTTGTATATTAAAGTCTTTTTTTAGTAATTTAAAACTAAAAAACTCTTATAGATTTTTCTAACCAAACAACTATTAGAATCAGTTATATCTACCCACTTGTTGATGCGTGATTTTTGGCACCAACTAATCGACACGTGCGTAACGTTGATTGGTCAAAAGACACACGTGATTATGGGTAAAATATAGAATAAATGCAATGAGAGCCTTTTAAAGTGGTTTGGATGCTAAGGTAGCAAGTCCTACGTCCACTGATTTGTATTAATATAGTGGGTCAGGTCGCAACAGCGGACTGACTTACAAATGATTGGTAAAAAGTAAATACAAAGTTATCAGAGAGAGAGAGATAGCGATAATTCCAAGTGTAAAATAGCCGAATCCCCTTAATGAAGGGGTCTTCCTCTTTTTATAGTAGATGAGTACAAGTAATCATCATTAAATCCATGGGTTGGTGTGAATGTCAGGATTAAATCCGGCTTTATGTCACATTTTCCACCTTCCAAACTGATTTCACGCGATTTGGAGCAGGCAAAGGGACACGTGGGAGCTCCGTAGCTATTGGCAGGCCTTACGTGTGCTTACCGTTCTGACGGGAGCAGGTCACCCCCCCCCCCCCCCCCCCCCCCCAATCACGTGATTTTCTACATCAGCCCTTGATTTCCCAGGCATAACACCACTCAAATCACTCGTCCAGATAAAAATTACTTCTGATGCCCTCATAATTTATACAAGCACTTTCACTCTTTGGTGAAATTTACTCACTTCAATTTGTGCGGGATGACCCATTTCATCTTTCTTAAGAGGTTATTGTTAATCATTAGTTTTTCTAATTTATAGATTTAAAAAAAATAAACAAATAAAAAGGTATGCTATGAGAGGTTCAAAATTAAAACTTGGGATAGGAATAATCGGTAGATTTTGAGGAAAGACCTGTTAAATTGCAGTTTGGGTTTTATGTAAGTAATTATTCATTGGAATGGATCTGTTGTTGGATTTCTAGCAAGTGTTTTTCATCTAAAAGAACATATCTATTTAGTCGAGACAACGGGCAATGTGGGAAGTGAGTTGAACACTTCGCTACCACATAGCAAGTCAATTTTTATACCATTTGTATTAGTTTACATTCAATTAATTAAAAATTTTAATAAAACTTTGTCTTCTTATACCCAAGGTGTATGTGGGTCATGTAAGTTATTTGTGTTTATGTAAATCATTGTGTTAATAATTCTTTCTAAGACTTCACAAATATAAATTGATGATTTCAAGTAAAGTTTTCTATTATTAATTTTGAGTATACATATAGTTTGCTAGTAACATATGTCTATTGTATTTAAGGCAATAAAATTGACCCGAGAACAAATTATTAAATTTTATTCTATAAAGTTCGATTTTCACTCGTTATTAAACGAGCAATTCATATAATGCATGGATAAGAGTATTCTTGTAATAAGGCATATACCGCCATGATTCATGACTTGTACTTTTATTATGGACATGCTAAGTCCATTAAAAGTGAATTAAAATTCTATGTGTGGTCATACATCAAAGGTAATTCACTCTTTTATATCACGCGATAAATAATGGGTTAAATGGGAGAATGTAAGTGACTCATTAACTGCCACTTAGTTATCGGCAATTACATCCACTTCTTGAGGGAAGTGGACGTAACTTGAGGTAACCACTTTACTAACTATTTGGGGTCTTAGGTGGTGATTATAAATTAAGGGTTGGTTTCCTCAATTGAAAGTGTGAGAAAAACACTCAGAAATCTTAAAGTGAATTGAATTAATTAAATCTTTTGACTAAATAGCTTAAACACTAATGACAAGAATTACACCAGATCCGAATAGAGGTATGTAAATGTTTATTCCGCATTTTATAGAATAATAGATAATAATCTGTGAATTCAGTTCTTACTCTTTCAACAAGAAATAATTTGTTTATTGAATTGATATTGATAGTACAAAATATGCATTTTTATATAGACTATACAAGATCTTTTAATATGATAAAGCATCAACTAGACATAGTATAATATACTAGCTAATACGGTATTACGTACAGTATCAACTATACATGGTGATCTAATATACTAGCTAATATAGTAAGATTATAATTATATGGTGCAAAATCATGGTGATACGGTAACCTAATATACAACTAAGACGAAGTTTTAATCCTTCATTCAACTTTTTCTTTAAAAAGACAACCATTGTATCATATTCGCTCATTCTATTTGCCCCTTGTGTCATTCTTTTCTCCAAATAAAATCTTGGTATTAACTGAAAAAAATAAAACAATCTTCGGAAAATTTGGTTCATATAAGAAACTTCATTTAATCAATATTAAAAATCTGACCCTTCAAAAAACAAGCATATAAAAGAATGAAAAAAATATAACAACTAAAGAAGTCCTCTCTTGAAAATTAAAAGTGACAAGGGAAATTTGTTTTTCTGATTGTGATTACAAGAATTCGAAACATTAAAAAGATCGAATCTCGGATGAAATGCAAGCTAGCCTATTCCACCATAAGATAGATAAGAAAAAATATAGAATATGATTATGTGAATATTATCATCTATCATTATTTAGAATGATATTTGCNAACTTGGGATAGGAATAATCGGTAGATTTTGAGGAAAGACCTGTTAAATTGCAGTTTGGGTTTTATGTAAGTAATTATTCATTGGAATGGATCTGTTGTTGGATTTCTAGCAAGTGTTTTTCATCTAAAAGAACATATCTATTTAGTCGAGACAACGGGCAATGTGGGAAGTGAGTTGAACACTTCGCTACCACATAGCAAGTCAATTTTTATACCATTTGTATTAGTTTACATTCAATTAATTAAAAATTTTAATAAAACTTTTTCTTCTTATTACATTTTATAAAGTGTGAAAGAAACAAGTGTAAATGGTCCATCCCTTCGGCTCCACCCAAGGTGTATGTGGCTCATGTAAGTTATATGTGTTTATGCAAATCATTGTGTTAATAACTCTTTCTAAGACTTCACAAATATAAACGGATGACTTCAATTAAAGTTTTCTATTATTAATTTTGAGTATACATATAGTTTGCTAATAACATATGTCTATTGTATTTAAGGCAATAAAATTGACCTGAGAATAAACTGTTAAATTTTATTATATAAAGTTCGATTTTCACTCGTTATTAAATGAACAATTCATGCAATACATGGATAAGGGTGTTCTTGTAATAAGGCATATACCATCATGATTTATGATTTGTACTTTTATCATGGACATACTAAGTCCATTAAGAGTGAATTAAAATTCTATATGTGGTCATACATCAAAGGTAATTCACTCTTTTATATCACACGACAAATAATGGGTTAAATTGGAGAATGTAAGTGACCCATTAACTGTCACTTAGTTATAAGCAATTACATCCACTTCTTGAGGGAAGTGGATGTAACTTGAGGTAATCACTTCACTAACTATTTGGGGTCTTAGGTGGTGATTGTAAATTAGGGGTTGGTTTCCTCAATTGAAAGTGTGAGAAAAACACTAGAAATCTTAAAATGATTTGAATTAATTAAGTCTTTTTACTGAATAGCTCAAACACTAATAGCAAGAATTACACCAGGTCCGAATGGAAGTATGTAAATGTTTATTCCATATTTTATAGAATAATAGATAATAATCTGTGAATTCAGTTCTTACTCTTTCAACAAGAAATAATTTGTTTATTGAATTGATATTGATAGTACAAAATATGCATTTTTATATAGACTATACAAGATCTTTTAATATGATGAAGCATCAACTAGACATAGTACCATAATATACTAACTAATATGGTATTACGTACAATATCAACTATACATGGTGATCTAATATACTAACTAATATAGTAAGATTATAATTATATAGTGCAAAATCATGGTGATACGGTAACCTAATATACAACTAAGACGAAGTTTTAATCCTTCATTCAACTTTTTCTTTAAAAAGACAACCATTGTATCATATTCGCTCATTCTATTTGCCCCTTGTGTCATTCTTTTCTCCAAATAAAATCTTGGTATTAACTGAAAAAAATAAAACAATCTTCGGAAAATTTGGTTCATATAAGAAACTTCATTTAATCAATATTAAAAATCTGACCCTTCAAAAAACAAGCATATAAAAGAATGAAAAAAATATAACAACTAAAGAAGTCCTCTCTTGAAAATTAAAAGTGACAAGGGAAATTTGTTTTTCTGATTGTGATTACAAGAATTCGAAACATTAAAAAGATCGAATCTCGGATGAAATGCAAGCTAGCCTATTCCACCATAAGATAGATAAGAAAAAATATAGAATATGATTATGTGAATATTATCATCTATCATTATTTAGAATGATATTTGCTTCATTTGTTTCACTTTTAGGAATACTATTATTAGTATTCCCAAAAAAGTTAAATAGTAAAATGTCATTATTCCTAAAATATTATTCTATATTTTTTAATTTCTTTTAAACTTTCTAAATTTGTTAATTTAACTAAACATTCCCAAATATTTTTTTTAGAAATTGTAAAAACACTCCGGCCACCCTTCGGTGGTGGTGGCTGACTGCCCGTATTTAATGGGTGGGTTAGGAGTGTTTTTATTAACTTTTAATATTTTATTATAGACATATTTAGTAAATAAACAAACATATGAGATATTTTTATTAATTTCTAAATTCTTCATTGTAATACTCTTCAAATTTAACTTTTTTCAAAAGATTATTTTAAAAACCATGAGAATAATGAACCAAATGAATCATTATGATTTTTATTCTTGTTATTATAGCTGCGTAAAGAGGGGTTTTAAAAAGAATGATTAAAAAAAGTAACCAATTGCGAAATGCAGTTTCATAGTCGGATTATTCATACCAACTTGTTTCATGTCAAGTTTTATTGGGCCAAGTTTAAGCCCCAATTCACTTTTAACTAACCCTTTTCAGATTCATCCATAAAATATTAATTCAGTCCAGCAATGATAAATTAAATTAGGATGCCATTTTTGCCAATTAAAAGCATGGGCTAAATTAAATTAATAAAACACAAATCTTACCAACCAAAATAAATTCTACTTCATCCATATATATGGGTACATATAGTTAAGATATTCCCCCCTGCCATGTAGGTAGGTAGGTCAAACTATATATATTTATTACAATTACTTCAAAATTTAATATTGCAATTCTCATGATTATTATAAATATTTGTATATATATATATAATTAATGGGTTCAATTAATAATGTTCGTGGGGGTTGGGAGCTAGTTGCCATTAAGGAAGCCCAACTTCAAAGGGATTTGTCGGAGTTATAATTGCAATGTTGATACGAGTCACCAACATAAAAGAAAAAGTTATGTGTAAAGATTAGACTTTATATAGCTAGGTTTTCAAAGAGATGTGGTTTTGAATTCATATTTTATAAAGAATTTTGACCTACGAGAGGCTTATATGTTTTAAACAGACCTGGTGAAACAGGTTCAGACCCACGAGTTGACCCGTATCCAGATAAAAAATATAGGGCATGTTTGGCTTATTATTTCTGCCCATATTCTCAATCCTATTCTCCAAATAATGTTTGGCACATTATTCCAGAAATATTATCCTATTTTTTTAAATTACTTTTAGACCCCATAAGGTTATTAATTTCATTAAATACCCCTTGAAAAAAAAGTTTAAAAATTAACAAAAATACTCCTGTGACCCATACTTGCCAGATTCTGGTAACCACCGTCGGTGATAGCCGGAATCTGCTACAACAGTGAATTACCAATCGGAACTGGCCAGTAATTCACCGATCTGGCCTTTTCCAACCAGATCCACATTGGATCTGGCTGGAAAAAGCCAGATCTGGCCGTCAGCCACGGCCAAATATTGGCCATCGTTGATCGAAAACGACAGCCATATCTTTGGCCGTCGCTGACGGCCAAAGATGTCCATCGTTTTAGCCTTTTCCGGCCATCGCGGCCACAACAAGCCTTAGATCTAGCTTTTTCCAACCATATCTGTGGTGGATCTGGCCGGAAAATGCCATAACGAGGCGGTATGACACAGATCAGACCGGTCTGTGTCGTAACGCAATTTTTCTGCTAGATTCCGACGGTGGTGGCCAGAATCTGGCACTGCAGGTGGTGGGGGTATTTTTGTCATTTTATACATTAGGGTGTTTAATTAAATTAGTAAACCTAGGGGCTTTTTTATAAATTTTTAAATTTTACCTCGTAATACTCCCCTGTTCAACTACCCAATATTATTCCCAAAATCTTATCCAAAATAATAAACCAAACACACCCATAGGGTACGAGTTTAGTGTTTTAGAACTGTTTTTCTAGACCCGTATCCAGCTCAGCTCGCATTTCATGCAGGTTAGACGGGTAAACCCGCGGGTGCCCATTTATTATTTATATATTAAAAAAAACTGAATTAAAGTTTGAAAATTGAAATCCCTAATCCTAAAAGACACACACTCATCTCGACTCTCCTCCCTCACAAGCTCCAACACAGACACAACTCTCCTCTCTCACATCGTCATCGTCATCGTCGCCGTCACCATCTCCTCTCTCACATCGTCATTGTCGCGGTCGCCATCTCCTCTCTCACATCGTCACACCGTTGCCGGCCATCCTCCCTCCCACACAGACGCAACTCTCCTCTCTCACATCGTCACCTTTGCCGTCGACATCTCCTCTCTCACACTACCTGAGCAATGTTTCCCTCTTTGGTCTTCTGCTAATTATTCTTGTTTCCCTCTTTGGTCTTTTACTGATTATTCTTTTTTCCCTCTTTGGTCTTTTGTTGATTATTCTTGTTTCCCTTTATGGAGGTTGGTTTACTTTGATGATTTTTGGGGTGTTTTGATGCTTGATTACTAGTTGACTCATTTTGTTTCCCTCTTTGATGATTTTTGGGATTGCTTTTTTGCTTAGTGTAGTGGTATACTGGTATGACGATAACAGCTATAACATGAATTGGTTAGACAGACATTATGAGTTCCATAGCAACAAAACAACAAACGGTTGGTGGGCAACTTGAATATCTTGAAATATACGTGGTTTTTTTATTATTTTACTGAAGTTTTTGCCTTGTAAAATCCTATTTGTTTTATGGTTTCAAAGGATCTTTGGTAGAAAGCAGAGCTTGTTCATCAGCTTGCTTGAGGGTTGTTCTATTTGTTTTACTTCTTTAGTATTTCCTTTTGCTCTTGTACAAGTATTGGACTATTGGTATAATTTAATCCAAGTTGAACACGTTTGTTGAGACATGTCTTTGTCAATGAGTCAATGACCCACTAGAAGATATTTTTATTTATTAAAAAGGAGGGCAGAATTAGGATGTGTCATAGTTTGAGATCAAGTTGTGTATGTATTTTGTATATTATAATGTATTGTTGAAGGAAGGTGCAGATGAAGATGAATTGATTGGAAACAAAGTTCACATGTTTACTATTACGTGTGGTTCACTGTTACTTATTTTAAACACTCATTTTTAGTTAACAAAAATTACAAAAACCCAATTCTACATAATAAAAGAATTTGAAAGCTATTATAATTACATAAAGAAATTATAATTAATATAGTATTTCAATATTATATATACAACAAGGACCTGTCCAGTCAAATGATGTGTTGGGTGTTGCCAGAAACATGACAGCATATAAAAAATAATGCAAAAAATTAGGTGGTTAACTGTAAAAATTGAAAATTGCAGGAATTTTGGGGGTATAACTGCAAAAATTAAAAACTTGAGAGAGAAAAAATGGGCACCCGCAGCTTCACTCGTACCCACATAGGGTAGGGTTCGGGTCCAAAATCGTATAACTCGACCTGTTTTGCGCCTGTACCCGTTTAATTTGGCCCACTCACCCGTTTTGCCAGGTGTAGTTTTAAGGTCAAAATCTCCATTTGATGTAATGTAAACAAGTTAATTTTATTCACCCCTGTGAAAATAATGAGTCTCAAGTGTCCTAATGATTTTCGAAAAGTATTGGTACTTGTTGTGATGTGGCAATTGACCTATGCCCACGTGTATAGTCAAAATAGAACTTGGGTAGTCAAAGTTATATTGCTAAAGACTAAGGGACAATTCTGTCATATCCAGTCTTCAATAAACCTATTCCAAATTAGGTTTTGCTCATTATGTTTCTCTCGACCTTTCTCTCTTGGTTAACAGAGAGAGAAAGTTTGTTACGATTCTCTGGATGTGCTGGAAATTTGAAGAGCGTTGATGGAATCAAACGGTGGTGGTGAGGAGATCTGGGTTTTACAAGGGGGTTTTGTACACTGTGTAAAGGGTGAGCGTAAATCTCTGTAAGGTTCTCTCATTGTAAAATCTGCTTATTGCCCTAGAGAGCGGATGTAGGTAATCTGTAAGATTATCGAATCACTATAAATCATTGTGTCTTTTATTTTTCCAATTTATTATCTGTTTATTCTTGTGATTTATCTGATGTGTTGGATGTTTGGTTTGCTATTGGATTTTCGTTTGGTCTCTTTAATTACAACAAGTGGTATCAGAGCTAGGTTCTCATTCTGACACCTAGGGTTTTTCTAGGTTAAGAGATCTTTTGTGAATCTGAAGCATCTAGGCTTAGATCTGGTTTTCTGTTTACAGCTGCAATTTTAGGGTTTCTGTTTAGTCTCGGGTAAATTGGGGCTTTTGACTCTGGGCATCTGTGAAGGGTAGGAACCTAGAAAATGTCTAAGTTTGAGGTGGAGAAATTCACAGGGGATAATGATTATGGATTGTGGAAGATGAAAATGAGGGCTATCTTAGTTAAGGATGGATTGTCTGATACTTTAGAGGGTGAGGGTAGTTTACTAGACTCCCTATCTGAGAAGGAGAAGAAAGACATGTTAGCTAAAGCCTACAGTACTTTAATCCTAGGTTTAGGGGATAAGGTCTTAAGAGAAGTTAAGAAAATGACCACACCAGTTGAAATTTGAGAAAAACTAGACTCTCTATACCTGTCAAAGTCTTCTCCTAATAGGTTAGTTTTAAAACAGAAATTGTTCAGTTTTAAAATGGATGAAAACAAAATATTATGAGAAAATATGAATGACTTTATGAAACTTGTACATGATCTAGAAGGGCTTAGTGTTAAGGTTAAGGATGAAGATCAAACAGTGATTCTTATTAATTCCCTTCCTAAAATCTTTTCAAATTTTGTGGACACCCTTAAGTATGGCAGACAAACTCTTAAACTAGATGAAGTAGTGGTAGCAATTACTGCTAAGGATGCTGAATTTAAAAAGGAAGGTAAACTAAATAGTGAGGGGTTTTATGTGAGAGGAAGGCCTGAAAAGAAAGGCCACAAGAAGGGAAATTTCAGGGGTAGATCAAAATCTAAGTCCAAATTCATTAGAAAGTGTTTTCACTGTCATAAGGAAGGTCATTTTAAGAGGGGCTATCTTGATAGGAACAAAAAGTCAGGGGAAAAGGATGCTAGCTAGTGAGAGTTAGATATAGCTTCTGATGGTTATGAGAGTTCTGATGTGTTAGTAGTTTCTGAAAATGAAACTGATGTTGAATGGGTACTTGATTCTAGCTGTTCTTTCCACATGACTCCAAATAGGAGTTTTCTATCAAACTTTAAGAAACTAAAGTCTAGAAAGGTGTTGATGGGAAATAATGCAGTTTGTAGAGTCTTAGGAATAGGAGATGTAAGGCTGAATTTGCATAATGGAAGTTCCAAATGGCTCACAGATGTTAAATACATACCAGAGCTAAAAAGAAACTTAGTTTCTTTAGGAAGTCTAGACTCAATTGGCTATAGCTATAAAGCTCAAGGTGGAGTCCTTAAAGTAACTAAAGGGTCCTTAGTTATAATGAAAGGTGAGATGAGGAATGGGTTGTATACTCTAAATGGTTCAACCATCACTGGAATAGCAGCAGTATCCTTATCTCAGAAGTCTAATAGGACAACTTTATAGCATAGGAGGTTAGGGCATATTAGTGAAAAAAGATTAGTTGAGCTAGGTAAGCAAAAGGTTCTAGGAGGAGATAAAGTAGAGAAGCTGGTTTTCTGTGATCACTGCATTTATGGGAAGATGAACATAATCAGATTTAGTGTGGGAAATCGCTGTTCTAAGGCTATTTTAGATTATATCCATTCATATGTGTGGGACCAACTAAATATCCATCTTTGGGAGGTTGTAGTATTTCATTAGCATCATAAATGATTATTCTAGGAGGGTCTGGATTTATTTCTTGAAAACCAAGGGAGAGGCCTTCAGGAAATTCAGAGATTGGAAGGTCATGATAGAAAACCAAACTGGGAAGAAAATTAGGAAACTTAGAACTGATAATGGGTTAGAATTTATAAATGAAGAGTTTGATAATCTGTGTAGGGAAAGTGGAATTCTGAGGCATAGAACAGTAAAACACACACCTCAGCAAAATGGTTTAGCAGAAAGGATGATTAGGACTATTCTAGAAAAGGTTAGAAGCTTATTATCCTGTTCTAAGTTACCCACCAGGTTTGGGGCAGAGGCTGCCCACACAGCTGTTTACCTAATAAATAGAATACCTTCCTCAGCTATTAGTTTAAAAACACCCATGGAAAAATGGTCTGGGTATCCTGCAAACTATAGTAACCTTAGGATTTTTGGCTGCACTGTTTTTGTTCATGAAAAAACAGATAAGTTACAACCAATGGCTATTAGGTGTATTTTCTTAGGATATCCTGATGGCATTAAGGGTTACAAATGTTGGAGGGAAAAAGTGTATTATTAGTAGAGATGTGAGGTTTAATGAAGATGAGTTGGGTGGTTTGAGTCAGGAAGAGAGTGACAATGCAGATAGGACAAAGGTGTTTAATCTGGATCTAGGTGGAGATATTCCAAGTCTGAACAATCCTGTTTCAGACTCTGTTTCAGATTCCCATACCCAGGAGGATGAACTTAGCTTAGGTGATAATGATTATGATGATGATGATGGACATGACTTGCAAAATTATCAACTAGCTAGAGATAGAGAAAGAAAGGAAATTAGACTACTAGGAGGTACTCACATGCTGACATGGTAGCATTTGTTCTTCAAGTTGCTAAAGATTTTGATGATGAACCTAGAACTGTTAAGGAAGCCATGATTAGTAAAGATTCTAGGGAATGGAAACTTGCCATGCAGGAAGAGTATGAGTCTCTAATAAAAAATCAGACATGGATTCTTGTTAACAAACCTGAAGCCAGTCGGGTGGTTAAGTGTAAATGGGTTTTCAAAAAGAAAGAGGGTATACCAGGGGTAGAAACACCTAGGTTCAAAGCTAGGTTGGTTCACACAGGTTGAAGGAGTTGATTATAATGAAATTTTCTCACCAGTTGTGAGACATACCACTATTAGAATTCTCCTAGCCTTAGTAGCTCGGTTTGATTTAGCATTGGAGCAATTAGACATCAAAACTGTTTTCTTGAATGGTGATTTAGAAGAAAGAATTCTGATGGAGCAGCCTGAGTTGTTTGAAAATGGGTCTACAAACCAAGTTTGTTTGTTGAAAAAATTACTGTATGGATTGAAGTAGTCACCTAGGTAGTGGTATAGAAAATTTGACTGTTTTATGGTGAATGCTGGGTTTATTCGAAGTAGCTTTGATGGTTGCTTTTATTTTAAGTGTTTGTATGATAAGTGCTACATTTATTTGGCTCTATATGTGGATGATATGCTTTTAACTTGTAAAGATCTTTTTGAAATTGCTAGATTCAAGAGAGAGATGAGTAGACAATTTGAAATGAAAGACTTAGGGCAAGCTAAGTAGATCCTAGGAATGAATATTGAAAGGGATAGAAAAAATAGAAAACTGATGTTGTCACAGAAAGAATATGCTGGAAAAGTCATAAGGAAATTTAACATGAGTAATTCCAAACCTGTCAAAACACCCTTAGGACAACACTTTAAACTCAGTTCAGTACAATGCCCAGAAACAGAAGAAGAAAGGAAGAAAATGGCTTGCATCCCGTATGCAAATGCAATAGGGAGCTTGATGTATTTGATGGTTTGTACCAGACCAGATTTAGCTTTTGCAGTTAGTTTTGTAAGTAGGTTTATAAGTAATCCTGGGATGAGTCATTGGGAAGCTGTAAAATGGGTACTTAGGTATGTGAGGGTTACACTGACTACTGGTATTGTTTACAGCAAGGGGCAAAATCAGGATACTATCATTGAAGGATATGTGGATGCTGATTATGCAGGAAATGTAGACAATAGGAAATCCATGACTGGTTTCTGTTTCTGTTTCTCTTTTTGGAATAATCTGGTTTCTTGGAAGGCTAACCTACAGGCAATAGTTACCTTGTCAACTATGGAAACAGAATACGTTGCCATTACAGAGGCCGTAAAAGAAGCAATGTGGCTTAAGGGAATGCTTGATGAAATGGGTTTAAACCATCAGCAGGTTCTAATCAAGAGTGACAGCCAAAGTGCAATTTTTCTGTGTAAAAATCAAGTGTTTCATGAGAGATCGAAACACATTGATGTTAGGTTGCATTTTATAAGAAATCTGATTGAAGATAAAGCCATTAAGGTGGAGAAAGTTCTTGGGAGAAAAACCTAGTAGACATGTTCACCAAGTCTATTGTTTTGGACAAGTTAAGGCTCTTTAAGAGCCTTCTGCACATTGAAGAAAATTGGAAGAAGTTTCAAGGCAGTAAGGAAGAGCAATGATCAAGTGGCAAGGTGGAGATCTGTTGTGATGTGGCAATTCACCTATGCCCACGTGTATAGTCAAAATAGAACTTGGGTAGTCAAAGTTATACTGCTAAAGATTAAGGGGCAATTCTATCATATCCAGTCTTCAATAAACCTAATCCAAATTAGGTTTTGCTCATTCTGTTTCTCTTGACCTTTCTCTCTTGGTTAACAAAGAGAGAAAGTTTGTTACGATTCTTTGGATGTGCTGGAAATCTGAAGAACGTTGATGGAATCAAACGGTGGTGGTGAGGAGATCTGGGTTTTACAGAGGGGTTTTGTGCACTGTATAAAGGGTGAGCATAAATCTCTGTAAGGTTCTCTATTCTCATAGTAAAATCTGCTTATTGCCCTAGAGAGTGGATGTAGGTAATCTGTAAGATTACCGAACCACTATAAATCATTGTGTCTTTTATTTTTCGAATTTATTATCTGTTTATTCTTGTGATTTATCTGTTATGTTGGATGTTTGGTTTGCTATTACATTTTCATTTGGTCTCTTTAATTACAACAGTACCTCAATTAAAAAATTGAAAACCTTTAGAAAATAGCAAAAACCACTTAAAAATACCAAAAAGCCCCTTAAAATATTAAGACTATTAAGAAGCCCCCTATAAATAAATAAAAAATAAATCTAAACACTTAAAATAAAATTTTATAATTTTTAAAATAAAAATTGATTAAATTTTATACTATATTAAAAAACTGTTTATCGAAGTCATCTAATAAGGTTGGGATTTTTTTGGCATGTACTTTAGTGTTAATTTTTTGAATTAATGTTTGCCCCAGAATTCTTCTTCCTCCTCCTCCTCCTCCTCCCTTTCTTCCTCTTCTTCCTCTTCTTCACCGCAGGAGTTTGTGGTGTCATGGTCAGTTATGGATCTTCATTGAACTCTAGACACAACCATATTGGATCCTTTTTATTTGCTTTTAAAAGATATGGCTTGAATGAGGTGTGTTAATGATTAAAGTAAAAAAAAATTGGGGGTAAAAAGGAAATGGTTATAAATAATTTTTTATCAATTATCAGCTTTTAATGTTTAAAATGAGACATATTTAGAACTAATATATTCTATATATGTAATTTTAATCTAAAAGAACTTGAATATTTGAGACAGCAAATAGTATAAGCTGTAAAAGAGATTCTTTAGAAAATAAAAATGAATAATATATAAGTTTCAAATGGGTTGAATCTATATTTTATTGACATAATATTAAACTATATATAATTTTTTATTATAATCTATTATATATATTAACTTTATAAGCGTGACGAAATGTCTTATTTGACATCCACCATTTTAGTGTAAAAATTAAAGTAAAGTGCATACTGAAAACAAACAGACTTAACAATAAATTTCAACAAGACAGCGAATTGTTATAATTTTGCAGCAAATCCTACAACGTTTTGATGAAACAAGCAAATAAATTTTGCTGCAACACCCAGCGAGAAGAGGGGCCATACAACCAAAACTCTAAATCTACAACCCCAAAAAATAAAAAATAAATTCATTTCTGGAAAGCTTTAGCTATGCTGTAGGCCGCTGCTGAAGCAATGGCACCAATGAAAGCAGTTTGCATAGCACTCTTGAAGGGCTGATTCCCTGTAAAATAACCCTTCGCAAACCCAAATATCAGCAACGCTAAAATGGTCAAAATCACAGATCCGACCAAAGCTTCTCTTGCCACTGGAATCACCATGTATGGCAGAAGTGGCACAAATCCACCCATTATGTATGATAATGCAATTGTTACAGCGCTTTGAAGGGCTCTCATCGGATCTGGTTCCTCCAATCCAAGTTCAAACCTGCAGAAAATTTTTAAAATTTTTATGTTCTTTAATTTCTTTGTTTGGTTGTGAATTTAATTATGCCAGAAATATTTTAAAGAAAGACTTACTTCATCATGAAATCAAGCCATTGTTGTGGGTTTCTCCTTAAAGCATTAACCACACCTTCATATTCATGGGGCTCTGCTCCATATTGCGCTAGAATTTCTGCACATTCAGCTGCCTCTGCAAGTAAAATAAATAAACAAATTTGAGCGTTTTACTACAAGAAAAAAGGTCTTTTACGACGACGCTAGAAGCCATATTCAAGAAGAAAGATCTTTTAAGTACCATATAGATTTAAATTTCAAAACTAATTACCTATGTCAGGGACATTGATGATCTCTTCTTGTTCCCTCTTGAGCTCCCTCACGTAATGATCAGCTTCACTTTTCGCGGCTAGATACCTGCAAATCAATATCGATTTTCACATTGTTAAACAGAAAATTCTCATATGCAAGCGTCCTAAATTTATAAGTAAATGAGAAGTTCCGTACCCGCCGAGGCCCATAGAGATGGCTCCAGCAGCGACTTCAGCTATGCCAGCAATGAGAATGATAGAGGAAGTGACGTCAGCGCCGGACAGGCCGGCGGCGAGGGCAAAAGGGACGGTGAGGCCGTCGGAGACACCGATGATAATGTCGCGAACAACCTC
Organism: Pistacia vera; assembly: GCF_008641045.1. Classification (NCBI taxonomy): domain Eukaryota; kingdom Viridiplantae; phylum Streptophyta; class Magnoliopsida; order Sapindales; family Anacardiaceae; genus Pistacia; species Pistacia vera. The sequence goes on along the minus strand of NW_022196290.1, from coordinate 516,082 downwards.
ACTGGACATGAAATGCTTCTCTTCATGCTCATCCAACAGCAGCTTCTGCTTCTCTGGGTCGTCAGAGTAACCATTTCCATTTCCATTGGCTGCCATTTTAGAAATAAAAAATATGCAGTTTGTTGTTTCTTGGAAATGAGTTGAGTCTAGTGAGTGAAGAGATGGATTGAGTGGGGGATTTATATAGGGAAAGCAAGTTAATGGTGAGTGTCTTGTGCATAAAATTGTGAAAATTAATGCCGGGAAATTTTATTAATTAAAGTTTCAATATGGGTCATTCCATCCTCCCATTGCTTAGTTTGCTGCTGCCAAACTGGGGAAAGGGGAGAACCACATTTTCCCACCCAAGGTTTGGCAAAACGACCTTTCCCACCCTTCAAGTTTCAAAATGACACTTCCCCGCCTTTCGTTAAATTCTGTTATGTCTTCCATTAATATTTTACTAAAAAGATAAAAATACCCTTAAACATTTGATTTTATAAATTTCATATTTTTTTTTAATTAGCCAAAAAGTCAAAAAATAAAAAATTGTTAGTCCCACTTACAAAGTTAAGAGTAATATTAAAATTAAATAACCTTAATATTTGTTTATTTATTTATTTATAATATCATCAATATCTCATCACTGTTATTCAACAATCTACTAAATTTATAATGCTTTGCATAATATAACATTTTTTATTTTTACTAATTAATAGGGGTGCTCAAAAGAATCGATTGGAACTGGAACTGACAGATATCCGGGGTTTGGTTCTAGTTCCTACCTAGAACCGGCCATCAACGGGTAGGTTCCAATTCCAAATTTTTGGAACCGTCACTGTGCGGTTCTGGTTCCTACAGCTAGGAATCAGAACCGGGAACCGGGACTACTAATATAAAATAAAATTAAAGAGTAGAGTGGTTAATAAAAACTTTTGTAGAAAAAGTAATGCAAATACATTTATATTTATATTTCATAATATTTAAAGTAAGTTGGCTTGACTTTTGAGAATCTACTTTTACAAAGTAATGGAGTTTGTAATTTTGAATTTGTAATTTTATTTTTGTTATCAAGTGCCAGGTGGGGGGGTATTTCTAAGTTTTTAAGGGTTTTTTTGCCATTTAAAAAACTTTTGGGGGTAATTGAATTTTACAGGGTACCCGGAACCAGAACTTTTATTACAGGTTCTGGTTATGGGTACCCTGTTATTTATTTATTTATAATATCATCAATATCACATCACTGTTATTCAATAATCTACTAAATTTATAATGTTTTGCATAATATAATATTTTTCATTTTTACTAATTAGCGTAGAAAATTAATATTCCTAATTAATTAAATAAACAAAGGAAAAAAATATATATTTACACTTGAACTAATAAATGATCAGGTAAAGACTTTGATTTAACTAAATTTTAATTTATAATAAACTATTTAAGGATATTTTTATTTTTTTCAGAAAATACTAACAAAACTTGACGAAGGGTGGGAAAGTATCATTTTGAAACTTGACAAGTGAAAAAGTGTCGTTTCACCAAACATTGGGTGGGAAAATGTCATTCTCCCATGAGAAAAGTCAAAAGTTGTATTCACTTTGGATTCATTCTTAGCAACATTTCTTTTTAATTTGTATGAAAAAGTGTTTGCGAAATTTTATCATTTTTTTTTTATATCAGTAAATAAAATAATTTGGTTACAATATTTAACAGAAAATTAAATAATTTAGATGATTAAGGTAAAAAGTAGATTAATCAAGTGTTTAGTGATGATTGAGGCAATTTTAATTAGAGACTAGGCGTGTGTGCGGCACAAGCCTCGTGAAAAAAGTGAAAGGATAAGAAGAAGTTGAACAAAAAAAGCACTTTTCCAGTTGTTGTTTGGCTTTTTTATCTTAGGCGTGTGTTTGCCACACACACCTCGTACGTACATATACCAACCACCAATAGTAATATTTTTCAAAACCAAAACAGCAAAAATAAATTAAGTCTAGTAATTTTTTTTTTTTTTTGAGATAATTTAAAATTAAACTCTTTCACTTAGTTTTAAAAATATTATTAAAAAATCCTTAGTTATAAAATTATCCTACAATTACGAAAAAAAAAAAAAAACCTAAAAAATATAAAAGAATCTCTTTAGAAAACAAACAGTACCTTACAAAATTATGAAAAAATTTTATTTAATATTTTCTGAACGAATAAGATGAGTTAATTTTAAATGAAATAAACTTATTAGTTTTGTTTTAAGATTAATTTTTAATAATTTTATTGTGTATTTAATGTTGTTTAAAATTCTTTTGTGTTATTTAATTATTGAGTTGGAATGAAAGAGTCAATTTTGTGAAGGAATTGATGAAGATAAAGTCGTGTATCATGTGTGAAAAAAAAAAAAAAAAAAAGAATTTTGCTTTTTGTAGTGTGAAAAGAAAACACAAACAGCTTCTAGAAATAAAGGAAATGATTCTGTCCATGTAAGTAGCACAGTGAATACTGACAAGCCATCATTATTTCAATTTGCAAATGGGTTTCATACTGAACTACCCATGTGGATATGGGTGTCCTTAGATATCTTGCTTTTCTTCTTTCTTTCATTTACAATAGAATATATATATATATCATTTTTATAAACATACATAAAACTTATTTGAATTATTTAATAATTAAGTCTCTAAGTATTTTCAGATTGTTATAAAATTATAAATAAGTTATTTACGTTTATTGTGGGCCTATAAGCTTTTATCAGTTTATTTGAAATATTGAAAATATTTGTATGTTATTTTTTTAAATTAAATTTTATATTTTATTGTATATTAAATTCTTTTGGTAATTTAAGACTATATTAAGTTCTTTTGTATCTTTTTAACCACACAACTGACAAATTTTTTAATATAAACTCTATTTGAAGAAACCTTACCAAATAAGTCTTTAATTCTACACGAGAAATTAAGTATACTCGTATGATAAAACATTATTAGTTATATCTTTATTTCACATTTGAGTCAAATTCCACTTCAGAACTTATTTATTTATTATCATTATGTAAATTGAAATTAATACAATTTCTATCTTAAAAAAATTAGATGAAACAGATATATAATATCGATTATAAAAAGTAATGAAGATTTGATATTAAAGAAGAGGAAAACATATCAAAAGTTGGCATATACTTATAATGCCACCACCCACCCAAAAACTAAATAAAGAAGAAGAAGAGTAAAAGCAAATTAGGTCACTCCATATATTTTGCGATCAAAATTTATGAAAAAGTCTTATTCACTTTTTTCCCACCCATAAAAAAGAAAAAACTTTTTTGTTTCTGCAACAAGTAGCATGAACACCTACCAGAGAGAGAGAGAGAGAGAGAGAGAAAAGAAAGATAAAGATCCCAATTCTCAGAAGAATCTAATACAGTACGTTAGACAGCAGGAGAAAGAGGTAGCATGGAGCATGAGGAGGCCAAAGTGCCTGTTAAAGCTGTGGTTATTATTAGATTTTTGTATGCTTTTTCTCTGTAGATAATTGATCACTATTCTATTTTGTTTTTTTCTAATATTGCTTATGGCAACCACACGGACCCCATTAAAGAAGATGAAAAAGAGAGATTATTCTACACGAATTGGTCCATGGGCATGGCTTTTGGCTTCTTCTGTTGTATATTGGTCATGCCCATGCACTGCCAAATGCTGACTTATTGACAAGGCCAATAAGTTTGAACCACGCGCGACCTGGGTCCCTGCTTCCTTTATTCACTTAACTTTAAAGGTTGATTTTGACAACACAATGATATCTTGTTCTTGTATATTAGAATGTACGAGTTTTGCTTTCTTATGTTCTTCTCTTCTTCCCCCTAGGGTTCTCTCAACACTCATATTCTTTTCATTCAGGACTCTTCTGTTCATAATAAGACAAAGGCAATACGTGCAATAAGTAATGTAATTGCTTATCCAATATTTCTTCTTTTAAGAGAGAAGTCTGTATAAATATTGTGCGTATATTAATGTGGTATGTTATATTTTTGTTTTATTAAAAAAAAAATTATTTTATTGGATATGTATAACATGATGTAATTGATATATGATAAATGAATGAATGTCTTTCATACATATGATAAATGTGTATATATATTCATCTAATTGCGAGTGTACATATTTCGTACTTTAAAATGACGTGGTGGGATTGGACTTAGGTACATGTGTTCATCCCCCTAATTTTTTTTTTTATTATTTTAGTAAATGCTTTATGGATGATAAATGAATGAAAAATCTTGAGATATTGAAGTGCATGTACATTTATCTAATTAGTACATATATACATGTTATACACTTTTATATGGAATTCTATGTTAGACAAACAACTATAGAGTTAGTCATACTCAGAAGTCTTGTGTTCAAGTCGCAGGAGAGACAATTATCGGATTTGTAAAAAAAAAAAAAAAAAAATTGATTAAATTTTCAAAATGTATTTGACATCTAAAAGAGATTACTTATTAATTTAGAAATTAAGAAAACTATGTAAGCTAATGGAACCCACTATATGCAATAAATTAATTCAAAAAGACTTGTAGATTTTCAAATAGAACTTTTGGAAAGTGCATGCACCCTCATAATTAGAAATTAAGAAAGTTATATAAAGCTTTAATTTTTAATTATCTTGATTCTAGAAACATAATTATAAATTAGTAGGTAAATATGATTATATTCATTGCTTCATTAATTAAGCACTTAAAATATTTTTAATTGTGTACGTGCAATATAAAAATGCTTTCCTGATAAGAATAATCAAATAACCCATTTAAAACTATTTCTTTAGGATAATTTAATTTTATGGAATTATAGAAGTATGCAACCTCATTAATCGGTCACATTCATAAACTTGCTAAATTCATTATAAGGGGGAACATTGATTGACTAACGTTTTCTATAGTGAATATATAGAGATTCAACTTGATCTACTTTTCATACTTTTGGAAGACAAATCGAATTCCTTTATGCAATTGAATTATGTAGTGAAAGATCGATTCAACAAAGTAGTAACCAAAATTGATCCATAATTAATTAATAATAAATCATGCATGGTTTAAATGCATTATTAATTTATTAATTATAACACTAATCATATTTTTTGTTCAAAAGAAAAAAAAAGAGAGAATTATATTCTTCTTATTATTCCAACTTTATAAAAGTGGGATAGTGGGGCTACTCATATAATAATGATGACCAATTATATCATATCTTATGACAAGAATATGGAAAATTGAATCATAAAGTGTTAGGTCCAAATTTACAAAATTACCCAATTAATTAATTGATTAATTCGACTTTAGTTTGTATTATTTCTACCTACAAAGTTGAGTGGAGAGACGCATGCTTTATAGTTGTAGGCTTAAAGGGTGATCTAAGTTTAAAAAATTGGATAAATTATAAATGTATATTTAGGTTTGTGGAGGACACGAATTTGTTAGTTTAAATTATTTTGTCTGAAGATATTTTTGAAAGGTGGGTATCAAATTAGCCAATAATTGTTTTGGATATCTTTATCAAATCAGAGATCAAGTATAGATTATTAAGAAATAAATAAATAAGATATGAGAGCTCTATTTACCATTTTTTTTTGTTTGTAATAATGATGTCCGAACTAGTTTGCGTACACTTCAATTAATTTCCTTGTTTCTTGCAAACATCATGTATTTTGGATGGAGATACCCCATTTGTAGATTAATATCTATTATTTACAATATCATGAGGAGTGATTGCATCCCTTATAATAGTCAAACAAACAAACTTAAATATAATTTTAGAATCATCCGTATCTTTCATTATAATAATGTCTATGCGTAAGTTAATTCAGACATTTTGGTTGCAAAAAAAACTAACTATATTGTTAGCATTAAACATTAGAACAGTAATGAAATGTAAGCGAAAAATCTTACCAAAATATAAAATTCTATGATCTTTAGCATAGTGGTGGCCGGCCCTTGAACAAATGAATAATGAGTTGAATACGACAATGAAACTTTAAAAATTTCATGGATATTGTGAATATGATTATACGAGCAAAATGGAGTCCCAACTCTTGAACCCAAGTGTCAAATAGTCAAGCATTGCTGCACCAATTTAAGATACACAAAATTTAAAAGGGCTCCACAGACGATGATTGTGTATCCCACTCAAATTATAGACAAGAAACTTCGCTAAAATAAAGGAGAAGAAGATGAAGATGAAGAGCTTGGTGCATGATTCCCTTTACACTCAACGAATAATAATAATCTAAAGAGGTAGGCATGTGCCTGCCACACACCCCCATTTTCTTGAGCCCAGTGATCCAATTTTGTGCCTTTTTTCTTTTTGCATTTTTGGTATGGCCATGAAAGGAGGATAAGGGTTTGAAGTTTGAATATCCAAATGTATTGCAATGACAAAGCACAATTGGTAACCAGAGATCCTCATAGGATTCTGCTACTGTATCATGATAAGACTTTTGTTATTGTAAAGAACGATGTTTTCAAACTGTGGTAAGATAGATTATGGTAAATGGATGTTGGCTTAGCTAAAACTTTATAAGGTGATAATCATGTTTTAAGTCTTTTAAGAGGAATGTTCAAGAGATAATCAATATTAAATAAAAGAAATGACTTTTTATCAAAGTGAAATAGAACATTCTCTTTTTCACCTAAATTAAGCTTATAACTCCTCTCATACGTGGCATAACTTTTGCATTAATTTAGGGGGTGTTTGTCTAAGCTTATAAGCTGGTCAAACTAGCTTATAAGCTCTAAAATTAAGTTGACATATTTGTTTATAACCTTTCTGAGCTTATAAGTTGAGCTTATAAGCCAAAAAAAATAAGTTTGGGCGGAGGTACTTTTTTTTCTGCTGCTTATAAGTTAGTTTGACCAAGTATATTACTACATTATCCTTATTTAATTTTAAAATTCCATAGTATACCCTTGTTTAATGTAGTATCATTTTTAGTCATTTTATAATAAAATGCACTTATAAGTCACATTTTACCAAACACGTCAACTACTTATCAGTTACTTATAAGTACTTTAACCAAACACATAATTGCTTAAAATTTTAAATGCTTATAAGTTAAAATTAGCTTATAAGCAATTGGTGCTTATAAGCTAATTTTCATAAGCTTAGACAAACACACCCTTAACCTTTTAATTGATAAGTTGAGTAGTCTTTTTCTATTAAATATCCTCGTACTACAATTTTCAATTATTAATAAAAAATATTTTAATTTACTGTGTCATGTTAAAACATAACATATTTTAATTTTCCAAAAATTTTTAAAGTGATACCATAATCTTATAGTGTATTTGTATTTTCATATTCTTAGATTAAAATCTAAGGTACAACTTGATTATGGAATAATTGTGAGTGTGCTTTGAAGAATAATTTTCTGTTATTTATTAAATATAAGATTAAATTTTACGGGCCCGACTGGGTTTGCCTGGACTCAACCCAGGTTTTTTGAAAACCCAAGCCCGGATTTTACAAACCCAGGCCTAGTCTGCACGGGCTTTCACGCCTACCCGGGCTGAGGCCCAGGTTTTGTTGATAAGGATTTTTAAAATTTGCTTGATAGAGGTGAGGGCTAGATGTTATCAAATAGGGGGTTAATGATTCTGTTAAGGGGTTTTATATTATTTTACTAAAGAGTTAAATTTGTAATTTTATGAAACTTTATATATATATAAATTTAACACAGATTCTAATATAAAATGAGATAACAAAAAACAATGAAAAAGTCAAATAAAAAATCAAACTTATTACAATATATTCACTCTTCCATTAATTATATTTACTTGTATGACGATCTTTGTAATATATATATAAGTTTAAAAACATTAGATCTAACACTTTAGATGATTGAGATTTAATACACTTGAAAAATAACATAATTTAGATTCAATGACAATCATATATACTTTAATCCAACTGCTGAAAAACTAATATATATACATACCCCAGCCAGGGCTTTCCTGCCTAAACCCAGGCCTGATTTTCCAGGCCCAACTGGGTTTTTTAAATCCTTTTCTATAGCTGATTTAATTAAGGTCAACATTAGAGATAATTTATTTACTTGAACAATAATCAACACATGTTTTGACAGAAAAATCGAAAAGCCATTTCATTGTTAGGTTAGGCTGAAGGTTGCAATAAAATCACATGGTTGATTGAGGCAGAGCGGATATAAAGAGAAGATGTTCAATTCATCTAAAATGTAGATTATTATTTGGATATAAAACGAAGATCATTTGGGTCAAGAATATACCCATCATAGATAAATAAGGAACATACCAAATAAAATGAGAAATATGCATTTCTGCAAACCATTGGGACTAGGACACACTGATATATTATCATAAATCCTAAAGTCAGATAGTGGTGGCAGGCGCAGCAAGAGATGCAAACAACTCAATTCATACTCTAGAAGCCAAAATATCATTCAATGTTTAAAATGAAGAGGTGATAAGACCTACAATTCAACTCTTATCTACTTCATCAAATATGATCCACTAAATTTACAACACATACAAGTTCTAGGTGAAGTTGCTCTAAATTGGGAACATTTAAATACTCCCACCGATCTTGGTATGAAGGAATGGCATCACAAAAGTGTATATAACATACGAAATGCCTTTAGAACGAACCTACTGTTTGGTGGGATGGTGTTCATAGGGTTGGTACAGATCATCACAAATCAAAATCTACTACTTAGGATTCCTAAGAACAATAATCACAGAATCTCCTCTGAGAAACATCTTACTGATGAATCTGTCCTTGTTAACCGGGAGGGCCTTCTTCTTGCCTTTTCCAGTTTTTGGTACCTACAACAATGAAATCAGATATTATTTTAACATAGATATATGACGGCTCATTAAAAAAAAATGATCCATTGCTAAAAACCAACCTCAGTCCACATTTCCCTGACATTTTCAAGAACCATGTTGCAGTGGCGATCAAATGCCCTCACTCGACCAAGAAGCTTTTTGTTGTTTCTACAATTAATGAGCACCTGTCCAATCAGGTCAAAATATTCAGTTTATGATGACAGACTTTCCCTTAATAAGCCAACTTAAAATCATGAGGCAATCAATAAAATTACCTGGGTATTGTTTTTAACACTCATCATTAAAACAGATAGTGGTCCAGTGTTAAACTCCTCTTCCTCGTTCTTGACATGCTGCAGCATGAAAAACCGGGAATTAACAAAATTGCAACGAGGACATTTAGGTGGGTGTGTGTTGTGTTCAAACTACAAAAATAACTTACATCTTCTTCCATTGGCCAGCTGCATAATAAGAACAAGAAAGACAGAAGAAAGTTATGTCAGTAAATCAGCAGCAGTGAAATACTCATGAATTTAACAATTATGATAACTTGGCTAGAAAGGGGCAAATAAGTACCCCGTGTTGATAAAAGCAGAGAGTTCTGATCTTCAAACAAATCCTAGATGTAGACCTGGCAAGAAAATAACACAGCAAAACTACAAATTAAAAGCTGAAATTTGATAGTATCAGGATTGAATATAGTAAAGCAGTGGGAACACATTAATTACCATAGCAAAATTCACAAATTAGATTAATAGTACTTTCACATCACTATTGGTTATCAAGATCAATTCTGAAATGGAAATGTGAAAAAAAGCACATAATACTTATAATGTGCTCATGCCTAAAGTTAACTTATTAAAGTTATCTTTCACAAACAAAATTACAATGGAGTTAATATTAAACAACTCAACAGTATCTTTTAACACCATGAAAACATGCAAAATAACTCATTGCAGTTACAAGTGCAAAAAGTTACCAGGGCAAAAAAATTGCAAAAAGCATTAAAAAAAAAGCCCCAACCAACATGAGCCAAATTCAAATTTCAACTATAAAAAAGAAAAATTGCAAATAACGGTCTACAAAATGGCTGCCAATTATTGTTATTTTTAATAATGGTCCCACTCATCCAAACACTTCAAGGGGGGAAAACACAACATAGAGAACAACAGGACACAAAACACCCAAAATCTACCAAAGTGGTGACTGAAATGAGGACAGATCTTCATAAAAATTCTCTTCAGCTCAGGTCTCCATAATTTTTCAGCATTTTATACTCAGGAGAACGAAAGTTTTCATTTAAACATCATAAGAGAAAAGATCTCCGATAACAAATATTCACTTAACACAATTAAAAAAAAAAAAAAAAAAAAAAAAAGGAAAACAATGGGCGACATAGTCTTAAAGATCAGCTTTAAAATTTATAAAGAAACTATAATCACAATTTCAAACTAAAAATAAAAATAAAAGCCTCTTCAGTTCAGGTCTCCAATAAATTTTCCGCATGTAATATCTTGGAAGAACGAAAGTATAATTTTATTCATCCTCAGAGACAATTCAGAAATCTACAATGCTTGTTTACACACATTACTTAAAATCTTAAATAAATCACAAAGCCTGAACCCTAAAAAATGAAGTATACTGTTTTATTATTAGAAATTATAAAAAAAATAAAAAGGGAAACAAAACCCAGAAGAATCGAAGATGTCTCCAACAACATTCCAGAGCAAAGCACGAAAAAGAACTACCAAATCCAAGGAGTAAAGTTCAAGAGTAAAACTAAAGTAAACACGGTTGAAAAAGGTTAACTTCGAAGTGAACTCAACTGGAAAATCAAAATTCTTGTTAATTAAAAATAAAGAAACCTAAATTGAACATCCAAACCCATAAAAAAAAAATTCACTGAACAATAATAAAAACTGTTTCCCATCACGAGCTAACAAGATCAAACAACAAAAACACAGTTTTCATCACTTAAAACAATTCCATCTCCACACAAAAACTCAACTCACCGAGATCATAAAAACTCCAAAAGGCTAACAACTTTAACCCTTCAATCATCACCAAAACAAAACATACAAATCAACCCAAAAACTCAAGTAAGCAAAAACCCCAGATCAAAATCATCAACCAACCCACAACCTAAAACTGAGAACCCAATCAAGAAACAAAAACAAAATGAATCAAAATTCAGAAAAGAAATCAGCCGCGCACGCTAAGAGCTGGATCAGGTTAGCTCGCTACAGCACGTGAAATTAAACAGCAAATAAATCAATTAAAACGCCAAGATCGGAGATTAACGTGAAAGGTTTACCTGCTGAAAAACAAACGGTAAAGCGCTCTCTCTGGAAACAACTAGGTCTGGTTTAGATAAGCACAGCACGAGACGAGAGAGAGAAAAGTCAAATGTAATTATCTATAATTGGTGAAAATAAAAAAAAGGGGTGTTTTGAAGTCCACCAAATTGACAGGTTTTGGGCCTTATAACACATGGCCAAGTTATATCTCTAATTGATACATGCACTTGGGCCTGGCATTACTTGCAATTTATTCACAGCATTATTGATATTTTTACTTTTAACTGGTGAAAATATGTAATTATCTATAATTGGTGAAGATAAAAAAAAGAAGACTTTATTTGCACAATTTATTTTTACTTTTAACTCATCCAACTCATTTCATGAATAATAATTTTAAAATAAAATACATTTAATTTAGGAATGATTTGATGATGTGGTATATTCTTACCAAATCTAAAATACTCATTAATACATTGATCTCAATTTTTTATATATATATATATTCTTAAGGAAATTTTTTTTGACACCCTATTTGTTTACAGGTTTTAAGAACTATCACTGTTCTGCTCTGGAACACTTTATTCCAGTGTCAACCTTCAAAAAATTTATGTAAATAATGACAATTAATTTTATGAATATTATATTTGTAAGTTTTTAATATACCAATTGACGTAATAATTAACGAGAATAAATTTTGTAACAATCAGTTTATATACTCAATTAGTACATTCTCTACACTTAAAAAACGATGAAAATTCGAGACAGCATACCCCTAAACAAAATATTTGCAATTCAAGTCAACCAATTTGGAAAAAGTAACAGATTGAGACAAATCGTTTTTATATACAGTATAAATTAGAACAGAATTATAGTCCCAGGCCCAGCTCTTAATATTTTTTCAAACAAATGCCTTCACATACAGTTTAATGTAACAGCATCAGAGAGCAAGTCTCATTAAGATGCTGCAGTCTGAACCTACCCGAAAACGAAGCCCAGATTAATCCTGCAACCAATTTTACGTCTAAAGCTCTTGCAGATTTTGCGCTATATACAACAGATAAAATTTGTTTCCCTTTTGTATTTTATTTGTCTTCAATGGAGTTCATTTTCATGAGTCACTTATTGCAGTTGCATTTGCATCGTCTACTAGTAACGATAGCTGACAAGCGATCTGAAATATCAGTAGTATATAATTAACCTTCCGAAACCATTCAAATATAGCAATTCAAACTAGAGAGAATGAATCAGGCAAATAGTTATGGTGGGTGCAACAGATGGAGTCTTCAGGGGATGACTGCACTCCTCACTGGTGGAACCAAAGGACTCGGGTTCTTATAATTCCCTTCTCTCTTTTACTCTTCCTTCTCTTTGCTCTTTTGCACGGAATTTTGTCTCATTTTCTTTTCGTAGTTTCTTTTGTGAATTCTGAGTTTATATTTCTTTAAAAGATTATATCACAAAGGTATATAACCAATACTAATATAAGGTATAAGAGTAATAATGTTAATTAGACAATTGATTATCAAGTCCGTCCAAACATCTCTGTAATTGGGATTAATCTACACTCCAATTGAAACAAATCTGAGACGATTGAGTTTATGATCATTTTGTTTCTATTGTCATCAGGCATGCTGTTGTGGAGGAATTGGCAGAGCTAGGCGCCATTGTGCAAACATGCTCCAGGAATGAAACAGAGCTTAATCAATGCATAAGTGGATGGGTAAAGAAAGGTTTCAAAGTGAGTGGTTCAGTGTGCGATGTATCATCTCGAGCTGAACGGGAAAAGCTAATGAAGTAAGTGTCTTCACTATTTAATGGCAAACTTAACATCCTTGTATGTATATCAACGTCTCCAATTTCAAAAAGTCATTCTGGTTAATTTACTTAATCATAGAACTGTGTATATACAGATAAACAACGTTGGGACAAATATATACAAACCGACTGAAGAGTTCAATGCTGAAGATTTCTCATTTCTCTTGACTACCAATTTGGAGTCTGCTTACCACTTGTCTCAACTTGCACATCCTCTTCTGAAAGCTTCAGGCTCAGCAAGCATTATCTTCATGTCTTCGGTTGCTGGTGTTGTATCTGTAAACGCAGGATCCATATATGCTGCTACAAAAGGCAAGTGATTAATTGGGTTAATCATATTGCAAGATTATATAAAACAGATTTAATTTAGTGAATTATATTGATGAAGCGCAGTAGCCATGAATCAACTTGCAAAAAATTTGGCATGTGAATGGGCAAAAGACAACATTCTGTGGCACCTTGGTGCATCAGAACTCCCTTAGCTGAAGATGTAAGAATTGCTACGTACTTCATATGCTCATAAGCATAATCGAGTAGATTGTTTTGAATATATTCTTCCTTGTTAATTGATGTCAGTATCTGAGTAATGAGAGATTCATGGAGGAAGTAATACGCCGAACTCCAATGGAACGCGTGGGGGAGCCAAAGGAGGTGTCATCTTTGGTAGCGTTCCTTTGCCTACCTGCAGCCTCTTACATAACTGGACAGACCATTTGCGTAGATGGAGGCTTTACTGTCAATGGTTTCTTCTTCCCACATTTAGAAGCTTAATTACTAAAAGAAACAGCTGAAACGGCTATTGCCCCACTTGTTTTACTAAATAAGTTTCAGCAAGGACCAAGCTGTCTGTGATATGTGAAATCAAACTGGAAATTATTCTAATGAAATATTATATGTATTTTTCTTACCTTATTGATTTGTAGCAGCCACTGGTATATGAGTCATGAGAAATCGTTTTCATGATCAAATGCGTGTTTCAATTTCATTCTTGATCTCTCCTCTTTTACTTTATAATTATCGACAGCAATAATATAGACCAAATTCAGTATCAGCCACTTGTGTTTTGGTTTAGTGGTTAAGAGATTCAATTATTGAAGTATCCTTTTCCGCAGTTACTTGGAGAACTCTGATTCGCAACTTGATTGACGCAAGTTACACTACTGACTGGCAAATCGTCTAATCCTCAGTATATAACAGTGTATTACAACCTTAAGAAACATTCTACTTCCAATAATAGCAATTACTAGGTTTGACAAAAATGGCTAAACCTGATAGCTTTGGCAAGTCCAACAGATGGAGTCTTGAGGGCATGACTGCCCTTGTCACTGGTGGAACCAAAGGACTCGGGTTCTTATATATTCTCTCTTTTTTTTTATAGATTTCTACTTCATGGACCTTCATGATTGCCCTAACTAATGGTTTGTTTTTTTATCTATATTGTTATCAAGGCATGCTGTTGTGGAGGAATTTGCAGAGCTAGGTGCCATAGTATACACATGCTCCAGGAATGATTCAGAGCTTAAGGCATGCTTAAGTGAATGGGAAAGGAAAGGTTTCAAAGTGAGTGGTTCAGTGTGTGATGTATCATCTCGAGCTGAACGGGAGAAGCTAATGAAACGAGTGTCTTCTCTATATAATGGCAAACTTAACATCCTTGTATGAATATCAACTTCCCCATTTTCAAAAGTCATTCTGGTTAATTTAAATAATCATATGACTGACTGTGTATATACAGATAAACAACGTTGGGACAAATATATACAAACCGACTGAAGAGAACAGTGCTGAAGATTTCTCATTTCTCATGACTACAAATTTGGAGTCTGCTTATCACTTGTCCCAACTTGCACATCCTCTTTTGAAAGCTTCTGGAGCAGCAAGTATCATCTTAATGTCTTCAGTCTGTGGAGTAGTATCAGTAAACATTGGATCCATATATTCAATTACTAAAGGTTATTACTGAATTATATTTGTTTCAGTACTATAAATATTAAATACAGCAAATTAACATATACTGACGATGGTGAAGAATTGCAGGAGGCATGAATCAACTTGCACAAAATCTGGCATGTGAATGGGCAAAAGACAACATAAGGGTTAATTCTGTAGCACCTTGGTTTATCAGAACTCCCCTAGCTGAACCTGTAAGAATTACTTTTGTATTTAATTACTTGATATATGTGGTTATAAAAGAAGAATGTTTTGAAATATTTATTTTTGGATGTTTCTTAATGGATTGTAGTATCTGGGTAATGAGAAGTTCTTGGAGGAAGTAAAATGTCGAACTCCAATGGGACGGAATGGGGAACCTGAGGAGGTGTCATCCTTGGTAGCATTCTTGTGCTTACCCGCAGCTTCATATATAACTGGCCAAACTATCTGTGTTGATGGAGGATTTACAGTCAATGGCTTCTTCTTCCCAATTAAGTAAGCAGCAACCTTCTTACAAAAACTCCTAAAAATTATTAAATAAACCATTAAAAATCATGTCTTGCCTAGTTTGTTTTGTCTTGTGGATATGAACTATTTTATTTTATTTTGTCAATAAATGATAATAACATCTTGATAAAAATTGTACTCGTCTTATATCATCAATTTGATATATATATATATCGTGGTTAAACTTCATTTAAAAAAAAAAAGCTTTTAAGAGTGAATTTTATTCAAACTCGTTTATCAAGATACCTCATCTCTTGAGCAAGGGCGGATTTAGCTCCATTGAGTGTAGGCCCTTGCCTAGTTTGTTTTGTCTTGTGGATATGAACTATTTTATTTTATTTTGTCAATAAATGATAATAACATCTTGATAAAAATTGTACTCGTCTTATATCATCAATTTGATATATATATATATCGTGGTTAAACTTCATTTAAAAAAAAAAAGCTTTTAAGAGTGAATTTTATTCAAACTCGTTTATCAAGATACCTCATCTCTTGAGCAAGGGCGGATTTAGCTCCATTGAGTGTAGGCCCAGATTTTTTTTAAAAAAAAATTATTATTGTAAGGCCACAAAAAATTGTTAATTAATATATATACTCACACCCACTTTTAAATTTTTAAAAAATGAGAACTATTATACATATATTTAGATCCACAAAAAACTTGTTATTAATATGTATATTCCAAACCTACATCATATTAAAAGTTTAAAACTCTTTTCACTCTTTTTCTCCATGGCTTCACTTGTTTTTTATGATTTTATCCCTAAAATTTTTTACTCTCTCATTCTCTTTCTCTTTCTCATGTTATTCGCTCTTAAAATTTTTAAAAACTGAAATTATTAAATTTTCACTATTCAAGGTTTCATAATTAGCTCCGTTTTCTAGTTTTATTAATTTTAGGTATGTGTATTGTTTATTTCAATTTAGTTTATTTTAGGATTTTTTTTTTTTTTTAGATTTTTTATTATAATTTGAGGAAAAAATATATTAATCTTGTGAGTTTATTTTGTATTTTGTGTCTACAAATGAACATGCTTTCTCAAATTAAAAACATTGACTATATTTGAAAGGACATTATTCTTCACCTTTCATCCACCACTTTCATATATTTTAAACGTCATCGTTTAACTGCTCAAAATTATTAAAAAAATTTGAGTTACTATCTATGTTTATACCAATAAAATTCTCCATTTTTTTATTAATTCATATTAAAAGTCAACACAACGTTGATTTTATTGAAGTTTTGGTTGACTTTAGCCTAATTAGGCTATGTATGATCAAAGTCATAAAAATTTATATTATAATCTCTGAAAGCTAAAAATAAAAATATTAAAAGAATGTTTTGCTCGAGGTTTACTTAACACATTTACTCAAAATTTTGCTTCTCATAGATTTATTCAAATAAAAAAATATTATGTTATGTTATTACATATTATTTTCTCTTAAGTTCTTAATATTGTATTATTATTATTTTTATTAAGATTTGGTGATTTTTTAAAGTTTTTACTAGTTGTTTGGTAAATAATGGCGAAGCTGCAGAGGCCCCCTTAAGCAAAATCTTGAATCCGTCACTACTCTTAAGGATCTTGGTAAACGATTATAGTATATATATGTGATTAGACTTCCTTTCTTTAATTAAAAAAAAAAAATAAATAACTAAGTTTTAAGAGTGAGTTCTATCCGAACCCGTTTGTCAGGATACCTACTGTGGTGTTGGGTTTGAAAGCTTTTCAAACCTGTTTATCATATCTCCTAAATTGAATCGTGGATTAATAAAAACAAAGCAAAGGACAAATTGAAAACTCTAATTATCAACCGAAATCCTACTGATTAAATAATGAGATGGCCAATTAATTAAAGATGGATAGAGTAGGGCACGTGTTGATGGATTGATGGACGAGGAGAATTTGGTGAATTGCATAACGATAATCTCTAAGCTTTGAGGTTGAATTTGGTTACAGGTGTTGGCTTCAATTAACAACAAATAATAATTATTAATCAACTAATTCGGTGGCTTATATTATAATTAAATCAAGAGTTTTTGTAATGAAGGGTTAGAGTGATCAGTGATAGATGATGATAGTGCATGCATTTTTTATAATAAATCTTTAGATTAATTAATTAATATACACTTTATTTATCTTTAATGTAATGATTATTTATTAATTTAAAGATGCGTTAGATGTATAACCACACCAAACTTAACACCCAAATTCATAATTAATTTATCCTTTGGAATACGACTCTAGCTATAAACCAAACTTAATTAAATTAAACATTCATTCAACTGAGAACCCAACACGATCCCTTGACTCAAATTGCATATAATATGGTCAAACCTATATCGTTTCGTGAGTTGACTACTTTATAATTACTTATTTAATCTTAGAGCATCTTTAATGATACTCTTTATTTTAAAAAACAAATTCCATATAAATAAAAAATATTTTTATTAATTTTTAAATATAAAAATTAATTTTTTTATTTAAATCTAATTGGTTCTTTAAATTTAACGAATATACTCTTTATTAAAAAAAAAAATACTTAATAAGAAAGAGAATTAATAAATAAAATATATAAAAACTTATAATTTATTAATTAAAATTAGGATAAAAATAGAATTTGCTTTTTAGATGTGAAGAGTCAAACTAAATATTTAATTTATATTTAAAAAATAAAAAATTTATTAAATTTTTATTTTTATAAATAAATTTTTTATAATAAAAAATTAGAGTTGTATAAACATTTATTCGAACATGTTTGACTCACTAATAATATTTAAAACCTAACCCGCACTGTTTTCTCCTAACATTATTATTATTATTATTATTATTATTATTATTATTATTATAATATAATTGGCACTGACTTCATTTGGGTTTCGTGCTTTAGAAAACTGAATATATATTTAAAAATATATATATATTTTTTAAACACCACAAGTTATTTGTACATGTGAAAGAGGATTCATTAGACATACTAATGGGTTTATACCCACGCATCAATGTGTATATTTCTACCCATTAATGAAGACAATTATTGGTAATCAACTTTTTAATTAAGGTCAATTAATTTTCATCTTCCATACATGACACCGTAACAAACATCTTATCACAGTTAACATGAGTCCAATCTCCAACTAACAATTTTAGGTATATTATTCAAAAAAACTTGAATTATTAATAAAAATAATTATTAAAGAGATTGGACTGAGGTTGTCAACCTCAACACCTCAAAAGATTGATTGAGGTACAAGCAAATTGATTCCAACATCTCGATCATTAAAAAAAAAAAAATTGTTATCACTCACTCTTTAACAAAATTGGGATAGAGACTGAAATTTGACTTTCTAGATATAGAGAATCATCAAACTCATTTTTTAATTCATATTTAAAAAAATAAAGAGTTTATTTGACTTTTATTTTTATTTTTTAATCATATAAAAAATTATTTAAAAATACTTTAATAGAAGATCATTGAAAAGATTTACCATTATCCGTTTTAGTGCTTTGATATTGTCAATTTTAATATCCAAAGGATTAATTTAAGTGCAAGTAAACCGATCTCAAAAAATAGAAAAAAAAAAAAAAAATTTGTCATAGTTGCCAAATGTTGTTAAAATCTAGCCCTGAAAACTTCGCAATTCATGCAACCATACCACCACGTCTCTTCCTCCTTAACTCAACGTGTCCTTCTCTTCGCACCACGTACCCCCCTCTCTACTCACGCTTTATCTCCCCCCACCAAACCTATGCTTTTTCCACCACCACGTGTTTCCCCATTCGCCAATCCCCTTCCTCGCCGTGTCCCATTTCGGGTTCCGTTACTTTCTTTTGCCTGGGAAACGAAAAATACGCCCCACCCTCCACACCTTAATCCCTTATAATACTTTCCATTTCAAACATTTTCACCATCACCTAACTCAACCTAATCTAACCTAATCAAACCTTTCAAAGCCAAATATTAACTATAGTCGAGTTAATATTTCTCTAACTTGGGTCAACATTGTCTGTCACGTGGCACTTACTTTTAACTTCTTGTCAATATCAGTTTCATGCAACCAGATACAGTACAATTGCTTGCCAGCCAACCAGACAGATTCTACACGTGGAACCCTAGTGTTAGGGTTCACTTACTAGTCTTGTCCCCACTCACCTTACTCTCGTATCTGTCATGAACACGTTGTCCACTCATATCTCTCCACCTTCATCAAGAATCCTTTTTGTAGATTATGTTGCTGCACCCCACCTGATTATATTTCAGTACGGTTTTGCTCTTTTCCATCAATCAAACTCAAATAAAAATCTTCCTCCCCGCCGAACTTAAAAAAAATCATATTAATCTTTGTGTGGGGCCTTAGCCAGAAATTAATCAAACAAATGTACACGTAACCCCCTGCTACACGTTTAATTTATGCTAAATGATATTTGTTTAACAGTAATAAATCATATATTCTTGAAAGAGACGAAACGGGTCGGGGTCGGGTGAGTGGAGAGTAATTGTGATTTGTACACGTGTATGTGGATGGAGGAATGAATGGTGCTCTAGATATTCTGTAAGCGTCAACGACGTTGACAAGTGGACCCGGGTTTCTCAATCACATGTGATACGTTGGAGGATTTGATTGGGCCACAAGACCCAGGCGGAATAAAGTAGGAATTGGAAAATTTATAAAGAAAAATTGTTGTTCAATTTCGTATACGAGGATTTGGACACGTGTTACCAAGTCAAAATAAACTAAACAAAGAGAAAAAAAAAAAAAAATAAAAAAAAAAGGAAAAAAAAGTTTCACACCGAAACAACGCCTTGGAGTAGCATATGCGTGTCAGAAAAGGAAGACTCTATAATCGCGTTGTAGATATTTCAATGGACCACGTATGTCCCTACCAGATTGATAGTTACACGTGTTGGAAAGTTAACGGAAGTAAGAAAATGGTATCAACGGTGAAGATGTGTTGATTTAGGCAGCGAAGCACTTGCGTTACACACACTAGCGGCTGTTCGGTCAGCCCGTGACGGTAATGGGCAGCTGCCCGTGGAGAGAAGCACATAAAGAAGACTCATTTACAGGTCCCTACGTAAAATGCCTTCCATCCCATGAATGAATTCCCTTTTAAAGGCTTTCTCCCTCGGAGCGCCAGCCTGCTATTTCATCATTTTCATTTCCAACATTACACAGCATGAGATATTAAATCTTCATCTCTCTTTTGTTCTTTCTTTCTTTCTTTAACAAGGTAGTTCTTACTGAAGAACAGAAGAGAAGAGAAGAGAAGATAAAGAAAGAATCAATCTTCAATATTTGTTAATTGTTAGGGTCGGACCGGAGTGTAATTAATTTCCGGATGGCGGAGATATGTTGTGGAGTGGTTAATGAGAGTGAGACACCGACGCCGTGCGAGCCAAGCCCACGTGCAGCACGCCGGAGGAGAATGGAGATCAGACGGTTCAAAATTGTCAGTGGAGTGGCGCCACCAGAAACGGAAAACGGACAACAAAAACGGCCGAAGAGAGAAGTTTATACAACGTCATGTTCTCGTGACTGCGATTACGCTGTAGAGAACTGTGCTTCGGATGAGGACGAAAAACAACTAATAATAAAAGTAGAAAAAGGAAAATCGGAAACAAAAGGGATAGTAATACCGAGTCATCGTTTAAGTTCTTTAGCATTACAAGAATCTTACCCGAAGTACGGCGTCGCTTCGGTTTGTGGGAGAAGAAGAGACATGGAAGATGCTGTGGCAGTTCATCCATTCTTTTTCAGCCAAAACTACGAAACCACCCCTGAAGAATTGCACTATTTTGGTGTTTACGACGGCCACGGCTGCTCTCATGTATAATAAATCTCTTAACAAATTTGATTAGACTTAGGTTCAAAAATAACTTCATCATTTACTTATATCAAAGTTTATACTGTAATTTTTTAGGTTGCGATGAGATGTAGAGAGCGGCTGCATGAGCTGGTGAAGGAAGAGCTACAGAATAAGGGAGCGGAAGTAACGGAATGGAAGGGGGCGTTGGAAAGAAGCTTCACGCGCATGGACAAGGAAGTGAGTCTGTGTAATGCTGCGGCGGTCAAAGCTACGTGCAGATGTGAGCTTCAAACGCCAGAGTCCGATGCCGTTGGATCTACGGCGGTTGTAGCTATCGTAACGCCGGATAAGATTGTCATTGCCAACTGTGGAGATTCCAGGGCCGTTTTGTGTCGTAGCGGCAAGGCCCTTCCTCTGTCTTCTGATCACAAGGTAATTTTAAGTAATTAAACTATTCATCCTTTTTGTTTCATGAAATTACAAAATAATTAATTAATATTGAGTAATGTGGACTCATTTGTCTGGTTAAAACAGCCGGATCGACCAGACGAGCTGAACCGGATCCAAGCAGCGGGTGGCCGGGTTATCTATTGGGACGGGGCCCGAGTGCTTGGAGTGTTGGCTATGTCAAGAGCAATAGGTGACAACTACTTGAAACCGTACGTGAGCTGTGAGCCAGAGATAACGATCATTGATCGGACGGCGGAGGATGATTGTCTGATATTGGCGACGGACGGCCTGTGGGACGTGGTGTCGAACGACACAGCATGTGGGGTAACGCGTATGTGCTTACGTGGCAAGGTCCGTGCACCAGGCACGGCAGCAGCAAAAGCAAAAGTAACAAAATCACGACCGGGATTTCCGGCGGAGAACGAGGTAGGGACCACCAATAATGGGTGGGAGAAATCGGACAAGTCATGCTCGGACGCGGCATTGTTACTGACGAAGCTGGCATTGGCTAGGCACAGTACTGACAACGTGAGCGTGGTGGTGGTGGATCTTAGAAAAGCCACGTAACCATTAAGGATGAAATAGAGGAATTAAAGTTGGGTTAGTTTATTTGGGTGGTGGTAGAGTCGAGGGTTTTTTTTTCTTAGTTTTGAACGACGCTTCTTTATCTTGAAATCTTTTTAAAAAAAAAAAAAAATTGAGGGTGAAGATGACGAAGAAGAAGAGATGGAAACTGTTGCAAAGGAAAATGGATACAAATTAAAACTTAAAAAAAGGCAAAATCCAACAAAGATAAAATTGGATTGCTAATGTCAGAGTTAAATGTTTTTCCTTTTCCTTTATTTTTTTTTTTTTCGGTTTTCATTTCATTTTCAGGTCGGAATGTCAAATTGTCAATATCTTCAATTCTTCATCAAAAATCAAGAATATGAAAGGGTGTAATAGTTTGTGAAGTGAATATAAATATATTTTAAATCAGTTTGTGTTCTTTAATCTTTATTATTGAAGCTGTTTGCATGGATGATTTGGGTTCTCAAAATCAAATGGGAAAGCTGTCTCGAGGTTTGTATAATGTATGAGGGGAAGGGAAAGGGATCACGGGTGATTGTCTCGGTATTCCATTAAAGTTATATTTAATGCTGTAATGCCAAGGTGTTTAGCAGCTCTAGAAACGAAATGGGTTCTGAATTCTGATGCAATTCTACATTTTTACCTATGACTCCGTTTTCTGTTTTTATGAAGGTGTTGAGAAGAATGGCATGGGGCAAAGAGAGTTTTGGAGTAAGGAATATGTTGGGTGAGTAATTCAACAGATTGGCCCCACAAATTTCTATCAAACATGGGATTTTAATTTTTCAATAATTAAAAAGTAAAAAATGAAAAAAAAAAATCACCTTGGGTTGAGAGTTTCAAGCTCTCCAAAACATCTGTTGTGATACAGAAACAAACATTCGTATAATATGGAGACATCACGAACACACTTGTTAAATCAGCACAGCACCTTCCGGGTTAGGCATAGACATAGTGCACTGCTCCACTTTTTCCGTACTATAAAGTATAAATATAGTACCCCAAACATCCAAACCTACCACTTTTCGTTATCTAAGTTTGCCACCTCAAGTGTCCTTTTCCGAGTCCCCCGTTCCTGCAACTACTCTTTTGCATTTGCATGACATTGTTTAAGCAATCCATTCTTTTCCTACTTCTTTTAACGATATGCACTCTAGCTGGAATCCAACAGATTGATTCCTATCCCTGTCATTTACGAAACAATATGATAATGACATCCCCTTTCAGCCGACGTCTATCACCACCCAATCAAGCATTTTTCTACAGGGTAAAAACAGATTAATTCACTGTTCCTTGATTATTAGTGACTCAAGGATTCAAAAACATCCATACAGCATCGTTCATTGAGTGGTCTAATATGGAGAGAAGGGGAAAAACTGAATGAAAAAGTTTAATTTTAGCACAGAAACTTCATTAATGTATTGAACAAAAGAGCAAAATGTTCAAAGAAATCTTTAATTATTCCACATCTACACGCTTAAACATGAACAACTACATGATGGTTGCACACAAGATGGGGCAGGGGTGGCAGAACAAAACCTTTTCCAAGATGCCCTTTATCCGGGAACCCATTTTCTAAATGTCAAGCTCATTTAAAAAGAATTTTCTATCGTCATGTCTGCTTGTTATCATCTTCATCGTCACTACTCTTTAGTGCCTTCAACTTTCTGTAACCCTTATCAGTACCAAATATCCTGAGAGAATATACAAAAGAAGCATCACAACATGTAGTTATCAGGCATCTCGAATAAGAACAAAATCTCAGCAGCAAGAGCATGTTTAAGTCTAATTATGCTCCCCATTTACCATTAAGACCGAGCTAAACTACAAAGTTAAACTGTATAGGAACAGAACTAATGACTTCAGAAGTTAGGAAAGCATTTCACTATTGTCATACAAAATCCTATATTTAAATCTTTCATGCATTCAATCTCTGTCAAAAATATACATATGGATTGTAACAAATGATGCCATAAGCAACTTTCACAGGAGAGAAAAAAGTGATGCACTGTAAGCAACGTGGAGCAAGAGTACGTAGCAATAGAAAGCATCAGATACTAACCAGGGAATATCAATATGCATAAACAAAAAGACTCAAGCAATAACAATATCTTTTGATACCTCATGCCAAGAACACTAACAGTATCTGATTAATTTTCTGCAAGTAAAATCTTTGAAGATGCCTGGGACCTCATTTAATCAGATAAATTAGAAAAGCCTTACACTTGACAATTCAAACAACAGGCATACATATAACACCTGGTGGCAGGACCTACAAAGATTACTAATGCCAGGCAAAGATATGACGCGATGCTGCATAGTCATGATGTTAGTCCAACCCAGACAGCGGAAACATTGCACAATGACACCTGAAGAAATTGTTAAGAGTAGACATTGAGCATAAATTTGACCCAATTTACACTAAAACTTTAATCCAGGTTAATGAGAAAGGGAAGAAACAAAGAGGAAGCCACTCAATACAGTGTTCGGATGATGAGTAGAGAACCAAGCAGGACAGAGAACAGGACTCTCCCCCCTTCAGTGACTATAGTCTGATATCATAGATGATTTTTAAGTACGAACAGTTCATCTTCTATACGTTTCTAGTAGTTGATTGAGACATTATATCTACTTAATTAAGAATTAAATTTCACAGAGGGCATTGTTATTATCCTCTATTTGATAGTTATGCATACTCAGTAACAGAAAAATATAACGGCAATTGCTACATATTGCACTAAAGACATGCAAAAAGTGTTAAACTGTGCAAGCCAACGACTTACCAGTCCATGTAAACAAAAGTTGATGAGTAGTTGCCAGACTTGGTATAAAGCAAACGATGATGATAGTCATGAAAATCAGCGCTGAAAATTTACAAGAAAAGGATTTTAGCAGCAGCAGACAAAAAAATAGGTACTTAAAATGAAAACCAAGGTCAATATACTTGCTAGAAGAAACCGTACAAACTCACCCTCCATACAAAGGTATAAAGTTTGAGAGGCTCCATGGAAAATGGTAACCACAATGTGCCTCAACCGTCTCCAGGACTCTAAGTACCATCCACAACCAGAGAGTCATCAAATGGGGCCCAGTGATGGCAGGACCAATAATGGTAGCAAAGCCAAGAAACAATATTTCAGCAGGGTGAGCATATTCAGATGTCAGTCCGAATGGGGGTGCATATCTGTGCATGGAAAAAACAACTATAAGTTGATCTGAGAAAAGCCAGGCACTAATTTTGTACAGAATTTAGCACCAGATACAAAACCAGTTTGCTTCTCATGAGGACACTGTGTACGTGCTTGTACACCCATTTTGTATGTAGTATGCGATGCCCCCAATAAATACAAAATCTTCCGGGATAAGTAGAATATTATCGTGAAAGAACCACTTTCTCAGAACCAGACAGCGGTTAGCAAAACACCTTCACACAAGATGAATGCATATATACAGAAGATATAGTTGAAAAATGTTTCCAGAGTAACATATGCATCACATACAGCAATGTATTTATGCAAAAAGCCTTAGTGCATAAAGAACCTGAAAATACCAGGACGGCAAAGGAAGACTACTTCGCATGCCCATGAATTTGAAGACGGGATAGGACAAAATCATAACAGGTAAGTTGACACCAAAGTGATACAGCAGTAGTCGAGTAATACATTTCTCCTGAGCTGCAGGGCTTTGTTTTTTGTCTGCAGAGAACCAGAATTAGTAAGATTCTGAACTTCAAGTAGTTAAACATTCAGACATTGAGAAACCTTGGAAAAATGAAACGTCACCAACACTTATAAGGCTACATATGAAAAGCATGCATAAGCCCTTAGAAAGTACATAAAAATTAAAAAAGGAAAAACACACTATAGCTTTCATCATGTTGATGCATGTAAAAATGATAAGATGTCCATTAAGATGAGAAGCAGCATCTGCATCAAAGAAATTGCAGCATGATTAAATCATTGAAAGCAATACCAAATCCATTCTAATTATTTAGCAACAAATTTCCTTCTTCTTTTTTTTCCTTCCCTTCTATTATAATTGCTTGCTTATATGTTACCAAACAAAAATGTTAAGGAAGTGACAGCATTAATAAACAGAAAGGAGAAAAAAACCAGACCTGAATCTTGTATTTGTTCAGCCATCCTGCCCTCTCAAGATATTAAAAGGAAGTCCATAAGAAAAAGACACTTTCATGAAGAAAGAAACTTCCTAGACACGCCAGTTGAAAATCGTTGAAATGTGTGATAAGATACTGCATCATGAAGAAAAGAGTTTCAAGAATAACCTTATATCATCAATCATCAATCCTAACCAGATAAAATCATATACACCTTTTTCTATCAGACAAATGGAACTAAAATTTTAGTTCCACAAATAATTAAAGTCTGGCATTTAACTCCTCGAATTGCCGCTAACGATTTCTTTGGAAACAAACAAGATCTAACAATGGAGTTTCCTATTCATACTAACTAACAAGACAGTGAAGCCCCATCAAAGTACAAGCTCCACTCTTTGAAAAACCAAAATCCTCCAATAACGTATAACACTTATTATCTAGTCTTGAATAAAATCACAGAAAACTAATGCAACCCACTAATTCATATGCATAAACAAAGAATTACAAGAGAGTAAATACATAAACAGATCCATGGGAGCAAAGGTAAAATCCTGAGTAAAAGATGAAAGAGAAAGAATACCTGCCAAGCAGATTCGACGATCGACGCCATGAAAGTTGATTCTCAGAGCAATGTGGCTCAACAACCAAAGAGTAATTGGAGAAGAAGAGAATGCAAAGAGCGAAGAGAAATGGAAGATTTAGAGGCAGCAAAACAAGGGCCACCCACGGGATAGATATGAGACAGACTGTCTAAAGGAATCTGGCTTAATTTGGGCCCTTTTATAGAATTTTTGGCAGTAAATTTGTTGTCACTGTGGGCGTGCGGGCGTGCGTGCGTATACCTATATCTATATGTGGAAGAGCAGCTGTGCGTGGCCAGCGCAGATGTATGGCAAACCTTTTGTAGAGTTGCTCTTGTATTTTTCTCCTTTCAATCGAATATTTTCAATCCTTTTGACTCTTTCACTACTACCATTCATTCGCTTGACCAATTTTTGAGCCGCTGATGTACTTCTACCACTACCACTACCAATCTTTCATTTTCTACCCTTTCCTGTCCACCTTCAATGAAGGCAGAACATATTAAATACATTTTCGCTACTATTAATTTTGTATCACGTGGGTCGGCATTATATTAACCCTAAAATGAATATAATATAGAGTAAACATGTTCCCACCCAAGGTTTGATGAAATCCCAGAGTGTACGCAAGTCTATTTATTTCATATTCCACCCTTAAAGTAACGGAAATGGTTAGATATAGGCTCAGGGTAAATTGGTCATTTCACAGAGGAGCGGCACATTATCAGATCGACCCTGATAAAGTTCGACGCACGATAGCCAACCTCCCGCCGACTGTTTTTCGCCTTTTCTGTGATTCTTCCACCAAAATCACCCTTGTCACCACCATTCAAACCTCATCCTCCCCTCACAAAACCGTACCTTGACAACCCTTATATCACTCGCCGATCACCAGCCACGACAGCCACCACATGTGCTTTTTTTCGTCGATCTCCACCGTGAATAACCACTAAACGTTCTGGGACATAGGGGTTTGTAGATTAGGAGATGTGATTGTAGTGGTGGCTTCGAATTAGTTTTTCATGTCGGAATCGACCGAATCCGACGAAGAATGACAAAACCTAACCCGTGACGCCGTCGATTGGAGAGGTCAAGGTCGGAGAATCAGAGGGGTTTTGGACGACGGACGATGGGAAGCTGATGGAGAGACCAGGGTTTCGCCTCATCGAAAACAGCCCATTCGTGAAAATCGAGACTGTGCGCAGTCACTGAGAGTGTAATTGAAGTAATTTCAAAACTAGTTTAATTTTATAATTTTAGTAATTTAGGGGCTAAAATATAATTTATTAATTTAGGTAAGGGCATTATGGTAATTGCACCCTCACTACCCAAAAAATGTTAACAGTGTTATTTTAGGGGTGGAAATAGGATAAATGGAACTTAGGTACCAACTTGGATTTCGTCAAACTTGGGTGGGACATGTCGTTTACTCTATAATATAGTGAATCTCATTACACAATTAAGTAGTAATGTTTGTTTTATTGGGTTGGTAGTTGATTAGGTTTATTATTATTTATTCATTTGATACTAACCGGTCCACATGTATCACTCCCTACTTGAACCTTCTCTATTTGGGAATATAATCTCACCATTTTAACCATCTATGGTGGTCAAGTGAGACGATAAAACTCTTATGTATATTACTCAAAATCTTGAATTGATTCATTTCGATTGATAAATAGAGTGACTTGAAATGTTTATCTAGCCGTTAACTTAATTTCGAGGGATTGTTAGATACATACAAGCTGGTCGGACACCCGACACCAAAAGAAAAAAGAAACCAATTTTTGCTTTGCATTGACTGTAGCCATGTGATAGCAAATAAGAATGATCACAAAGAAAACAACTCCAGTAAGTGATGCAGACGAAAGGGATCATATTTCCATATGAAAAGTCCACATGCTTTTAGCTTTCTACAAATATAAGAGGATGTGAACCTTTTTTCTTTTGGATTTATAGTGAACAACACATCATGCGCCATCGTATCTTGCAGTTTCTGTTCTTATCTTATATCTGTGAATTCAACTCACTCAAGACATTAGTACAAAATATCGTCATTTTCTTGATAGATGACTGACCGCCTGAGCTATATTGAGAGAACCTATGAATCAAATCACATCACCAAATAAAATTGAAAGGAAACAATAATAAAGAAAGAACCGGCCTGTCACTGTCAAGAGATAGGGATCCTCTTTTTGTGTTTGCTGATTCCACACCAGTAGCCTACTCGTTTTTATCTTCATTTATTGCTTTTGGATTTATAATCCCAATTCATCCCAAGTATGAGATCTCCATCCTTATTTGAGATCGTCCATTGCTCTTCAATAAAAGAAAAGACATACATCTAATCTCCCACGATCTGCCTCACAAACCAGGACTTAACAGACTTTCAAGCTGCTTCCTTTTAAACGAGGCATCCAGTGAGTTAATAGACATAGACAATCACCACACATACGTGAAGAGCTACATTTTGTTTGCTTTTATGTACCAAAAATTTCAACTCTCCAGGCTTCACTGTACTCCAATAAATATCAATCAAGACCCATTTTTAACCAAAACAAAAACAAGCATTATTCGCTAGTCTAAACTAGCTTTCACACTAAAGCACCAAATCAGGATCTGAAAAGGTTGAACGTATGCAAAAGTTAAATCATGTGCATACAAAGTACTTTTATAAAAAGCAACATCGTCCCAAACCATGCAACATCCACATTCTTGTGGAGTTCAAAAATATTACAATAGACAAAATTGTTATTGTAGAACATTAAAACTGGGGATAAAAGAAGAATCTAGTTTGTCCTTGGTGTTGCCCATTCAACTCTCAGAATGAGATTGTCATACCCATAACCATTCAGTTTGTTGATTGCTCTCTGAGCATCTTCTTTGTTCACAAAGTTCACGAAACCAAAACCTCGGCTCATGCCGAGCTTCTGATCAACAGCAACAAACACGACTTACAGCACCAAAAGGCCGGAACAGCCAAGCAATCAGGTTCCCGTGTCCTCTGAAAGGTTGGTGCCCCGACAGAGTTCTCATCATCCGGCGTCTCATATCAGTTCCAGTTCCTCTGCCCCAGCTCTCATACCCAGGAACATATTTTCCTTCGTTGCACCGAGCAGATAGCTGTGGTTTCTGATGCAGGGGCTTATCAACAATCCTTCAGATGGTGCAGCAAGATCCTTGTAGGGACACCTTGCTGTCCAGTGGTCACCGTCTTACCACAAGTCCTACACACCATGAGAACAGCACCTCCTTGCAAGTTTAGCGCAGGAAATACTCCTGCAACCTTTGTTTCTTCTGGTTTGCTACCTGTTGGCAAGTCCAAAGTTCACTATGGATGTAACAGAATTGTAATCAACAAAACAAGACATCCATTAAACGATAATGGGGTTTATAAAATTAACGGATACAGTAGTAACACCAAAAACAAAAAAGGCAACAATGAAGATATCAAAATTTAATGTTAGTACTATACAGACATAACAATCAATCAAACTAGAAACAAACACAATAAAGCATTTGATATAAACAACAGAGTCAACTAATCTCGTATATGAAATTAACATAAACACTGTCACTCATACAGTTCTGTTATGCAACAAAAAAGCATAAACTGCGTTTATAAAAGATATATGCAGAACAGATCCGTAGTTATGCAGTTAAAGGATGACGTCTGTCTCTAAACTGTAATATAAAAATGCAGTTTTGTCAAAAAGTTTC
This sequence comes from Pistacia vera, assembly GCF_008641045.1. Classification (NCBI taxonomy): domain Eukaryota; kingdom Viridiplantae; phylum Streptophyta; class Magnoliopsida; order Sapindales; family Anacardiaceae; genus Pistacia; species Pistacia vera. The sequence goes on along the minus strand of NW_022196290.1, from coordinate 485,456 downwards.
CACAGTATAGTAAAATTGGTAATTCAGCTAGCATATTTTCTTGAAAGGGGTATAGTAAGAATACAACCTTTCAAGCACAATACAGCATCTGCCCATGTCAAAAACTTAAATAACAATACAAGTATTGATAACTGCCATCACATTTTACGAGACAAATAAGGCCCTTCATTTTTTTTTTTCAGGATGACAATATCAAGAAATAGGCTAGATTCATCAACTTCCCACTCACAAAGTATTATTCTATTTCTAAAATATTGGCTGCTAAGGAACAACACAGCCTAAATGCGCAGCCATCACCGGTCATTTTATCAACACAATCATAATCTTCTTAATTCCTGAAATTGATATCACTAATTAAGCTCAGACTCAGGTTTCCCATTTTACAACGAAAAAGAACATACATTGCAATTTCATAACCCAAGAAGTCATCTTCATATAATTCCTGAAGTGTACAAGCATATAAAATACTTACCTATAAGGAACAAATAAAGCCTCCACAAATGAAACAAAGCATATAAAAAGCAACTGAAATCAATGTCAACAGTTAACAAAATTCAATAACACTTATTCTAATAACTCAAATATCCCCAAACCCCCTCAAAACACTTAAGTTTACAATTAGGCACATGCCAAACTGTGCCATCTTTGAAAAAAATTCGAAAGGGAAGATGAAATCTTTAAACCCTACCGACATAAAAATTGAAAAATGAAAATCCTTAAACCCTATAAAATATATGAGCGAAATAACAAAGTAAACAGCCAGGATAACAATATCTACAGAACCAAATTGACAATCAATACAATTTTTTTTTTTTTTTTTTTTATATATAGCCCAATTCCAAACTAAACTACAAAAACCCTATACATTTCTCAACCACAAATTTTCATCAAACAGACCCTATATCAACAAATACCAATCAACAAACATTATAATAAATGAGCAAACAAAAAGAGAAGTGACAAACCAGGAGCACGAGGGCGCTCAAGCAAGATCTCTTCGGTGGAGACCATGGTGAGTCTGCTACCGACATCTTCGCGCACAGCGTCGCCGAATTTAGCCCAGTTTCTCCTCTCAATGGCACGCTTACTGAGACGAGCATTTGCGAGCTTGCGAGTGCGAGTGGTGGTGGTGATTTTGACCTTATTGCCCTCGTCGTTGAACTTGTACTCAATTACTTTCTTGATCCCGTTCTCATCGGGACCGATCACTTGCTTAGGTGGCAAGAGGAAGTCCAAATCCTCGCCATCGTCCTCGTCGAGTTCTCCCCATCGGAGCTTCGGCTGGGTCGGGTTTTGGGTCGACACTGACATCGTTGTTTTCTTTGTACGCGCGCGCGATAGGGTTAGGGATTTTAGATTTTGTGAAACGGGATATAATTATTATATAGCATTGAGAGGCGGTGTGTGCGCTTGTTGTCTCAACGTTGCCGTTTTAGCTATTTTTTCAAGTTTCAACTTTGAAGATAATTTTATTTTTATTTTTATTTTTTTATATATTTAGTTCTCTCTTTCCTAATAATAATTTGCGTGAGAGGTGTGCTTGCCCAGTACGCGGCTGAACCCCTTAGAACTGAGCCGGACCCAGCAGCACCTAGGATTAAGGAACCGAATCCACCATAGGTTCCGTTCCGAGTCTGAGTACCCGACTGTGCGCAGAAAATTACAAATACACCATTTTTATTCACCAAAATAACAAATATATCCTATAAAAACTATAAGTACACATCAATTATTTACATAAATTACAAATACACTCCATGTATCCATCGGTTCCACCCTAGTGTAACGATCCGATTGCTTCCCTTCGGACTCGTTCGGCCTTAGGTGCTAATCTCCCGACGATTGCCCTAAGTCAGCCTTAGTTGCTCAGGCTCCTAGCCCTGCAAGTAAGAAAACACTCACACAAACTCACAAGAGATGCTAGAAGAGAACTTTTTACTAATTGAGAAAACTTTACAATTCTTGGATGGTTTGGCCAAATGAAGGCCTCCCCCTTTTATAATAGTTGGAGTTTACAATGGACGGTCTAGATCTCCCGAAATCAACGGTGGAGATTAGCTAACTCCAAACTACCACCTACCAACTACTATCTACCAACTACCACATTAATTACAATATTCTAGCATATACAAGAGTATTCCGGAAGCTTCTAGAAAGTAAAGGTGACGCACACCAAGTGTTCGATGAAATGCTTGAGAGGCGTCACATTCTCCCCCACCTAATCCGGAGACGTCCTCGTCGACTCTTCGTGGAATCCTTGGACCTTGTCCTTGAATTGCCACAATGCATCTTCGGTTAGCTTCACTCTTTGGTAGCCTATTCCACTTGACAAAGTATTCTTGACTTGGAGAGTGGCCCGATCGGCTAACACACACTCCACCTCCTTGTCATAGAACTTGGTGTTGCCAAATGGTGCTCGTTTTGATTCTCCCCTTTTCGGATCTGCCGCGTCTTCGTGGTATGGTTTCAAACAACTCACATGGAAGACCGGATGAAGTCTCAACCAAGAGGGTAACTCAAGCTTGTAGGATACATTACCGACCCTCTTGATGATGGGAAATGGCCCTTCATATCTTCGGACAAGGGCTTTGTGTAGCGGCCGGGTGGACTTGTGTTGTAATGGGAGGATTTTGACAAGTACTAGATCTCCCACATTGTACTCCACATGCCTCCGTTTCTTATCCGCCCACTTCTTCATTTTCTTGGTTGCTTTGTCAAAGTATGCCCGTGTGATGTCGGCTTGCTCGTGCCATGACTTAGCAACTTTGAATGCCGCAGGGCTGCTCCCCTTATAATTTGCACCCAAGGTGTGCAGTGTAAGCGGTTGTTGGCCCATCACCATTTCAAATGAGCTCTTGTTGGTGGCTTCACTCCTCTGCAAGTTGTATGAAAATTGGGCTACATCGATCAACTTTGCCCAATCAAGTTGGTTGGCGCTCACAAAGTGCCGTAGATAAATCTCTAGCAAAGCATTCACTCTCTCGGTTTGCCCATCAGTTTGAAGGTGAAAACTTGTGGAAAAGTGTAATGCCGACCCCATCAGTTTAAACAACTCGGTCCAAAATCTCCCGGTGAACCGACTGTCCCGATCGCTGATGATAGACTTCGGAAGACCCCAATACTTCACCACATGCTTGAAAAAGAGTTTGGCCGTGTCTTCCGCTGTACATTCCTTTAATGCAAGGATGAAGGTAGCATACTTTGATAACCTGTCCACCACAACAATAATAGTAGTAAACCCTTCAGATTTCGGTAGGCACACTATGAAATCCATTGAGATGCTTTCCCATGGTTGACTCAGTGTGGGCAACGGTTCTAGTAATCCAGCGGGGCTTCGGTGTTCGACCTTATCTTGTTGACACACAAGACAAGTTCTCACAAACTGTTCCACATTGTCCCGCATTTGTGGCCAATAGTAGGCTGCTTCTAATAGTGCTCGGGTGCGCATTTGTCCGGGATGTCCGGCCAATGTGACGCCTCTCAAGCATTTCATCGAACACTTGGTGTGCGTCACCTGGACATTCTAGAAGCTACCGGAATACTCTTGTATATGCTAGAATATTGTAATTAATGTGGTAGTTGGTAGATAGTAGTTAGCAGGTGGTAGTTTGGAGTTAGCTAATCTCCACCGTTGATTTCGGGAGATCTAGACCATCCATTGTAAACTCCAACTACTATAAAAGGGGGAGGCCTTCATTTGGCCAAACCATCCAAGAATTGTAAAGTTCTCTCAATTAGTAAAGAGTTCTCTTCTAGCATCTCTTGTGAGTTTGTGTGAGTGTTTTCTTACTTGCAAGGCTAGGAGCGTGAGCAAGCAAGGCTGACTTAGGGCAATCGTCGGGAGATTAGCACCTAAGGTCAAACGAGTCCGAAGGGAAGCAATTGGGTCGTTACATTTGGTATCAGAGCAGACCCAATCCGTCTTTCGATGTCCCGCCAAGCGCCCATGCAGGGGTGTCCACCTGTGATTGTGGGTCCACACGAGAGTGAGGTGGATGGGTAGGTAGGGGGCCCCACCTGTGACGAGGGCGTCAAAAGATTGGGTGGGGAAGAATGTAACAAATCCCACATTGGAAGCGTATTGGGGAGGTCTTGGGCTTATAAATGGGGGGAGTCCCTCCACCTAATAGGTTAGCCTTTTGGGTGTGAAACTCCCAGCCCGTGACAAGTAAATGTAACAAATCCCACATTGGAAGCGTATTGGGGAGGTCTTGGGCTTATAAATGGGGGGAGTCCCTCCACCTAATAGGTTAGCCTTTTGGGTGTGAAACTCCTAGTCCGTGACACTAGGTACTCAGACCTTGGTTCCGAGACCCATTCCTAAAGTGGTGGAACCGGAACTGGACTTGCCCAGTGCCGGTTCCACCAAATTTGAAATTGAAACTCACCCTCCATACAAAGGTATAAAGTTTGAGAGGCTCCATGGAAAATGGTAACCACAATGTGCCTCAACTGTCTTCAGGACTCTAAGTACCATCCACAACCAGAGAGTCATCAAATGGGGCCCAGTGATGGCAGGACCAATAATGGTAGCAAAGCCAAGAAACAATATTTCAGCAGGGTGAGCATATTCAGATGTCAGTCCGAATGGTGTTGCATATCTGTGCATTCAAAAAACAACTATAAGTTGCATCTGAGGAAAGCCAGGCTACTAATTTTGTACAGAATTTAGCACCAGATACAAAACCAAGTTTGACTTACTCATGATGGACACTGTGTACGTGCTTGTACAACCATTTTGTATGTAGTATGCGATGCCCCCAATAGAATACAAAATCTTCCAGGATAAAGTAGAATATTATCTGTGAAAGAACCACTTTCCTACAGAACCAGAAGCAGGGTTCAGCAAAACACGCTTCACACAAGATGAATGCATATATACAGAAGATATAGTTGAAAAATGTTTCCAGAGTAACATATGCATCACATACAGCAATGTATTTATGCAAAAAGCCTTAGTGCATAAAGAACCTGAAAATACCAGGACGGCAAAAGAAGACTACTTCGCATGCCCATGAATTTGAAGACGGGATAGGACAAAATCATAACAGGTAAGTTGACACCAAAGTGATACAGCAGTAGTCGAGTAATACATTTCTCCTGAGCTGCAGGGCTGTTGTTTTTTGTCTGCAGAGAACCAGAAATTAGTAAGTATTCTGAACTTCAAGTAGTTCAACATTCAAGACATTGAGAAAAACCTTGGAAAAATGAAACGTCACCAACACTTATAAGGCTACATATGAAAAGCATGCATAAAAGCCCTTAGAAAGTACATATAAATTAAAAAAGGAAAAAACACTATAGCTTTCATCATAGTTGATGCATGTGATAAATGATAAGATAGTCCTTTAAAATGAGAAGCAAGCATCTGCATCAAAGAAATTGCAGCATGATTAAATCATTGAAAGCAATACCAAATCCATTCTAATTATTTAGCAACAAATTTCCGTTCTTTCTTTTTTTCCTTCCCTTCTATTATAATGTCTTGCTTATTATGTATACCAAACAAAAATGGCTTAAGGAAGGGACAGCATTAATATAACAGAAAAGGAGAAAAAGCCAGACCTGAATTTGTATTTGCTCAGCCATCCTGCCCTCTCAAGATATATAAAAGGAAGTCCAGATAAGAAAAAGACACTTTCATGAAGAAAGAAACTTCCTAGACACGCCAGTTGAAAATCGTTGAAAGGTGTGATAAGATACTGCATCATGAAGAAACAAGAGTTTCAAGAATTAACACTTATATCATCAATCATCAATCCTAACCAGATAAAATCATATACAATCCCTTTTCTATCAGACAAATGAGAACTAAAATTTTAGTTACAACAAATAATTAAAGTTCTTGGCATTTAACTCCTCGTAATTGGCGCTAACGATTTCTTGTGAAACAAACAAAGATCTAACAAATGGAGTTTCCTATTCATACTCAACCAGACACGACAGTGAAGCCCCATCACAATCTTTGAAAAACCAAAAATCCTTCAATAACGTATAACACTTATTATCTAAGTCTTGTAAATAAAATCACAGAAAACTAATGACAACCCATTAATTCATGTGCATAAACAAAGAATTACAAGAGAGTAAACACATAAACAGATCCATGGGGAGCAAAGGGTAAAATACTGAGTAAAAGATAGAAAGAAAAGAAAGAGAAAGAATACCTGCCAAGCAGATTCGACGATCGACGCCATGAAAGTTGATTTCAGAGCAATGTGGCTAACAAAACCAAGAGAGTAATTGGAGAAGAAGAGAATGCAAAGAGCGAAGAGAAATGGAAGATTTTAGAGGCAGCAAAACAAGGGCCACCCACGGGATGAGATATGACTTACGCGACGGGACTGTCTAAAGGAATCTGGGCTAAATTTGGGCCCTTTTATATGAATTTTTGGCAGTAAATTTGTTGTCACCGACTGGACGTCCGTGCGTGCGTGCGTGCGTATACCTATATGTGGAGAGGAGCAGCTGTGCGTGGCCAGCGCAGATGTATGACAAACCTTTTGTAGAGTTGCTCTTGTATTTTCCTCCATTCAATCGAATATTTTCAATCCTTTTGACTCTTTCACTACTACCCACTTCATTCGCTTGACCAATTTTAGAGTCGCTGATGTTACTTCTACCAATAACATTACCACTACCAATCTTTCATTTTCTACCCTTTCCTGTCCACTTCAATGAAGGCAGAAACATATTAAATACATTTTCACTACTATTAATTGTGTAAGGAGATTCACTATATAAATGTATCACGTGGATCGGGCATTATATTAACCCTAGGGTGAATCTCATTACACAATTAATAGTAGTTATGTTTGTTTTATTGGTTTGGTAGTTGATTAGGTTTATTATTATTTATTTATTTGATACTAACAAGTCCACATGTATCACTTCCTACTTGTAACCTTCTCAGTTTGGGAATATAATCTCACCAATTTAACCACCTATGAGTGATCGAGTGAGTCAATAAGGACTCTTAAGTATATTACTCTAAAAGTTTTGAGTTTAGTTCCTTTCGATTGATAATAGGAATGATCACTGGAATATTTATCTAGCTATTAACTTTAAAGTTTCAAGAAATTAGTCGAGATACATTAGCTCGGACACCTTATCACCAAAAAAAAAAAAAATAGAAACCAATTTTTGCTTTGCGTTGACCGTAGACATGTGATTGCACAATAAGAATGATCACAAAGAAAAACAACTCTAGTAACATAAAGTTAATGATACAAGTGATGCAGACGCAAGAGGGATCATAATTTCTATCATGCGCCATCGTTATCTTGCAGTCTCTGTTCTTATCTTTAGCATGTGATATTCGAACTCACTCAAAGCCATTAAAGTATAAAATAAATACGTCATTTTCTTGATAGATGACTGACCGGCTGAGGCTATGTTGAGAAGACTATCATGAATCACATCACCAAATAACAATCGAAAGGAAACAATAATAAAGAAAGAACCCGCCTGTCAACTGTCAACAGATATGAGGTCTCTTTTTGTATTTGCATGATTCCATACCAGTTAAGCCTACTACGTTTTTATCTCCATTTATTGCTTACGTTTTTATCTTCATTTATTGCTTTTGGACTTTATAATCCCAATTCCCAAGTGTAGAGATCGCCATCCTTATTTAGAGATCGACCCTGATGAATATGCAATTCCATTGCTATTCAATACAAAGAAAAAACATGCATCTAATCTTCACAATCTGCCTCACAAACCAGGACTTGTAGACTTTCAAGCCTCACCCGATCTGCCTCACAAACCAGGACTTACAGACTTTCGACTTTCAAGCCTCACCCGCTTCCGTTTAAACGAGGCATCCAGTGAGTCACAATAGGCAATACACCACACATACCGTGAAAGAGCTACATTTTTTTTTTTTTTTTCGCTTTTAATTACCAATAATTTCAACTCTCCAGGCTTCAAAACCAGAGCTATCACGCTATATTTTTTTTTTTTTTTGCTTTTAATTACCAATAATTTCAACTCTCCAGGCTTCAAAACCAGAGCTATCACGCTATATCCAAATAAATATCAATCAAGGCTCCATTTGTAACCAAAACAAAAACAAGCATTATTCGGCTAGTCTAAACTAGCTTTCACAACTAAAGCACCAAATCAAGGGGTACTGAAAAGGTTGACCGTAATGCAAAAGTTAAATCATATGAATACAAAGTACTTTTATAAAAAGCCACATCGTCTCAAAACCATGCAACATCCACATTCTTTTGGAAGTTCAAAAATATTACAATAGACAAAATTGTTATTGTAGAACATTAAAACTGGGGACGAAAAGAAGAATCTAGTTTGTCCTTGGTGTTGCCCATTCAACTCTCAGAATGAGATTGTCATACCCATAACCATTCAGTTTGTTGATTGCTCTCTGAGCATCTTCTTTGTTCACGAAGTTCACGAAACCAAAACCTCGGCTCATGCCAGTCTTCTGATCAACGGCAACATAAACACGACTTACAGCACCAAAAGGCCGGAACAGCTCAAGCAAATCAGGTTCCCGAGTGTCCTCTGAAAGGTTGGTGACCCTAACAGAGTTCTCATCATTCCTGCGTCTCATATCAGTTCCAGTTCTCTCTGCCCCAGCTCTCATACCCGGAGGAACATATGTTCCCTTCGTTGCACCAGCAGCAGCAGCTGTGGTTTCTGATGCAGTGGGCTTATCAACAAATCCCTCAGGTGGTGCAGCAAGATCCTTGTAGGGACACCTTGATGTCCAGTGGTCACCCTTCTTACCACAAGTCCTACACACCATAAGAACAGCCCCTCCTTTGCCAAGTTGAGCCAAGGAATCTCCTGCAACCTTTGTTTCTTCTGGTTTGCTACCTGTTGGCAAGTCCAAAGTTCACTATGGACGTAACAGAATTGTAATCAACAAAACAAGACATCCATTACACTATAATGGGGTTTATAAAATTAACGGATACAGTAGTAACACCAAAAACAAAAAAGGAAACAATGAAGATATCAAAATTTAATTCCACATGATACATTTTAAAAAATGTTAGTACTATACACACATGACAATCAATCAAACTAGAAACAAACACAATAAAGCATCTGATATTAACAACGGAGTCAACTAATCTCATATATGAAATTAAAATGAACACTGTCCCTCATACAGTTCTGTTATGCAACAAAAAAACATAAACTGCGCTTCTAAAAAATATATGCAGAACAGATACGCAGCTATGCAATTAAAGGATGATGTCTGTCTCTAAACTGTAATCCAAAAATGCAGTTTTTTCAAAAAGTTTCCACACTATAGTAAAATTTCTAATTCAGCTAGCATATTTTCTTGAAAGGGGTATAGTAAGAATACAATCTTTCAAGCACAATACAGCATCTGCCCATGTCAAAAACTTAAATAACAATACAAGTATTGATAACTGCCATCACATTTTACGAGACAAATAAGGCCCTTCATTTTTTTTTTTTCAGGATGACAATATCAAGAAATAGGCTAGATTCATCAACTCTCCACTCACAAAGTATTATTCTATTTCTAAAATATTGGCTGCTAAGGAACAACACAGCCTAAATGCGCAGCATTACAAAAATTTCAACTCTCCAGGCTTCACGCTATCTCCAATAAATATCAATCAAGACTCCATTTTTAACCAAAACAAAAACAAGCATTATTCGGCTAGTCTAAACTAGCTTTCACACTAAAGCACCAAACAAGGGATACTGAAAAGGTTGAACGTAATGCAAAAGTTAAATCATGTGCATACAAAGTACTTTTATAAAACAACATCGTCCAAAACCATGCAACATCCACATTCTTTTGGAGTTCAAAAATATTACAATAGACAAAATTGTTATTGTAGAACATTAAAACTGGGGATGAAAAAGAATCTAGTTTGTCCTTGGTGTGCCCATCAACTCTCAGAATGAGATTGTCATACCCATAACCATTCAGTTTGTTTTGCTCTCTGAGCATCTTCTTTGTTACAAAGTTCACGAAACCAAAACTCGGCTCATGCCAGTCTTCTGATCAACAGCAACATAAACACACTACAGCACCAAAGGCCGGAACAGCTCAAGCAAATCAGGTTCCCGAGTGTCCTCTGAAAGGTTGGTGACCCTGACAGAGTTCTCATCATTCCTGCGTCTCATATCAGTTCCAGTTCTCTCTGCCCCAGCTCTCATACCGGAGGAACATATGTTCCCTTCGTTGCACCAGCAGCAGAGCTGTGGTTTCTGATGCAGTGGGCTTATCAACAAATCCTCAGATGGTGCAGCAAGATCCTTGTAGGGACACCTTGCTGTCCAGTGGTCACCGTCTTACCACAAGTCCTACACCACCTGAGAACAGCACCTCCTTTGCAAGTTTGCAAGGAATCTCCTGCAACCTTGTTTCTTCTGGTTTGCTACCTGTTGGCAAGTCCAAAGTTCACTATGGATGTAACAGAATTGTAATCCAAAACAAGACATCCATTAAACGATAATGGGGTTTAAAAATTAAGGATACAGTAGTAACACCAAAAACAAAAAGGCAACAATGAAGATATCAAAATTTAATGTTAGTACTATACAGACATAACAATCAATCACAACTAGAACAAACACAATAAAGCATTGATATAAACAACGAGTCAACTAATCTCGTATATGAAATTACATGAACACTGTCACTCTCAGTTCTGTAATGCAACAAAAAACATAAACTCGTTTCTAAAAAATATGCAGAACAGATCCGTATTGATCAGTTAAGGATGAGTCTGTCTCTAAACTGTAATATAAAATGCAGTTTTGTCAAAAAGTTTCCACAGTATAGTAAATGGTATTCAGCTACATATTTTCTGAAAGGGGTATAGTAAGAATACAATCTTTCAAGCACAATACAGCATCTGCCCATCAAAAACTTAAATAACAATACAAGTATTGATAACTGCCATCACATTTTACGAGACAAATAAGGCCCTTCATTTTTTTTTTCAGGATGACAATATCAAGAAATAGGCTAGATTCATCAACTTCCACTCACAAAGTATTATTCTATTCTAAAATATTGGCTGCTAGGAACAACACAGCCTAAATGCGCAGCCTCACCGGTCATTTCATCAACACAATCATAATCTTCTTAATTCCTGAATTGATATCACTAATTAAGCTCAGACTCGGTTTCCCATTACGACGAAAAAGAACATACATTGCAATTTCATAACCCAAGATAACATCTTCATATAATTCCTGAAGTGTACAAGCATATAAATACTTACTATAAGGACAAATAAAGCCTCCACAATGAAACAAAGCATATAAAAGCAATGAAATCAATGTCAACATTTCACAAATTCAATACACTTATTCTAATACTCAAATATCCCCAAACCCCCTCAACACACTTAAGTTTACAATTAGGCACATGCCAAACTGTGTCATCTTTGAAAAAATTCGAAAGGGAAGATGAAATCTTTAAACCTACCGACATAAAAATTGAAAAAAAAATCTTAAACCCTAAAAATATATGAGCGAAATACAAAAGTAAACAGCCAGGATATTACAGAACCAAATTGACAATCATAATTTTTTATATATATCATTCAAACTAAACTACAAAAACCCTATAATTTCTCAACCACAAATTTTCATCAAACAGACCCTATATCAACAAATACCAATCAACAAACATTAAATACTGAACAAACAAAAAGAGAAGTGACAAACCAGGAGCACGAGGGCGCTCAAGCAAGATCTCTTCGGGAGCCATGGTGAGTCTGCTACCGACATCTTCGCGCACAGCGTCGCCGAATTTAGCCCAGTTTCTCCTCTCAATGGCACGCTTACTGAGCGAGCATTGCGAGCTGCGAGTGCGATTGGTGGTGATTTTGACCTATTGCCCTCGTCGTTGAACTTGTACTCAATTACTTTCTTGATCCCGTTTCTCATCGGGACCGATCACTTGCTTAGTGGCAAGAGGAAGTCCAAATCCTCGCCATCGTCCTCGTCGAGTTCTCCCATCGGAGCTTCGGCTGGGTCGGTTTTGGGTCGACACTGACATGTTGTATTTTTTGTACGCGCGCGCGATAGGGTTAGGGATTTTAGATTTTGTGAAACGGGATATATATCATTGAGAGCGGTGTGTGCGCTTGTTTCTCAACGTTGCCGTTTTAGCTATTTTTTCAAGTTTCAATTTAAGATAATTTTATTTTTTTTATATATATTTAGTTTCTCTTCTTTCTAATAATAATTGCGTAGAGTTCTGAGTAGGACTAACTGAACCGGACCAGCGCACCTAGATCAAGGAACCGAACCACCATAGGTTCGTCCGAGTCTGAGTACTCGACTGTCCAAAAATTAAAATACACCATTTTTATTCACAAATAACAAATATATCCTATAAAAATAAATACACATCAATTATTTACATAAATTACAAATACACTCCAGTATCCATCGGTTCCACCCTAGTGTAACTCCATTGCTTCCCTTCGGACTCGTCGCTTAGGTGCTAATCTCCCGACATTGCCCTAAGTCAGCCTTAGTTCTCAGGCTCCAGCCCTGCAAGTAAGAAAACACTCACACAAACTCACAAGAGATGCTAGAAGAGAACTTTTTACTAATGAAAAACTTACAATTCTTGGATGGTTTGGCCAAATGAAGGCCTCCCCTTTTATAATAGTTGGAGTTACAATGGACGTTCTAGATCTCCCGAAATCAACGGTGGAGATAGCTAACTCCAAACTACCACCTACCAACTACTCCTACCAACTACCACATTAATTACATATTCTAGCTATCAAGAGTATTCCGGAAGCTTCTAGAATGTCTGGGTGACGCACACCAAGTGTTCGATGAATGCTTGGAGGCGTCACATTCTCCCCCACCAATCCGGAGACGTCCTCGTCGACTCTTCGTGGAATCCTTGGACCTGTCCTTGAATTGCCACAATGCATCTTCGGTTAGCTTCACTCTTTGGTAGCCTATTCCACTTGACAAAGTATTCTTACTTGAGAGTGGCCCGTCGCACGCATCGCTAACACACACTCCACCCCTTGTCATAGACTGGTGTTGCCAATGGTGCTCTTTTGATTCTCCCTTTTTTTCGGATCTGCCGCGTCTTCGTGGTAGGGTTTCAAACAACTCACATGAGAACCGATGATCTCAACCCAAGAGGTAACTCAAGCTTGTAGGATACATTACCGACCCCTCTTGATGATGGGAAATGGCCCTTCTTATCTTCGGACAAGGGCTTTGTGTAGCGGCCGGTGGACTTGTGTTGTAATGGGAGGATTTTGACAAGTACTAGCATCTCCACATTGTACTCCACAGGCCTCCGTTTCTATCCGCCCACTTCTTCATTTTCTTGGTGCTCTTGTCAAAGTATGCCCGTGTGATGTCGGCTTGCTCGTGCCATGACTTAGCAACTTGAATGCCGCAGGGCTGCTCCCCTTATAATTTGCACCCAAGTGTGCAGTGTAAGCGGTTGTTGGCCCATCCCCATTTCAAATGAGCTCTTGTTGGTGGCTTCACTCCTCTGCAAGTTGGATGAAATTGGGCTCACATCGATCAACTTTGCCCAATCAAGTGGTTGGCGCTCACAAAGTGCCGTAGATAATCTCTAGCAAAGCATTCACTCTCTCGGTTTGCCCATCAGTGGAAGGTGAAACTTGTGGAAAGAGGTAATCCGACCCCATCAGTTTAAACAACTCGGTCAAAATCTCCCCGTTGAACCGACTGTCCCGATCGCGTGATGATAACTTCGAAGACCCCAACTTCACCACATGCTTAAAAAGAGTTTGGCCGTGTCTTCCGCTGTACATTCCTTTAATGCAAGGAAAGGTACATACTTTGATACCTGTCCACCACAACAATAATAGTAGTAAACCTTCAATTTCGGTAGGCACACTATGAATCCATTGAGATGCTTTCCCATGGTTGACTCAGTGTGGAACGGTTCTAGTAATCCAGCGGGGCTTCGGTGTTCGACCTTATCTTGTTGCACACAAACAAGTTCTCACAAACTTTTCCACATTGTCCCGCATTGTGGCCAATAGTAGGCTGCTTCTAATAGTGCTCGGGTCGCATTTGTCCGGGATGTCCGCCGTGACGCCTCTCAAGCATTTCATCGAACACTTGGTGTCGTCACCTGGACATTCTAGAAGCTACCGGAATACTCTTGTATATGCTAGAATTTTTAATTAATGGGGTAGTTGGTAGATAGTATTTAGCAGGTGGTAGTTGTGGAGTTAGCTAATCTCCACCGTTGATTTCGGGAGATCTAACCATCCATTGTAAACTCCAACTACTATAAAAGGGGGAGGCCTTCATTGGCCAAACCATCCAAGAATTGTAATTTCTCTCCAATTAGTAAAGAGTTCCTTCTAGCATCTCTTGTGAGTTTGTGTGAGTGTTTTCTTACTTCAAGGCTAGGAGCGTGAGCAAGCAAGGCTGACTTAGGGCAATCGTCGGAGATTAGCACCTAAGGTCAAACGAGTCCGAAGGGACAATTGGGTCGTTACATTTGGTATCAAGCAGACCCAATCCGTCTTTCGATGTCCCGCCAAGCGCCCATGCAGGGGTGTCCACCTGTGATTGTGGGTCCACACGAGAGTGAGGTGATGGGTAGGTAGGGGCCCCACCTGTGACAGGGCGTCAAAAGATTGGGTGGGAGAATGTAACAATCCCACATTGGAAGCGTATTGGGGAGGTCTTGGGCTTATAAATGGGGGGAGTCCCTCCACCTAATAGTGAGCCTTTTGGGTGAACTCCTAGTCCGTGACACTAGGTACTCAGACCTTGGTTCCGAGACCCATTCCTAAAGTGGTGGAACCGGAACTGGACTTGCCCAGTGCCGTTCCCCCAAATTTGAAATTGAAACTCACCCTCCATCCAAAGGTATAAAGTTTGAGAGGCTCCATGGAAAATGGTAACCACAATGTGCCTCAACTGTCTTCAGGACTCTAATTACCATCCACAACCAGAGAGTCATCAAATGGGGCCCAGTGATGGCAGGACCAATAATGGTGGAAAGCCAGAAACAATATTTCAGCAGGGTGAGCATATTCAGATGTCTCCGAATGGTGTTGCATATCTGTGCATTCAAAAACAACTATAAGTTGCATCTGAGAAAGCCAGGCTACTAATTTTGTACAAATTTAGCACCATACAAAACCAAGTTTGACTTCTCATGATGGACACCGTGTAGTGCTGTGTACAACCATTTGTATGTAGTATGCGATGCCCCCAATAGAATACAAATCTTCCAGGATAAAGTAGAATATATCGTGAAGAACCACTTTCCTGCAGAACCAGAAGCTTCGCACAAGATAAGCATATATCAACAGAAGATATAGTTGAAAATGTTTCCAGAGTAACATATGCATCACATACAGCAATGTATTTATGCAAAAGCCTTAGTGCATAAAGAACCTGAAAATACCAGGACGGCAAAAGAAGACTACTTCGCATGCCCATGTAATTGTGAAGACGGATAGGACAAATCATAACAGGTAAGTTGACACCAAAGTGATCCAGCAGTAGTCGAGTAATACATTTCTCCTGAGCTGCAGGGCTGTTGTTTTTGTCTGCGAACCAGAAATTAGTAAGTATTCTGAACTTCAAGTAGTTCAACATTCAAGACATTGAGAAAAACCTTGGAAAAATGAAAACGTCACACCAACACTTATAAGGCTACCTATGAAAAGCATGCATAAAGCCCTTAGAAAGTACATTTAAATTAAAAGGAAAAAACGCTATAGCTTTCATCATAGTTGATGCATGTGATAAATGATAAGATAGTCCTTTAAATGATGAACAAGCATCTGCATCAAAGAAATTGCAGCATGATTAAATCATTGAAAGCAATACCAATCCATTCAATTATTTAGCAACAAATTTCCGTTCTTTCTTTTTTTCCTTCCCTTCTATATAATGTCTTGCTTATTATGTATACCAAACAAAAATGGCTTAAGGAAGGACAGCTTTAATATAACAAAAGGAGAAAAGCCAGACCTGAATTTGTATTTGCTCAGCCATCCTGCCCTCTCAAGATATATAAAAGAAGTCCAGAAAAGAAAAGACGCTTTCATGAAGAAAGAAACTTCCTAGACACCCAGTTGAAAATCGTTGAAAGGTGTGATAAGAACTGCATCATGAAGAAACAAGAGTTTCAGAATTAACACTTATATGATCAATCATCAATCCTAATCAGATAAAATCATACACAATCCTTTCTATCAGACAAATGAGACTAAAATTTTAGTTACACACAAATAATTAAAGTTCTTGGCATTTAACTCCTCGTAATTGGCGCTAACGATTCTTGTGAAACAAACAAAGATCTAACAATGGAGTTTCCTATTCATACTCAACCAGACACGACAGTGAAGCCCCATCACAATCTTTGAAAAACCAAAAATCCTTCATAACGTATAACACTTATTATCTAAGTCTTGTAAATAAAATCACAGAAAACTAATGACAACCCATTATTCATTGCATAAACAAAGAATACAAGAGAGTAAACTACATACAGATCCATGGGAGCAAAGGGTAAAATACTGAGTAAAAGATAGAAAGAAAAAAGAGAAAGAATACCTGCCAAGCAGATTCGACGATCGACGCCATGAAAGTTGATCTCAAGCAATGTGGCTAACAAAACCAAGAGAGTAATTGCGAAGAAGAGAGTGCAAAGAGCGAAGAGAAAGGAAGATTTCATCTTTGAGGCAGCAAACACGGGCCACCCACACGGGATGAGATATGACTACCGACGGACTGTCTAAAGGAATCTGGGCTAAATTTGGGCCCTTTTATATGAATTTTTGGCAGTAAATTTGTTGTCACCGACTGGACGGTCCGTGCTGCGTGCGTGCGTATACCTATATGTGGAGAGGGCAGCTGTGCGTGGCCAGCGCAGATGTATGACAAACCTTTTGTAGAGTTGCTCTTGTATTTTTCCTCCATTCAATCGAATATTTTCAATCCTTTGACTCTTTCACTACTACCCACTTCATTCGCTTGACCAATTTTAGAGTCGCTGATGTACTTCTACCATACATTACCACTACCAATCTTCATTTTCTACCCTTTCCTGTCCACTTCATGAAGGCAGAAACATATTAAATACATTTTCACTACTATTAATTGTGTAAGGATGATTCACTATATAAATGTATCACGTGGATCGGCATTATATTAACCCTAGGGTGAATCTCATTACACAATTAATAGTATTTATGTTTGTTTTATTGTTGGGTAGTTGATTAGGTTTATATTATTTATTTATTTGATACTACAAGTCCACATGTATCACTTCCTACTGTAACCTTCTCAGTTTGGGAATATAATCTCACCAATTTAACCACCTATGAGTGATCGATGAGTCAATAAGGACTCTTAAGTATATTACTCTAAAAGTTTGAGTTTAGTTCCTTTCGTTGATATAGGAATGATCACTGGAATATTTATCTAGCTATTAACTTTAAAGTTTCAAGAAATTAGTCCGAGATACATTAGCTCGGCAATTTTAGAGGCAGCAAAACAAGGGCCACCCACGGGATGAGATATGAGACAGACTGTCTAAAGGAATCTGGGCTTCATTTGGGCCCTTTTATATGAATTTTTGGCAGTAAATTTGTTGTCACTGACTGGACGTGCGGGCGTGCGTGCGTATACCTATATCTATATGTGGAGAGGAGCAGCTGTGCGTGGCCAGCGCAGATGTATGGCAAACCTTTTGTAGAGTTGCTCTTGTATTTTTGTCCTTTCAATCGAATATTTTCAATCCTTTTGACTCTTTCACTACTACCCACTTCATTCGCTTGACCAATTTTTGAGCCGCTGATGTCACTTCTACCACTACCACTACCAATCTTTCATTTTCTACCCTTTCCTGTTCACCCTTCAATGAAGGCAGAAACATATTAAATACATTTTCGCTACTATTAATTTTGTATCACGTGGGTCGGGCATTATATTAACCCTATAATGAATATAATATAGAGTAAACAACATGTTCCCACTCAAGGTTTGACGAAATCCCAAGTTGGTACGCCAAGTTTCAGTTATTCCATATTCTCACCCTTAAAGTAACGGAAAATGGTTAGATATAACGGCTCAGAGGTAAATTGGTCATTTCACAGAAGAGGCGCATATTTGCAGATCGCAGCCCCTGATAAAGTTTTAGCGCACGTTGGCCAACCTCATCGTCGACGTTTTTCGCCCTTTTCCTGCAATTCTTCCACCCAAAATCACCCTTGTCACCACCATTCAAACCCTCATCCTCCCCTCTACAAAACCGTACCATTGACAACCCCTTATCACTCGTCGATTGCCAGCCACGACAGCCACCACATGTGGCTGGTTTTCGTCGATCTCCACCAACGAATGACCACTAAACGTTTGCTAGGACATAGGGGTTTTGTAGATTAGGAGATGTTGATTGTAGTGGTGACGTCGAATTAGATTTTCATTGCCGGAATCGATCGGAATCCAGTCAAGAATGACAAAAACCTAACCCTGACGGCGCAGTCGATTGGAGAGGTCAACGGGTCGGGAATCAGAGGGGTTTTGGACGACGGACGATGGGAAAGCTGATGAAGGTGACCAGGGGTTTCGCCATCATCGGAAACAGCCCAGATCCGGTGAAAATCGAGACTGTGCGCAGTCACTGAGAGTGTAATTGAAGTAATTTCAAAACAAGATGGTTAATTTTATAATTTTAGTAATTTAGGGGCTAAAATATAATTTATTAATTTAGGGTTAAGGGCATTATG
The DNA here is from genome assembly GCF_008641045.1 of Pistacia vera. Lineage (NCBI taxonomy): Eukaryota > Viridiplantae > Streptophyta > Magnoliopsida > Sapindales > Anacardiaceae > Pistacia > Pistacia vera. The sequence continues at coordinate 466,713 of NW_022196290.1, read as the reverse complement.
GTAATTGCACCCTCACTATCCCAAAAAATGTTAACAGTGTTATTTTAGGGGTGGAAATATAGAATAAATGGAACTTGATGTACCAACTTGGGATTTCGTCAAACTTGGGTGGGAACATGTCGTTTACTCTATAATATATAGTGAATCTCATTACACAATTAATAGTAGTAATGTTTGTTTTATTGGGTTGGTAGTTGATTAGGTTTATTATTATTTATTCATTTGATACTAACCGGTCCACATGTATCACTCCCTACTTGGAACCTTCTCTATTTGGGAATATAATCTCACCTATTTAACCATCTGTGAGTGGTCGAGTGAGACGATAAAGACTCTTATGTATATTACTCAATAAATCTTGAATTCGATTCATTTCGATTGATAATAAGAGTGACTACTAGAGTGTTTATCTAGCCGTTAACTTTAAAATTTCGAGAGATTAATTGAGATACATACAAGCTGGGTCGGACACCCGACCACCAAAAGAAAAAAGAAACCAATTTTTGCTTTGCATTGACTGTAGACATGTGATAGCACAATAAGAATGATCACAAAGAAAAACAACTCCAGTAAGTGATGCAGACGCAAGAGGGATCATAATTTCCATATGAAAAGTCCACATTGCGTTTAGCTTTCTACAAATATTAAAGAGGATCGTGAAACCTTTTTTCTTTTGGAATTTATAGTGAAACAACAACATCATGCGCCATCGTTATCTTGCAGTTTCTGTTCTTATCTTTATCTTGTGATATTCGAACTCACTCAAAGCCATTAAAGTACAAAATAAATACGTCATTTTCTTGATAGATGACTGACCGACTGAGGCTATATTGAGAAGCCTATCATGAATCAAATCACATCACCAAATAACAATTGAAAGGAAACAATAATAAAGAAAGAACCGGCCTGTCAACTGTCAAGAGATATGGGATCCTCTTTTTGTGTTTGCATGATTCCACACCAGTTAAGCCTACTCCGTTTTTATCTTCATTTATTGCTTTTGGATTTTATAATCCCAATTCATCCCAAGTATAGAGAGCTCCATCCTTATTTAGAGATCGTCCATTGCTCTTCAATGCAAAAGAAAAGACATACATCTAATCTTCACGATCTGCCTCACAAACCAGGACTTAACAGACTTTCAAGCTTCACCCGCTTCCGTTTAAACGAGGCATCCAGTGAGTTATAATAGACAATACACCACACATACAGTGAAAGAGCTACATTTTTTGTTTGCTTTTATGTACCAAAAATTTCAACTCTCCAGGCTTCACGCTATCTCCAATAAATATCAATCAAGACTCCATTTTTAACCAAAACAAAAACAAGCATTATTCGGCTAGTCTAAACTAGCTTTCACAACTAAAGCACCAAATCAAGGGATACTGAAAAGGTTGAACGTAATGCAAAAGTTAAATCATGTGCATACAAAGTACTTTTATAAAAAGCCACATCGTCTCAAAACCATGCAACATCCACATTCTTTTGGGAGTTCAAAAATATTACAATAGACAAAATTGTTATTGTAGAACATTAAAACTGGGGATGAAAAGAAGAATCTAGTTTGTCCTTGGTGTTGCCCATTCAACTCTCAGAATGAGATTGTCATACCCATAACCATTCAGTTTGTTGATTGCTCTCTGAGCATCTTCTTTGTTCACAAAGTTCACGAAACCAAAACCTCGGCTCATGCCAGTCTTCTGATCAACAGCAACATAAACACGACTTACAGCACCAAAAGGCCGGAACAGCTCAAGCAAATCAGGTTCCCGAGTGTCCTCTGAAAGGTTGGTGACCCTGACAGAGTTCTCATCATTCCTGCGTCTCATATCAGTTCCAGTTCTCTCTGCCCCAGCTCTCATACCCGGAGGAACATATGTTCCCTTCGTTGCACCAGCAGCAGCAGCTGTGGTTTCTGATGCAGTGGGCTTATCAACAAATCCCTCAGATGGTGCAGCAAGATCCTTGTAGGGACACCTTGCTGTCCAGTGGTCACCCGTCTTACCACAAGTCCTACACACCATGAGAACAGCACCTCCTTTGCTAAGTTTAGCCAAGGAATCTCCTGCAACCTTTGTTTCTTCTGGTTTGCTACCTGTTGGCAAGTCCAAAGTTCACTATGGATGTAACAGAATTGTAATCAACAAAACAAGACATCCATTAAACGATAATGGGGTTTATAAAATTAATGGATACAGTAGTAACACCAAAAACAAAAAAGGCAACAATGAAGATATCAAAATTTAATGTTAGTACTATACAGACATAACAATCAATCACACTAGAAACAAACACAATAAAGCATTTGATATTAACAACGGAGTCAACTAATCTCGTATATGAAATTAACATGAACACTGTCACTCATACAGTTCTGTAATGCAACAAAAAAACATAAACTACGTTTCTAAAAAATATATGCAGAACAGATCCGTAGTTATGCAGTTAAAGGATGATGTCTGTCTCTAAACTGTAATATAAAAATGCAGTTTTGTCAAAAAGTTTCCACAGTATAGTAAAATTGGTAATTCAGCTAACATATTTTCTTGAAAGGGGTATAGTAAGAATACAATCTTTCAAGCACAATACAGCATCTGCCCATACCAAAAACTTAAATAACAATACAAGTATTGATAACTGCCATCACATTTTACGAGACAAATAAGGCCCTTCATTTTTTTTTTCAGGATGACAATATCAAGAAATAGGCTAGATTCATCAACTTTCCACTCACAAAGTATTATTCTATTTCTAAAATATTGGCTGCTAAGGAACAACACAGCCTAAATGCGCAGCCGTCACCGGTCATTTCATCAACACAATCATAATCTTCTTAATTCCTGAAATTGATATCACTAATTAAGCTCAGACTCAGGTTTCCCATTATACGACGAAAAAGAACATACATTGCAATTTCATAACCCAAGATAACATCTTCATATAATTCCTGAAGTGTACAAGCATATAAAATACTTATCTATAAGGAACAAATAAAGCCTCCACAAATGAAACAAAGCATATAAAAAGCAATTGAAATCAATGTCAACATTTAACAAAATTCAATAACACTTATTCTAATAACTCACATATCCCCAAACCCCCTCAACACACTTAAGTTTACAATTAGGCACATGCCAAACTGTGTCATCTTTGAAAAAATTCGAAAGGGAAGATGAAATCTTTAAACCCTACCGACATAAAAATTGAAAAACGAAAATCATTAAACCCTACAAAATATATGAGCGAAATAACAAAAGTGAACAGCCAGGATATCTACAGAACCAAATTGACAATCAATGCAATATATATATATATATATCAATTCAAACTAAACTACAAAAACCCTATAAATTTCTCAACCACAAATTTTCATCAAACAGACCCTATATCAACAAATACCAATCAACAAACATTATAATACATGAACAAACAAAAAGAGAAGTGACAAACCAGGAGCACGAGGGCGCTCAAGCAAGATCTCTTCGGTGGAGACCATGGTGAGTCTGCTACCGACATCTTCGCGCACAGCGTCGCCGAATTTAGCCCAGTTTCTCCTCTCAATGGCACGCTTACTGAGACGAGCATTTGCGAGCTTGCGAGTGCGAGTGGTGGTGGTAATTTTGACCTTATTGCCCTCGTCGTTGAACTTGTACTCAATTACTTTCTTGATCCCGTTCTCATCGGGACCGATCACTTGCATAGGTGGCAAGAGGAAGTCCAAATCCTCGCCATCGTCCTCGTCGAGTTCTCCCCATCGGATCTTCGGCTGGGTCGGGTTTTGGGTCGACACTGACATTGTTGTATTGTTTGTAAGCGCGCGCGATAGGGTTAGGGATTTTAGATTTTGTGAAACGGGATATATATCAATGAGAGGCGGTGTGTGCGCTTGTTCTCTAAACGTTGCCGTTTTAGCTATTTTTTTCAAGTTTCAATTTTAAAGATAATTTTTTTTATATATATTTAGTTCTCTCTTTCCTTCAATAATAATACATAATAATAATTCGCGTGAGTTAGAACTGAAACCGGACCGAGCGGCACCTAGAATCAAGGAACCGAAACCACCATAGGTTCGGTTCCGAGTCTGAGTACTCGACTGTTCACAAAAATTATAAATACACCATTTTTATTCACAAAAATAACAAATATATCCTATAAAAATTATAAATACACATCAATTATTTACATAAATTACAAATACACTCCAAGTATCCATCGGTTCCACCCTAGATACCCGGACCTTGGTTCCAAGACCCGTTCCTGAAGTGGTGGAACTAGAATTGGACTTGTACAGTGCCGGTTCCACCAAATTTGAAACTGAAACTAACCCTCTCAGGGTCGGTTCCAGATAGGAACCAAAACCGACACCCCAGGTACCTATCAATTCCAATTCTACCCTAAAAATTTGCATACCCCTAATTTGCATTTTCTTTAAATAAGACAAAAAAATGCTATAGTATATTTGTATGATGTATAGGAAACATTGGGAAATTCATTTTATGTTGTTGAATATTAATAAATGGTTAATTTAGGGGGCATTTAATTCACAAATATGAATTTTTATCATTTGAAATATATATATAGATAGAGAGAGAGAGAGAGTAAATTTGTTTCTAATTGAATTTTGTTTTGCTATAACTTAAAAAAAAAAAAAAAAAAAAAATTAAAGGTACTCTTAAATTGTGGTCATTGTAATAGCCAAACAGAAACAACGATTCAGTCCATACATAAATGAAAAGGGACACCAGAATGTGAAGAATTTTCATTCTCAAATCTCAAATAATATAGAAAATCTTACATGAATTCAACAAAATCAGAACCAAAATACAAATTCACATCTTCACACAATGTCACACAAAACAGAAGTATCAAAGCTCATCACCAATCTTCTGCAGCTTGCATACTAATTCCATCTCAACTCCATTATCTCACACAGCTGAATCCAAATAACAACAATCCTCCTTTCACAATACTAGAAAAACATAACCCATCATAGCAATAGACCTAAATCTGCCAACTTTCGACAGCCTTAACCAGCATCGGCGCCACCACTGCCACCGTGTGAACTGCCACAACCACTCCCTTCCATGGTTGATGATACATGAGCTGTGCTTATAATCACAGCAGCCTTGGCTGCATCATTGCTGGTACTACTAGTAGTATTGGTAGCTGAAGCTCCATCATGTCCATGATCACTAGTTTCAACTTGGTCGTCTCCATATTTCTTGGCACCTTTACCAGATTTACTATGAGAATGTGAAGATTTCTCTGCTTCTTCACCCTGGATTTCTTTCTTCTTATACCCAGGAATGCAGAAACAAATGCTTTTGCACTTCATACTCGACTAATGATCAGTAAAATCTTGATTCAGACTTGAGTCTCTTGCCTCTTGATAACACTAAACACTTATAAAAGAGTTCCACTATCTTTAGAATACATTATTGCTTAGTAAGCAAGCATTGTTAACAGTTCCAAAGAGAACTTTTTCTTTTTATTGGCCCCAAGCTTTGAACAACTGGTTTTCATTGGTAGAGAAAGACAGAAACCAATGATTGCTAGCCACCATAAGCAAAAGACAAAATGTTTCCCTCACTTCTTCTTTCATAATTCAACAGTTCAGCTAAGATAAAATTGTTTATACAAGGTTGAACAGGAAGGGAAACCTTTTTTTTTTTTTTCGCTATATATAAAGCAAAAGCCCGGAGATTCCTTCAGAAGTCCCAAATAAAATATTGTTTTGAGCTTGGTATCTATTCAAGAGGAATTACAGGCTTCAATCATGGAGAATTGGATGCCAACTGCCAGTAATTTACAGTTGGCATATCTTCTTATGCATGTGCACAGACAGCAAATGATGACAAATCATTATTTAACATGAAACCCACTGTTTGGGAAGTCCAGGTTTCAATTTAGCTGAGGAAACCATTAAATTTTGCTCCTTATTAATCTGGAAGATGCGATATGTGTTAATTCTGGTTTCATGGTGAACCTGTTCTGATTCCAGAATTTCAGTAGTTTAAAGCCAACAACAGCATAATGAAAGCATAAAATCTGCATCTAAATATCTATTCATGCACAAGGCTACAAAACTCCATCAAGAGACTCAAATCAATTAATTTCTCATAAAAGGAATCAGGATTTACCTCTCTTCCACTACATGCCGTTTAACAATGTTTTCTATTCTTTGTTTGTAGGGGTTGAAACACCAATTGTAACACTATAAAGCTACACAATCATTAAAATTGAATAAAGAATGTGTGATCAAATTAAATCTTTTACAAAATTGTATATGTTGGTAGCACAAAAGCATCCATGGAGAATGTTGACACAAAACTGGCCCCTCTGTTTATTGCACAGTTAAAGAACCATCTTGTTTCATTTTAATGAGACTGCTTTCAATATTCCGTAGTACTGGTTTATACCTGCAATATTTAAAATGAAAGATCAACATCAGAGAATTTTTCATGAATAATTTGAACACCAAAACATCTAGTGAAAATAAATAAATGAGACAACAGAATGAAGATCTTACAGCCGTGCAAGTCCATTATATGCTTGTGTGGCTCGCTGAAGTTCTGCTGAGAGCTGCAATACCTGAGCCGATAATGCCTCTGCTTTGCTCTGTTCTTGTGCAAGCTGGCCCTATAACAACAACTAGGAATAGTAAGATAATCACATACAACAAGAATGTCCCTAAGAACAACATATAGTGAAAAGGACCAGGATGTAAGCTGGTAGATATTCGTTCAAAGAAAAGATCATTGGACTCATGAAGAAACACAACTTCCTAAGTTATGAACCAAACCTTAAGGGACAGAAACTCTGGTGAACCATTCTGGCTGACAGGATCATTCGAGATTTCTGACGAACCTCTCAGGATATTCTTTTCATTCATAGACACTAGACTAGCCTGCTCAGTTCTTAACTTATCTAGAATTCCACGGAGTTCTTCATTTTGCTTAAGGCAGTCTTTGACCTGAAAAATAACATATCATGCAGATTATCAGAACTACTCACTTTTAAGAAACATGATCATTACTATTTGAAACAATGCCAACACCTGGAAAGATTTTGAATATAGCATATACAGAAGCTATTATCATCTCTAGAGAATAATAAACACCGTAATTAACATCAGCTTTAACCAGAGGTTCTGACAATAGCTCTAGCACATTATCAGAAAGCTATGAAGATGTGAAATGAATAAGCCACCATATGAACTGAACTGAGACAGACTGTGACTTATAGTGATATACTGAAAAAGTTCAAGTATGATAATCATGCCACATTTATTTAGGGGAAAGTCACATCTTAATGTATAAATCATGCAACATAGAATTGCAGAGATCCATAATAAATAATTCTGATTCTAGAAACCTTCTGAGTACCTGATTCTCCCAGTGTTTTGCTATGCCCACTGCCTCTTGATAAGTAGACAAGAGATTAGAATTGTCATAAAAAAGCCTCTCTATCTCTGAAGATTGACTATCAATCTGTCAAAAGAAAAAAGAAATCAACTTTGCCTTAAGAATGTGGATGCACCCCGAAAAATCCACTAATCACAGAAAAAAAAAAAAAAACCATGAAAGCAAAGGCTGCACCTCCATTAGAAGTTTCTGTCTGCTACTTTCTAGTTTCTCAACCACTACAGCCATATCATGCAATTGCTTTTCAAGTTTCTCTTTGTCTTCCTGCAAAATAAAAATAAAAGCAAATTAAACATAAGAGAGCACAACAACAAAACATGAAACATTAGCCCTTCAACATTTTCTTGCCTTGCATAAAAAGTGAGTGATCAAGCCTCAATAAGAAAAGAAGTCAAAGAGATGCTGCTATAACAGACTATGTTGCTGTTAACAAGAATGACAAACTATAGCAATCAACATAAAAGACAAAGCAGACAGCAAACATGCAATTAAAGTTATTATTTCACTTTTTGTTTCATTTTTTCTTCAGCGCTAAGAACTAATTAGCAAGTTCACTCAATTGCTAACAATTTGTTAAGCTTAAAATTCATAAAAGATAGTGAAGACATTATCTTACCAGTGAAAATGTCTTGTGAACTGCTTTATCTTCTTCTGCAATGCAGAGACAAGATCAACGGCTTGAAATCAACCAAAAAGTAACATATATAACTATTGTTATGCTGCCACAAGACTAATTTAAGACTTAGAAGGTCTATTATGTTACTTGTGAAGTCTCAGGAACAATTTTATGCGATTGGAACTACAAGGGGTACCAAAATTAAAAGGACACATGCTTTGCATATTGAACAATCTAGGTACATAAAAGATATGCACAACTACGCAATTGTGAGATTAATCCATCATAACTAGAACAAATTTATGGTTAATACCTGAGGCTTTTCTGGAGCTTGCAGCAAGTTTCTCTTCCAATTCCTGCTTTTCGGATATTAGCACAGAAATTCGAGCTTGCTCTTCTGTTGCTCGTTGTTGCTCTTGCTGTCTCAATTGTAACTCTTGCTATATATTTCAGCCAACATGAGATTCTATGACCATAAGGTTCAGCAGGAGGAAACATAAAAAGTAACAGCGCACAGTCTAACCTGTAATTCATATTTTAAAGAAGCCAATTCCTTTTCTAATGTTTGGATATGATCAGGTGAAATTCCCATAGGTGAAATTCCCATAGATGTTATTCCAACAGGAGGACCACTCATTGCTTGTTGCTGTAACGAGTTTAGTTCCGCTCTCAAGGCTGCAGCATCTTCCTCAGCCTATTGAAGAGCAAAAGTAAGAACTATAACTTAAGACACATCATATCTCAGAAAACAGCATTACTTGCATACCCGGTACTGTTCTTCTTCTGCTTCTTTTAGACGTTTTTTGAGAGTGCGAAGTTGAGCTGAAAGATCCTCCTACACTAAAATATTAGACTTCGTGGGTGAAGAATAGTAATAATCACATGGATATGAGATGAAAATCAACAGCGCATAATATTTAGATGATATATACCCGTGCAACGACGGCTGCATCTTTCTCCATTGCAACATCCTTCAGAGCTCTTCTCAAAGATGGTACAGTGTTTTGTTCCTACAATTTATCGCAGGAAATACATATAAATAAACAAATTATAAGTACGAGCATGATATACATAATCTGCTATTAAAGTATAAGGAAATTCTAAGCATGCAAAGAGAGACAAAAAAGTAAAACACAAACCACTATGAATTAATCTGATGGTTGTATCCTTTTTCTCAAATAATGTAATAAGAGACGCTAATATATAAACGAGTTAAACTTCATCAAAAACATCATATTGGTACATGCAAAAACTATAAAAATTAAGACTTTACACAAACATCACTCTGAAGAAAAAATTCCCAAAAATTATTCCTAGTGCCTTGCCAATTGGGAGAATGGAACAGAAAATAGGAAGAAAGAATCTTAATTGAGTCAATCAGATTATATACCACTACGTTAATGAGGTTTTCACTCAACAAAATATACAAAGAACTTATCCACATCCCACAGATAATGATTTCTCTACTCAAACATGCATAATGCAATAGAACATAAAGTTGAGTTCCCTAACCAGCTCATTCAGCCGTGACTGAATAATCCCATTTTCTGCTTCTGTTGTTTGAAGCTGAATCAAAAGAAAACAAAAGTTTCAGTAAAGTAAAAACTATACCCAAAAGCCTCCATCACTAATAACTCCAACAGCGGGAAAAAAAACTCGTCTTGATAATAATCAAAACAATACCTTTGAGGACAAAATGTTGTTTCTTTCTTCCAATTCCACATTCTTATTTTGCATATCTTTCAGCTGAGATACTAAGCCACTAACATCGGTCTACAACAGTCATCATTAGATATCAGAATAACCAAATTTGACCACCAAATGAATTCAAGGAAAGATTTTTGAATATTTGAAATTAAAGATACAAAATAAAAATAATTACCTCAGAGAGTCGATTCCCGCTCTCCGATTTTCTCATTCCAGAGATATCTATGCATACATAAATCAAGCAATCCCATAAGCAATTAAATTAATCAAATAAGGAAATAATGAAAATTAAAATGAAAAAGAGAGAGGAGACCGTTAATAGGAATTGAAGAAACTTGGGTGAGATCTGGTCCTGAAGAAGTCTTGCTGAGTCTCTCTGCGGCTCGTTTTTGACGAATTTCTTCCAACTATTACAGCAAAAAACGAAAACAACCTTTAGTTTGATTGAAAACAATGAAATTCAGAGAGATAACTGTGAGAAGATTAAAGGGGGATTATAGATCAGCACCGTTCGTCGACCTAAAGATGCATGATGCGCTTCCATGGTAAGAGAGGAGACTAATTGCAGAGAATTATTCTCTGTTTGGTGTTTCTCTGCAATTCTGTTTCTATCAACGCAGAAGGAAAGGCCAGTTCCGTTTAAAAATCATATCAGATATAGATTTTATTTATATTAAAATTAACCAATAACACCAATAACCAATCGTCTGGGTGGTGTAGTTGGTTATCACGCTAGTCTCACACACTAGAGGTCCCCGGTTCGAACCCGGGCTCAGACAATATGTTTTATATTTTATATTTTTCATTTACTAGATTTTTAAATTTTTTCAATCACTAATTAGATGAATATATCATCTAAATACTATGCTATGTTATGTTTATATTATTCAAATTTATGTTATCAAAATATATACAATGAACAAAGTATATTATCTATTTGAAGAAAGTGGAATGCTGTACATATTAAAACTACAAGTGTGTATTATCTCAACTCTTGTTATTTGGAAGGAAAAAGATTGATTTTTGGTTACAACAATATGACTACTACCAATAATCCCCACAAGAACAGACCCCATCGCGAAAATGGTGAAAGCGATTAACATCTCGCACCAGAATCTCTTTATTTGCAAACTTGGAAATGAATTTCGTAAAAGAATGGCAATCTTCACACAATCTCAAGTTCTTGGTAATCCGAATGGTTTCTCCTTTGCTAGTATTGATGAGTCCAAATGCAACTGCTAGTTTTTCGCTATGGCCTAATACAATTCGTTCCTTCTCCTCTCTATCAAGGTCATAGAGCACAACCTTGGTTTGTGGCACATAGCCTTCCTCCTTCATCTCAGAGGACAGTTTGATTAACAGAGCGTGCAGCTTTTCAACCTGTGGGTTGAACTCGTCAACAGAAGCAAATGAGTACATTTTCCTCTTAACTTCAATCCAACATCGACCTGGGACCTTTTGCAGCCCTCTAACTTCCAGTAGCTTTTTTACTCTCTTTACCTCATCCCACATATTAGCTTCTGCATATACATCAGCTAGCAGTACATAATTGCCCGCGTTTGTAGGCTCAAGATCAAAAAGTCGCTTGCTTGCTCTTTCAGCAAGCTCAACATTACAATGAATCCTAGATGATCCAAGTAATGAACCCCAAACTTTAGGTCCTGGTTCAATCCTCATATCTTCAATAATCTTGGCTGCTTCTTCTAACTTATTAGCTCGGCCAAGAAGATCTACCATACAAGCATAATGCTCCACACTAGGACTTATCATATGCTCTTTCCGCATTGATTCAAATAGCATCTTTCCCTCCTCAACAAGCCCTGCATGGCTGCAAGCTCCCAAAACACTAACAAAAGATACAGGACTAGGCTGAATTCCATGACAAATCATATCTTTAAAAATTTTGATTGCTTCCATTCCAAATCCATGAACCCCATAACTTGAAATCAAAGAATTCCAGGAAACAACATCCCTCTTCTCCATCTGATCGAAAACTCGCTGCCCTAGTTCAAGCTTGCCACATCTTGCATACATAGTCACCAGGGCACTTATAACAGGCAAAATTGAATCAAGACCCCTTCTTAATATATAAGCATGTATCAACTTCCCTTGCTCTAAAGCAGCAAGAGCTGCACAAGCTTGAAGCACGCTAACCATAGTCACTGAATTAGGATTCGAATCATGGGTCTCCATTATCATTTCACGAAAAATCTCCAATGCTTCAAATGCCATTCCATTTCTTGCATAACAAGCAATCATAGCACTCCAAGAAACTACATTTTTCACAGCCATCTCATTGAAAACATAACTAGCATATGTCACACAGCCAAACCTTGCATACATATCTATCAAAGTAGTCATAATATGCACGCGTGCATCATACCCACGTCGTAAAATACTGGCGTGAATCTCCTTCCCTTGATTCAAAAGGAAAATTAAACAATTTGATGCAACACAAGCCTTGAGCACATAAGTATAAGTGAACCTATCCGATTGAACCCCAATCCTATTCATTTCCCGATACAAATTTAAAACCTCTTCTCCACAACCCGCCAACGAAAGCGCTCGAAAGAGCGCATTCCAAACATAAATAGTTCTATTACGCGTTTTATCAAACACCTGGCGTACGTGATCAATAGAGTCTAGTTCTGTGTACATATTAATGAGTTTGGTGGCCAAGAAAGGATCTTGGTCGAACCCATTATCGATGAGATGGTAGTGAACGTTTTGGGCATCGGAAAGAGAGTTATGGTGAGAGCAAGAGAGGAGGAGGAGCTCGTAGGTGTGTTGGGTGGGGTTTGGTTCGTTGGTAAGGAGTTTAAGAGCTTTTCTGAGATTGCCCTGTTTGCATAAAGATTGGATTAAGTTGTTTTTGTTGTCGGCTGTTGTGGTGGAGCTTGAGGAGTTAAAGGTTATTGAGCAGATGGGTGGTTTTGGAGGAGCACGAGCTGAATTGTTGTAGCGAAAAGTTAGTTGGGTAGTTTGCGGAGAGTGAAACGCCCACATCAGATGAGACTTGCAGTCGCAGTATCTGCTGACTGAACCTGAGATTTTTATAGGAGCTGATGTTGCGAGCCGGGCAGATAAGTACTGTTTTGTCTTGTTTGCGAGCATACAAAATTACCTTTGTTATTATTTCTCTGCAAATTGAATTGCAATTACCTTTGTTGATCATATCTCAAATAAAATAATTCATAGTTTTTGAAGGGTTGAACAGCTTTAAAAATTAATTGAAATTCCCTTTTTCGACTCGTGAAAGAAACCACCGAGACTTAATATATGTTAAAATTGTCAAAATTAAGTTTTTATTTTTATTTTTTTATTTTATTAAAAGCTATAAGTATTATAATAATGCTACGGACACTGATAATTTGCATTAAATTTTTGTATCGATATACGTGACATCTAGTCAAACACAGTCATATTAGAAACAACACATGTTTTCCGTGAATGAATGATCATTCAACAATTATGGATGCTCATCTATATTTGATGGACTGTCATTCATCACGAATGGATAAGCGTCCACGAAAATAACAATAGATGCTGGGAATTGACAACCACACGAATCTTGTCTTCTCTTTCCGATACGATCCCTTTCAATTAAAAATCTATGTTCTCCCTTTTCCAGTGGCCAAACCCGAGTCCCCAACCACTTAACGTTGCTTTCAGAAGGCACACCAGTCCATTCTGGAACTTCAGCTTGAAAACCTAGTCTTATAAGAAACATTTTCTTAACTCGTGAGTTACTACTGGCGTCCATTATTTATTTTTAAAATTTTATGGACGGGTTTCCATATGAGGTGGATACCCGTCCATAGTAAATGGAATCCTGTCCAAATAATATTGACGAGAGTTCATTGTTATTTTCATGAACGCTCGTCCATTCGTGATGAACGATCGTGCATCAAATATGAACAGGTGTCCATAATTATTGGACGGTCGTTCATTCACGAATGATATGTTTTGTCGCTAATGTGATTACGTCTGACTGAATGTCACGAACATCGGTACAAAAATTCAATATAAATTATCAGTATCCGTAGTATTTTTATAAATATTAATAGAAACAACCTTATTTCCTTAAATCATCAACTTTACGATAGAATATTGGTCCACCTAACCAACAAAGATGGTCGAAAAAGGTTGAGTCCAGCGGCGCCGAATGTACCCTCGTTGAATTCCCAAATAGAATTGTCTCTAGCGTCCAGACACATATCACCATTCGAATACTCTGGCTATTTAAGGCAAAGCAAATATGGCAATGCCAATTCCTTGCAAAGCAAATATGGCAATGCCAATTCCTTGCAAAACAATCTTTGGCATTTGTTGCAATTTCCATCATTGACTTCTCTGAAATTTTATTAGTATAAATACTTATCTTAATGTGCAGATAAACAAGAATGTTCACCAACAATAGATCATAATTTCAAGGGGAAGCCAATGCCCTTTGAAACTAACTAAACAACAAGAAACATGAGGCAAGCAGATAACTCTCTCCTGCAAAGAAACATCTCAAGCATCAACTTCATTAAATTGTTGTAGGGTCATTAACCACGCCCAAGAAATCATCCTTTATGGTGCCAATACAGAACTGCAAAAGGGACCAAAGTACAAGATAAGCAGTAAGAATACTTTGATAAATCATCAAATCGTACATATAGTATTTGTGCTCATTAAGTACATTGCTCAAAAAGGATATGTTTAATTTTGTATCACAGAATTCCATATTCAAATTTACTTTTCTGGGAAACCATTAAGAATAGGTCTTTCAATCCGTATCAACGCAAGAATCAAAGAAAACATTTATATGGCAAGCGAGTTAGATCAGTTTAGAATGCAATAGTGTTTACACTATCCCTGTTAACTGTTAATGATGAATGCTCTTCCAAAATTGTTTTCACAAATTAATCGCTGTCCATTGTACTAATCGGCACATGTACTGAATCGATAGGAGCTAACATGTCACAGAATCACATACCTGAAGGAAGGATAAACCTAGTGAGCTAAAATAAGATTAATCATTTACCTCCAAAAGTGATGCTTCCCAATGGCACTCAAAACCACCATGAATAATACCTTACAGAAGACAGGCCTATGATTTACCCCTTCTATAAAGAAACAATAGAAATTGTATCTCACATATGGAGAAAGATAAACAAGCATGATGCCATGACAATTAAATTTGAGGAATGTTAAATCTGTAATCACTTATTATTAAGTCATATAAAGGACTAGTAATTGTTGGAGTCACACACTGATTAGGCATGTTCAAACCTCTAGTTTATAAGAGTGTGTAATCTTTCCATTTAATAAAACCTTATTAGGTGAGGAGTCAGGTCCACCTCAAATTCTATCATAGTGTCAGAGCCCAGGTTAAATTGAGCTGAGTGTTTGACCAACAGGTAAGGAGTTAGAACCAACAACTACCTCCATCAATAGACATGACCCAACATATGGGATTGACCAATTCTATCAGTAATAATATGCAAGTCTCTTTATAATAAGTTTTGAGTTATCTGACAGAGAATCTGGTTCAAAGTAGTGTTTCAGGTTGACACAATGAATGCTACAAAGGAATTGCCTGTAGATATTTTGATTAATTAGGAAAAATATGATTAAGTGCATACAATTTCAGTAGCATCTACACGAGTCCCAATTATCTTCAACCGCACTTCACTATCCTTTTGAATTTTAACCTGCAAGAACCCCAAGGTACCAATTTCAAGCTTACATTAGTACAACTCAAAAACTAGTATTAAGTTTCGTTTGATAACAAATTGAAAATAAGTTGAAACTGAAGCATACTGATCCATCTGAGGTTGTATAGTTCGGGGCATCTCCAGATTGGAACTCCATATCATCCGGTATCAACTAAAACACATACCAATGATTTAAATACTGATGTAACAAATCTCAAAATTTGCAGTTCAAGAATTTACTCAATCTTAATGAAACACCTTTAATGATGCAGAACTCACCATCAAACCAAGAACATATGACACCAACATAAAAAGGTTAAAACTTTGAACCAAAAAGAGTTAATTGCCATCACATTAGTCATGTAACACAGTAACAGATCCACATATACAATATCAATAAATGAACCATTCTCAAAATTTGCTTCTTTCAGAACAAACATTCACTTTGATCACTGTCAAAACTAAGGTTTGACTATCTTATATTCCTAAAGTACTCAAACCAAATATGTTAAAACATAAGCTTACATGGTTTGAAACAAAAATTTGAACAGGTCCAGCTTCAGCAAAAAATCCCATCTGCAAAATTTCCAAACTCAGTTAAAATGAGGCACAAAAATTATCATTAAAAAAAAAAAAAAATCAACTTGACTGATTAATCGTACCTTGTTTACCATAGTAACGACAGCTTCTAAAATTTCTCCTTTAAAGGGTCTAAACACAACACACTGATATTTCACCGGAAACGTGACGAAACCCGTTCCGTCACGAATCCGCCCTTTCCCGATGTTGTCTACGCCCGTTATCGCCACCACAAATCCGTGACGGCCACTGGAGAGAAATGTCTCAAGGTGGTGTCGTATCAATTAGTGTTTCGTTATTGAATTTAGATAGTTTAAGAGTTTTGAATTAATTACCTGCAGGTGCCTTCAACATCTTTCATGAGCTTGGAGACGAGACGGTCGCGCAGTGTGCGACCGAAATGGCGTGGGTGAAGTTGCATGTTACGCTCCAATATTATATGGAAGAACATCTTTGATTTTCTCTGAAGAATGAAACTTGGTTGCGCTTCCACGTTATTATACGGAGAAGTTTGGACTAAAACGGTGAAGCTATATGCGTTTTGAGTTCCAAAATTGTTTGAGGCAAATACAAAACCTTCAGCTTTAGGATCTTGTTTATATATCATCATCAAATTGGCCGATGCCACACCCTTTTGTGATAGTGGATCATTAATACGAAAGTTTATGGAAATAGATATCATTCATGTAATTAAACTTGAATATCCTTTCTATGGAATCATGAGTGGTTAAATCTACAATTTTTTTCTCTTGCTACGTACACGATGAAAGATATAGTGAATCAATGATCATTTCAGTTTGGCCGTAATTCTTATTGTTTTGGTTGTGCTTTTCTCAAAATTTCATTCTTTTACAGGTTAAACAAAAAGAAAAGCATGGAATATTGGATAACTTCAGTACAATATATAATATTATTTCGTTGCTACTAATAGGCATAGGGTTTTAGACAGTCACTATGTTCACCGAAGAAAAAGAGCAAGGACAAAGAGTTCTCACAGTACTTCACATATTATTATTATTAGCAACAAGTACACATGCTATATAGAGTTGATTCATATACTCAAAGGGTAACTGACTGGGTGTAAGGTGGTTGGTAATTCCATGCACGCGGTGGTCTAGGATATGGTGAAGATGGTGGTGGATTATATTGGGATGGTGGTGGATACGTTTGAGATGGTGGTGGATACGTATGAGTTGGAGGTGGATATCTAGGAGAAGGTGGAGGGTACTGGGTTGGTGGTGGATAAGTTGCAGTGGGTGGTGACGGTGGTGGATAAGTTGCAGTGGGTGGTGATGGTGGAGGATAAGTTGTCGTGGGTGGTGATGGTGGTGGATACCTGGGAGATGGTGGCGGGGATTGGGGTGGTGGAGATTGGGAAGGTGGAGGATGCCCATGAGAGGGTGGTGGATATGTTGTAGTGGGCGGCGATGGTGGTGGATAAGTTGCAGTAGGTGGAGGATAAGTTGTCGTGGGTGGTGATGGTGGTGGATACCTAGGAGATGGTGGCGGGGATTGGGGTGGTGGAGATTGGGAAGGTGGCGGATGCCCATGAGAGGGTGGTGGAGAGTGGGAAGGAGGAGGATGCCCATGAGAGGGTGGTGGAGAGTGGGAAGGTGGAGGATAACCATGAGAGGGTGGGAGATATTGAGTAGGTGGTGGAGATTGGGAAGGTGGAGGATAACCATGAGAGGGTGGTGGAGGGTATTGCAACGGTGGTGGATGGCCACGAGGGGGTGGAGGATACTTGTGAGGTGGTGGATGTTTATGATGAGGTGGGTGTTTGTGAATTGGAGGTAAATGACCATAATGTTGTGGTGGAGGATGCCCGTAGATTGCTCCTTGTGTTGTTACATGTCCTCCATCACTATGAGGTTCATCTTCAAGGTATCCACTACCAAAAACTCTGGTAGTAGAGGCAACCACTACAAGCAAAACGTGAACAAATAAAGAAGTAAGCATCTTCATTTTTGCCTGTCTATGCTAACTTGTGAAGTTCATTAGGGTTCTGATGCAGTACTGAAAAAGGGTTCACAGTTAGATTATAAATAGGGCTTGAGCTTTTTGTCACTTACCAGTTACAAGCACATGAACATGAACATGCACCTTGTGAATTAAGCACTAAAAACTGGAGTGACAAATGGGCTTGAGCACATGAACATGCAAAACTAATAGTTGCATCAGCTTCCACGTTAACCCTGTCGACTAAAGCTGTTATTGACTATCTAAGTATAGTAGATTTTGAATCTAGTGACGTGCCAAGTTTGACATTTCAAGAATGAACTTTTCTGAGAATAGTAGAGGTTTTGGATCTATAGCATGCCAATTTTGACATTTCAAGTGAACAGTGACGACAGGGCTATGACAAAGAGCTAAGGCTCTGATGGCAAGAGGAGGCAGCGGTGGTCAAGAAGTGACTAATCAATGTCATAAAATTTCATACGCATGAAATGAAATGCAAACTCAAATTCATTCAACTAGTAGTTTTGTCACTAGCAGCAAATTAGCAATACAATGCAAACAGCAATAGAGATGACAATACATGCTAATCCATTCAATCAAGACAGCACCATACCTCAAGAGTTTACAGCCAAAGCTAACTAGAGAGGTAGAGAGAAACCTTATATTGAAGAAGACAATCTTCCAACTGGGTCTTACATTCTACAAAGTGCAGTCATTTACAAAACATTATGAATATACACGGCCATTGAATTTCCGTGTGAAAACTTAATTGTAAGAAATGAATACCCTGCCCATTGATGCCGCCCTATGAAGAAGTTACCTCCACGTTTAAGTAGGAGAGCTCCTCTTTTGACGCAATAAATTTTAACAAATAACTCATCCCCTCAATGCTGAAAGAAGCATAATGATCTGCAACTTCCGACACTGAAGGAGCTATAAAACAGGTTTATCTTCAACTGATTTTTCCTTAACTCACAAATAGACTGCAAGGAATGTGTAACATTAGCAAAATCAGAAATCAGAACAGTCAGAATAAACCAATGAATGTTTAAAGAGTGAAGTTATAGAAAGCTCAAATACTTTTGGTATGGGTTCGAGTTTGTCATATAGAAGCAGCAAGAACTTTAACAAGATGGTGTAACTAATATATAGAAATTTTAACAACAATATAATAATATGTTCAAGAATCCAAATGGATGTTTGAAAATCCCACAAAACTAAGATGACTTCTCTTGGCTGCGCATATCATTGTCTTCACCATATCACAAAACTAGTATAGAGCAGAGAGATCATTAACCACAATCTTAAAATAATTTAATCATATAGATAGACACAATAAAGAGGAAACCACAAGATAGGCTTCATTCAAATACGACCAAGATAAAATTGAAAGAGATGGCCCATCTCTATCATTTGCTATTATTATAGGTAAAAGCATTAAAATTTGACCAACATATATGGGAAGGAGAATGGACTGAAAGTTACAGGGGCATGAGAAGTCTGCATCCTATGATGCTTGTGTTTACTCATGGAACATCAGATAGCAAGGCAGATGCCATAAATAAGGCAAGTAGTATTTGTGGAAGGAAAACACAATTCCAGCAAATTCTGTGCCGTCAATTCAGATGAACTGGTAGGTTGAGAAGCTCATGTGAAGTTCATCTCAATTAATTAAATCACTGTTATTCTGAACTCAAACTTAATCTAGTTTAATATTCCAATTTATATTAAGGATCTAGACCAAAAAA
Organism: Pistacia vera; assembly: GCF_008641045.1. Lineage (NCBI taxonomy): Eukaryota > Viridiplantae > Streptophyta > Magnoliopsida > Sapindales > Anacardiaceae > Pistacia > Pistacia vera. The sequence goes on along the minus strand of NW_022196290.1, from coordinate 446,978 downwards.
TGGTGATATAAACATATATCAGCAAAGATCCACATGATTACTAGCACATTTGAATTCTACCAATATGACTGACAACTGCATGCACCATTACACTTAGGAAACTACTTCAGATTTCAGCACTAGAAAGCAATTTCCTCGTTTATATTTAAGATCACATTAACAAATTTTATTTAGCAAAAGAAGCAATGTGAAACTCACATTAGCAATTCTAACCAGTAATTTGAACAGCAATCACCAGATTTTTTCATGAGAACCTTGGCTTTTTATCTGTAGGCTTAAGGATTTGGAAGAGCACATTAAGCTTTCATCAACACTCATCATTGCACCAGCATTATCAAATTCACCGCAATAGTTGGGAGCAGAAAATATTGTGACGAGCTGTCTATCAGCAAAGAACTCATACCCATCCTCACAACCTGGAAGAATAAGCATCAAGTTAAGCTACTTGCCTCAAGAACACGGGTGAAGAGAGAAGAAGAGAAGCTAATGTCCCTAACCTGATGTGCACGACAGACCAGTCCATATCATGCTTCATCAAAAATCTGACACGCATCTGCCCAAAGTGTATGAGACTCCTCGGTCATTCATTCCCCAGCCCTTCACTCTCTTCAGGATCTGACCAAAGTAAATCACAAAGTAACCAGAATCTGGAACATCAGTGGGACGGGGTACCTTCCAATTTGATCCAAATTTGTTAATCAGGGGAAAGGCCACCATGCATGCACAATATCTTGTCATCGATTAGAGCGCTACAGGAAGGCAGTTAAACAATCAGTAAATACTTTCCATAGTCTCACATTGAATCGGCGTTTGCATTCATCATAAAATCCATAATCCGGTTGATAGAGGCGCATTCATGATTTCCTCTTAGAAGAAAAAGTTTCTCGGGTATTTGATTTTATATGCAAGCAAAAGGCATATTGTTTCACAACTCTGCTTGCCACGGTCAACATAGTCCCCAAGGAATAATTTAGCCTTGTAGGGAAACCCCCGTATTCAAAAGCCTCAAAAGATCCGAATACTGCCATGAATATCTCCTGGAAATTCAGAAAAAGAAAGCAAAAAGCACAAAGGTTTAAGACTCAACTTTAGTGGCAACAGATACAATATAAGTAAGAATGATTGAAGAATTTCATAGTACATATATGCAAACAAAGAACAACCAACCAGAAATCCAGTTAAAGGATCATAATAGAACCCAGTCAAACTCTAGTCAAACAAATTTTTGAAAAAATGAATTGCACCATTCCTACTTTAAAAACCAAACACAAACTGCACTAAAAATGTAGAGATAAGGCTTCTAAAATCGAAATTTACATAACAATAGGTAAAATCTTAACCAGTAATCTAAGCTTCATACTGCGCGAATCCTTTAACGTTGTCTGTCACTTAATTTCACATAACAGTGAGGTGAGATATCAATATTTGATTCAACTCTCAAGAGTTCCTATTTGTTTGACCAAATACAACTAGCCATATAACCCATAGTTATTTGTTTCACCTGCTCTGCTATGTTGCAAGAGCAATTTAGGCACACAATTGAGGTTACTCTGGCCTTCTGTAATGAATATTACAATGTGAATCCTACAAGCAGCAATACTGTAGTGGCACCACTTCCCTCGTTAAATGGAAGCAAACAAGAAACAGATTATTTTCCCTTAATGCCCTTTTTCCCCTCATGCAGTTGCCGTTTTCGTGTTATGCTCTCCAAATCTCTCATATTTAGATTTGAAATCAATAGGTTACCACCATCCATTACCCAAAAGAGACACTGAAAGTGAGGCAAAGCCAATAGCTAAAGCACACCAAATGAATTTCACGAAAGATCAATGTCAAACAGTCAAGAACAATAATTGTTAAAGATAACAAGGTGGAATTAATTATTTCACCTTCTCTTAGATATCAAATGAGAGAACTTAACTGAAAACAGTTCACACCATAACAGAAACTTCAATACAAAGATATTGACAAATATACAGCAATAACTTCTACCACTAATCCATTTCAAGCACAAACATCCCATTAAATCTCCAAAAACCAAGTTCAGACAAGCTCTATATACTAATCAGCCTCAATGTAGGCCTTTAGCACCGACATGCTCAAACCCATCCACTTATCCCCCCTTGTTCCTTTTAATTTCGGGATGAGTATTACAAGGCTATAGAAAGGTTTCAATCCCATTGTAACACCAAATCAAAATCACACAAACTCAATGAGCTACGGAAACCAAAATAAAAATCTTTTTAAAATCCCTCAATTCACTCTTTTGTGTTTATCCTTTACCTTCATTTTAAAAACCCAATTTTTCTTCTCAAAAGCCACAAACTTCCTACTAAATTTCCACTAAATCAAACCCAAACACAAAACAACATCAACGGCACTAAAAGAGAGACCTTTACCGTATCATTTAAAAAGCTACAGGTTATAAGTAAAAAAAAAAAAATCACAACTTTATTACTGTTCTTATCTCTTATCACAATTTAACCTTCAAACAGAAAAGGGGGGGTAAAAACGACGGCGTACCGCAGATCTTGATGGTGCACGAGTTCAAAAGATTAGGTTTTGAAGGAAGATTTCTCTGGAGACCGTACAGAGTTGGCGGATCTCGGACTCACTGAGTTGAACTTGTTTGCCAGGTCTCCCGTTCTTGAAATCCAATAAACGACTAATGATATCGTCCAAAACGGCAGGGTCCATACTTCCCTGCGCCATTTTTACTCCTTTCTACAGCACAAATCAATCTTAAAAACAACAGAGAACAAAGAACGCAAGCCACAGAATCTGAAGTAGCCTCTCTACTTTAAAGAATAGAAAAATAATATTAAAAAAATATTTGATTTTTTATTGATAAAATACTAAATAATTTAAACAAAGAAATGGAGGTGGCAGAGAACACAGACACTGACTGCGGCTCCGATGTTGGCGGAGGAGCCTAGTGGCTAATAACATAATAATAATCACTTGTTTCGTAATTACCCTTCTTATTCTACTTTATTACAATATTGTCCTATCTTTATCCTAATCTTTACATTTCCAAAAGGGGTTATTCTCTTTTCAGGGACACTTATTTAAAATTTTAAAAATAAAAGACATTAATTTTATTTGTATTAATAAATAGACACTTTTTATCACTCAAAGGTTTATTGATAAAAAATAGTTTTTTATTTAATTGATAAAGGTATCCATTTATTAATATAAATAATAAATTTGTATCTTTTTTCTCTATTTTTTTAAATAAGTATTCTTCGATTGATAATAACCTTTCAAGAAATGCTAAAAAATACTTCAAAAAAATAATAAAAAATTGACAAAATGTTGTATTAGTCCATGGAGAAAGATTATATTAACTTAAAAGGGAGGATTGGTTTGTTTTTGATGGTGTAGTTGTTTGAGATTGACATGAAATAAAATAGTTAAATATGTTGTCAAAGTCTCCACACATGATTTTCATAAGCCTCTTTATGTTTGTTAACATATCTACTTTATAGATTTTGTAGGTCATCACACCTTGTACAATAGGTAACTTTATACTTTGTTTTAATCATCAAAATTTATATTTATTTTGTATATTTCATTCCAAACTCCCACTCACCTACCAACTAATATTAAAAAAATAAATCTTATTCATTAAATTTTAAACCCTACCCCCGAAGATCAAATTATGAGCGGAAAAGGACAACGATACTATAGAATTCTTTTTCATAGGTAAGCAATACAGGATACCGAGACCACTCGCAAGACAATAATTGCGCTCGGGAAAAGATTAAAGATAATGAGCAGTCGACAGTTCAATGCAAGAGCAAGAAGCCTGTTAACCCACACCATCAAAACACCACTCACATGGTTGTTGCACTCACTTGCAAGCAACCATGCCAAATGAACCAAACCTTGATGACAATAGCCATCAAGCATGCAAAAGCATTGAACAAGGCCACCCCAACACTGTAAGATGCAGAGAGAACATTAAAACCGAAGGACAACTTGCCTAAACCATGTAGGCTGTAACGCCCACTTTGAGGTACGTAGTTTGGTATGCTTATTTTTGTCTTGGTGTTGTTTGTTGGCCCTAAGTTAAATTGCTATGTTGTTATTGTTGATTGGTTACCCTAGGGTAAGTTTGTAAGGAGTTAAAGTTGTTTGGATGCCCTGAATTTGGTAAAGCCTTGGAGAATTATGGAAGTGCAGACTTCGCCGGGGTGAAGAAGAAGCTTCGCTGCAACAACGTATGCTATATGTTTTTTCGCCGGGGCGAAGAGTCGGTTGATTTTTCTAGTGAAATTTCTAGAGAATTTTCCTTAGGGGTGAAGTGACCATTCTACCCCTAATTAGCACGAAAAGTGAGGAGTGAAACGCAAGGAAATTGCAAGGAGAATGCATTGGAGTAAGGGTGGATGTGTGAAGAATTAAAGGGTAAAGATGGAATTTTCAAAAAAGTGCAAGGGCAAAATGGGAAAGAGTGCTTATTTATATGAGCTAACAAGGGTTTAGCCTTAGAAACCCTCCCATTCTCTACACCCCATACAATTCTACTACTCTCCATTTCTCTCAATTCTTCATCCATTTTGCTAAGGGTCTGCTTGAGAGTTTTTTTTTCATTGGTTTTGGGAGGTTTTTAATTAGACTGGTTTTGAGGTGTTTGAAAACCATTACTTGCCAAATTTTTAATGGGTTGGTTTTGACTGGTTTAAAAACCCCTCAAAACCAGTGTAGTGTATTTTTGAGGGGTTTATAAAACACCCCAAATCGGGGTGTTTTGGCTGGTTTAAAAATTTTATCCCAAAAAAACCCCTTTCCACAATTATTCATATACAATAATCCCTTTGCTGATTTAAAAATTTCTTCAAACTCCATTCAATCTTCAACTTTTAGATGACTATTACAATGCTTTTGAATCTTTTATCTTAGGCTTTCTAATCCTTCATTAGAGATATGAAGGTTTGTCTTTCTTTCTTCTTCATTTTCCCCTTCAATTTTTTGTTCTTTTAATCTGGTAAACTCTCTGCAGACTGTATATGATTTAATTGCATTTCTTTACCAGTTGTTTTACAAAATTAGGTGGTTTTTCCTCTATTTGCTTATTTCTATTTGTGTTTAGGTGATTGATTGAATCATTGTTAGTTTGTTAAATAAAGATTGTTTTTTATGGCTTTACTTCACTGATTGAAGAAAAGAACAAAAAACTATTTTTAGAAATGCTGTTGCGGCTGTTATATTGATAATTTGCGAAGTCCAACATTGTGGCAACATATTTATTCTCTTAAAATGACAGATTTCGAATGATTGTGTGATGAAATAAATAATATACAATGAAAGAACTTACAAATAAATTAAACTTGGAAGGAACTTTGATACTAAGTATCGGTAATTGAAAAAAAAAAACTCCCAAATATTGATTGAAGTTGGGGTATTTTTATGGACATATATGTAAATTTATCATTTTAAAAAACTGTCAGAACCGTTAGAAAATAAACTCCCAAGCACAGGTTGGGTGTTTTAAAAACCGTTACTAAAAACCCCTCAAAATTGCTACGGTGGTTTACCCTCAAAACCGTTATGATATTTTACCCTCATAACCGCTACCATAAAACTCGCAAGCAGACCCTAAGGAAATTGAGGGCTTTTGGTTGGATTTTGACAAGGATTTGATCTTAAGCATCAAGAGGTAATGATTCTTGCTCTAGACTTGAGATTAATTTATGTTAGTATGAAATTCTTATATAGTTTATGCTTAGGGTTTGAGAAAGAGAACAAGTCCAACAAAGATGGTGAGCTTTTGTGAAACTACTCAAGAAAAAGATAAGTAAATCCAACCCTAACCCTTGTTTGAGCAAGTAAAGCATAGAGATTGTTTTTTGTGAATTTTATATGAGGTTCATATGCTTGAGATTTGTGTATGAAACTTGTTATTGAGTTTGATGCTGATCCATGAATAGGTTTTTTCTACATGAGAAGGGTTGGTTGAGTTGTTAGAATTTGATAGAAGTTGGGTTGAATTTAGAAAGAGTTTCAGAGCATTTATGCAGTGTATTTTCTTGGCTAGGATTTGTGATGATTCAAGGGAGTTTTACTCTAATTATGGATGGTTTAAGAAAGAAGGAGAAGCGTAGTTAAAGTATAATTTAAGTATGCATGCTTGTTGTCTGATGAAATGTTTAAGAGAAGCATATGCATGAATAGAGAAACTTAATTTTGTGCAATATTGCATACTTGCACCTAGGGGTGTATACAAGCCGAGCCAAGCCGAACACTATAGGACTCGACAATCGGCTCAAGAAAATTTAACGAACTCGAGCTCGAGCTTGGGTTCGACGAGCTCTAGAAACCAAGCTCGAAGCTCGGCTCGAGGTGATTTGCTGAGCTCAAAACTCGGCTTGAGCTTGACTCGTTTAATAGGCTTTAAGCCAAAGCAACCCACCAATAATCTTAATTAAAAAAAAAAAAAAAAAAAAAAAAAAAAAAAAAAAAACCAATCCAAAGCCAACCCACCAGATTCTTCAAAACCTTAACGATAATGTAAAAGTAACAGTCTCATTTTTTAAGAAGAAAAAGCAGCTTGGAGAAGGGAGAGTGAGACAAGATTTTTAATGCCATAGATTGAGGTAGAAGAGTTAAAGGAAAGAAGAAGGAAAGAAGAAGGAAAGAGAAAGGAAAGGGAAAGAAGAAGGAAAGGAGAAGAAAAAGAAAAGAGAAAAGAAAGGAGAAGTGCGGCTGTGATGGAAAGAAGAAGAAAAGAAAAGAGAAAAGAAAGGAGAAGAAGTGCGGTTGTGATGAAAAATGTGTTAGGGTTTTTAGAATAAACAATTTATATGTAAAATAATAAATTGCATAGACACCTTTATACTTGAAAAACTTACACCTTATATTTAAAAAACTTACACTCATACCCTTTCGAGCCATGGAGGCTCACGAGCCTATCGAGCCGAGCACTGGGTGGCTTGGGCTTGGCTCGAAAAGGCACTTGAACAACTCGAGCTCGAGCTCGGCTTAAATCGAGTCGAGCCAAACTCGAGCTTTTCTCGAGTCGAGCCTGAGCCGTTCGCGAACAGCTCGGCTCGGCTACACCCCTACTTGCACCTAAGAAAGAAAATCAAGAATAAAGAACTATAAGAGTAAAGAGAAAGAAAGAAAAGCACTAAAGAATTAAAGAAAGAAAAGTGTTAAAGAAGATAAAAGAATAGGTTGTTGCGATGAGGAACCCGTGAGTGCTAAGAAGAAGAAATTCCCACATACACATCACCTTGATTGAGTGGCATAAGAAGAAGAAGAATTTATACGGCTCGTAAGAGTTTATGTGAATGAGGGTTGTATCAAGAAGAATTTCATACCTGCACGCCACCTTAATTGAGTGGCTTAAGAAGAAAAAAGAATTTGTATAGTCCGTAAGAGTACATATAGATGAGGACTGTACTCACTCATATGACCAAAGTTTCAAATCTATGCATCAACCGAATCCGATCGGCACAGAAAAAGAAAAAGAAAAAGAAAAAGAATGAGAATAAGAAAAAGAAAAAGAATAAGAAAAAGAATAAGAAAGAATGAGAAAGTTTGAACAAGTAAGAAAAGAAAGGCAGAACTTGAGCAAGCAAGAAAAGAAACAGAATAACCAAACCAAACCCTTGTTTGGGTCAAATGTTCATAGCATTGAGTCCAAGTTCATTGGAACTTCATCTCCCATACGTTCAAATGAAAGGTAATAGTTCCACATACCAACCAAAACAATAGTCAATAACAATATACAGGCCGCCCATAAGGCTGAAATTAAGTCTCTCAAACTACTCCCTTATTTTTTAGGCCGAACGACTTGTGCATACCCAAGATTTATCGTAACGACAAGTTGATACCCAAAAGGTTTTGAAACGACAAATAGGTACCTTCCGTCATGTTCTGTTAGTGATTTTTATTTATTAATAGTGAAAAGACTAAAATGCCCTTCAAAGTTTCAATTTTAGTTTTTTATAAATTTAAAAATTTCTAAAAAACCCCCTAGGTTTGCTAATTTAATTAAACACCCCCATATATAAAAAGTTTGTTAAATGACAAAAACACCCCTATAGCATGCCAATTTGACATTTCTAGTGAACAGCGACGAGTGACGCAGGCTATGACAAAGAGCTAAGGCTCGATGGCAAGAGAGGCAGCGGTGGTCAAGAAGTGACTAATCAATGCCATAAAATTTCATACGCATGAAATGAATGCAAATTCAAATTCATTCAACTATAGTTTTGTCACTAGCAGCAAATTAGCAATACATGCAACAGCAATAGAGAGACAATACATCTAATCCATTCAATCAAGACAGCGCCATACCTCAAGTTTACAGCCAAAGCTAACTAGAGTAGAGGAACCTTATATTGAAGAAGACAATCTTCCAACTGGGTCTACATTCTACAAAGTGCAGTATTACAAAACATTATGAATATACACCGGCCATTGAATTTCCGTGTGAAAACTTAATTGAAAAAGAATACCCGCCCATTGATGCCGCCCTATAAGAAGTTACCTCCACGTTAAGTAGGAGAGCTCCTCTTTGACCAATAATTTTACAAATAACCATCCCCTCAATGCTGAAAGAAGCATAATGATCTGCAACTTCCGACACTGAAGGAGCTATAAACAGGTTTATCTTCAACTGATTTTTCCTTAACTCACAAATAGACGGCAAGAAGGTGTAACATTAGCAAATCAGAAATCAGAACAGTCAGAATAAATCATTGATGTTTAAAGAGTGAAGTATAGAAAGCTCAAATACTTTTGGTATGGGTTCGAGTTTGTCATAAGAAGCAGCAAGAACTTTAACGAGATGATGTAACTAATATATAGAATTTTAACAACAATATAATATGTTCAAGAATCCAAATGGATGTTTGAAAATCCCACAAAACTAAGATGACTTCTCTTGGCTGGCATATCATTGTCTTCACCATATCACAAAACTAGTATAGAGCAGAGAGATCATTAACCACAATCTTAAAATAATTTAATCATATAGATAGACACAATAAAGAGGAAACCACAAGATAGGCTTCATTCAAATAGACCAAGATAAAATTGAAAGAGGCCCATCTCTATCATTTGCTATTATTAGGTAAAAGCATTAAAATTTGACCCACATATATGGGAAGGAGAATGGACTGAAAGTTACAGGGGCATGAGAAGTCTGCATCCATGAGCTTGTTACTGAACTCAGAAGAAGGCAGTGCCATAAATAAGGCAAGTGTATTTGGGGAAGGAAAACACAATTCCAGCAAATTCTGTCCGTCAATTCAGATGAACTGGAGGTTGGAACTCATGTGAGTTCATCTCAATTAATTAAATCACTGTTATTCGAACTCAACTTATCTAGTTTATATTCCAATTTATTTAAGGCCAACCAAAAATGGTGATATAAACATATATCAGCAAAGATCCACATGATTACTAGCACATTTGAATTCTACCAATAGACTGACAACTGCATGCCCATTACACTTAGGAAACTACTTCAAGATTTCAGCACTAGAAAGCAATTTCCTCGTTTATATTTAAGATCACATTAACAATTTTATTTAGCAAAAGAAGCATTGAAACTCACATTAGCATTCTAACCAGTAATTTGAACAGCAATCACCAGATTTTTTCATGAGAACCTTGGCTTTTTATCTGTAGGCTTAAGGATTTGGAAAGAGCACATTAAGCTTTCATCAACACTCATCATTGCACCAGCATATCAAATTCACCGCAATAGTTGGGAGCAGAAAATATTGTGACGAGCTGTCTATCAGCAAAGAACTCATACCCATCCTCAACAACCTGGAAGAATAAGCATCAAGGTAAGCTACTTGCCTCAAGAACACGGGGGAGAGAGAGAGAGAGAGAGAAGCTAATGTCCCTAACCTGATGTGCACGACAGACCAGGTCCATATCATGCTTCATCAAAAAATCTGACACCGCATCTGCCCAAAAGTGTATGAGACTCCTCGGTCATTCATTCCCCAGCCCTTACATCTGTCCAGGATCTGACCAAAGTAAATCACAAAGTAAACCAGAATCTGGAACATCAGTGGGACGGGGTAACTTCCTAATTGATCCAAATTTGTTAAATCAGGGGAAAGGCCACCATGCATGCACAATATCTTGTCATCGATTAGAGCAGCTACAGGAAGGCAGTTAAAACAATCAGTAAATACTTTCCATGTCTCACATGAATCGGCGTTTGCATTCATCATAAAATCCATAAATCCGGTTGATAGAGGCCATTCATGATTTCCTCTTAAAAAAGAAGTTCTCGGGTATTTGATTTTATATGCAGCAAAAGGCATATTGTTTCCAACTCTGCTTGCCACGGTAAATAGTCCCCAAGGAATATAATTAGCCTTAGGAGGGAAACCCCCGTATTCAAAAAGCCTCAAAATCGAATACTGCCCATAATATCTCCTGGAAATTCAGAAAAAGAAGCCAAAAGCACAAAGGTTATAAGACTCAACTTTATGGCAACAGATACAATATAAATAAGAATGATTGAAGATTTCATAGACATATATGCAACAAAAGAGACAACCAAAACAGAAATCCAGTTAAGGATCATAATAGAACCCAGTCAAACTCTTAGTCAAACAAAGATTTTGAAAAATGAAATTGCACCAATTCCTACTTTAAAACCAAACACAAACTGCACTAAAAAATGTAGAGATAATAGGCTTCTAAAATCGAAATTTACATAACAATAGGTAAAATCTTAACCAGTAATCTAAGCTTCATACTGCGCGAATCCTTTAACGTTGTCTGCACTTAATTTCACATAACAGTGAGGTGAGATATCAATATTGATTCAACTCTCAAGAGTTCCTATTTGTTTGACCAAATACAACTAGCCATATAACCCATAGTTATTTGTTTCACCTCCTGCTATGTTGCAAGAGCAATTTAGGCACACAATTGAGGTTACTCTGGCCTTCTGTAGATATATTACAATGTGAATCCTACAAGCAGCAATACTGTATTGGCAACTTCCCTGTGTAAATGGAAGCAAACAAGAAACAGATTATTTCCCCTTAATGCCCTTTTTCCCTCCTGCAGTGCCGTTTTCGTGTTATGCTCTCCAAATCTCTCATATTTAAGATTTGAAATCAATAGGTTACCACCATCCATTACCAAAAAGACACTGAAAGTGAGGCAAAGCCAATGCTAAAGCACACCAGAATGAATTTCAACGAATAGATCAATGTCCAAACAGTCAGAGACTAATAATTGTTAAAGATAACAAGGTGGAATTATAGTATATTCACCTTCTCTAGATATCAAACATGAGAGAACTTAACTGAAAACAGTTCACACCATAACAGAAACTTCAATACAAAGATATTGACAAATATACAGCAATAACTTCTACAACTAATCCAGTTCAAGCCAAACATCACATTAATCTCCAAAAACCAAGTTCAGACAAGCTCTATATTACTACATCAGCCTCAATGTGGCCTTTAGCACCGACATGCTCAACACCATCCACTTATCCCCCTTGTTCCTTTTAACATTTCGGGATGAGTATTACAGGCTATAGAAAGGTTTCAATCCATTGTAACACAAATCAAAATACACAAAACTCAATGAGCTACGGAAACCAAAAATCATATCTTTTTAAAATCCCTCAGAACTCTTTTGTGTTTCCTTTACCTTCATTTTAAAACCCAATTTTTCTTCTCAGCCACAAACTTTCCTACTAAATTTCCACTAAATCAAACCCAAACACAAAAACAACATCAACGGCACTAAAAGAGAGACCTTTACCGTATCATTTAAAAGCACAGGTTATAAGTAAAAAAAAAAAATCACAACTTTATTACTGTTCTTATCTCATATCACTAATTTAACCTCCAAACAGAAAAGGGGGGTAAAAACGACGGCGTACCGCAGATCTTGATGGGTGCAGCGAGTTCAAGAAGTTAGTTGTGTGAAGGAAATTTCTCTGGAGACCGTACAGAGTTGGCGGATCTCGGACTCACTGAGTTGAACTTGTTTGCCAGGTCTCCCGTTCTTGAAATCCAATAAACGACTAATGATATCGTCCAAAACGGCAGGGTCCATACTTCCCTCGCCATTTTTACTCCTTTCTACAGCAACAATTAATCTTAAACAACAACAGGAGAACAAAGAAACGCAAGCCAACAGAATCTGAAGAGCCCTCTACTTTTAAGAATGAAGAAAAATATAAAAAATATTTTGATTTTATTGATAAAATAATAATAATTTAAACAAAAGAAAATGGAGGTGGGCAGAGAACACAGACACTGACTGCGGCTCCGATGTGGCGGAGGAGCCTAGTGGCTAATACAAAAATAATAATATCACTTGTTTCGTAAATACCCTTCTTATTCTACTTTATTACAATATTGTCCTACTTTATCCATAATCTTTACATTTCCAAAAGGGTTATCTCTTTTCGGACACTTATTTTAAAATTTTAAAATAAAAGACATAATTTTATTTATTAATAAATAGACACTTTTTATCACTCAAAGGTTTATGATAAAAATAGTTTTTTTTATTATGATAAGGTATCCATTTATTAATTAAATAATAAATTTGTATCTTTTTTCTCTATTTTTTAAATAGTATTCTTCGATTGATAATAACCTTCAAGAAATGCTAAAAATCTTCAAAAAAAATAATAAAAATTGACAATGTTGTATTAGTCCATGGAGAAAGATTATTTAACTTAAAAGGGAGGATTGGTTTGTTTTTGATGGTGTAGTTGTTTGAGATTGACATAATAAAATAGTTAATATGTTGTCAAAGTCTCCACACATGATTTCATAAGCCTCTTATGTTTGTTAACATATCTACTTTATAGATTTTGTAGGTCATCACACCTTGTACAATAGGTAACTTTATACTTTGTTTAATCATCAAAATTAATTTTTATTTTGTTATATTCATTCCAAACTCTCCACTCACCTACCACTAATATTAAAAAAATAAACTTATTCATAAATTTTAAACCCTACCCCCGAAGATCAAATTATGAGCGGAAAAGGGCAACGATACTATTGAATTCTTTTTCGTAGGTAAGCATACAGGATACCGAGACCACTCGCAAGACAATAATTGCGCTCGGGAAAAGATAAAGATAATGAGCAGTCGACAGTTCAATGCAAGAGCAAGAAGCTGTTAACCCACACCATCAAAACACCTCACATGGTTGTTGCACTCACTTGCAAGCAACCAGCCAATGAACCAAACCTTGATGACAATAGCCATCACAGCATGCAAAAGCATTGAACAAGGCCACCCCACACTAAGATGCAGAGAGAACATTAAAACCGAAGGACAACTGCCTAACCATGTAGGCTGTAACCCCACTTTGGGTACGTAGTTTGGTATGCTTATTTTTGTCTTGGTGTTGTTTTGGCCCTAAGTTAAATTGCTATGTTGTTATTTTGATTGGTTACCCTAGGGTAAGTTTGTAAGGAGTTAAGGTTGTTTGGATGCCCTGAATTTGGTAAAGCCTTGGAGAATTATGGAAGTGCAGACTTCGCCGGGGTGAAGAAGAAGCTTCGCTGCAACAACGTAGCTATAGTTTTTTTCCCGGGGCGAAGATTCGGTTGATTTTTCTAGTGAAATTTCTAGAGAATTTTCCTTAGGGGTGAAGTGACCATTCTACCCCTAATTAGCACGAAAAGTGAGAGGAAACGCGAAATTGCAAGGAGAATGCATGGAGTAAGGGTGGATGTGTGAAGATTAAGGGTAAGATGGAATTTTCAAAAAGTGCAAGGGCAAATGGGAAAGAGTGCTTATTTATATGAGCTAACAAGGGTTTAGCCTTAGAAACCCTCCCATTCTCTACACCCCTACAATTCTACTACTCTCCATTTCTCTCAATTCTTCACCATTTTGCTAGGGTCTGCTTGAGAGTTTTTTTTTCATTGGTTTTGGGAGGTTTTAATTAGACTGGTTTTTGGGTGTTTGAAAACCATTACTTGTTAGATTTTTTTGGATTGGTTTTGACTTGTTTAAAACCCCTACAAACCAGTGTATGTATTTTTGGGGGTTATAAAACACCCCAAACGGGTGTTTGGGCTGGTTTAAAATTTTATCCCAAAAAAACCCCTTTCCACAATTATTCATAACAATAATCCCTTTGCTGATTTAAAATTTCTTCAAACTCCATTCAATCTTCAACTTTAGATGACTTTACAATGCTTTTGAATCTTTTATCTTAGGCTTTCTAATCCTTCATTAAGATAGAAGGTTTGTCTTTCTTTCTTTCTTCATTTTCCCCTTCAATTTTTGTTCTTTTAATCTGGTAAACTCTCTGCAGACTGTATATGATTTAATTGCATTTCTTTACCAGTTGTTTTCACAAATTAGGTTTTTCCTCTATTTGCTTATTTCTTATTTGTGTTTAGGTGATTGATTGAATCATTGTTATTTGTTAAATAAAGATTGTTTTTATGGCTTCCTTCACTGATTGAAGAAAAGACAAAAAACTATTTTTAGAAATGCTGTTGCGGCTGTTATATTGATAATTTGCGAAGTCCAACATTGTGGCAACATATTTATTCTCTTAAATGACAGATTTCGAATGATTGTGTGAAATAAATAATATACATGAAGAACTTACAAATAAATTAAACTTGGAAGGAACTTTGATACTAAGTATCGGTAATGAAAAAAAAAAACTCCCAAATATTGATTGAAGTTGGGGGTATTTTTATGGACATATATGTAAATTTATCATTTTAAAAAACTGTCGACCGTTAGAAAATAAACTCCCAAGCACAGGTTGGGTGTTTTAAAAACGTTACTAAAACCCCTCAAATTGCTACGGTGGTTTACCCTCCAAACCTTATGATTATCATTCACTTTGATCACTGTCAAAACTAAGGTTTGACTATCTTATATTCCTAAAGTACTCAAACCAAATATGTTAAAACATAAGCTTACATGGTTTGAAACAAAAATTTGAACAGGTCCAGCTTCAGCAAAAAATCCCATCTGCAAAATTTCCAAACTCAGTTAAAATGAGGCACAAAAATTATCATTAAAAAAAAAAAAAAAAATCAACTTGACTGATTAATCGTACCTTGTTTACCATAGTAACGACAGCTTCTAAAATTTCTCCTTTAAAGGGTCTAAACACAACACACTGATATTTCACCGGAAACGTGACGAAACCCGTTCCGTCACGAATCCGCCCTTTCCCGATGTTGTCTACGCCCGTTATCGCCACCACAAATCCGTGACGGCCACTGGAGAGAAATGTCTCAAGGTGGTGTCGTATCAATTAGTGTTTCGTTATTGAATTTAGATAGTTTAAGAGTTTTGAATTAATTACCTGCAGGTGCCTTCAACATCTTTCATGAGCTTGGAGACGAGACGGTCGCGCAGTGTGCGACCGAAATGGCGTGGGTGAAGTTGCATGTTACGCTCCAATATTATATGGAAGAACATCTTTGATTTTCTCTGAAGAATGAAACTTGGTTGCGCTTCCACGTTATTATACGGAGAAGTTTGGACTAAAACGGTGAAGCTATATGCGTTTTGAGTTCCAAAATTGTTTGAGGCAAATACAAAACCTTCAGCTTTAGGATCTTGTTTATATATCATCATCAAATTGGCCGATGCCACACCCTTTTGTGATAGTGGATCATTAATACGAAAGTTTATGGAAATAGATATCATTCATGTAATTAAACTTGAATATCCTTTCTATGGAATCATGAGTGGTTAAATCTACAATTTTTTTCTCTTGCTACGTACACGATGAAAGATATAGTGAATCAATGATCATTTCAGTTTGGCCGTAATTCTTATTGTTTTGGTTGTGCTTTTCTCAAAACTTCACTCTTTTACAGGTTAAACAAAAAGAAAAGCATGGAATATTGGATAACTTCAGTACAATATATAATATTATTTCGTTGCTACTAATAGGCATAGGGTTTTAGACAGTCACTATGTTTCACCGAAGAAAAGGAGCGAGGACAAAGAGTTCTCGCAGTACTTCACATATTATTATTATTAGCAACAAGTACACATGCTATATAGAGTTGATTCATATACTCAAAGGGTAACTGACTGCGTGTAAGGTGGTTAGTAATTCCATGCACGCGGTGGTCTAGGGTATGGTGAAGATGGTGGTGGATTATATTGGGATGGTGGTGGATACGTTTGAGTTGGTGGTGGATACGTATGAGTTGGAGGTGGATATCTAGGAGAAGGTGGAGGGTACTGGGTTGGTGGTGGATAAGTTGCAGTGGGTGGTGATGGTGGAGGATAAGTTGTCGTGGGTGGTGATGGTGGTGGATACCTGGGAGATGGTGGCGGCGATTGGGGTGGTGGAGATTGGGAAGGTGGAGGATGCCCATGAGAGGGTGGTGGATATGTTGTAGTGGGCGGCGATGGTGGTGGATAAGTTGTAGTGGGTGGTGATGGTGGTGGATAAGTTGCAGTAGGTGGAGGATAAGTTGTTGTGGGTGGTGATGGTGGTGGATACATAGGAGATGGTGGTGGGGATTGGGGTGGTGGAGATTGGGAAGGTGGCGGATGCCCATGAGAGGGTGGTGGAGAGTGGGAAGGCGGAGGATGCCCATGAGAGGGTGGTGGAGAGTGGGAAGGAGGAGGATGCCCATGAGAGGCTGGTGGAGATTGGGAAGGTGGAGGATAACCATGAGAGGGTGGGGGATATTGAGTAGGTGGTGGAGATTGGGAAGGTGGAGGATAACCATGAGAGGGCGGTGGAGGGTATTGCAACGGTGGTGGATGGCCACGAGGGGGTGGAGGATGCTTGTGAGGTGGTGGATGTTTATGATGAGGTGGGTGTTTGTGAATTGGAGGTAAATGACCATAATGTTGTGGTGGAGGATGCCCGTAGATTGCTCCTTGTGTTGTTACATGTCTTCCATCACTATGAGGTTCATCTTCAAGGTATCCACTACCAAAAACTCTGGTAGTAGAGGCAACCACTACAAGCAAAACGTGAACAAATAAAGAAGTAAGCATCTTCATTTTTGCCTGTCTATGCTAACTTGTGAAGTTCATTAGGGTTCTGATGCAGTACTGAAAAAGGGTTCACAGTTAGATTATAAATAGGGCTTGAGCTTTTTGTCACTTACCAGTTACAAGCACATGAACATGAGCATGAACATGCACCTTGTGAATTAAGCACTAAAAACTGGAGTGACAAATGGGCTTGAGCACATGAACATGCAAAACTAATAGTTGCATCAGCTTCCACGTTAACCCTGTCGACTAAAGCTGTTATTGACTATCTAAGTATAGTAGATTTTGAATCTAGTGACGTGCCAAGTTTGACATTTCAAGAATGAACTTTTCTGAGAATAGTAGAGGTTTTGGATCTATAGCATGCCAATTTTGACATTTCAAGTGAACAGTGACGACAGGGCTATGACAAAGAGCTAAAGCTCTGACGGCAAGAGGAGGCAGCGGTGGTCAAGAGGTGGCTAATCAGTGTCATAAAATTTCATACGCATGAAATGAAATGCAAACTCAAATTCATTCAACTAGTAGTTTTGTCACTAGCAGCAAATTAGCAATACAATGCAAACAGCAATAGAGATGACAATACATGCTAATCCATTCAATCAAGACAGCACCATACCTCAAGAGTTTACAGCCAAAGCTAACTAGAGAAGTAGAGAGAAACCTTATATTGAAGAAGACAATCTTCCAACTGGGTCTTACATTCTACAAAGTGCAGTAATTTACAAAACATTATGAATATACACGGCCATTGAATTTCCGTGTGAAAACTTAATTGAAAAAAATGAATACCCTGCCCATTGATGCCGCCCTATGAAGAAGTTACCTCCACGTTGAAGTAGGAGAGCTCCTCTTTTGACGCAATAAATTTTAACAAATAACTCATCCCCTCAATGCTGAAAGAAGCATAATGATCTGCAACTTCCGACACTGAAGGAGCTATAAAACAGGTTTATCTTCAACTGATTTTTCCTTAACTCACAAATAGACTGCAAGGAATGTGTAACATTAGCAAAATCAGAAATCAGAACAGTCAGAATAAACCAATGAATGTTTAAAGAGTGAAGTTATAGAAAGCTCAAATACTTTTGGTATGGGTTCGAGTTTGTCATATAGAAGCAGCAAGAACTTTAACAAGATGGTGTAACTAATATATAGAAATTTTAACAACAATATAATAATATGTTCAAGAATCCAAATGGATGTTTGAAAATCCCACAAAACTAAGATGACTTCTCTTGGCTGCGCATATCATTGTCTTCACCATATCACAAAACTAGTATAGAGCAGAGAGATCATTAACCACAATCTTAAAATAATTTAATCATATAGATAGACACAATAAAGAGGAAACCACAAGATAGGCTTCATTCAAATACGACCAAGATAAAATTGAAAGAGATGGCCCATCTCTATCATTTGCTATTATTATAGGTAAAAGCATTAAAATTTGACCAACATATATGGGAAGGAGAATGGACTGAAAGTTACAGGGGCATGAGAAGTCTGCATCCTATGATGCTTGTGTTTACTCATGGAACATCAGATAGCAAGGCAGATGCCATAAATAAGGCAAGTAGTATTTGTGGAAGGAAAACACAATTCCAGCAAATTCTGTGCCGTCAATTCAGATGAACTGGCAGGTTGAGAAGCTCATGTGAAGTTCATCTCAATTAATTAAATCACTGTTACTCTGAACTCAAACTTATTCTAGTTTAATATTCCAATTTATTTTAAGGCTCTAGACCAAAAAATGGTGATATAAACATATATCAGCAAAGATTCACATGATTACTAGCACATTTGAATTCTACCAATAAGACTGACAACTGCATGCACCATTACACTTAGGAAACTACTTCAAGATTTCAGCACTAGAAAGCAATTTCCTCGTTTATATTTAAAGATCACATTAACAAATTTTATTTAGCAAAAGAAGCAATGTGAAACTCACATTAGCAATTCTAACCAGTAATTTGAACAGCAATCACCAGATTTTTTCATGAGAACCTTGGCTTTTTATCTGTAGGCTTAAGGATTTGGAAAGAGCACATTAAGCTTTCATCAACACTCATCATTGCACCAGCATTATCAAATTCACCGCAATAGTTGGGAGCAGAAAATATTGTGACGAGCTGTCTATCAGCAAAGAACTCATACCCATCCTCAACAACCTGGAAGAATAAGCATCAAGGTAAGCTACTTGCCTCAAGAACACGGGGCGAGAGAGAGAGAGAGAGAAAGAGAGAGAGAGAGAGAGAAGCTAATGTCCCTAACCTGATGTGCACGACAGACCAGGTCCATATCATGCTTCATCAAAAAATCTGACACCGCATCTGGCCCAAAAGTGTATGAGACTCCCCGGTCATTCATTCCCCAGCCCTTGACATCTTGTCCAGGATCTGACCAAAGTAAATCACAAAGTAAACCAGAATCTGGAACATCAGTTGGACGGGGTAACTTCCTAATCTGATCCAAATTTGTTAAATCAGGGGAAAGGCCACCATGCATGCACAATATCTTGTCATCGATTAGAGCAGCTACAGGAAGGCAGTTAAAACAATCAGTAAATACTTTCCATAGTCTCACATTGAATCGGCGTTTGCATTCATCATAAAATCCATAAATCCGGTTGATAGAGGCGCATTCATGATTTCCTCTTAAAAGAAAGAAGTTCTCGGGGTATTTGATTTTATATGCAAGCAAAAGGCATATTGTTTCCAAACTCTGCTTGCCACGGTCAACATAGTCCCCAAGGAATAAATAATTAGCCTTAGGAGGGAAACCCCCGTATTCAAAAAGCCTCAAAAGATCCGAATACTGCCCATGAATATCTCCTGGAAATTCAGAAAAAGAAAGCCAAAAGCACAAAGGTTAATGAGACTCAACTTTAGTGGCAACAGATACAATATAAATAAGAATGATTGAAGAATTTCATAGTACATATATGCAAACAAAAGAGACAACCAAAACAGAAATCCAGTTAAAGGATCATAATAGAACCCAGTCAAACTCTTAGTCAAAACAAAGATTTTGAAAAATGAAATTGCACCAATTCCTACTTTAAAAACCAAACACAAACTGCACTAAAAAATGTAGAGATAATAGGCTTCTAAAATCGAAATTTACATAACAATAGGTAAAATCTTAACCAGTAATCTAAGCTTCATACTGCTCGAATCCTTTAACGTTGTCTGTCACTTAATTTCACATAACAGTGAGGTGAGATATCAAAATTTGATTCAACTCTCAAGAGTTCCTATTTGTTTGACCAAATACAACTAGCCATATAAGATATAACCCATAGTTATTTGTTTCACCTGCTCTGCTATGTTGCAAGAGCAATTTAGGCACACAATTGAGGTTACTCTGGCATTCTGTAGATGAATATTACAATGTGAATCCTACAAGCAGCAATACTGTAGTGGCACCACTTCCCTAATGTAAATGGAAGCAAACAAGAAACAGATTATTTCCCCTTAATGCCCTTTTTCCCTCAATACAGTTGCCGGTTTCGTGTTATGCTCTCCAAATCTCTCATATTTAAGATTTGAAATCAATAGGTTACCACCATCCATTACCAAAAAGAGACACTGAAAGTGAGGCAAAGCCAATAGCTAAAGCACACCAGAATGAATTTCAACGAATAGATCAATGTCAAACAGTCAGAGACTAATAATTGTTAAAGATAACAAGGTGGAATTAATAGTATATTCACCTTCTCTTAGATATCAAACATGAGAGAACTTAACTGAAAACAGTTCACACCATAACAGAAACTTCAATACAAAGATATTGACAAATATACAGCAATAACTTCTACAACTAATCCAGTTCAAGCACAAACATCACATTAAATATCCAAAAACCAAGTTCAGACAAGCTCTATATTACTACATCAGCCTCAATGAAGGCCTTTAGCACCGACATGCTCAAACCCATCCACTTATCCCCCCTTGTTCCTTTTAACATTTCGGGATGAGTATTACAAGGCTATAGAAAGGTTTCAATCCCATTGTAACACAAAATCAAAATACACAAAACTCAAATGAGCTACGGAAACCAAAAATCATATCTTTTTAAAATCCCTCAATGCACTCTTTTGTGTTTATCCTTTACCTTCATTTTAAAAACCCAATTTTTCTTCTCAAAAGCCACAAACTTTCCTACTAAATTTCCACTAAATCAAACCCAAACACAAAAACAACATCAACGGCACTAAAAGAGAGACCTTTACCGTATCATTTAAAAGCTACAGGTTATAAGTAAAAAAAAAAAAAATCACAACTTTATTACTGTTCTTATCTCATTTAGTGATTAAATTGGAAGTTTGTCTTTTCCCCCCCATTTTTGCTGCCGCATGGCGTCTAGAACTACCCACGTCGCTCAAGTTCTTCTAATCCAACAACTTCCTTCTAAAGAGACCTCTGGCATGTCTCAACCGCCTAGAGCCTGAGTGACTCAACTTGAACAAACGGTCCAGAGGGCAAGAACTTTAGGTTATTTGCTGATTACTATAGCAGGTTTTGCCGTCCCAGGTATGAAGGGACGCGGTAAAAAATGAGGAAAGATGTCGTGTTTAAGAAATCTTAAACAACAACAGGAGAACAAAGAAACGCAAGCCAAAAGAATATGAAGAGCCCTCTACTTTTAAAGAATGAAGAAAATAATATTAAAAAAATAATTTTGATTTTTTATTGATAAAATAATAAATAATTTAAACAAAAGAAAATGGAGGTGGGCAGAGAACAGAGACACTGACTGCGGCTCCGATGTGGCGGAGGAGCCTAGTGGCTAATAACAAAAATAATAATATCACTTGTTTCGTAAATACCCTTCTTATTCTACTTTAATACAATATTGTCCTATCTTTATCCACAATCTTTAGTTCTTTACATTTCGAGAAAGGGTTATTCTCTTTTGAGGACACTCATTTTAAAATTTTAAAAATAAAAGACATTAATTTTATTTGTATTAATAAATAGACACTTTTTATCACTCAAAGGTTTATTGATAAAAAATAGTTTTTTATTTAATTGATAAAGGTATCCATTTATTAATATAAATAATAAATTTGTATCTTTTTTCTCTATTTTTTTAAATAAGTATTCTTCGATTGACAATAACCTTTCGAGAAATGCTAAAAAATACTTTAAAAAAATAATAAAAAATTGACAAAATATTGTATTAGTCCATGGAGAAAGATTATATTAACTTAAAAGGGAGGATTGGTTTGTTTTTGATGGTGTAGTTGTTTGAGATTGACATGAAATAAAATAGTTAAATATGTTGTCAAAGTCTCCACACATGATTTTCATAAACCTCTTTATGTTTGTTAACATATCTACTTTATAGATTTTGTAGGTCATCACACCTTGTACAATAGGTAACTTTATACTTTGTTTTAATCATCAAAATTTATATTTATTTTGTATATTTCATTCCAAACTCCCACTCACCTACCGACTAATATTAAAAAAATAAATCTTATTCATTAAATTTTAAACCCTACCCCTGAAGATCAAATTATGAGCGGAAAGCGACAACGATACTATCGAATTCTTTTTCATAGGTAAGCAATACAGGATACCGAGACCACTCGCAAGACAATAATTGCGCTCGGGGAAAGATTAAAGACAAGGAGCAGTCAACAGTTCAATGCAAGAGCAAGAAGTCTGTCAACCCACACCATCAAAACACCAATCACATGGTTGTTGCACTCACTTGCAAGCAGCCATGCCAAATGAACCAAACCTTGATGACAATAGCCATCAAGCATGCAAAAGCATTGAACAAGGCCGCCCCAACACTATAAGACGCAAAAAGAACATTAAAACCGAAGGACAACCTGCCTAAACCATGTAGGCTGTAACACCCACTTTGAGGTACGTAGTTTGGTATGCTTATTTTTGTCTTGGTGTTGTTTGTTGGCCCTAAGTTAAATTGCTATGTTGTTATTGTTGATTGGTTGCCCTTGGGTAAGTTTGTAAGGTGTTAAAGTTGCTTGGATGCCCTGAATTTGGTACAGCCTTGGAGAATTATGGAAGTGCAGACTTCGCCGGGGCGAAGAAGAAGCTTCGCTGCAACAATGTATGCTCTGTATTTTTTCGTCGGGGCGAAGAGTCGGTTGATTTTTCTAGTGAAGTTTCTAGAGAATTTTTCCTAGGGGTGAAGTGACCATTCTACCCCTAATTAGCAGGAAAAGTGGGGAGTAAAATGCAAGGAGCATGCACTGGAGTAGGGGTAAGATGGAATTTTCAAAAAAGTGCAAGGGCAAAATGGGAAAGAATGCTTATTTATATGAGCTAACAAGGGTTTAGCCTTAGAAACCCTCCCTTCTCTACACTCCATACACTTCTACTACTCTCCATTTCTCTCAATTCTTCATCCATTTTGCTAAGGAAATTGAGGGCTTTTGGTTGGATTTTGACAAGGATTTGATCCTAAGCATCAAGAGGTAAGGATTCTTACTTTAGACTTGAGATTAATTTATGTTAGTATGGAATTCTTATATAGTTTATGCTTAGGGTTTGAGAAAGAGAACAAGTCCAACAAAGATAGTGAGCTTTTGTGAAACTACTCAAGAAAAAGGTAAGTAAATCCAACCCTAACCCTTGTTTGAGCAAGTAAAGCATATAAATTGTTTTATGTGAATTTTATATGAGGTTCATATGCTTGAGATTTGTGTATGAAACTTGTTATTGAGTTTGATGCTGATCCATGAATGGGTTTTTCTACATGAGAAGGGTTGGTTGAGTTGTTAGAATTTGATAGAAGTTGGGTTGAATTTAGAAAGAGTTTAAGAGCATTTATGTAGTGTATTTTGTTGGCCAGGATTTGTGATGATTCAAGGGAGTTTTACTCTAATTATGGATGGTTTAAGAAAGAAGGAGAAGCATAGTTAAAGTATAATTTAAGTATGCATGCTTGTTGTTTGATGAAATGTTTAAGAGAAGCATATGCATGAATAGAAAAACTTAATTTTGTGCAACATTGCATACTTGCACCTAGGGGTGTATACAAGTCGAGTCGAGCCGAACACTATAGGACTCGACACTCGGCTCGAGAAAATTTAACGAACTCGAGCTCGAACTTGGGTTCGACGAGCTCTAGAAACCAAGCTCGAAGCTCGGCTTGAGATGATTTGCTGAGCTCGAAGCTCGGCTCGAGCTTGACTCGTTTAACAGGCTTTAATCCAAAGCAACCCACCAATAATCTTTAAAAAAAAAAAAAAAATCCAAAGCCAACCCACCAGATTCTTCAAAACCTTAACGATAATGTAAAAGCAACAACCTCATTTTTTAAGAAGAAAAAGCAGCTTGGAGAAGGGAGAGTGAGACAAGATTTGTAATGTCATAGATTTGAGGTAGAAGAGCTAAAGGAAAGAAGAAGGAAAGAGAAAGGAAAGGGAAAGAAGAAGGAAAGGAGAAGAAAAAGGAAAGAGAAAAGAAAGGAGAAGAAGTGCGGCTGTGATGGAAAGGAGAAGAAAAGAAAAGAGAAAAGAAAGGAGAAGAAGTGCGGTTGTGATGAAAAATGTGTTAGGGTTTTTAGAATAAACAATTTATATGTAAAATAATAAATTGTATAGACACCTTTATACTTGAAAAACTTACACTTTATATTTAAAAAACTTACACTCATACCCTTTCGAGCCATGGAGGCTCACGAGCCTATCGAGCCGAGCACTGGGTGGCTCGGGCTCGACTTGAAAAGGCACTTGAACAACTCAAGCTCGAGCTCGATTGAGCTTTTCTCTAGTCGAGCCTGAGCCATTCGCGAACAGCTCGGCTCGGCTACACCCCTACTTGCACCTAAGAAAGAAAAGAAAGAATAAAGAACTATAAGAGTAAAGAGAAAGAAAGAAAAGCACTAAAGAATTAAAGAAAGAAAAGTGCTGAAGAAGATAAAAGAATAGGTGGTTGCGATGGAGAACCCGTGAGTGCTAAGAAGAAGAAATTCTCACATACACGCCACCTTGATTGAGTGGCATAAGAAGAAGAAGAATTTGTATGGCTCGTAAGAGTGTATGTGGATGAAAGCTGTACCAGGAAGAATTTCCTACATGCACGCCACCTTAATTGAGTAGCCTAAGAAGAAAAAAGAATTTGTATAGTCCGTAAGAGTGCATGTAGATGAGGACTGTACTCACTCACATGGTCAGAGCCATGGTCAGAGTTCCAAATCCATGCATCAACGGAGTCCGATCGGCACAGGAAAAGAAAAAGAATAAAAATAAGAAAAAGAAAAAGAAAAAGAATAGGAAAAAGAAAAAGAATAAGAATAAGAATGAGAAAGAATGAGAAAGCTTGAACAAGCAAGAAAAGCAAAGCAAAACTTGAACAAACAAGAAAAGAAACAGAATAAGAAAGAAAAAGAAGAAAAGAAAACGCATGTCTATGCATTAGTGCATATACATTTCATTCATGCATGTTACCATGATTTCCATCATGGTTAGTGAGCCTAAGAATAAAAAGAAAGAACAGAGAGAATTAGAAAGAAAGGAAAGAACAGTGAGAACTAGAAATAGAGAAAGAAAAAAGAATGAATGAAAAAAAGAAAAGAATAGAGTAAGGAAAGAATCAAAGTATAAGTCGTGGGAATAGAGGAGTAAAAGATTTACTTACTGAGTATTTTTGTGCTCAAAATGACATGATTGTCCACCGTTATAAAAGCTTTTGTATATGTGGTTTTGCTATGTACAGAATAATATATGTTAAGTAAAGAAAATTTTGAACCCAACTACTTTTTATTTATTAAATATTATATTTTTCATAAAATATACTAGTAGAAAAGAAGTTATTATGTAGGCATTGCACCATACCTAAGATCACGAATGGCCAGCTAAAGAAATGATTTAATAAATCACTTAGTTGAACCCTCCAGACTCACTATTAAGAATATTACAAAAACATAATATTCATTGTTTTAATATATTAAAAATTACGTTTTTTTTTTCTTTTTGTATGTTATACATGTAACATGTCAAAACAAACAAATATTTTGTTATAGTTAAAGACAACTCAATTAAAATCTAATCTAACAGTAATAACCAAACCAAACCAAACCCTTGTTTGGGTCAAATGTTTATAGCACTGAGTCCAAGTTCATTGGAACTTCATCTCCCATATGTTCAAATGAAAGGTAATAGTTCTACATACCCACCAAAACAATAGTAAACAACAATATACAGGCCGCCCATGAAGCTGAAATCAAGTCTGTCAAACTACTCCCTTATTTTTTATTCTTAAAACAACCGATTTATGATAGCTGATTGCTGCCAAAGACATGAAGACAATTTGCTAAATTCCCATTCGTGAATTATAAATTTATAAGAATATTTTAACCGTATAATGTTGTCGTGGAAGTCATTACATAGGGTGTCAGAAGTAACTGACTTGTCTGAAAACTAGGAAAAAGGTAGCACTCGGCAAATGTTTATACTCTCTTAGCAGCGCGTGAGCGTGAGGCTTTCATATTGCTGCCCAAATTTGTCCTCTGTTGTTGGACCTGTGCTGTTCAAACTGCTGACCCGAATTTCTTTCCTCTTTTTGTACCGGTCGTCCCAATTCAAAGCCTTAAATCCAGCAAAAGTGTGGGAAGTGTGAATCGATATGATCTTTCCATGTGAGGACTGCTTTCCATGTGAGAGACTGCTTAATTTCATCAGATTTTATACAATGTTTTGTTATATATAATCCATTAGTTGCTATCATCTCATGATATACAATACAACAGCCCGCAGATCTCCTTCAAGCTTTCTTAGGTACCTTCTTCTTCTCCAATTGACTTTTAGACGATTGTTTTGGTTATGTTTAGGTTTTTTCTGGGTTTTCTTTTTTTCAAATGGGTGTTTGGTGTTTTATTTGTTAGACAAATGTTTTGTTTGATTTTAATTCATTGATCATGATTTGCTAGCTTGTAGTTTTTTAATGGTGTTCATGTTGTATTGAAATAACTTTAAGTCCATATTTGATTTTGTGTTTAAGGATGTGAACGTGAGTTTAGTTATATTTATAGTATTTTGAAGTAAGATCAGGTGGATGGTTGGTCTTGAATGAATTTATTGACTTGAACAGGATTAAAAATTCTCTCCTTCTGGGTTTGAAAATTTGGAAGGTGATAAAGTTGTTCTTTTTTCTTAAGTTGTATTGAACAACTATGTAGAATCTTTAGCAGCAAACTATGTAGAGTTCTTTCTGTCAATAAAGATATATTCGATGGATCATTTGCAATGTAATGAGTCCATAGGGAGATCCATTATGCTTTACTTTTATGGGGGAAAAAAGTGCATTCCAGACATGGGAATTGAATCAGCCTTTTCTGCAACCCCAATTGGTTCAGAATTGAGGCTCATTGAGTTAAGTCGAGTTGATTGAATCACCATTTTTGAGTTGTGAATGCAAATTACTGGCTTGGCATTTAACAAAGTGAATTTCTTGATTTAGCGGGGTTAGCCTGTGTATAGAGTTTGAATGGATGGGATGGGGGGATATTTCGCTGCATGCTATTTCAGATACTATTCAATTTAAGGTGAAAAGTATTCATGATGCTTTTGGCAAATTATACTTAGGGATCCTTAAAATGAAAATGCCGTTCCTCCCAACAAATAAACTAAAGTGAATTCTTAGGGTATAATAGTATTGATTTGTATAACAGCAGTGCAAGGGAAGATGAGAACATATCTTTGACATGTTTGAGCTAGCGTACATCAAGGAAAAGATGCATGAAATCACCTAAGATGATTTGCTCATGTTGCACTGAAAACAAATGACTGCACTACATGAACAAGAGAAAGTAATCTAGGCTGGTTGAGTGCAATGAAAAGTAGTTGGGAGAATATACATTTGAAAATCATGCTTTCTCATGGTGTTTTCTTTTCTACTTTTTTCCTTATAATTCTATTTTATACTTGTTGTTTTTAGCTAAGAAAGATGCAGTTGTTTGTTTGTTTGTAAAGTTGATCAGTCATGCTCAACTTGTTTCAATTTCTTCAATTTACGTTCCTTTTCTAAATTAATCACCTCATTGTCCAAGCAGATGGAAAGCAAGAAGGTCTCCACTCTGAGATCAGAGGACCACCATGATGTTGAGATGGCAATGGTCTCTGGAGGAAATGTTGCCAATTTATTGGCACCACAGCTACCTTGTGATTCTGTCTGCGCCTTCTTGAAACAAGAAAATAATACATCGGAGTTGAAAGAACGATCTAAATCAGCAACAAAACTCTGTGCACTCATAATTTTCTACCTAATAGCTATGGTGGTAGAGATTGTTGGTGGGGTTAAAGCCAACAGTCTTGCAGTTATGACAGATGCCGCCCACTTGGCGATGGATGTTGCTGGATTCTCCATCTCTCTTTTCTCAGTCTGGGCTTCAGGTTGGGAGGCAACGTCACATTACTCTTTTGGTTTCCATCGTCTTGAAGTTTTGGGAGCCCTTATATCAATGCAACTTATATGGTTAGTATCTGCTTACTTAATTTACGAAGCAGTTTACAGAATGGTTCATAAATGTGCAGAGGTGAATGGGACACTCATGTTTGGAGTTGCGGCATTTGGATTTATCATCAATTTAATTGTGATCATTTGTCTTGGTCATGATCATGCTCATGCTCATCATGCTTGTGGTGACAAAGATCATGATCATCATAATCAGGTTGAGGTAGAGAAATTAGGTTTAGTAGCTGAAGGTGATGGAAATTACCCGGTCCCGAGTTCTCCAGCAAAGACAAAAATATTAAACATAAATCTCCAAGGGGCATATCTGCATGTCATGGCTGATCTAATTCAATCAGTTGGGGTGATGATTGCCGGAGGGGTTATGTGGATAAGACCAGATTGGTGTGTTGTGGATCTTATATGCACTTTTGTTTTCTCTGCTTTTTCTGCTGCTACTACACTGCCGATGATTAGAGATGTATTTGGCATACTGATGGAGAGGACACCAAGTGAAATCAATGTTGGTAAGCTAGAAAGTGATCTAAAATGTATTTATGGAGTTCAAACTGTTTACGACCTGCATGTTTGGGCTATTACAACTGGGAAACTTGCATTGTGTTGCCATTTGATAGCTGAGCCTGGAGTCAAGTCTAGTGAAATACTTGATAAGGTTAGGGATTATTGTAAGAAAACATATAGAATTCATCATGTAACTGTACAAATTGAATAGTAGTCAATAGATTCCTCAATATATCTTGTATTCATCTCTTAAAATTCAAAAGATCCACACTGATGGAGTTACAGTTACTTGCTTATTTGAAGTAAGAGTAATCGATAAGTAACTTCTTTGATTAGCAATTAGCGGTGGTCGCAAGAAAGCATCATAATTAAATGAAAATGGCCCTCAACAGTTTATTTTACATGTGCTTAAAGGTAGTCATGCTCTTGTATGCATCTTTTTCTTTTGTCATAATGTGCTCAGTAGCCAGATAACGTGCGATAAGTCAATGGTATAGCTTCAACAAACTTTACCAGACGCTTGGTTAGGTGGTTCAAAGAAAGAAGAAGAAAAAATAGAACAAGTTATGGAATCATATCTGCCACACCCAATACTAATACATCTATTACAAGTTAGCAAGTAACCCGAAAACTTACAATGCCTCATATTCTTCCCCATATTTCTCCAACTCAAATTAAGTCCCCACTTCCCACTCTAACATCTCCCCTGCATACATCAATTTTCTACTTTTAAAGCCAATGTATTAAGAAATGGGGCAGAAGAAAAGGCTGAATTACCTAATTAAATTTCACAAGCTTCCTTATCACAACTCAATCAAGTAAAAATGTATTCTACATGTCTCTCTCTCAGCCAAAGATTCAAAAAAAAAAAAAAAAAAAAAAAAAACATGAAAAAGAAAATTGTCTGCTTGGTAGTAATTCTGTTTCCTTCCTCAAATATCCACATCATCTTAAGTAGAACAGCAACCTTTTTTCACATTCCCTGATGAGTCCCCGACATTAATAGTGGTTCCTTGGCCGGGAACAGTGGTAGTAGCAGTTGCCTGCTGGGCTGCCAATGCTTTTTTGCTTATGATATGGTAAATCTCCGTCAAAATTGTCTGAAATGCCTTCTCAACATTGGTCGATTCCAGTGCAGATGTCTCAAGAAATGAGAGACCTTCCTTCTCAGCCAAGGAATGCCCATCCTCCTCTGGAACAGCTCTAAGATGATTTAAGTCAGACTTATTCCCAGCCATCATTATCACAATGTTAGAATCAGCATGATCTCTCAATTCACGGAGCCACCTCTGGACATTGTCAAAAGTTTGCCTCTTGGTTATGTCATAGACAAGGAGGGCACCAACAGCTCCTCTGTAGTAAGCACTGGTGATTGCTCGGTATCGCTCCTGCCCTGCTGTGTCCCAAATCTGTGCTTTAACTGTCTTTCCTTCTACCTGCATCAAAATATTACAGGTAATAAAAGAAGTTTAATAGTAAAAAAAATCATTGACCTCCATCTTCACAAAAAATCCATCAGACAGTTATATTATTCACAGTCACGGACAAGTTATTCGCTTCTTTGAATTATATGAAAGTCAATTGACTATTGATCTTACAACTTCAACATCATAATAAACTTCAAAAAGGACCTCACCACCCCCACACTGTCCCATTCATCATTATATTAAGTGTTCAATCAATATGCCATTATCTATATTTCTCGACCAAACAACTATGTGTTCCTTTCACTAAGATGTCCTATTGCACTCTGATTAAGTTTCAGGTATAGTAGTTCACAGCAAGAAAAAGCATCCAATACAAAAATTTTCCATTCACAGAAACCTATTAATTATAAAGTATAATCAGTTGGTGAAATTTCATCATATGCACAAAATTGCAATTATGACCAACATTTCCCTGTTAATTCCAACAACAATAAACCATTCAAGATGCTCTTATAGATGAAATTTGACTGTAAGAATAAAGAATTGTATACAATTTCAGCCAAAAAACATATCTAATGACCTCCAATACTAAATTGTCAAATTAGACCTCCAATACTAAATTGTCAAATTAACTTACAAGATCCCTCGTTCTTCTCACCACTCAAACTACAGGTAACAATACCAGAGCACTTTTTCAGTATCATGTAACATCAGTAACACAGAAACATTGTACCAATTGTTAGTTACAAAAAGGCGTTACAAACACATAAATAAGCTGAACATATCAACGAGCTCAATCAAACTCTAATTTCCAAATAGATCAAGCGACACGTCTTTTAAAGAGAATCACCTGAAGAGTTCTGGTGGCGAACTCAACACCGATAGTGGATTTAGATTCCAAGCAAAACTCATTCCTCGTAAACCTCGAAAGAATATTTGATTTCCCCACACCAGAGTCGCCGATCAACACGATCTTGAACAAATAATCGTACTCGTGATCAACTCTACTCGCCATCACAGCCTCTCCCTCTCCGATCTCTCTTTGAACACCTGTAAAAACAAACAAACACACACAACTCAAAATCAATCAAATTTCACTCGAATTTTGAAAAAATTAAAGTGACAGATAGGTAAGTTAAGAGTGTTCTTACTTTCAGTCACAGGCGGATAGATCGAGAAGAGAGAAAGAGAAATGCGACTTTCGGTACGGTAATTGGAGGAATTGCAGGGACTGAGTCCAATGAGAGAGAGAGACAGGGGGAGTAATTGGAAACAAGAAGAAGAATGAAACGGACAGGGAGGGGGTTTTTATATATACTTTGTTTCGGATGGAACGGCGACGTTTCCTTCAAGGGGAAAAATGACAAAATAATGAGGTGGCAACTGACAGTTGCAGGCTGGCAGGTGGTGTGCAGTGGATGTTTAGTGATTGCCACGCCCTTGTTACTTGGGATTATTTTATTTAAATTTATGTTGGGGTTGGTTATCATAGGCTCACATCTAGCTTTTTCAATGTAACAGAATCAATTATGCTTGCCACGTCATCAATATAAATTAATCAATACGAAAAATTATATTAAATACAGTACATTTTTCTTGATTAACAGACTAAAAAGTATTTAATTGATTTATGTACTTTTAATGTGAGGTTTATTTTTATGATACTAAATTACTAATCAATTATACGTGGAATTAGAATTATTCTTAACAAAAATAAATAATTTATAATTCTTTTTTCTTTATATATAAAATTATAATATTCAAGGAATACTAGGAAAGTGACATGAATAAAAGCTAAACTTTAGTATATTTGATATTTAATTTATAATAAAAATATTCAAGAATAGATTTCAGTGAAAGTGGGAAATTTGTTGAGTGGTAGTAAGGAAGATTATGCATAAAAATTCAAGAACGCTATGATTTTTTTATGGCATGTTTAAGTAAGTGCTCTTAAAAGTTAATTCAAATGAATTATAATTACAAATTAAATGGCTAGAAATTGTATTTATTTTATTTTGTCAATTTGATTGACTATTATATTGTATATATGTGATTGAATTTTCTCAATCCATCATCTCTTAAACTAACTCTGAAGAATAAATTATATTTAAACTATTTTATTATATTATCAATTGATGTTTGTTTGGAGTGATAATGGGTTTTAAATTATAATTATTATAATATATACACATGGTAGCTGGATTTTCAAATTCATTTATCATAAATAAAAAAATATTAAATTATTTAAGAGTAGACTATAATAACTTAATAGGGCATGTCGGCTGATTTTTTTTTTTTCTTTCTCCTGAAGTCAATGATTGAATCATTATACAAGAACGGCAATGAAAAGTTGACCATTTGCTTCTGTTACAAGATTGTATTATGGGATTTATGATTTTTATTTCTGACGTGATTAAGACACTGTTATAAAGGACAATTATTTACTCCGATAAGTGCACCCTTATGATTACATCAGGCGTATTATAAAAGTCACCACATTTTTATGTTAGGTGAATTTAAATCATGATAATAGTTTTTGTGTATGTTTTTACATTACAACCAATAATTGTAGTTATATGACTATGTTACATATGATGATTTTATGTGTTACATATAAATTTTAATAAATTTATCTATTATCATGTTTACTATATTATAGTATTTGTTTTAACAAATAAAAATTATTTAAAAAATCAAGTAAGAATCTATTAATGATAGGTCAAATAATAATATTTAATTTCTCATAATATTGTATTTTTTTTTTTAAAACAAGGTGTCGTACACTTCGGTTAGTCCCCGTAAATGATAACCTAAGACCGTATACTCTTAATCACATATCTAAGCGCTCATATTACCTACCACTTTGAGTTACCTAATATATATATTTTAAAATCCTTTAGTATTGTTAGGATTGGGTTTTGTTTATTTCACAATACACAGCGAAATAAATTAAAAATTTAATATTCTAATAAAAATAAATGATATTTGAAAGAAAATTCAATAGAATTGATTTTTAATTATTAAATAAAAGATTCTATAATTTGTCGAAATGCAAATTTTATTATAATATTTAATAATATTATCACAAACACCTCCAATCATCTTGACAATTTCGTCCTACCAAACGCTAGTCTGTTTCGTCTTTTTCAATTGATTCGGTGGGCATAGGGCTATCCTCCAATCCACAACTCGGAATGAAATAAACCCTATACCCAAACAATCTCCACACTCTTTCCCTTCGGATAGTCGTGTGAAAACCACGCGTCACAAATAGCGTAAGACAAACTCCCACTGATAGAATTCAACAAACACCTCCACACCGAGTTTCGATCGTCCGATCCGTTCACATCATCAAATCGAAACTCCTCAGAAGAAGAAGGAGAAGATGAAGAAGGAAGACACGGTGAAGCTGATCAGCGCGGAGGGCTTCGAGTTCGTGATCGACAAGGAAGCTGCCATGGTTTCGCAGACCATCCGCAACATGCTCACCTCTCCGGGTTTATCTTTGTCTCTTTTATTTATTTACTTTTTTTGTTGCGCGAAAGTACCTTATTTCATGTAATTTATTGCATACAATTTGTATGGTTGATGACGAGTGTTATGTTTTGGGCGAAAGTTACGGTACCGTGATGTAAAATCCCGTAACGTTACTGGAATCAACGGTTTAGTATCGCATTGTCAGTACTTATAATTTTATAACCACACATCGGCAATGAAATTTGAATTGTAATTTGTGAATGTTATCATTTTCGCGTTTTTAATTTACCGATAATGTTACCGGAGTGTAAATTGTGTAATTACTGTAAAATTAGAATTGTATTGATGTGTTGCAGGGAGTTTTGCTGAAACACAGGATGGAAAAGTGACATTCCCTGAGATAAGCACCACCATTTTGGAGAAGATCTGCCAATATTTTTATTGGTCTCTTCAGTATGCCAGGTTCTGTTTTTTCTTTAGTAATTTGTATTCTTTTGTGGAGACATTATTGCAGTCTATTGATGTATTTACTTGTCTTTTGATACTGTAAATTTGGATGCAAAATCCGAGTTTTGTCGACTATGTGTATTGGTTAATTTTTAAAGTTTGGTTTACTTTGAGAAACAAGTACTCTATGTTGAAATTATGCTTCGCAAGTTTATTAGTGTTCAATGGAGCAGTAGCTCTATAAGAATTTAAAAGCTGCTTTTCTCTACTTGCATTATTGAAGAATGTCATCCGTTCCATGTGGGAAATGACTATTTTGTTGATAGGATCTTAGCTTTATAGTGAGATGGGCAGTGCTTCAGTCATCATTGTTGAGTTCATTTTACATATTTTGAAGACAAGTACATGCTTTTGATCCTCTCTATGTCAGTTTTTAAACTAATATGAATAAGCTTTTTTTTTTTTNATATATATATTTTAAAATCCTTTAGTATTGTTAGGATTGGGTTTTGTTTATTTCACAATACACAGCGAAATAAATTAAAAATTTAATATTCTAATAAAAATAAATGATATTTGAAAGAAAATTCAATAAAATTGATTTTTAATTATTAAGTAAAAGATCCTATAATTTGTCGAAATGCAAATTTTATTATAATATTTAATAATATTATCACTAACACCTCCAATCATCTTGATATTTTCGTCCTACCAAACGCTAGTCTGTTTCATCTTTTTCAATTGATTCGGTGGGCATAGGGCTATCCTCCAATCCACAACTCGGAATGAAATAAACCCTATACCCAAACAATCTCCACACTCTTTCCCTTCGGATAATCGTGTGAAAACCACGCGTCACAAATAGCGTAAGACAAACTCCCACTGATAGAATTCAACAAACACCTCCACACCGAGTTTCGATCGTCCGATCCGTTCACATCATCAAATCGAAACTCCTCAGAAGAAGAAGGAGAAGATGAAGAAGGAAGACACGGTGAAGCTGATCAGCGCGGAGGGCTTCGAGTTCGTGATCGACAAGGAAGCTGCCATGGTTTCGCAGACCATCCGCAACATGCTCACCTCTCCGGGTTTATCTTTGTCTCTTTTATTTATTTACTTTTTTTGTTGCGCGAAAGTACCTTATTTCATGTAATTTATTGCATACAATTTGTATGGTTGATGACGAGTGTTATGTTTTGGGCGAAAGTTACGGTACCGTGATGTAAAATCCCGTAACGTTACTGGAATCAACGGTTTAGTATCGCATTGTCAGTACTTATAATTTTATAACCACACATCGGCAATGAAATTTGAATTGTAATTTGTGAATGTTATCATTTTCGCGTTTTTAATTTACCGATAATGTTACCGGAGTGTAAATTGTGTAATTACTGTAAAATTAGAATTGTATTGATGTGTTGCAGGGAGTTTTGCTGAAACACAGGATGGAAAAGTGACATTCCCTGAGATAAGCACCACCATTTTGGAGAAGATCTGCCAATATTTTTATTGGTCTCTTCAGTATGCCAGGTTCTGTTTTTTCTTTAGTAATTTGTATTCTTTTGTGGAGACATTATTGCAGTCTATTGATGTATTTACTTGTCTTTTGATACTGTAAATTTGGATGCAAAATCCGAGTTTTGTCGACTATGTGTATTGGTTAATTTTTAAAGTTTGGTTTACTTTGAGAAACAAGTACTCTATGTTGAAATTATGCTTCGCAAGTTTATTAGTGTTCAATGGAGCAGTAGCTCTATAAGAATTTAAAAGCTGCTTTTCTCTACTTGCATTATTGAAGAATGTCATCCGTTCCATGTGGGAAATGACTATTTTGTTGATAGGATCTTAGCTTTATAGTGAGATGGGCAGTGCTTCAGTCATCATTGTTGAGTTCATTTTACATATTTTGAAGACAAGTACATGCTTTTGATCCTCTCTATGTCAGTTTTTAAACTAATATGAATAAGCTTTTTTTTTTTTTTCCTACCTTTCACTAGCACTGATTGCATAATGGAGCTAAACAAAGATTTGAAGCCTTCAATTGTATGCCTTTTTTCTTCATAATGCACTATGTTGACATAGAATGTTGCTCTTTTGGTCAGGGGTAAGGAGACTGATTTCCACATTGAACCTGAACTAACTCTGGAGCTGATGATGGCTGCTAACTATCTCCACACTTGAGTGAATTACTGTACTTGCTTCTTGAGTGGCGAGTACTTTTAACATGGTAAGCCTTCTGCTTATTGTCATTTTCTGGTTACAAGTTTTCATTATGGTATATACTCTTCTGTTTGTTGGTTTAATCTGTTGTTTAGTTAGCTTCAATTTGTTGCAATCTGACCTTATCCCTTTTTTCTTTGTCTAGCTCAACTGCTTAAGGATGATATTGTTGCCTGAGAAGGCTTAAAGATACTAGGATTCTGTTTTAATGCCCTGCATTGGAGTTCATTGCCACTGCAAAAAGTTGTATTCAGAAGTATATTTGAATGTTAATTGTCATTACTTAAGAGTAGTGTAAGACCTATGTAGCCGAAAATGTATGTAGTAATTGAATGATTTAACTTGGTTGCTGTATGCTATAGAACTCAAGTGGCAAGTCTTATGAAGAGAAACATTGTTTCATCATGTTCTCTGTCAAAGAAGTATTTTGCTTGACGTTCTTAAGCTTATATAATGTCATACTTTTATTAGTCACGTTTAGTTGTCAACGATTGTTATGTACATTCTGAAGGCAGAGCTTAAAGATCACTTTGGTATCTTTGAATCAGAATGGGACTTAAAAACTCAAGCAAATAGCAACTGCAGATTTCCTTTAGTAATGAACATTTTACTTATAAATGAAATGGCCTTGATTTTCATATTGGTAGCCTTACGTTTCTCTCACATTTTTTCCTTTCCCAATCCTCCATATAAGCAGTATCTTTTAACTGGTTGCTACCAAGTCACAATTTCAGAAATAAAGGTAGAAATAGCANAATTGTATGCCTTTTTTCTTCATAATGCACTAAGTTGACATAGAATTTTGCTCTTTTGGTCAGGGGTAAGGAGACTGATTTCCACATTGAACCTGAACTAACTCTGGAGCTGATGATGGCTGCTAACTATCTCCACACTTGAGTGAATTACTGTACTTGCTTCTTGAGTGGCGAGTACTTTTAACATGGTAAGCCTTCTGCTTATTGTCATTTTCTGGTTACAAGTTTTCATTATGGTATATACTCTTCTGTTTGTTGGTTTAATCTGTTGTTTAGTTAGCTTCAATTTGTTGCAATCTGACCTTATCCCTTTTTTCTTTGTCTAGCTCAACTGCTTAAGGATGATATTGTTGCCTGAGAAGGCTTAAAGATACTAGGATTCTGTTTTAATGCCCTGCATTGGAGTTCATTGCCACTGCAAAAAGTTGTATTCAGAAGTATATTTGAATGTTAATTGTCATTACTTAAGAGTAGTGTAAGACCTATGTAGCCGAAAATGTATGTAGTAATTGAATGATTTAACTTGGTTGCTGTATGCTATAGAACTCAAGTGGCAAGTCTTATGAAGAGAAACATTGTTTCATCATGTTCTCTGTCAAAGAAGTATTTTGCTTGACGTTCTTAAGCTTATATAATGTCATACTTTTATTAGTCACGTTTAGTTGTCAACGATTGTTATGAACATTCTGAAGGCAGAGCTTAAAGATCACTTTGGTATCTTTGAATCAGAATGGGACTTAAAAACTCAAGCAAATAGCAACTGCAGATTTCCTTTACTAATGCACATTTTACTTATAAATGAAATGGCCTTGATTTTCATATTGGTAGCCTTACGTTTCTCTCACATTTTTTCCTTTCCCAATCCTCCATATGAGCATTATCTTTTAACTGGTTACTACCAAGTTACAATTTCAGAAATAAAGGTAGAAATAACAATGCGATAAAAAAAAAAATTTGTTAATGTTGAAATTTTGGCCTTTGATAATAAGAAAAGCTACAGTAATAAACAAAACTAGTTGATAAGCTTTAAAAGCTCGTTCAATGATTTGTAGGAAGAACCTCCTTTTGTGATGCTAAGTTCAATCTCTTTCATCAAATTCTTAATTCTATGCCTAATCTCTTCCCCTTCTTTTTCTACCATAAGCCTTCTTACAGTTTTCTCCATCTCTTCACTGTCCAATTTGTTACCCAACTCCAAGCCTATCTTCCATACGTGACTTACATACCTTGCATTCACCCACTGATCTCCAAAACATGGTCTACAAATCATTGGAACCCCTTCACATATACTTTCCAGGACCGAATTCCAACCACAGTGGCTCCAGAATCCTCCAATTGCACTGTGTGCTAATACCTCCTTTTGCGGTGCCCATTTCACAATGCACCCATTTTCTCCTACAGCTTCTTTAAAACCCTCCGGCAGTAAATCTGTTTCATCTGTACCATTAATTGAAGTCGGCCTAACTACCCATAAGAATGGTTGCTTGCTGTTCGCGAGGCCCCAAGCCATTTCAACTAGCTCTCTGTTATCTATGGATGCTATGCTCCCCAAGCTAACATATATGACAGATTTATGAGCTTGGTTGTTAAGCCATGCAATGCAGCTAGTGTCCTCCTTAAATAAGCCGCTAGAGGAGGATGGGGCAATTTTGGGCAAAGGGCCAAGTGGGAAGTTTGGAACTTGGCATTGCCGTTGGAGTTCCGTCAGTACTGATTTTTCAAGGCAGTCCGTGGTATTCCAAATGACAGCTGAAGATGTTCTTATTTTGTACATGTTGGTTATCAGTTGCAATAAACTTTCTGGTATTTGAATCCTTGGAACAGGCAGGTCCTTGAACCGGAGGGGATGAAGCCAAGGCACTGGATCGTGCAGTATAGTATCTGTCCCAGAATAAAAGATCATATCAGTTATTGGTGTTTATGGAGAAATTGATTAGCTAAGAAGATCATTGCTAGAGGGAAAATCAAACGATATGGAAATGTCAAGGTATAATTCTTGCAAGTTCATTTGCTCTACTTTAATTACAAGCTAATTCAAATCTGACTTCTGTGTGTACTAGGCAGGTAATTCAAGGCACATACCTTTCAAGGGGATGTAACCTTCTTCCTTGAGCCGGAAAATGGCAACGCGAGCTGTAAGTGTGGCCGCGCTGGTGGTGCGCAAGATCATGCTTTTAAGCTTCAGTTGATTAGCTGCTGCTTCAGAGAAGTACATGAGTTCATCATAGATGATGCACACAATCTCACCATATTGGCCATGTTGTTCCATCATCTGAACCAAGCATTTGCGGAAAGGTGCTAAGCAGTTCACATTAATAAGTGCTATAGTATCAACTAAATTCGCCGTGGAGATAATATGATCAGGTACGCCATCTGGTAAAGATCGGAAGTCGAATTCAGGGCGCAAGGAAGGGTTAGGAGAATTGAATTGGGTGTGAACAACTGTGATGGATAAGCCCTTTGAGTGAAGAATGGAGCCAAGCTGAAGCATTGGAGTTATGTGGCCTTGATATGGACACGGCACTAGCACCACTCGTCTACATTTCTGTCCTTGTTCTTCCATATCTCTTCTTGCTGGTTTTGGCCACTCCCCTGAATGCCTACAAACAAAATATTTATAAAAGTCTTCAGGTAACCTGATTTGTTTGACGGGATTGGGTTATTTTTTTATTTTATTTTACTGCAGCCAGAATAAGTTAAACTTGCTGACTCCAATCAGATCTTTCAGAATCATCACCATTGTCTCATTAAGTGGTAGCTTTCAGCAAGCACATGCAATTATTGGAACTTGGGATCTTTTTTTATTGGTGGAACAGAGAACAACAAAATCTAGTTACTTGAAGGCACGGAATTCCTACTGGTGAGCTGCTGCTGGAAGACTGATTTGACAAGGAACTGAGTTCACATTGCCTGTTTGATATGGTTGCTATTTTTATATATTAAAATCATATGGAATTGCTGTGGGAAACTAGCTGGATTTAGGAATATGTAATACTGGTTTCTCTTTATGAGTACAAAAATATTGGGATTTTTTTTTTTTTTTTAAATAGGTCGTCTGTTTAATCATTTTTCATTAGCCTATCCAAAATATGCATTTATTTTCTTATTCTGAAAATCCTATTTTATTTTATTCAATTTTTCAAACCTTCTAAGTTTGTTAATTTAACTAAACACTCTAAAAAAAAAAAAATTTAAAAATTGACAAAAACACTCCTATCCACTCACATTTTCTAGATTCTGGCCACCACCGTCAGAAGATGGTCAAAATCTAGTATAATGGCATACTATCGGCTGGATCTGGCTTGTAGTGCACCGATTTATCATTTTTCGATTAAATCCATAGTGGATCAGGCTGAAAAAAGCCAGATCTACAACCATATCCTTGACTATCGTTGATAACCAAACATGGCGAGATCTAGCATTTTCTGGTCAGATCCACAATGGATATGGTTGGAAAAGGCCATCTCGACGCACGATCGACCAGATCCAGTCGGTCGTGCATCGATACGGCAACTCCGGCCACCCTCCGACGGTGGTGGTGGCTGCCGGTATTTAATGGGTGGGTGGGGGTATTTTTGTAATTTTAATGTTTTTATTATAGGGGTGTTTAATAAATTAACAAACTTAAGGGGGTGTTTTTGTTAATTTTTAAATTCTACATCGTTATTCCCACCCAACTTTTACTTTTTCGAAAATACTAAAACAAACGGGCTCTAAGATGTTTGAGCCAGTTTATATGTATTTCGATTAATTCTTGAAAGAGATTAGCGCAACGATCCACCGTCATAGCCTTCCACTTAAACCTTAGATCTCTTTCTTTTTGTTATACATATATATAAACCTTCCTTGGGATGAACTTTCTTGGAGGAGGAAGATAATTTATTTTATTACTTCAACATGTTAACATGCTAATTGGAAGGCATGATTAGAGGCCAGATCCAAAGAATGCAATCTACAAGGATCCACATTAAGTAAACTAATATCCAACATGATGAATGTTGAGAAATCTCTCGTCCTCTAAAAGATTTGCTGCATACATGACCATGATTTACCATCCAAATTGCCTATTCTATATTAATACAGTAAAACCTCTTTACAGTCATAATGGTGACACTAACTAATTTTATTATTATGAGGAGGTTATAACTTAATAAATGTGTAGTTAAAAAAATTTCTTATTTCATAATTCATGGTTTAGTAGTATAATATTAGGATTTTAATTCATGTTTTAATAATATTAGGGTTTCAATTCAACGTTTCAATTGCCTACTTTTGAAATGGATAGAAGATCGTGTTTTGAAACCAACAAAAATAACTGTCATTGATGGAATTGTAAATACAGTTGCTGCATGGCAACTGATGTAAAGCTACAGACAATTGACAATTGTTTTAAGCATTACAAAATTAGGACTGCCGATGTTGATGAATTGCAAGTTACAAATGAAGTAGATGAGGAGAATCAAAGAGTCATTGTAGAATTGAGTGATCAGATTCGACAAATTCACTACATTAATCGAATGAATATTAATGTCTTCCTTAATCATTCAAATGAGTAATAAGTCATGTATGCTTTAACAAAAGAAGAAATCATTTCTACAATTGAACAAGAAGAGCAAGGAAATAATTATGAGGATGATAGTACGAAAATACAAAAGGTTTCATGTCAAGAAGCTCTAAACATGCTTGAGAAGCTAAAAATGTTTTGGCTTTAATAAGAAAATGTTCATGCTAGTGAGTAATATACCCGCAAGTTAAAAGATGTAATAACAACTCTAAAGCATAAATTATTATCTCAAACAACTTCAGATAAATATTTTATTTCATCTTAAACCTTTAATGTAACATACCATATTTTTTTTTTGCAATATACAGATAATTATTACTATATGGAGGCACATTTCCTTAAGATGAGAATTAAAAAAATTATA
The DNA here is from genome assembly GCF_008641045.1 of Pistacia vera. Taxonomy (NCBI): domain Eukaryota; kingdom Viridiplantae; phylum Streptophyta; class Magnoliopsida; order Sapindales; family Anacardiaceae; genus Pistacia; species Pistacia vera. The sequence goes on along the minus strand of NW_022196290.1, from coordinate 404,790 downwards.
ACTTATTACAATGTAAAGTTTATTCTTATTTATAACTATCCCAAATTGGAAATATATTTTTTTATGACTATATAGAGTTTATTCCTATATAGAGTATCACTATAGAGAGGTTTTACTGTATAAGGAGTTAATTATATTAATCCTTTTGAGGTTTGATTAAATGAAAAAAATCTCTCATATGTTTTTGAAATAATAGACATTCGTTTGTCTCGTTCAATTTTAAGTGTTAAAATAAAAGGCAAAAGAGTAATTTTGTATATATTTATAAACTTGTAATAATGAAATTCTGAAGATCCACCAACAACAATGAAATTTTTTTTTATCATATTTAAGATATGTAAGGGCCAAACTAAGTTTATTGTATTTGTATTGAGAAACTCGTACAACATTCATTCAATAAATAGAACAAAAATATTATACTAATCTCATAATGGAAGAATATATATTACAATAATACTTTGGGTACTAACGGATTTTATTAACCAGTGTACTAACCTAAAGCATAGTACGGATATTATACGCATAGTACGGGTATCATATGTAATTTTAACAAAAGTTAGTACACTGGTTAGTAAAATCCGTTAGTACGCATAGCATTACCCTATATATTATAGTCGAAATCATGATATCAATTAAATTAAGCTCCGGGAGTAGGAGACTAAGACTTAGTTGGGGCTTTAGATGTGGTGCTAGTTGTGCTGTCACATGCTAGGGCATTATATACGCCTATCACCTTAGGTTTAACATTACTACATTCTGATTTAATAGATCCTTTCTTTCCGATGTAATTGAGGTCAATATTAATAAGCTCCACGCCTTCACATGGTAAACTATTACTACAGTCAAGCTTTACACCAACTGGAGTTGCAGAAGTGCCTCGAATATTTTCAAAACCAACGTTGCTAATCTTTACACGTGATGGAGCCTAAAGAATAGAAAAGAAAGCATTAAGGAAATGGATATTATCGGCTCCGTTTGTTTTGTTATTCCTATTCATATTCTCAATCCTATTCCCAAAATACTTGTTTGTTTTATTATTTGAGAAATGCTTTTTTTTTTTAATTACTTTTAAACTCCTTAAGTTTATTAATTTAATTAAACACCCCCTAGAAAAAAAAAGTTTAAAAATTAACAAAAACACCCCCACCCACCCATAGTTGCCAAATTCTGGCAACCACCGAATCTGTCACAACGGCGTAGAAACGATCGAAAATGGCTAGTAATTTGTCGATCTGGCCTTTCCCGGTCAGATCCACACTGGATCTGGCCATAAGTGACGACCAAAGAAATGGCCGTCGTTGACGGTCAACGACGCCCAAATCTGGCCTTTTCTGGCCGTCGAAGGCCAGATCTGGCCTTTTCCGGCCAGATCAGTGCTGAATCTGATCGGAAAAGGCCATATCGATGCACGACCGGCCAGATCCGACCGGTCTGCGTCGTAATGCCATTTTCCAGTGGTGGTGGCTGGAATCTGGCACTGTGGGTGGGTGGGGGTGTTTATGTTATTTTACAAAATTTTTATATATTGGGGTGTTTAGTTAAATTAGCAAACCTAGGGGGTTTTTTTTTAATTTTTAAAATTTACCTCGTAATACTCACCCTATTCAACTACCTAATATTATTCCCAAAATCCTATAAAAAATAACAAAACAAATAGACCCATCAATATCATTAGATTTGATAAAAAAAAAATAGAATAAAATAAAAAGAAAATTATACCTTTGCATTGCAATCACCATAAGGGCAATAACCTTGATCTATGATAATAGGATTACTGACATTAACCATCGTAATGTCCTCGAAATGCATGTTGGACGCAGAGTTTGCAAAAGAAGCTGGCCAAGTTTTGATTCTCAAGCCATTGTCAGTATTAGTGAGCTTACAACCCTTAACACTAATTCCAACTACAGGTTCTTCATTCTCATACTTTCCTAGGCTTCCAACACTGATGCCATGTCCAGGTCCGCATGAAACTCTGGTAATTGATACATTTTGGCTACCATCACCAATAGAAATACAATCATCTCCTGTTCCAATTTTCGAATCTGTAATTTTAATTCCTCTAGATCTTCCGATGTGTATTCCATCGGTGTTTTTGCTATCAGCAGGTGCAGTGACAGTTAAGTGACGGATAGTAAAGTTCTTACAAAGTAAGAGGTTAACATGAAATTGTTTGCTGTTTAAGGAAGTTACATCTTGGACCAAACCATTGGTAATGGAGTCGAACCTTAAATTCTGTTCATAGAATTAAAATAAAATTTTTGTTAGTGTCATACAAATGAAATACTTTTAATTAGTGGTGAAGGATATGTATGATTGGATAATAAACTTACAATAGCAAGTTGCTTGCAGTTGTTATTATCACAGGATCCCCAAGCTGCAGCTCCCTGGCCATCAAAAATTCCACCACCGGACAATGTAAAGCCTTTAATTTGTTGGAAAGCAATCCAACCACCATCCTTTGTCATTTCACCAACTCCTGATAGGGCCTTGAGGGTACCTTGAACTCGAACCTCAATAGCAGCTTTGCAAGGACCAGCTAAAGTCACTGGACTTAACAAGAATGTTCCCGATGGAATCAACACTTTGCTTGGGCTAGTTGATGCACATGCCTTTTTCCATGTACTCATTAAAGCCTAAGACAAGAAACATAACTTGATTAAAATGACCAAAAAAAAAAAAATAAAAAAAATTAACGAAATCGAAATCCTTATGCAAATGTATGATGTTCATTACAGTAGAGCATTACCGAGTTAATATCAGATCCACCAGCTTTGGCACCATATTTCGTCACATCAAAAATTGATTGAGCTCTAGTCGATGATACAAAGAAACAAATAAGAATGTAATTTTTATCATTTTATCCATTTTCTTATATTGTTCGTCAGGCTTTTGTTATTGTCTTGAAGGAATATTATGAAATCATAGTTCATACCATTTTATACTGCAATGAAGGAAGCTCATGCCTCTAACTTATACCAAACTTTAGCCAAATTTATCTTCTGTTTACTAATGTTATATTAATAGGTTATACTACTTTTCAGTTATTATTTCTTTAATGGTTTTCATTTACGTTAGTCCAACGAAGGATTATGAAATTTAATTGGTACTTTAAAATTGAGGTGCTCTATTCTATTTAGATCCTAACAAAATGAGGATAAATATAAAGAAATATTATTAAAATTTTATGGGTTTTTCTAATATTCTATTTGATAGTTTACATCGATCTATAAATTATATTATGAAACAGGTTATACTAACTAGGTAGAAGAGCCAGCTGTGGCATATTGATATTTGTTCCTACTAATTGTACGATGAATTAGGTTTGCAAAAAGAGTAGACTTTGTTTATTTTCTGTTACATTACATCCTCTTCTGTACGACGAGTTTTGTCCTGAACAAATAAAAGTTTGTGATTGATTTAATATTCAATCCCTTCAGCCAACACTGTATTGATTAATTCTAATTAGGTGACTTAACCAGTTCCATTATAATAGCTTTGTACTGAAGCCATAGCTGATCAACTGTCTTCCCCATGACCCCATCAACTCAGTGAAGAAGAAGTCACTGTACTCACTCTCTTTTCTGTTAAGTTCTGCAACAACACCATTTCTCAGGCCATTAAGGTAGTCAGAAACTTGGCTGTAACATCATACCCTTATCCCACCCCTCACCCTGGCCAGGCTGCACCCAATGACCGGCGCGTAGTTGGCTTTTAACCCAGAAAATCTGCAATCCCTTCGATCAGTCCTCCAGGAGCCTCTCCGTTTCCATGCCACTGCCATATGTGTCATTTCATGATAAAGTACCCCGGTGATCTCTCTTTTCATATCTCCAGAATAGTTTCCGATATAATCCACGTTGACATGAATTTCATTGTCGATGATATGCACTAACCGTCCATGCTGTCGACTAATAGGTGCGTTGGTTACATTCTTCCTGTCAGTTGCGTTGTATTGTTGGAGAGTGTCCAGATAAAATCTGTGGCGGATGCTAGTGTTTGCTTGGTGTAGTTCTCTACGATTTCGAAGTTGAAGCGGACGCTGCCGGTGGTTGTGGTGGCGGTGTTGTTGAGAACGTAGCTGACTGCATCTGCATGGCTTCCTTCTTCTTGCTTCTGCAAGAGTTTAATCTAAGTTATGTTTTAAAGGTGAAGTTTTGAGCAAGAAATGTTTGTACTCTACGGTTTATATAAAATTAGAAATCAATAAGCCAAAAAGACCTGGATTTTTCTTGATTTGAGCTATTAGATTGTAGTGGAATCAAGTTGGTTTACTTCATCATCATTCTTCTTCTTCTTCACTAATCTCCAATTGTATACGTAAAATTCTAATATCAACTTCCTGGAATAGTACACATGGCTTTCTCACCAGAGAAAGAAACCTTGGCTACACATATGTGCAAATATTATAAACTACAACCATATCAAACAAAAGAAAAGATTACAGCCTTTCAAGCGCAAGGACAACGCAAAAAGGCAAACAAGAGTAAACCGCCCACATTAGCAGGCTGGCATATTTGGGTCTTCAGTATTTTCTGATAATAATTATACACGGAGATGGGGATACAGATAAAATATGGTGAAACTACTAAATACTTATTCAACTGAAATATTAAATTCACTATTACCGGAAAAACTGAAGTCTGAGAAAACGTGTAATCTACCACTCCCAAAACTTTCTGTGTAATTTTTATGAGTTGAGGAAGTCTAAAAGCTCATTCATTGAATTGTAGGAAGACCACCCTTTGGGATATATACTAAGTTCTATTGTTCTTTAAACTTTTCACTCTCTGCCTCATCTCTTCCCCTTCTTTCCTACCATTTGCCTTCTTAAAGTTTTCTTTATCTCTTCCCTGTCCTATTTGTTACCCAATTCCAAGCCTATTCTCGATACATGACTACATGCCTTGCATTCACCTTTGATCTCCAGAACATGGTCTATAAATCATTGGACCCCTTCCATATACTTTCCAGACCGAATTCCAACAGTGGCTCCAGAATCCTCCAATTGCACTGTGTGCTAATAACAGTACTTTTGGGTTGGCCATTTCACAATTGCACCCATTTTCTCCCAACAGTAAACAAAACTTGAGATTGCCAAAATGTAGTTCTCTTGTGATCCCCGTTTTTTTAATCCAATAGATATTACATATTCTTTGTATTTTTATCTTTATGGAAGGGATTCTGTTAGTTTTTAAAGTTTTATTGAATGAAATTGCAAGAAAAGGAAGCTGCTGGGTTTTCATGTCACAAGGGGCAAAAATCTGGAGGTTTTTGTAAGAAAACGATGATGTGGCAGGGTTATACTAGAATTAAGAAGAATTTGGGGGCTTTGTAAATAAATAAATAATTTGTTTTATATAAATTTGGCTGCTCGCCCAAATAAGAAGAAAGTTGAGAGAGAAAAACTGAGAAGAAGAGATGGGGAGAGAAGGGAGAAGAAGAAGAGAGGAGAGAAGAAGAGAAGAAAAAAGAAAAAGAAAAGAGAAGAGAAGAAGATTGAGTTCGGCCAAGAGATAGAGTGAGAATGAAGTGAAGCAAAAATGAGGATGAGAAATGTTGGAACAGGTCACTCTATTTTGGTTTCGGTTGTGGAGGAAGAAAGTGCTTGAGGTTGCTTCCATTTTCGGATGAGCTAAAATGGTGAGTGGATCTAAACTGTTTTCCTTAAAAACTTAAGCTTATGCCCTTGCATGTTGATTTCCTTTTACTACCGTCCATTTTTTTTTTGCAAAAAATCCTTACAAGCATGATGTTTGTGATTCGAATGTAGAACTTGCATAAATATGTTTTTAGTGAAATGATTTCTATGTTTGTGCATATGCCTTAACTCCAAATTTTTTCAGCTTTGATATGGTTATTCTCTTCTGTAAACTATCTTTGGCATGCATGTAATGATGTTATATATCATGAAATTTGGAAGTAAGTGTGGACATGCATGTATAAATAATTATGCCTATACCAAATGTTGTTGAATGGAAAGCAGATTTTGTGTTTCCGCCTGTTTGATTGTGGTGATGATGGAGAATTCCAGCTAATTTTGGTAGGGGCTGATTTGTTTGGAAATTAATTGGTGGTAGTAATGGTTGGAATGAAGGGTATGGAAATTATGGATTTTTATATTTGATTAATTTTGACAAGCATATGTGCATTTTTATGCATATTCACAATGTTTGGGATAGAAAAGAAATTATAGGAGTAGTATGTTGGATATGGTGGCTGAATTTGTTGTTGACTGAAATTGGAGATTTAATGCAATAGTTTTATAGGGTAAAGCATACATGTTGATCCTAAAGAACCAGAGTGATTAAAGTTGTTTTTGTTATAAAAAGTTATGATGTGAAATTCTGACAGCCTGAACTTCTGAAAATTTTATATAGTTTCGGGTCTGCAAATGAGGCCAAATTTCAGATATTTGTTTTAGACTTTAGAGTTGTTTGAAAATTGATTTCACCCCAAAATTCGAATTATTGGAATTTTTTTATGAATTTTGAATTCTGCTATGAAATTCTGGAATTTCATGTTTTGTAGAGCATGCATTTTTAAGAACTGAATAATCACTTATACTTATCCAAATGAGTGATTTTAAATTCTGGTAAATCCTATATGTGTTCTAGTTTATTTTGGAGAGTTTCACGAGGTTTTAGATTAAGGCTGAATTGTTATGAATTTTACAAGTCAGTAACCTCAATTCTGAAAACAGTTGACAGATTTAAATGAGTTGAAAGAAAATTGTGTTTTAAATAGTTTTGATTCTGAATGACTTGAAAATATTACTGGATCAACTATATTTGTCTAGAATGCCCCATTGAAATTATAGCTTGATTTGTTGAGTGGATTAAACCAAATCTTCTTCCAAAGCTTAAATCCATGTTTGTATGTTGGATTTTATTTTAAATGTTTTGATAAGTTTGGTATATAGAATTTATAGTATTCATGCTATATGAATAAATGTTGCCGTTGAGAGTAGAGAACTGTTTGAATGTATAACGGTTGAGGTTCGTGATGTTGGTAAATGGTTCTTGGTTTAAAAAAAAAAAAAAAAAAAAAAAAAAAAAAAAAGAGAGAGAAGGGTGCTTTCTGTCAGTTTTGAAAGTATGTTTTAAAACTTGCTTCTACCCCCATTTTGCATGGAATTTCATACGTTTTTGGCATGATTTGCTTTTTTATAAATGTGGTATATATCTTTGATTAGTGTCGGACACATATGCTATGGTATGTGATGTGAAAAGTAATTTTTAATCTGGGTAAACGTCAGTTTGAAACATGTTTGGAAATTTCCAATTTCACTCACCCTTGGATGTGATTTTTGAATATTATGTCATATATGTATGATTTATAGGCACATACGTAATATACTCTTGACTTACATGTTACTGAGATTATGCAATGGTATGTTGTGTGCTAAAACCACCATACGAAGTACCCATCCCCCAGAGATACAAATTTTTGGCTCTGCTCGAGCGATGCAGATTCCATGGGTATGACAATTCCAGATTTTGGCTCTGCGCATGGTATTGAGATATTTAGTGCTCTGCGTAGGCGTTGAGCTTGTCCCCAAGTATTGAGATGTTTTCTTTTGGCTCTGCCCACGTGATGATAGATCTTGCCGGGTATTGAGATGTATTTCCCAGCTCTGCCTGTATGGGATGCCACCAGGTTCGAGAATTTTCCCCAAGGTACTAGTTGTGGTGAGAGTTTTCTGTTATAAACATCAGAATCGGTTTTAGAGCTCTCAAAAATCACATTCAGTTTTTAGCATCTGTTATGAGCGATAACCTCAATATGAGTTTTAAGATATTAAGAGACCTTCAGTATTAGCCACAGTTTGAATAATATTCACTTATAGTTTTCAATATCAGTAAAAGCTACAGATCCAGTTTAAAGTTTAGTTATAGCATAAGTTTACAGTATTCCAAAATCAGTTATCAGTGCATAGTTTCAGATAAAATTAGTTTTCATTTTATATCATCACAATAGCTACCACCATATCATGTTGATGGACATGTTTGTTTTTAATACTTCATAAGAACCCATTACATGTCATAACTTTTGTTTGATGAATATTTGGCAAACTTCTCCTTCCCCCCGCACTCACTGGTATTTTAGCTCACCCCTTTCAAAAAAGGTTTTCCTCCTCCCTAGGTTTACAGGGAGATAGTGCCAAGCATAAGCTCAAAGGTTGGCCACCGTTGACATCTTTTTTATGTGGGTTTTACCATTTATGTCGTATTGATTTTTGGACTTTCGTTCCAAAACCTCATGTTCCCATCATATTTCTTTTTTTTATGTTTCGGAATGTGTGTGTATAAGTGGAAACCTGATACCACAGTTTCCCTAAATCTTTCTTTTGTAAAACGAAAGATGTACTTTTTTTTTTTTTGAGATGTTGGAAGAATGAAATACTATGATGTTATTCGAAAAGTAAGCTCTTTAAACAGGTTTCACATTTTTTCTACATGGCACATCTCGGGTATCCAAATTTGTGAGAGTGCCCAAATCCTACGGGATGGAAATTTCGAAAACGGATCGTGTCAACTTGGTATCACAATATATATATATATATTCTTTGTGATTTTATCTTTATGGAAGGGGGATTTCTGTTAGTTTTTAAAAGTTATATTGAATGAAATGCAAGAAAAGGAAGTTTGCTGGGTTTGGATGTAACAAGGCAAAATTTGGAGTTTTTGCAAGAAAAAGATGATGTGTAGGGTTATCTAGAATTAAGAGAATTTGGGGGCTGTTGTAAAAAAAAAACAAAAAAAGCGTACATCTTTCGTTTTACAAAAGAAAGATTTAGGGAAACTTGTGGTATCAAGGTTTTCCTTATACAACACATTTCGAAACATAACAAAAGGAAATAAATGATGGGAAACATGAGGTTTTGAAACAAAGTCCACAAATACAATACGACTAAATGTAAACACACATAAAAAGATGTCGATGTGTGCTACAACCTTGAGCTATGACGCACTGCTCGGCACTATCTCCCTGTAAACTTGGGGGGAGAAAACATTTTTTGAAAAGGGGTGAGCTAAAATACCAGTGAGTGGGGGGAAGGGGAAGTTTGCAAAACATTTGTCAAACAAAAGTTATGGCATGCAATGGTTCTTATAAATACTGAAAACAACATGATTCCATGACATAGAAATGGTGGTAGCTATTGTGATGACAAAATTGAAAACTGATTTTTCTGAAACTATGCACTGATGACTGATTTTAGAATACTGTAAACTTTATCTGATAACTGAACTTTAAACTGGATACGTAGCTTTTATTGATACTGAAAACTATAAGCTGAATATCTTATTCGAAACTGAGCTAATACTGAAGGCTCTCCTAATATTCATAAACTCATATTGAGGCTATCGCTCATAGTAGATGTTAAAACTGATGTTGATTTTAGCATTCTAAAACCGATTCTGATGTTAATACAGAAAACTCTCACCACAACTAGTACCTTGGAAAAAAATCTCGATACCTGGTGGGCATCCCCCACACAGCAAGCTGGGAAATACATCTCAATACCCGGCAAGATCTATCATCGCGCGGGCAGAGTCAAAAGAAAACCATCTCAATACCTGCAAACAAGCTCAACGCCTAGGCAAGCACTAAATATCTCAATACGCATGCGCAGAGCCAAAATTTGGAATTGTCATACTCGACGGAATCCTGCATCGCTCGGGCAGAACCAAAAATCTGTATCTCTGGGGGATGGTACTTCGTAGGGTGGTTTTTAGCACCACAACATACTCAGTCATAACTCAAATAACATGTAAGTCAAGAGTATATTACGTTGTGCTTTATAAATCACATATATGACATAATTTCAAATCACATCCAGGGTGAAATTGGAATTTCCAAACATTTTCAAAAATGAAAGTTAACCCGATTAAAAATTACTTTTAACATCACATTACCATAGCTATGTCTGACCTAATCATAAGATATATACCACATTTCATATAAAGCAAATCATGCCAAAACGTATGAAATTCCATGCAAAATGGGGTAGAATGCAAGTTTAACAACATACTTTCAAAACTGAAGAATGCACCCCTTCTCTATCTTTTTTTTTTTTTTAAACCAAGAAAACCATTCCAACCATCACGAACCTCAACTCGTTACATTCAACCAATTCTTTACTCTCAACGGCAACATTTTTATTCATATAGCTGAATACATATAAATTCTATATACCAAACTCATCAAAACAGTTAAAATAAAATCACAAGTTACATACAAACTGGATTTAAGCTTTTGAAGAAATTTGGTTTAATCCACTCACCAAATCAACTATAATTTCAATGGGGCATTCTAGAACAATAATTGTTGATCCAGAATTTTTCAAGTCATTTCAGAATCAATACACTATTTAAACACAATTTTCTTCAACTCATTTAAATTTGTCAACTGTTTTCAGAATTGAGGTTACTGACTTGTAAAATCATAACAATTCAGCCCTTATCTAACCTCATGAAACTCTCCAATTAAACTAGACACATATTGATTCACCCGAATTTAAAATCACTCAATTTGGATAGTATAAGTGCATTATTTCGGTTCTTAAAAATGCATGCTCTACAGAAAACATGAAATTCCAGAATTTCTAGCAGAATTTCAAAATTCGTAAAAAAATCCAATACTTCGAATTTTGGGGTGAAATCATTTTCAAACAATCTCTAATAAGTCTAAACAAAATATCTGAAATTGCTTCATTTGCCGACCCGAAAACATTAAATTTCAGAAGTTCAGGCTGTCAGAATTTCACAGCATAACTTTTTATAACAAAAAACATACTTTAATCACTCTTGGTTTTTAGGATCACATATATCTCTATCCATATAAAACTATTGCATTAAATCTCCAATTTCAGTCAACAACAAATTCATCCACCATATCCAACATACTACTTCCTATAATTTCTTTTCTATCACAAACATTGTGAATATGCATAAAAAGCAACACATGGTTTGTCAAAATAATCATATATATAAAACCATAATTTCGCATACCCTTCATTCCAACCATTACTACCACCAATTAATTTCCAAACAACACCAGCCCTACCAAAATTAGCTGGAATTTTCTCAATCATCAACCAAATCAAACAGGCGGAAACACAAAATTCTGCTTTCCATTCAACCTTTGGTATAGGCATATTATTATACATGCATGTCCACACTTGCTTCCAAATTTCATGATATATAACATCATTCACATGCATGCCAAAGATGTTTTACAGAAGATGAATATAACCATATCAAGCTGAAATAAATTCGATTAGGCATTTATGCACAAACATGAAATCATTTCACTAAAAACATGATTTTATGCAAAGTTCTACTATTCCACCTCACAAACCTCATGCTTGTAAGGATTTTGCGAAAAAAAATGGACGGTAGTAAAGGAAATCAACATGCAAGGGCATAAGCTAAGTTTTTAAGGAAACAGTTTAATCCACTCACCATTTTAGCCAATCCGAAAATTGGAAGCAACCTCAAGCACTTTCTTCCTCCACAACCGAAACCAAAATAGAGTGACCTGTTCCAACATTTCTCATCCTCCATTTTGCTTCACTTTCATTCTCACTCTATCTCTTGCCGAACGTCGTCTTTCTCTCTTCTCTTCTCTTTTTCTTTTCTTCTTCTTCCTTCTACTTCTCCTCCTCTCTTCTCTCTCCTTTCTTCCCCCTCTCTTCTCTGTTTTTCTCTCTCAACTTTCTTCTTCTTCGTTTGGGCCAACGCCCAATTTATATAAACAAATTTATTTATTTATTTATTTTTTTACAACACCCCAATTCTCTTAATTCTATTAAACCCTGCCACACATCTTTTTCTTACAAAACCTCCGATGTTTGCCCTTATTACATACAAACCCAACAGCTTCTTTTCTTGCAATTTCGGTCCCAATAAAACTTTTAAAACTACAGAAATCCCCTTCCATAAAGATAAAATCACAAGAATATGTAATATTATAGGATTAAAAAAAGGGGGTTTCACATCTCTATTGTCATTTAGGAGAAATGATTGATAGCTAGATATGTGAAATTGGGATGACAAAACAGTATTTTCATATGAATCAACCGTCATTTTAGACGAAGAATATTGTTCAGAAGTCATTTCGAAACAAAAACTTGAGACGTATTTTTTTTGGCAGAGAGAAAGTGCAAGAAAACTGTGGAAACAGTGTTTGTTGCTGGAAAAAAATAAAAGAACTGAGCTTTTAACTGACGTTTGTAAAAAATAGCTCTAACAGCATGATAACAAAGCAAACTTTATAACAAATGAAAAATTTGTTAAAATTACATTAAGTTGAGTAGCTTAGTAACCGTGCTCGCTGACATTCTTTTCAGTAGTATCAGTAGAAAACTGCTAATCTTCAAGAGCTTTTATATACATTCATGGTAGTACTTTTATTTGATAGTATCAACATATGGTGCTGGAGGAATTAATCAGTGCTGTCAACAGTAGAATATATCAATTCCAATAGAAACAAGATGACAAAGTTCAATTACATCTCTATGTCATTATCCTCTTGAATTTTTCTACTATGTTCTTAAGCGACTATAAGAAAATCTTAATCCTAAGTGACTAATTAAGGAGTTTTCTAAATACATAGCATGAATGATAGGTACTGCAAATTTATATTTTTTCCATAATGACCGCTTGGTTAACAGTGGTTGGATGTCTATCGATGGACTTATTTGTCAGTAGCTTTGTTGAAGTAGAAGCAACAGCCCAAGCCTCTAATACTTCGTCTCTTTCATACTCATCCTCTTGAAAATTCAGCGGAATATTACCTGTTGAAGACGGGGGGGGGGGGGAATTCTTTCCAAATCCGTTGCTACTTCTTTGATTGTAGGCCTTCTCTTTGCATTCATATTTAAGCACCTTTTCGCGAGATTAGCCATACACATGATCTCCTCTTTCCTGCCTAACTTTAGTACTTGAGCATCAAGTACTTGAGCATCAACAATGTCATAAAGATGATTCTCCTCCATACAATGAAAGAAATATGCTACTAAACCTTTGAATTCTTCTGACCTTGTGGAAGATATCGGCTTTTGCCCCGTCAAAAGTTCAACAAGAACTACTCCATAACTATAGACATCACTTTTGTCAGGGAATTGACTTGAACGGAAATACTCTGGATCCAAATATCCAAAAGTCCCAAGCACTTTTGTGGTGACACGAGTTTGATCAACGGCAATTGATGTCGAAGTCCCAAAATCTGCTACTTTGGCTCTATACTTCTCGTCTAAGAGTATATTGGTAGACTTGATATCCCGATGACAGATTGGCATGGAAGCTGACGAGTGCAAGTAACAAAGTGCTTCTGCAACTTCTCCCGCTATCCTCAAACGCATATCCCATGTGAGTGAAAGCTCTTCAGTTTGATCATGAAGACAATGGAAAAGGGTTCCATTGGGGATGAATTCATAAACTAGTAAAGGGACCTCAGTTTCCAAACAACAACCCAAAAGCTTAACTATATTCCTATGATTAATTTGTGAAAGAATGACAACTTCGTTGATAAACTCCTCAAACGTACCAACTTCATCAACTATTTTTGATTTTTTTACTGCAACAATTCTTCCATCTGTCAACATTCTCTTGTAAACAGTACCTTGACCACCTTCACCAAGTACTCGATTCACGTTAAAATGATCGGTGGCCTTTTCTAAATCTTTTGAGTTGAACAGTTTGTTTCGATCCACACTGCCATCAGATGAAGTTAACTGCTGTTGTAAAAGCAAACCACCGTTCTGTTTGAAGTACTTCTCCTTGGGCTTGATCTCCTTTTTTCTCTTTATTATATTGAGCACCCACCAATTCCCAACCGTAAGTAAAATCAAACCTACAAGGCCTCCGCTTGTACCTGTAAAATTCAATAAGAAATCAGAAGGATAATGTTAAGCCTTGTGAAATCTTTCTGGAAACATGAGGAATGCGATCTGGAGCATATCAATCCAGTAAAAAGCTTTAAATCCTGGACTAGTATATGAGAACTCTTTTGAGGACTACATTACCATGCTTTGTGATATTGGTTACGATGCAAAGGCGATTGGACTTGTAGTAGGGGGTGACATTACTTGCCCCAATGTATTGGAAGGTAAAAAATCAGGGAAAGACCTCAATTATCCTTCAATGGCAGCTAAAGTTGAGTCCAATGTACCATTTGAAATTGAATTCCCAAGAAACGTTACAAATGTTGGCATTGCAAACTCCAATTATAAAGCAGAAGTCTCCAACAATTCCCAGATTGATGTTATCGTGAAGCCTAGCATTCTGTCTTTCACTTCACTATATGAAAAGAAATCATTCGTTGTGACTGTTTAGTCCTTCTTTGCCTACCATTGCCTTCTTAAAGTTTTCTTTATCTTCCCTGTCCTATTTGTACCCAATTCCAAGCCTATTCTCGATACTGACTACATGCCTTGCATTCACCCTTTGATCTCCAGAACATCGTCTATAAATCATTGGAAACCCTTAACATATACTTTCCGGAACCGAATTCCAACCACAGTGGCTCCAGAATCCCCAATTGAAAAGATGAGAAAAATATGTGCCTTTTGAATTGTATTTTTATGAATAAGAGGGCGTAACTTATACAAAAGTTTTCCTACAATCATGCTAGTTTATTAGGTAGTCTAAATATAAAAGACAACAAAACAAATATGTCCTACAATCATGCTAATCTATTCTAGGTAGTCTAAGTTGAAAGCAATTAAATAATAATACAATTAATATAATATATTTGTCAATGAATGCCATGACCTTTCCTTCTCAACACTCCCCCAAGTTGGAGAGTGAATGTCAAGAACTCCCAACTTGCGTATCATAGTTGAGAAAGCTTCCTTTCCCAATGGCTTGGTGAACACATCTGCAAGTTTATTTGTTGAGACAATATGTTTGGTTACAACTGAACCATCTGTATTTTGTCACGAAAAAATGGCAATCCATCTCTATATGTCTGGTTCTTTCATGGAAAACGGGATTGGGAGCTATATGTAAGGCGGCTGTGTTATCGCAATATAACAATGTGGCTTCGGATGCAATATCTCTAATATTTCAATAATGAACGTAGCCAGGATAATTCACAACAAGTACCTGTCATGGCTCTAATTCGGGTCTACTAAGGAAAGAGATACGGTTTTCTGCTCTTTGTCCACCAGGAAATAAGAGAAGATCCCAGAAAAACACAGAACCCGTAGTGATCTACGAGATATTGGGCAACCAGCCCAATCTGAATCAGAAAAAGCTCGCAAAGTAAATCTTTTGAGAAGGGAAAAACAAGCCTTGCCTTGGACTGCTTTTCAAATAACGCAATACACGCAAGGCAGCTTCCATGTGTGGTCTCCGTGGTGCATGCATGAATCTACTTAACACGGACCGAATAGGTGATATCGGTCGGGTAATAGTCAAATAAATTAGGCGTCCAACAAGTGCCTATACTGAGAGGATCTTTAAGCAATTCGCCTGAATCTGAAAGCTTTATGTTTGTTCCATGGGAAAGTTCACAGGTTTAGCACCCAAAAATCCTCCATCTTTTAAAATTTCCAAAGATATTTTCGTTGCGAGATGGAAATACCTTTCTTCGACCGAGAACTTCGATGCCCAGAAAATATTTCAAATCACCCAAATCCTTAATCCGAAAATGACTATGTAGAAATTGCTTGAGAGCTAGTATGCATTGACATCATTACCCGTAATAAGAATGTCATCAACATATATCAACAAAGTGTAAACTTTTGCCTTTCTGACATGTGAATAATGAGTAATCTGCTTTGGATTGAACAAAGCCAGCAGCTTGGATAGCTGTAGAGAACTTGGCAAACCATTGTCGGGAAGTGCTTTAAGCCATATAACGATTGTGAAGGCGACACACTAGATTCTCCCCTGTCACCGAAGACCAGGAGGTGGAGACTATAAATTTCTTCATGGAGATCGCCATGAAGAAAGCGTTGTTGACATCAAGTTGGTGAAGAGACCAATTCTGGGCAGCTGCTAAAGCCAATAGACAACGGACGTAATCATTTAGCAGGGGAGAAAAGTGTCATGGTAATCTATACCTTCCAACTGTGTGAACCTTTTGCAACCAAACGAGCTTTGAAACGCTCAATAGTACCATCCGGGTGTCGTTTGATTATAAACCAACGACAACCAATAGGCTTTTACAGGAGGAAGAGAAGTGAGAGACCAAGTGTGATTAGCTTCTAAAGTAGCCAATTCAGATTGCATTGCTTCTTGCCAATGTGAATGAGAAGCTGCTTCTGTATAAGATGTAGGCTCAATATCTTGACTGACAGCAGTAATAAAAGAGCAATGTTGGGTGAGTAACGATGATAAGAGACAAAATTGCAAATGGAGATCGCGTACCTTTTGTGGACTTGATGACAAAGACGGCAAATGGTTGGGAGACGTTACTTGGTTGCAGACTAATCACGTAAAGCTATGGGGGTGATGCGGTCTTTGAGAGCGGCGTAAAATAGGTTCGGGAGGAGCGTAGCAGGTGCATTTGGCGGTGAGGGTTGTTGGGCAAGAGAAATTGGCTCCAATGGTGAGGGTTGTTGGACTGGTGGGGAAGAATCAGGTACAGAAAGAGGAATCACTGGGGCTGAATTTGAGGAAGTGGATGGAATGGACTCATAAGGAAAAAAGTTTCATGAAAAACAACATCACGGCTAGTGAATTTTTGTGTGGTGGCAAGGTCATAAAGCTTGTAAGCTTTCTGACTGACGGATAGCCAAGAAAAATACATGTTGGCTCGAAGAGCGAATTTATGGGACCTGCACATTAGTAGCATAGGCAAGGCACCCAAAACCGAATATGTGAATAAGAAGGAAGTCTACTATAAAGTCGTTCAAAAGGTGTTTGGAGAAAGAAGTGGTGTGGGCAAATGATTGATTATATGAACGGCAGTAGAAACACATTCTGCCCAAAAATGTAAAGGAAGGTGGGTTGAAAACAAAAGCTCTAGCAGACTCAAGTATATGGCGATGCTTGCACTCTACAACCCCATTTGTTGAGGAGTATAGACACAAGAATGTTGGTAAGTGGTCCTTTTTGTTTAAAAATCTCTCATAGAGTAGAATTCTCCACCATTATCAACCCGAATGTTGGCTATAGAAACATGAAATTGTGTTTGGACAAATGAGAAAAAATTGATAAGTAATGTTGTGTTTCACTTTTGTGATGCATAAAAATACCCATGGTGAATCTAGAATAATCATCCACAATAGTCAAAAATATTTTGCACCAGAAGAGAGGCAATTTAGGGACCCCAAATGTCACAATGAATTAATTCAAAGGGTCTAACAGATGAAATTGAACTAACAGAGAATGGAAGTCGACTTTGTTTTGCAAGTGCACAAATCACACAAGCATTATTAGACTGAAAAGGGAATTTAACAAATGTTTTGCCATAAAATCTAATCTAGAGGAAGACAAATGCCCAATCGCAATGCATAAAGAGGGGAGGTGACTGGAACTGGCTGAACGGAAAGAGTGGCTGCTGCAGATGGATTTTGAGGTTTTGACTTCTCTGATGCTAACGCAACCAAGTAATAAAGATCCGTCTCGTTGTTCACCCAAACCAATCGTCGTCCTCGTCGTCAAGTCCTGCAAAATACACAATGAGGGAAAAAAGTTACTGAACAATTTAGATCTCTGGTAACTCGACTACAGACATTAAATCCACTTAAAAGATGGCACACCAAGCACATTTTAAAGTAACAGCAGAATTCAAAGGTAAATTCCCAATGGATGTAATCGGAGCTTGTCTCCACGTGGATAGCAACTGGTGGCAAAAAGGTATTCTACTGCCGTTGACAAGCAAAGTTGGAGATGAAGTAATGTGATCTGTGGCACCACTGTCGATAATTAATTGATGGAGGCGTAACAATTTTTGTAACAAACCTGAGGAAGCAGCATTAGCTTTAGGATTGACAGATTGTGTTGTTCCTTTACCCTGCATGATAGATAAGATTTGCGGATTTGCAAATCAGAGAGCCCATTTGTCACTGATGGCACTTCTTGCCCTCCATTCGAAGGTTGCTGTTCAGACATGATAAAGAGAAACAGCGATAAAAGGAAGCAAAGAAAGGGAGCAGATGCAGAGAAAACAGTGATAAAAGAAGGCAAAGAAAGAAGACAAATGCGCAGAGCTGGGTATCGTGCCCTGCTCTTACCAGAAAATATGAGAAAATATATGCCTTTTGAATTGTATTTTTGAATAAGGAGGCGTAGCTTTATACAAAAGTTTCCTACAATCATGCTAGTCTATTCTAGGTAGTCTAAATATAAAAGACAAAAAAAACAATTGTCCTACAATCATGCTAATCTATTCTAGGTAGTCTAAGTATAAAAGGCAATTAAATAAATACAATTAATATAATATATTTGTCAATGAATGCCATTGACCTTCCTTCTCAACACCAATTGCACTGGTGTCTAAACACTTTGGGTTGGCCATTCACAATGCACCCATTTTCTCCCAACAGTAAACAAACTTGAGATTGCCAAAATTGTAGTTCTCTATTGTCAATTTAGGAGAAATGTTGATAAGCTAGATAATGTGAAAGTGAGGATGACAAACAGTATTTTCATATGAATCACCCGTCATTTTAGACGAAGAATATTGTCAGAAGTATTTCGAAACAAAAACTTGAGACGTAGTTTTTGGCAGGAGAGAAAGTGCAAGAAAACTGATGGAAACAGTGTTTGTAGCTGAGAAAATAAAAGAAATTGAGCTTTTAACTGACGTTTGTAAAAAATAGCTCTAACAGCATGATAAAAAGCAAACTATAAGCAAATGAAAATGTGTAAAAATTACGTTAAGTTGAGTGCTTAGTAACGTGCTCACTGACATTCTTTTCAGTACGTATCAGTAGAAAACTGCTATAATCTTCAAAAGCTTTTATATACATTCATGGTAGTACTGTTATTTAATAGAAATCAACATATGGTGCGGAGGAATTAATCAGTGCTGTCAACAATAGATATATCAATTCAATAGAAACAAGATCACAAAGTTCTCAATTACAATTTTTGTCATATCCTCTTGATATTTTCTACCAATGTTCTTAAGCGACTATAGAAAAAATCTTAATACCTAAGTGACTAATTGAAGGAGTTTTCTAAATACATAACATGAATGAATAGGTACTGCAATTTATATTTTTTTCCATAATGACCGCTTGGTAACAGTGGTTGGATGTCTATCGATAGGACTTATATTGTCAGTAGTACTTGTTGAAGTAGATAGAATCAACATCCCAAGCATCTAACACTTCGTCTCTTTCATACTCCATCCTCTTGAAAATTCAGCGGAATATTACCTGTTGAAGACCGAATTCTTTCCAATACGTTTTTTGCATAATTAGATGACTTAACCAGTTCCATTATATTAAGCTTTGTACTGAAGCCATAGCTGATCAACTGTCTTCCCCATCAACTCAGTGAAGAAGTTGTCACTGTACTCACTTCTCATTTTCCTGTTAAGTTCTGCAACAACACCATTTCTCAGGCCATTAAGGTAGTCTAGAAACTTGGCTGTAACATCATACCCTTCATCCCACCTCTCACCCTGGCCAGGCTGCACCCAATGACTCGGCGCGTAGTTGGCTTTTAACCTCAGAAAATCTGCAATCCCTTCGATCAGTCCTCCAGGAGCCTCTCCGTTTCCATGCCACTGCCATATATGTGTCATTTCATGATAAAGTACCCCGGTGATCTCTCTTTTCATATCTCCAGAATAGTTTCCGATATAATCCACGTTGACATGAATTTCATTGTCGATGGCATATGCAACTCCGTCCATGCTGTCGACAAATAAGGTGGCGTTGGTTACATTCTTCCTGTCAGTTGCGTTGTATTGTTGGAAGATTGTCCAGATAAAATCTGTGGCGGATGCATGCTAGTGTTTGCTTGGTGTAGTTCTCTACGATTTCGAAGTTGAAGCGGACGCTGCCGGTGGTTGTGGTGGCGGTGTTGTTGAGAACGTAGCTGACTGCATCTGCATGGCTTCCTTGCATCAATGCTCCTGCAAGAGTTAATAACAAAGAGAGAAAAAACATGTAGCGCTTAGCCGTTAATCCTAAGTTGTTTTAAAGGTGAAGTTTTGAGCAAGAAATGAGTTGTAGCTCTACGGTTTATATAGAATTAGAAATCAATAAGGAATAAGCCAAAAAGAGCTGGATTTTTCTTGATTTGAGCTATTAGATTGTAGTGGAATCAAGTTGGTTTACTTCATCATCATTCTTCTTCATCTTCCACTAATCTCCAATTGTATACGTAAAAATTCTAATATCAACTTCCATGGAATAGTACACATGGCTTTCTCACCAGAGAAAGAAAACCTTGGCATACATATGTAGCAAATATTATAAACTACAACCATATCAAACAAAAGAAAAGATTACAGCCTTTCAAGCAGCAAGGACAACGCAAAAAGGCAAACAAGAGTAAACCGCCCACATTAGCAGGCTGGCATATTTTGTGTCTTCAGTATTTTCTGATAATAAATTATACACGGAGATGGGGATACAGATAAAATATGGTGAAACTATTAAATGACTTATTCAACTGAAAGTATTCAAATTCACTATTACCGGAAAAACTGAAGTCTGAGAAGAACGTGTAATCTACCACTCCCAGAAACTTTCTGTGTAATTTTTATGAGTTGAGGAAGTCTAAAAGCTCATTCATTGAATTGTAGGAAGAACCACCCTTTGGGATATATACTAAGTTCTATGTGTTCTTTAAAACTTTTCACTCTCTGCCTCATCTCTTCCCCTTCTTTGCCTACCATTTGCCTTCTTAAAGTTTTCTTTATCTCTTCCCTGTCCTATTTGTTACCCAATTCCAAGCCTATTCTCGATACATGACTACATGCCTTGCATTCACCCTTTGATCTCCAGAACATGGTCTATAAATCATTGGAGCCCCTTCACATATACTTTCCAGGACCGAATTCCAACCATAGTGGCTCCAGAATCCTCCAATTGCACTGTGTGCTAATAACACTTTTGGGTTGGCCATTTCACAATGCACCCATTTTCTCCCAACAGTAAACAAAACTTGAGATTGCCAGAAATTGTAGTTCTCTATTGTCAATTTAGGAGAAATGATTGATAAGCTAGATAATGTGAAAGTGAGGATGACAAAACAGTATTTTCATATGAATCACCCGTCATTTTAGACGAAGAATATTGTTCAGAAGTCATTTCGAAACAAAAACTTGAGACGTAGTTTTTTGGCAGGAGAGAAAGTGCAAGAAAACTGATGGAAACAGTGTTTGTTGCTGAGAAAATAAAAGAAACTGAGCTTTTAACTGACGTTTGTAAAAAATAGCTCTAACAGCATGATAACAAAGCAAACTTTATTAAGCAAATGAAAAATGTGTAAAAATTACATTAAGTTGAGTAGCTTAGTAACTGTGCTCACTGACATTTCTTTTCAGTACGTATCAGTAGAAAACTGCTAATCTTCAAGAGCTTTTATATACATTCATGGTAGTACTGTTATTTAATAGTAAATCAACATATGGTGCTGGAGGAATTAATCAGTGCTGTCAACAGTAGAATATATCAATTCCAATAGAAACAAGATGACAAAGTTCAATTACAATCTCTATGTCATTATCCTCTTGAATATTTCTACCAATGTTCTTAAGCGACTATAAGAAAAATCTTAAATCCTAAGTGACTAATTAAAGGAGTTTTCTAAATACAATAGCATGAATGAATAGGTACTGCAATTTATATTTTTTTCCATAATGACCGCTTGGTTAACAGTGGTTGGATGTCTATCGATAGACTTATATTGTCAGTAGTACTTGTTGAAGTAGAATCAACATCCCAAGCATCTAACACTTCGTCTCTTTCATACTCATCCTCTTGAAAATTCAGCGGAATATTACCTGTTGAAGACCGAATTCTTTCCAAATCCGTTGCTACTTCTTTGATTGTAGGCCTTCTCTTTGCATTCATATTTAAGCACCTTTTCGCGAGATTAGCCATACACATGATCTCCTCTTTCCTGCCTAACTTTAGTACTTGAGCATCAAGTACTTGAGCATCAACAATGTCATAAAGATGATTCTCCTCCATACAATGAAAGAAATATGCTACTAAACCTTTGAATTCTTCTGACCTTGCGGAAGATATCGGCTTTTGCCCCGTCAAAAGTTCAACAAAAACTACTCCATAACTATAGACATCACTTTTGAAAAAATCTCGATACCTGGTGGGCATCCCACACACAGGCAGAGCTGGGAAATACATCTCAATACCCGGCAAGATCTATCATCGCGCGGCAGAGTCAAAAGAAACCATCTCAATACCTGGCAACAAGCTCAACGCCTAGGCAGAGCACTAAATATCTCAATACGCATGCGCGAGCCAAAATTTGGAATTGTCATACTCGACGGAATCCTGCATCGCTCGGGCAGAACCAAAAATCTTGTATCTCTGGGGATGGGTACTTCGTAGGGTGGTTTTAGCACCCAACATACTCATGCATAATCTCAAGTAACATGTAAGTCAAGAGTATATTACTTATGTGCTTATAAATCATACATATATCATATATTCAAAAATCACATCCAAGGGTGAATTTGGAAATTTCCAAACATGTTTCAAAACTGAAGTTTAAACCCAGATTAAAAATTACTTTTAACATCACATTACCATAGCATATGTCTGACACTAATCATAAGATTATACCACATTTCTATAAAAGCAAATCATGCCAAAACGTATGAAATTCCATGCAAAATGGGGGTAGAATGCAAGTTTTAAAACATACTTTCAAAACTGACAGAAGCACCCCTTCTCTATCTTTTTTTTTTTTTTAAACCAAGAAACCATTTACCAACATCACGAACCTCAACTCGTTACAATTCACAATTCTTTACTCTCAACGGCAACATTTTATTCATATAGCATGAATACATATAAATTCTATATACCAAACTTCATCAAAACATTTAAAATAAATTCACAATTACATACAAACATGGATTTAAGCTTTTGGAAGAAGATTTGGTTTAATCCACTCACCAAATCAAGCTATAATTTCAATGGGGCATTCTAGACAATATATGTTGATCCAGTAATTTTTCAAGTCATTTCAGAATCATAACTATTAAAACACAATTTCTTTCAACTCATTTAAATTTGTCAACTGTTTTCAGAATTGAGGTTACTGACTTGTAAATTCATAACAATTCAGCCCTTAATCTAAACCTCATGAAACTCTCCAAAATTAAACTAGACACATATAGGATTCACCAGAATTTAAAATCACTCAATTGGATAAGTATAATGCATTATTTCGGTTCTTAAAAATGCATGCTCTACAGAAAACATGAATTCCAGAATTTCATAGCAGAATTCAAAATTCGTAAAAAAATCCAATACTTTCGAATTTTGGGGTGAAATCAATTTTCAAACAATCTCTAATAAGTCTAAAACAAATATCTGAAATTTAGGCTTCATTTGCCGACCCGAAACATATATAAAATTTTCAGAAGTTCAGGCTGTCAGAATTTCACAGCATAACTTTTTATAACAAAAAACATACTTTAATCACTCTTGGTTCTTTAGGATCAACATGATTGCTCTATCCATATAAAACTATTGCATTAATCTCCATTTTCAGTCAACACAAATTCAGCCACCATATCCAACATACTAACTTCCTATAATTTCTTTTATCACAAACATTGTGAATATGCATAAAAATGCAACATGCTTGTCAAATTAATCAATATATAAAATCCATAATTTCCATACCCTTCATTCCAACCATTACTACCACCATTAATTTCCACACAACCAGCCCTACCAAAATTAGCTGGAATTCTCAATCATCAACCAAATCAAACAGGCGGAACACAAAATTCTGCTTTCCATTCAAAACATTTGGTATAGGCATAATTATTTATACATGCATTGTCCACACTTGCTCCAAATTTTCATGATATTAACATCATTCACATGCATGCCAAGATAGTTTACAGAAGATGAATATAACCATATCAAAGCTGAAATAAATTCGGAGTTTAAGGCATTTATGCACAAACATAGAATCATTTCACTAAAAACATGATTTTATGCAAAGTTCTACTATTCCACTCACAAACATCATGCTTGTAAGGATTTTTTGCGAAAAAAAATGGACGGTAGTAAAAGGAAATCAACATGCAGGGCATAAGCTTAAGTTTTTAAGGAAACAGTTTAAGATCCACTCACCATTTTAGCTCAATCCGAAAATTGGAAGCAACCTCAAGCACTTTCTTCCTCCACAACCGAAACCAAAATAGAGTGACCTGTTCAACATTTCTCATCCTCCATTTTTGCTTCACTTTCATTCTCACTCTATCTCTTGGCCGAACTCGGTCTTTTCTTCTCTTCTCTTCTCTTTTTTCTTTCTTCTTCTTCCTTCTCTTCTTCTCTCCCTCTTTCTTCTTCTCTCTTTCTCTTCCCCCTCTCTTCTTCTCCTGTTTTTTCTCTCTCAACTTTCTTCTTCTTTCGTTTGGGCCAGCAGCCCAATTTATATAAAACAATTTATTTATTTATTTTTTTACAACAGCCCCCAAATTCTCTTAATTCTATTATAACCCTGCCACATCATCTTTTCTTACAAAAACCTCCAGATGTTTTGCCCCTTATTACATACAAACCCACAGCTTCCTTTTCTTGCAATTTCGGTCCCAATAAAACTTTTAAAAACTAACAGAAATCCCCTTCCATAAAGATAAAATCACAAAGAATATGTATAATATTAGGATTAAAAAAAGGGGTTTCACATCAAAAAAAAAAAAAAAAAAAAAAAAAAAAAAAAAAGAGAGAGAAGGGGTGCTTTCTGTCAGTTTTGAAAGTATGTTTTAAAACTTGCATTCTACCCCCATTTTGCATGGAATTTCATACGTTTTGGCATGATTTGCTTTTTTTATGAAATGTGGTATATATCTTATGATTAGTGTCGGACACATATGCTATGGTAATGTGATGTTGAAAGTAATTTTTAATCTGGGTTAAACTGTCAGTTTTGAAACATGTTTGGAAATTTCCAATTTCACCCTTGGATGTGATTTTTGAATATTATGTCATATATGTATGATTTATAGGCACATACGTAATATACTCTTGACTTACATGTTACTTGAGATTATGCATGAGTATGTTGTGGTGCTAAAACCACCATACGAAGTACCCATCCCCCAGAGATACAAATTTTTGGCTCTGCTCGAGCGATGCAGGATTCCACTGGGTATGACAATTCCAGATTTTGGCTCTGCGCATGTGTATTGAGATATTTAGTGCTCTGCGTAGGCGTTGAGCTTGTCCGCCAAGTATTGAGATGGTTTTCTTTTGGCTCTGCCCACGTGATGATAGATCTTGCCGGGTATTGAGATGTATTTCCCAGCTCTGCCTGTATGTGGGATGCCCACCAGGTATCGAGATTTTTCCCCAAGGTACTAGTTGTGGTGAGAGTTTTCTGTTATAAACATCAGAATCGGTTTTAGAATGCTCAAAATCACATTCAGTTTTTAGCATCTGTTATGAGCGATAACCTCAATATGAGTTTTAAGAATATTAAGAGAGCCTTCAGTATTAGCCACAGTTTTGAAATAAGATATCAACTTATAGTTTTCAATATCAGTAAAAGCTACAGTATCCAGTTTAAAGTTTAGTTATTAGCATAAAGTTTACAGTATTCCAAAATCAGTTATCAGTGCATAGTTTCAGAAAAATTAGTTTTCAATTTTATATCATCACAATAGCTACCACCATATCATGTTGATGGAATCATGTTGTTTTTAATACTTCATAAGAACCATTACATGTCATAACTTTTGTTTGATGAATATTTTGCAAACTTCTCCTTCCCCGCACTCACTGAGTATTTTAGCTCACCCCTTTTCAAAAAATGTTTTCCTCCTCCCTAGGTTTACAGGGAGATAGTGCCAAGCAGTAAGCTCAAGGTTGTGCCACGCGTTGACATCTTTTTATGTGGGTTTTACATTTATGTCGTATTGTATTTTTGGACTTTCGTTCCAAAACCTCATGTTTCCCATCATGTATTTCCTTTTGTTTATGTTTCGGAATGTGTTGTATAAGTGGAAAACCTGATACCACAAGTTTCCCTAAATCTTTTCTTTTGTAAAACGAAAGATGTACGTTTTTTTTTTTTGAGATGTTGGAAATGGAAATACTATGATGTTATTCAGAAAAAGTAAGCTCTTTAACAGGTTTCACATTTTTTCTACATGGCACATCTCGGGTATCCAAATTTTGTGAGAGTGCCCAAATCCTACGGGATGAGGAAATTCGAAACGGATCGTGTCAACTTGGTATCACAATATATATATTATATATTCTTTGTGATTTTATCTTTATGGAAGGGGATTTCTGTTAGTTTTTAAAAGTTATATTGGGAATGAAATTGCAAGAAAAGGAAGTTGCTGGGTTTGGATGTAACAAGGGGCAAAAATTTGGAGGTTTTTGCAAGAAAAAGATGATGTGGTAGGGTTATACTAGAATTAAGAGAATTTGGGGGCTGTTGTAAAAAAAAAAACAAAAAAAGCGTACATCTTTCGTTTTACAAAAGAAAAGATTTAGGGAAACTTGTGGTATCAGGTTTTCCACTTATACAACACATTTCGAAACATAAACAAAAGGAAATAAATGATGGGAAACATGAGGTTTTGAAACAAAAGTCCAAAAATACAATACGACATAAATGTAAAACACACATAAAAAGATGTCGATGTGTGCTACAACCTTGAGCTATGACGCACTGCTCGGCACTATCTCCCTGTAAACTTGGGGGGGAGGAAAACATTTTTTGAAAAGGGGTGAGCTAAAATACTCAGTGAGTGGGGGGAAGGGGAAGTTTGCAAAACATTTGTCAAACAAAAGTTATGGCATGCAATGGTTCTTATGAAATACTGAAAACAACATGATTCCATGAACATGAAATGGTGGTAGCTATTGTGATGACATAAAATTGAAAACTGATTTTTCTGAAACTATGCACTGATGACTGATTTTAGAATACTGTAAACTTTATGCTGATAACTGAACTTTAAACTGGATACTGTAGCTTTTATTGATACTGAAAACTATAAGCTGATATCTTATTTCGAAACTGTAGCTAATACTGAAGGCTCTCCTAATATTCATAAAACTCATATTGAGGCTATCGCTCATAGTAGATGTTAAAAACTGAATGTGATTTTGAGCATTCTAAAACCGATTCTGATGTTAATAACAGAAAACTCTCACCACAACTAGTACCTTGGAAAAAAATCTCGATACCTGGTGGGCATCCCACACACAGGCAGAGCTGGGAAATACATCTCAATACCCGGCAAGATCTATCATCGCGCGGGCAGAGTCAAAAGAAAACCATCTCAATACCTGGCAAACAAGCTCAACGCCTAGGCAGAGCACTAAATATCTCAATACGCATGCGCAGAGCCAAAATTTGGAATTGTCATACTCGACGGAATCCTGCATCGCTCGGGCAGAACNTGTCCACGAAGGAATGCCTTCATCTTGACTGCCCACATGTGGTATTGATCGCCATTAAAGACTGGAGGTGTGAGAGAGACTGGAGGTTGTGCCATTGAAACTGAAAGTTTTTTTTGAGTTTTTGACAAAGAGAGTGACGAAACCGGGGTTGAAAGTGAGAAGAAAGAAGATTAATTATCAGGCTCTCTAAGATCAATTAACGCTCTGATACCATTTGTTAGTTTTGCATGCAAACGAAAGAAAAAAAAAAACAGAAAACGAAAGAGAAACTCAAGACTGCAATAATGCTCTGTTTTTGATTCAAAAAACAGGGGTAAAATATATACACGCCAATGTCACTGTTTCAACTAAAACAATTCAAAATTCAAATTTTAAACTAACTCCACCTATTAATACACTTACAAGCAAGAGAGAAACTACACTTAACCAAACTTAATACACTTAAACAAGTCACTGAACAAATCAAACACAGTGACCAAAAAACTGCTTTTGCATGAATTACGGGAGATCAACAGGCATTAAATTGCAGTTCAAAATTCTGCCACCTTTCTGCATTTCCAGCATGATATCACCTTTCAACAAGAAGTCCAATTGTTCTCAACTGAAGGAGTGTTTAATCAGAAACGTTACATGGATTTTTTCTTCTTCGAGATTAATGCATTGGATTTTTCAAGCTTTAGAATAAAATGCATTGCAAATGCTTAGGCAGTTGCAGAATTCATATCATATGAAGTGGAATTTATGTTGATGATTTTGGTCACTTTACATCTCAGTCCACGTTGCCCATTTATCCTTTGCAGAAGTGGAACCATAGTAAAGACTCTTTCTCTTTATGGTAAGAGCCTCAACTCATTGCCAAGATATTACTCCTACAATCAAACCATAATTATTGACTAAATAGAAACAAATCAATCTATTATTAGCACATTAAGGAGAAATCAGATTTGATTGATGCATTGTTAGATATTCTTTTGCATTTCCTTATTTGTATTAACCAGGTTCAGCCATCGCTTTAATTTTTAATAGCACATTAATGTTACTACACCCTATTCAGACTAATCTTATTGAATAATCTCTGCTGTATGTATCCAGTAAAGGTAAATACATTCATTGATTCCAATCTCTTATTAGCTGTAACACAAAAGATGCATTAGGAAAAGAATATGGAATGGAAGCTTACCAAACATATTCTATAAATTTGAGAGAGCGTTTGTTATCTATAAATAGCATTTTGTTGCTCTTTAGATTGGAGCATCGAAGCAATGGTTAACAATGGATTCTTTGTGTTTAGTTTCTTTTCGTTCTTTCTTTTACTCAACCTGAGCACATTTTATGGTGCCACTGAAGGAGATAGAAAAGTAAGTCATCTTTTTCTTAACAGATACCGTTCTCAATTTTCATTAAACTACAGGATAAATTTAAAATTCCCATTGTATTGATGCAGGTCTACATTGTCTACATGGGATCACTTCCTGAGGGTGAATACTCAGCATCATCGTCCCATCAAACTATGCTTCAAGAAGTTGTTGATGCCAGGTAGTTTTCCAGGACAGAATCTAAATTACTATAATAGTATTTTCAACTTTTCCCTCAAACCCTCTCTCTTTGTATTTCGGCACCCAGCTCTGTAGAAAATATAATGGTTAGAAGTTACAAGAGGAGTTTTAATGGATTTGCTGCCAAGCTCACTGATAACGAGAGGCAAAAGCTTGCCAGTGAGTTCTGCACAATACTTCGCTATTTTACTTGAATATAGACAACGCTTTTTTTTGTTTTTTTTGGCCCTTTTTATTACAGAATGTATTTCCAAACTGTGATATGCAGGCATGAAAGGGGTCGTCTCAGTTTTTCCAAGTACAACTCTCCAGCTTCATACCACAAGATCCTGGGATTTTATAGGTTTAGGTGATTCTGCTAAACGAAATCCCAGTGTTGAGAGTGATGTTATAATCGGAGTTTTAGACACTGGAATCTGGCCAGAATCCGAAAGTTTTAGTGATGAAGGTTTTGGTCCTGCTCCCAAGAAGTGGAAAGGTGCTTGTAAAGGTGGCAGAAATTTCACTTGCAACAAGTAATGTGTTTCTCTCGTTAATTAAACCATGGTTATTATTTTGCTGATGCTCAAATGATCTAATGTTAAAATTTCTGCTAGAGAAGGCTTGCATATCAATTGATGCTGGATTACCATTTTGCAGAAAAGTAATTGGAGCTCGGTTTTATTCCTCAGTAGAAGGTGTAAATGGAACAGCTATAGATGACGATGGTCATGGAACCCATACTGCCTCTACGGCTGCTGGCAACAAAGTAAAGGATGCAAATTTATTCGGAGTGGGACAGGGTACGGCAAGAGGAGGGGTTCCCTCTTCAAGAATTGCTGTATATAAAGTCTGTTCGTCGACAGGATGTCCAGTAGCAGATATCTTGGCCGGTTTTGATGATGCTATTGCTGATGGAGTTGACCTTTTAACAGTCTCAATAGGAGGAGGTGCAGTCAATTTTAGTCAGGATCCCATTGCCATTGGTTCTTTTCATGCAATGGCGAAAGGGATATTGACTTTAAATTCTGCTGGCAATTCTGGTCCTTTTCTAGGATCAACAGGAAGTGTATCTCCATGGATGATGTCAGTGGCAGCCAGCACCACCGATCGCCTCTTCATAGACAGAGTTGTTCTTGGGAATGGAACGGCAATAGTGGTATGTATCATTAACAATTGAATCTTCATTTACCTAACGAATTTATGAATATGTACTCATATTTTACATTATCAATACTCTAATGATTTGTTAACCCAAATAGGGAGCTGCAATTAATGGTTTCACTCAGAATGGAAAAAAATATCCTCTGGTAATTGGAGCACAAGTCTCTAGCGATTGCCCTCCACCGGGTGACTTGTATGTTCGTCTCTAAAACCATATGAACTCATAACTTCTTGAGCAAATAATGAACATTGTTTGCTTTTCAGGTCGTGTTCTGGCACTTGTCTCAACAGCAGTTTAGTAAAGGGAAAGATCGTTTTATGTGAACAACCTACAGGAGATATCGCAGCTCATCGAGCAGGTGCTGCAGGATCGATCATTGAAAATAGCCTGCTTTCCTTTGTCGTTTCTTTGCCAGCAACATCAGTGACTTCTAGTGATTACGACAGTATCATCGACTATATGGATTCTACAAAGTATTGATACCTTTAAGTAGCTATTTTTTGGGTACTTTCCTATTTTATCACAGAAAATTGTAAAATATTTGCATTTGGATTTTCAGAAGCCCTCAAGCAGAAATACTAAAGACCGAAATCATCAAGGATTCTGATGCTCCTTCTCTTGCTCTTTTCTCTTCTCGTGGTCCAAATACTATTCTGCCTGAGATTCTTAAGGTATATGTTGCTCTCAACTTAAATCTACGCTCTCTTTTCAATGGAAATATTGATTTACTTTGTTAACTTGGTGATATAATGTCATTCAGCCAGATATAAGCGCACCTGGAGTAGATATTTTGGCTGCATTTTCACCTATCGCTCCATTGACCGCGGACGTGGAAGATAAAAGGCAGGTTAAATTCAATATACTGTCTGGAACCTCAATGGCATGCCCTCATGCTGCTGGTGTAGCTGCATATGTTAAAACATTCAACCCTACTTGGTCTCCTTCCGCCATCAAATCTGCTATAATGACCACTGGTAATCATTTTTTTATAGTAAACTGCATGAACTCTTGATGAGTTTCTTCATAAGTTCAGTGTTTCTAAATCAACAATTTTTATTCTGCCTGCAGCATTTCCAATGAATGAAACCAAAACTACAGACGCTGAATTTGCATATGGATCCGGGCATGTCAATCCAATAAAAGCTGTAAATCCAGGACTTGTATATGACGCTTTTGAAGAAGACTACATAAGAATGCTGTGCAGTGCAGGTTATAATGAGGAAACACTTAGACTTGTTACAGGAGATAACAGCACTTGTCCAAAAGCCTCCGGTAAGGCATCGCCAAAGGATCTCAATTACCCTTCAATGTCATCTAAAGTTTCACTAGAAAAGCCTTTCACAATCAATTTTCATAGAACAGTTACAAATGTCGGTCTTCCAAACTCCACATACAAGGCACAAGTCTTTTCAAGCTCAGAAGTTGGAATCGAAGTTGTACCTGAAGTTCTCTCCTTCGAGTCAAAAAATGAGAAGAAATCTTTCGATGTGACTGTTACTGGTAAAGGTGTTACGGTGACTACTATTTTTTCTGGATCCCTTGTGTGGTCTGATGGGGTGCACAGTGTGAGAAGTCCAGTTGCTGTCATCGCGACGACCTAGATTTAATCAAAAATTTAACATAAGAGGTTTTACTGGCTCAGTGATAACAAATGTGATTAGACATTGGATAAGGATGATGAACTGATACTATGCTTTGTCTTGGTCTTTATACATCAAACGCATTTAGATGTAATAATGTTTCTTTTGTTACAACGATATTGCATTACATCTTTCAACCTTTTGAGTAAATGCATTGAAAATTCCTACTAAGAAAAGCTGAAACCTCCGGTATTAAACCAGATGGATGTCTTTTTTTGTTGAACTTAGACGCTTGGAGGAGCATTTTTGGCATCGAACTCTTTCTCTTCTCATCGAATCATCCTTACAAAGAGGAACAAACGTGACTATGATACTAACGAGAAATTAGTTTGGATAGAACTCATTTTCAAAAGTTAGCTTTAAGGGAGAAGAAAGCTCAACCATATATAAACTATAACAGTCTATTGAATACAATTTCTTACATAGTGAACCAAAGAAATAACCAATCACCATGAAAAATAGAAGCTTTCTATTCATGTTGCCTAGAATTTCCATTAGATAAAATATTAAGTGATGGTGTGTTATATGAATTTTATTAGAATTTATTTGTTATTTTTAAGTTGGTTAATGAATGATAAGTGCCAAGAAAAATAGCATTATTGATATGAGTAAGCGACATTTTCCCACCCAAGGTTTGCCTTAATGACCCTTTTCACCTAAAAAGTTTCAAAATATCACATTCTCACTCAAAGTTAATAATTTATTAGACAATTATTACCCAAAGTTGATTTCGGCTAATTCCAATAGCAAAAATTCTCTCCGTTACCACTATTTGAACCTCCAATCTTATATATACAAAACTCCTCTCATTTCGACACCTGATTTCTTGTCGATTGCCAACCATCGCAAAGTTAAGAGTTTTTGTTCTTAGCTAACTTTTGGCTAATTTCGGCAGAAAATATTCAATCGGTTATCACTATTTGATCTACCGGCCTCCACTCTATAAAACACCTTTTAGCCTGACTCTTGATGACTCGTCGAATGTTGGTTGAGAAAGTGAAGTGTATTTTGGGTATTAACAGAATATTGACTTTGGGTAGAAAAGTGGTATTTTTAAACTTTTTGGGTGGCAAGGTTAGTAAGGCAAACCTTGGGTGGGAAAAAGAAGTCGTTTACTCTTATCGATACACATCATTCTACTTCTACTAAGCATATTGCATGGTTGGGTGACTTAGAACGACACCGTTTTCTTTTCCATTTCTGTACTTTAAGCTCTAAAACCCTTAAACCTTTTCTCTCGTGAAACTTTGAAGCTCTTTAATGGCAATACGAGCGTTTTCGAGATCAAAAATCCCAATTTTAGCTTCAATCTTCCTTCAAAGCCTCACTAAAGGACCCATTAAAGAGGCTTCAATTTTAGCTTTAAAACCTAAAACTCCGCTTGAGGACTTGAATGTACAGAATCCCATATCAGGGTTTAGGCTATACCATGATGGGAGGCCAAGAGGGCCACTTTGGAAAGGAAAGAAGCTTATAGGGAAAGAAGCACTTTTCGTAATACTGGGATTGAAGAGATTTAAGGATGATGAAGAGAAGCTTCAAAAGTTCATTAAATCTCATGTTCTAAGGCTCTTGAAAATGGATATGGTGGCTGTTCTTACTGAACTTGAGCGCCAACATGAGACTGTTTTAGCTGTTAAGGTAATGGCGTTCTTGCATGACATTCTTGCTTTAATACACAAAATTAGTTCTTCTATAAAATTTTCTTTTAACCTGTCTTCATCTAATGAGTTGCATCTTTTTATTTTCAAATCAATTTTGGCTATTTATAATGCTTTGCTGTCTGAGCTTGTTTTTTCTTAATGGGAGGATGTACTTTTTTGCGGTGAAAATTCTTGTAATTTTCTAGAATTTTTTTTTTTTTTGGTGGACAATGTTTGTCACTGTTTGATGAAAAGCTTCAAAGAAATATAGTTGTTTTTTTTTTTTTTTTTTTTTTTTTTTTTTTTATTAGCTTTGGGTTCTCATAACTTGATAATATGAATTTTCAGATATTCGAGGTGATCAAAAAGCAAGACTGGCATACGCCTGATGTGTTTCTCTACAAGGACTTGATAATTGCATTAGCCAGATGTAAAAAAATGGATGAAGCAATGAAGCTTTGGGAAAGCTGAGAAAGGAGAATTTGTTTCTGATTCTCAAACATACACAGAAGTGATTAGGGGATTCTTGAATGATGGTTCTCCTGCTGATGCAATGAACATATATGAAGACATGTAAAGTCTCCGGATCCACCGAGGAGTTGCCGTAGGATTTTGTTAAAAGGCCTTTGCCGCATCCTCTTTTGAGGAACAAAGTCAAGAAAGACTTGAGGAGCTGTTTCCTGAAAAACATGCTTATGACCCTCCAGAAGAGATTTTTGGCAGATTATGAGGCTTGCATTTTGTACCCTTCGTCAGCTGAAATTAAGTATGAGAAAGGGAGTTTTCATTTTGATCCATGCACTGTATGTTTTTAGGCTGCTTTTAACTGTTATGAGAATATATCAAGACTCAAATCATGTTTGTGATTCATGACTTACAGATTGAAAAACATTTGGTTCATGTTTGTATTGGATCAATGCACTAAACTTGATTGTGTTTCTTCTTGGTTCTCGAATTTAACTTTTTTCTAACTAGTACTAGTGTAATTACTCATCGACTCTTTTGTATGTTGAGAACTCAGCCCAAATTCCCTTTCGGTAGTCTTAAAAAGGAAGTATGTATAAGGGAAATACTAATTCTCTATACCAAATGGTCATCCAATACGTGGAGTATGGTGGATGATATATTTTGCATATTAACGGATTTTATAACTAATTTTGTCTCAACATGTACCTGTACTATGCGCATGGTACCTGTACTATGATTTAGTACACTGATTAGTAAAATCCGTTAGTAGTATAGTATTACCCTATGCGAAAACACACTAGTTTACTCACGAGTTGTACTAATCGCCTATCTCTTTGTTAAAATTCACATGGCATCCGTATTATACGTATAGTACCCATATTATGTGTTATATTTACAAGGATATCAAGATAGTTAGTAAGATGGTGAGTAAACATAGTTACTCTTTGTGTGTAGAAAACTTTTCATACGATCAATTCATCATTTGCTTTGACCACTGGAAGTACATAATCACGGGGGCGTGCCGGAGTGGTTATCGGGCATGACTAGAAATCATGTGGGCTCTGCCCGCGCAGGTTCGAATCCTGCCGCTCACGTTTTTTTTTTTCAGGCAAATACTTTTTCTCTTCTTTCTTGGAAGTTTTAACCAGTGGATGCTAGGTTTGCTGTTACTACATCTTTACCTTCAATTTTATAATCAAACAAAGATGCCTTATTAAAGCAACAAAGATTGTGATGAATTAAAAGCCCCAATCGTTTAGTTAGTGTATGATTAATGACTCATTTTTGGAACCAAATTTTTACGTAAATCATGAGAAGATGACCTAAATTAAAGTATTCACCAACGAAACCAAGCCAACTCGCAAGCAGTATTCTACAGTGAGATGGATGGCCCATTGACTCCCTTTTAAGTTGATGATAAACCCTTTTGTTTATAGCAATAATTGTACTCACTCTCTACAAAAATGGAACTTTAATCACTACCTCAAAGAATCTCACAATATTTTACTATCTTAAGAATATTTGGAGAAGATATTTTGGATCAATTCATGAAAAAAATGTTATCTTTCATAAGGGCTCATCTATGTTTACTTCAAAGAGACGATTCTCTTTTAACATGAAGTTTTATATGAGCAAATCCAAGTTTTAAAAACCCAGAAAAATATAGATATGGTGACAAGTAGATGACTTCGTCTTCTTCATGGATGAGGTGCAAGTTGATGAATGAATGATATCTTGGTAACATGGTATCAAGACTATCAACAGTGATGATAGTGGAATCAAATCAACCATTTTGAGAACATCATCCAATAGTCAAGTTGGGTGGGTGGAATTTGGGAAATCAAAACAATCTTATCTAGTTATCTTCTCTGTCGGATCTAATGATTTAATATGTCTTCATCACTCTCACTTTCCATGTCTTTACAATTATGTATATCTAAGAAAATCTCTCCATCAAGGGTCATTGGCTGATGCCTCAAGAAAGAGAAAGGTTTTCTCAGTGAGAAGGGTGGTGAGTTTATGAAGTTATTTATTTATGTTATAACAGAAACTTAATACTGATCTATACACCAACACAAATCAATCACACCAAGAAACAAGAAAACACAATAAGAACAAACACACAAACAAGCCACGATTTACCGTGGTTCACTTATCTTTTTATGGATAAGCTACATCCACGTTGAGCTCAAGAACGGTATAAGCTCACTGCACTTCGATTATCAGGAACTGTCAGGATTACACAGATTCAACACTCATCAGATCTACCCAATTACAAACTGCAACCAGCCTTATAAGATACTCTCTGAATATCCCTAACCCGAAAGAACAATACTCTCACCTGAATGATTAAACTCCCTAATTACTCGACTGATTTAACACACAATCTGGAAAAATAATCTCAACCCTAACACACAGAAGTGTAAACCCAGAAAACCCTAAAATATATGTGTCGTTTTCTAATCTGAACGAAAGAGTGTTTATATATGGTTTGACTTCGTGATTGATCCTGGCCATTAGATCTGGAGTGCATCCTGCGGTCTAAATTTGTCCCGGTCAATATGCCTAAAACGACGTCGTATTCTTGTAACTCAAAACGATACTGTTTTAGGCTTCTACATTTAACAATTTATTTATTTGACTCTAGAGCACCAGGAGAGGTTGGAATTATCCATTTGTACGACAAGTGTCACGACATGACAGGATCCACTTAGGATGCATTGGACCCCACGTGGCACTTATCCGTTAGGTTTAGTTGAGGATGATATTATTCTAGTTATATATAGGAAGAGAATGTACAGAATGTGAATGAGAGGGAATAATAATGAAGGTTCCTTCAAATCTTCTGGTATTTAAAAAAGAAACCCTTTAGAAAGTGTAGAAAGAGGAAGCTTTTCTTCTTCTTTTTTTTTTATGATGATAATGGCACATGGGCGGCACAGCTAGTGCCGTCTTTTGTGTTGTGTATCATTATAAATTTGATGGCAATTTAGAGTTATCTGCTCATACATAACTGTGATCTTCACGTTCACTGTTGTTTGTTTCTTCTTTCTCTGCACAAAATCTTTATCTGTTTCTTTCGACTTTGGTCTTTCTTGGAAGTTCTTTTGTTAGACTATTTGACTACTTAGTTCTCAGAGAGGTAGATTTGAGTTTAGTATTTATGGAAGGTAAAAGGCAATCGAGTTCTTCTTCTTCTTCCTTCACTGCTGATCTTTTTGGCACCAAGGAGTCACCACCACCATCTTCCTCAGGGATTTTTGCTTCTATTCTGTCACCTCCATCTATGGTATATCGATGCTTGTTTCTTTATTGTATAATATAGATAAAAGGGTTCTGTTCATTGGATGCTGTGGTTCATTATTTTTCCTGATATGATAAAATAAGTAGAAATGGGAAAAGTTTGTTTTGGTCTGATTTGGAAATAACTTTTCTGAATGCATAATTCTCAAGCTTAATGTTAATTAAGATACCATATGTTATTTACTTCAGTGGATAGTAATATAAAATCAGTACTCATGAAGTGAAGCTGAATAGTTTTTTCTATTAATTATCTCTTATCATATGTTATTTACTTTAATTTATACTGGACTCATTTTTCATAAAACTTTTGTTATCTGAACCTTATGTTTCCAATTTCCAGGGGGTAGGGAGGAATGCCTCGAATTCTGAGGTTATGGGATCTTGGCAAAAACAGCATCCGGGGAACAAAGACCGGATTAGCTCCAAACAAGGAACTGCAGGTTGGTGAACAAGCTTGTTTACAAAAAGTATAATTTCTCTTCACTGTTTCTGCAAGTATGAACAAATGCAGTCCTTTTGTTGATCTAAACATTATTTTTAAGGAACAGTATTCTTGGAAATACCTGTAATGCTGCAAATACTTGGGGTCCTCAAAAAAAAAAAAAAAAAAAAAAAATCTCTGAAGCTTCGTGTATTCTGTAACACCAATTACAGATCCATCATTTTTTTTTTCTCTTTATGTTACTTATTATGTTATTTCTCAATATTTTTGCACAAATCTATTTCTGATTTGCTATATGTAAAGTAGCATAATCTTCTGGTGAACTGAGTACTTCTAATTATCAGATAAAAAGCTACAATTCGGAGAATATCACCTCATGCTTCGTGTTTTTCTCTGAATAATATAGCTTCATGTACTGGGGGTGCAAGCTGTAACATACCCAACAAGAACAAGAGTTTTATTGTACAGGAAGAAATCGCAGAACCATGTCATCTAAGTTCATCTCTTTATTACGGTGGACAAGACATCTACTCCCATTCCCCAAGCTCTCGTGCCGCTGGATCATACCCTGTGGTGAGTCTTTATTACCTAATAACTTTGTACAAATACTATGCTATGATATTGTTGTCATAATTAGCTAATTTTACGATGCATCATAATAATTCTGCTAAGTGCTACATAATTTGTCAATGAATTAGTTTAAGAAAGATGGGGAAGAAGATGATCCCAATGGCAACTCACATGGTGCTTCTAGAGGAAATTGGTGGCAAGGTACAGACGTTTTCAATAAATCTGCGACAAATGTTTATGGTTGTAGAATATGCTAACTTGTACAATTTTCTGAGCTGCATTTTTGCAGGTTCACTTTATTATTAGGACCTTTCTTTCCCTAGACACATGAATTCTCCGCCTGTTATAAGGTATGTTGAATCATAGAATCTACTTCAGAAAGGGTGATTCGGTTTTCCTCAGTAAAGCCATTTTTGGATGTTCACCCCATATTTGCACTGAATCAACTGTTTTAATGCAGCATCTTTTCTCTTGTAAAAGAATTTGATGAATAAAAAAACAAAATAGTTTGTTTAGTTGTTTGATCTGTTCCTCTCTTCTTTTAATTCCACTTTTTGCAGGAATTCTTGAAGTCTAATGAAGTAATGACCACGCAAGACATGCAATATAAACAATTAATAGCTGTTGTAGAGAGCCATTAAGTTTTTCTAATAGCTTCTCCAGTTTTTATTATTTTACCACTTTGTATTGGGCTATGTCTATAAGAGGCAATTGTGTCATGTATATATGCTTTTTTTTTTTTTTAAGCCTGGAAAGGCATAGAAGAACTGATAACCATTCATGAATGTCAAGGTAGATGCTTTAAGGTTTGTTATGTAATTCAGTGGCATCCTTTTTCTTATTGCTGCATTAAAGCCTTTTACAGTTTGAACAGAACAAAAATGTTCACAATTTCCTTGAGCAAAAAATAGAATAGAAAAACTGATACATAAGCAATGGAAAGTAGTTGAGCAGCTGTAGCAGTGTATAAAGAAACTACCTCTAATGCTGAAAGCATCAACTACGTAGTACGCTAGACACAATGTCTTACATTCTTCTAAATGTTTCATGTTTCGA
Organism: Pistacia vera; assembly: GCF_008641045.1. NCBI lineage: Eukaryota > Viridiplantae > Streptophyta > Magnoliopsida > Sapindales > Anacardiaceae > Pistacia > Pistacia vera. The sequence continues at coordinate 365,421 of NW_022196290.1, read as the reverse complement.
ATTGCATATGAGGTTTGCCAATAGCTTTTGTGTTTCCATTTCTCACCACTATCTTCAAAGCTGAAATACCTCATTTGCAGGTTTTGTCATCTGCAACTCACATCAGTTACTCTCTTTCGATCTCTGAAGTCAATTGTAGCCTGGGTAATAGTCAAAAACCCAAAAATGAAGCAAGTGTAGCAAGAGCAGGATAGAAAATCAGAAACAAATATATGGAATCTTACCTCCAATTCCAAAAGCAGTCATGGTAAAGTAATGGTCATAATTAAATCTAGCTTTCCCTGAACTCTTCAATGTCTGGAAACAATCAACTTCTATAAGCAGCTTGTGTTTCTGTCAAATCTCTTCATCCTTTGGCAGATCATGTCAAAATCATTGTCAATCTAATCTAGTGTTGCACAAAGTGCCTAATTTCCATACTTTCATTCTTGAAGTAATGTCTCAGAAATGCAAGGACCTTCTTTGTTTCCCAGTAGTTCTAAAATATTACAGCATACATTTACAAGATGCCACACTGACGCAAGGATATTAATTGAATGGAGGTTGGTAATCACAATTGTTTTCACCTTTGCTCTCATCATTTGATATGCAAATAAATAGCCTTTCATAAGCAGCTGCCATTTTGGTGGCAGTGAACAATTGCAACCCTCTCTCCCTAGCAACAAAACCTTTTTCCTTTAAAACTTCTCTGCCATCACCCCAGACCCTATAGAGAGCCTTCTTTACAGAATCTACATTTGGTGAAAATGTATAACCCACATCTGTGCCAGCAATTACAGAGCCCACAATGCTGGCAAGCCTTGTAGCCATTACAGGCTTCCCAGAGAGCATTGCTTCTAATAAAGTATGATCCAATCCTTGCGCTCGAAGAGTTGGATTCACAAAAATATCAATTGCATTGTAGAACCTTGCCAATTGAGCTTGCTCCAGTGGCCCCAAAACTATTATGTTGGTCCCAAGATCCCTGTATCTAGTACCCCAAGGACCATCTCCAGCAACCAGAACAACAATGCTTCCACGAAAATGATCATTTTCCATGAGCATTTGCTTCAGGGCTTCAAACATTAAGGGGTGTCCTTTATCCTTCACCAACCTCCCTGCCATTCCCAAAACCAATGGTCCACTTTCAGGAACACCAAATTTCTGCTTAAAATTCTTCGCCATGGCAGCATCTGGCTTGAAAACCTCTTCATCTACACCATTGACAATGACGTGAACTCTCTCTTCTGGGATCATATATATTCTTTTCAAGACATCTCCACAATGATCACTAGTAGCAACATGATGAGCATAGCTTGGGAAAAATTTAACCTCTTCAACAACCTTGGCAACTCTTTCAGTTAAAGCATATGCCTGTGGCTCTTCAGTAGTACGCAAAAGTTCTTGAATGATGTCAGAATGAATTGTTTCATATGCAATCCCATGCCAACTAACAACTAGATTTTTCAGATTTCGTGCTCGAGTATACATAAGACCCACGCTTTCAGTGTGGACCACATCAAAGGGTTTCCCTGTTGTGTTTTGTGTCTGAAATTGCTTCCAAACTGATGCTTGATCAAGATAACCAGCAGCAGTTGGTTTTGAGAGGTGAAAGTAGAGATTTTTTATAGGGTATGTGGGGAAAGAGCAGTTAAAGCAAGAAGTGGTAAAAATATGAAGTTCATGGCCTCGTTTGGCAAGGGAAAGATGGAGAGTCAAGGCATGCCTTTCAAGACCACCTGCATGAGATCTATGAGGCCATTTCTTGACAAAAAGAGCAATTTTAAGAAGCTTTTGTGATGGTTTTGAAGGAAAAGAAAGATGGTTCCAAGCAGAAGAGAACAAAAGTAAATTAATGGTTTTATTTTGCTTATAGGCTATTATTTGGTCTTGGCTATAGCATGGACCAGAGCAATGACACCAATAGAGGTAAGAGATGAATGAGAATGCAGATAAAACAAAAATGATGCAGCATAAAGTACGGAAACTGAAGATAAAAACCTGATCCTTTGCCATGGAAGTGGAGGAAAAAGATATCAAATCAAAGCTCTCCTCAACTCTTTTTCTCCTTGATGAACTCTATGATTTAACAAGTAGAAGGTAGAGCCGTAGAGGCATATGGAATCTTAATTTGTGGTTTTGGTTTTGAATAGAAGGAAGTTGCACATGGATTTCTACTGTTTAAGACAAACCAGATCCCAAAATTTGAGCAATTCTTGGTAAGTTGCTCATGAAGAATGGTGAACCTTGCATAAGCAGCAACAACATCCGTTGACTAGTGAATTAAATTTAAATATAGCCTACTTTGATTTCTGCACCTTCTTTGTATATTGCAATAAGCAAAATTTCAGGTCACTGATACACCCAACTCTATAGATCATATTAAATATAAAAAACAGAAACAAAGTGAAGTAATGAACCATCCTCAATATCTGCAATTTAATATTCTCCACCATCTGCCAAATCATGTACCTAAACCAGTAGATTACATAAAAAATTCTCAAAATAGTAGAACTCAGATTAACTATATATAATTCAAAGTCTCGTGAATCAGTTTAAACTAATCCCCACAAGTTTTTTTTCTAATCTAATCCCAAGCTAAGCTTAACATAAACAAAATTTATTTATTAGCAGTTAACAAATGAATTGCACAGCAAAAACAGTGTTCATTATTTATAAATCTTCAGCGAATAAAAGCATAAAGCACTAAACAAACATAAAAAACAAGTGCCAAAGGGACCAAAGTCACAAGAGGACATATTGCAGCCAAAGTATGAAAACTCTTACAATCCAAGACCCCTAACTTAACCTGAACCAAATTCACCAAAGCCATCGTCAAGAACCCACACCCAGAAACTGACCCAACACCCGAAAGAAGAATCCCCACCCGCAACAATATTAAGTTGACCTCAACCATTGTCAAACCAACACCACGTAACTGGCTTTCTACACTACTATTCGTAAACTTGATAGCTTGCTTTAAAGCAGAGGCTATAAGACTTGAGAAGAGAAAAGAACTGAAGGAGTAGACGTGGAATGCAACTAAATTCTCGAAGACGGCGGGTCCTGGAGAGCATGAAACAGAGACGAGAGTGGTGGAGGGATTAGGATACAACGAGAGGCCGACGAAGAGTCCCAAAGTGAACAAGGAGTTAACGTTAATGATACCATCGAGTGCCATGATGTGAATGGTAGTGGTATTTGGCTTTCTGTATGGTGTTGAGTTAGACATTGTTGCGGGGAAAGTTTGAAGGTGGGGAAGAACTATGTCGATGGTGTTGTAGTTTTTGATGTTCATGGCGTGGCGTCAAAGTGTTAAAAATAGTGTTTGTTGTGTGTGGGATGGAGCATAACTTGTCTTTGGAGGCAAGGAAGGAAGGAGCAGAGTGGGAAACGTGAGGGCTTGAGTGAAATTTCAAAAAATGAAAACGTGAGGGCTTGAGTGAAATTTCAAAAAATGAAAACGTAAGGGCTTGAGTGAAGAGCAGTGGGAAACGTGAGCGCAGGGGCAAAATTTATAAAAACGAAAATATGAGGGCTTAAGAAAATTGTGAAAAAGGAGTTATTTACCGTTTCGCACCTAAAGTTTTCCGAAACCCACGGTCGTATCCCTTGAATGCCTAAACTACAAATACACACCGAAAATGCAACTCCGTTAACGGATATTGAGCTCTGACACAGCGTCATTATTTTGTTTGCTGACTTGTGGTCAATTACCAGATACCCCTAAATGTTTGACTTTCGAGGTTTTTTGCTATTAAAAAGTTAAAGGCATGTTAAATGACTATTTTAACTCCATAAGTATTTACATTTTTCCATTTCGACCCTAAAATTCTGGTCAAGTACCAGATACCCCTAAATGTTTGACTTTGAGGTTTTTTGCTATTAAAAAGTTAAAGACATGTTAAATGACTATTTTAACTCGATAAGTATTTGCATTTTCCCATTTCGACCCTAAAATTCTGAAATAAAATGAATTTTAAAATAAATTAACAATTAATAAATAAATTAAAAATTAAAATAAAATAATCAGTTGCCAACAATCTAGCTAGAATCATACTAGGTCGAAATTGCACCAGGCTAGGTGCGATTTGGTAGGCTAGAATCATATTTGGCCTAGTGCGATTCCGACAACCTTCTTTTAAATTATCTGGAAGATTTTTATTTTGTTTCCAATTTCTCAATTTTTCAAAAATTACTTTTAGTTTAGGTATTCAAGAAGAGTAATGCTATGCTTACTCACAATCTTACTAACCATCTTACAATCTTGGAAAATATAACGGTATAGTACGGGTACCATACGCATAGTACCTGTACTATGTTGTTATATTTATCAGGATAGTAAGATGGTTAGTAAGATTGTGAGTAAGCATAGTTTTATTGATTCAAGAACGTGGTTTTGACAAACCTTGTGTGGAAAAATGTAAAAACTCAAAAAAAGACATTAGGGGCTTGAAGAGACGTGAAAAGTATGAGGGATTTTGGGCTTATGTAAGAGAAGAGACATTACGGGCTTGAAAAGAGTTGTGGGAAGTATGAGGGCTTTGAATAAACCCCTTAAGACATTAGGGGGTTGATGGGAGTGAGAACTGAGAAGTATAACTGTATAAGAACTTAAATGAGAAGTGAGAAGCATGAGGGCTTACAGTAACATCAAGACATTAGTGGGCTTGAAGACTTAAATGAAAAAAATCGCCGTTGCCGGGGATCGAACCCGGGTCACCCGCGTGACAGGCGGGTATACTCACCACTATACTACAACGACTTCGTGTTTTCAAAAGCAATTATCTTATAATTAATAGTTAATCATATATTTTGATTTTAATAAATTTTATATCATAATTATTCAATATCTTAATAGATTAAGAAAAAAAAAGCAAAAAAAAAAGAGATCAAAACCTTAATAAATTAATGATCAAGACATAAACAAACAATGTTGGAAAAGACTTTAATGTACATATGGTTACACTTCCTGCCTTCCTGGACCCTGGTTAACTTTGGGCGTAATGTACTGATGGAATTTTTTTCTTTCGAAATAAGATACCATTTGAAATTCTTTTACAGATGGAATGCTCTAGAAAAGAGCTTTCTGGTTTTGTGGCGTCACTGAGATCGTCATGGATTTTAAAGTTGCTTTTACTTTTTATTGGCGTCATTAAGTTCGTCATTAATTGTGAACAGTTGACTACCACTCACTTTTCTTCTTCGTAGAATTCAAACCATTCACATCACTAATGGAAACCTATAAATAAAGGAGCGCGCCGAGTTCATTCCATAACAAAGCAACACAACATTGTTAACAGCAAATCCCAGAAAGCACGTAGCTGAAGACTTACAGTTTTGCAATGGCGGAAGAATTGAAGCTGTACGGTACATGGGTAAGCCCTTTTAGTCGCAGAGTTGAACTTGCATTGAAGCTGAAAGGGATCCCATATGAGTACATTGAGGAAGACCTGCACAACAAGAGTCCTGATCTTATAAAATATAACCCAATTCATCAGAAAGTCCCTGTGCTTGTTCACAATGGAAAGCCGATCGTTGAGTCACTCGTCATTCTTGAGTACATCGATGAGACATGGAAGAACAATCCCATTTTGCCTCAAGATCCTTATCAAAGAGCCCTGGCTCGCTTCTGGGCTAAGTTCATTGAAGAAAAGGTGAGTTATCGATATTTGTGTTTGATACATACCAAATGGTGTGAACAAAAAGCTGATGTACGTTAATGTTGTTTTCATATACGTTTGATTGTTGTTTATGCAGATCTTACCATTGGCAATGAAGGTTACTAATTCTGAAGAGAAGGAGAAAGAGAAAGTGGTGGTAGAAATGTTTCAGCTGATGAAAGTCCTGGAGGGTGAACTCAATGGGAAGGATTTCTTTGGAGGTGAAAGTATTGGATATGTGGACATTGTTGCAACTATTATAGCAGTTTGGTTCCAAGTGACCCAAGAAGTTATTGGAGTAAAAATAGTGAGTGAAGAGAAGTTTCCAGTTCTATTCAAATGGATTGAGAAACTCAAAAGCATTGATGTTGTCAAGGAATGCATTCCTCCTAGAGACAAACACATTACTTATGTTAAAGCTCGCATTGAAGCCGCCCTACTCAAATCTGCTCCCAACTAAAGAGATTCATGTTGCCATTATAAGTTTATAGCCGATATTTCCAGTATTTTATATATGATTATGTATTTCGTATTTTATATTTGGACTTGTTGAGATTGTATGTTTAATCTTTTTGATATGAATAAAATTTTGGTTTGTTATAATGGGAATCTTATACCAAGCGAAAAGTTTGATTGTGGAGGAATTTCTTTGCAACTTTATTGCCTAATCAGGAGATTTAGTCCATTTCTGCTGCCAGGACCAAGGTAATAGTCCACGAAACCTCTCCCCTTGTGGTCGGATAGCAAACCCTTTAGCCATCAAAGTTAATTATACTCAAGAGTTTTGTGTTCGAATCGCAGGAGAAGTAATTACCGGTTTTACTCAAAAATAGTCTGTGAAGCAAAATCACTTATAGAAACCTGCAAATTAGTTATCACAGCCTTATCCAGAAATAATTATATCAAATAAGTTCATGTGCCCAAGTTTAGTCTATTAATTGAACTATTGGTTTATTCTCATCTTAATTGCACCTTGTTTTAGGTCAATCAATGTATTTCCAGTTGACTAAATTCTTGCATTTATAAGTCTGTTCAATGAAAAGGTTACTTGTTCAATGCTTTGTTGATTTTTTTTTTTTATGAATATTTGTTTACAAGTGGCTATTAGTTTACAGTTTCTTCAAAGATAGTAGTTGTTGACACAGTAAAATGGCAGAGAACAGACATTAATGCAATTATCATCAAAACTATATAAAATGGTATACAGCATTGTCATTGTTTTAGTATTGCTATAATATGTTTTGGATTCTTGTATGCAAGTCTTGTCAACGTAAAAGATATATAGTTTTAATTATCCTTGGTGCCGGCTATTCCCTTAAATTATTCCTACAAATTTCAATGAAAAACTTGGTTACGAAGAAACTTATGTAAACAAAAAATTATAAAAAGGAACCAAGTTCAATGCATAGGAGTAACAGAACATTATCTCTGCATCTCTTTCTCGAAAGTTTCAGGAGTCAAGATGGCTGAAGAAGTGAAGCTGTATGGCACATGGTCAAGCCCTTTTAGCCGCAGAGTTGAACTTGCACTGAAGTTGAAAGGAATACCATACGAGTACATTGAAGAGAACCTACAGAACAAGAGCTTTTCACTTCTAAAATATAACCCAGTTCATAAGAAAATCCCTGTGCTTGTACACAATGAAAAACCATTGGCCGAGTCCCTAGTCATTCTTGAATACATCGATGAAACATGGAAGAACAATCCTATTTTGCCTCAAGATCCTTATCAAAGAGCCATGGCTCGCTTTTGGGCTCGGTTCATTGATGAAAAGGTGAGTAATATGTGCATGATAAAGACACTTTCTCTGATAGAAAATGGTTTGCGCATAAATTTGAACAAAACATTATCTTCATGTATGTTTGATTCTTATATATGCAGATCTTGGCTACAGCATTAAAAGCTAAAGATTCTGAAGAAAAGGAAAGAGAGAAAGTGATGGAAGAAGTCTGTGAACAGATAAAAATCCTGGAGGGTGAACTCACTGGGAAGGACTTCTTTGGAGGTGAAACTATTGGGTATGTGGACATTGTTGCAACTATGATAGGATTTTGGTTTCAAGTTACACAAGAAGTGACTGGAAAAAAAACAGTGACCGAAGAGAAGTTTCCAGTCCTATTCAAATGGATTGAGAAACTCAAAAGCATAGATGTTGTCAACCAATGCATTCCTCCAAGAGAGAAACACCTCGCTTATGTTAAAGCTCGCATTGAAGCCCTCAAGCTCAGTTCTGCTCCCAAGTAAAGAATTTCGTATCACCTCGATAAGATTATAGCCCTCATCTCCAGTGTTTTATGATCTAGTAATGCAAAGTTTGAATATTTGGACTTGGTGAGATTTTATGTTTGATCTTATTGATATGAATAAAAAATTTGGTTTGTTGTTATGGGAATGTTTTACCAGTAGAATCTAATAGACTATTCTCTTAATTTTCTTTTGATAAAAGCCAGCGAATTCTTCATTGTTGAATTCAGTGCTGTTGGATGGGTTCATTTAGAAGAAATCGCATCCTTGGTTATCAAGACACTTTTGTAAGAATTAAAACTATAAAGGAACAGAGTCCGTTACATCTCTACCGTCTCTCACGCTCAAAAAGTTCTCGGAAAGTTCAACATTTACCATGGCTGAATGTTAGAGCCAAAAATCGTCTTGGGCTTGACAAGGCCCAATAACGAAATAAACATGTCACGGCCCAAGGCCCCAACCCAATCCTGATTGGGCTTACGCTTAAAATCATCTTGCGACCTGCCTAATTTATAAGTTGGGCTATCCTATAAGTTAAGCTAAACTGAGTTTCAGTCTATTAGCCTGCAACAGTCTATAAATAGGAAATCAGAATCCCATTCTATTTCCGCTTCTACTAAGATTTCAAATCTTACTCAAACTATTAAACTTGATCTGATAAGGTCAAGAAATCATATCTCTTTCATGAAAGGGATTATCTCCCAAAATAGGACTTAGTGTCCTACTAAGATTCCAAATCTTATTTAAATTATTAAACTTAATCTAATAAGGTCAAGAAATCATATCTCTTTCATGATAGGGATTATCTCCCAAAATTAGGACTTAGTGTTCTACTAAGATTCAAAATCTTAATAACTATTAAACATAATCTGATAAGGTCAAAATATATTTCTTCTTGATAGGGGATTATCTCCCAAAAGAGGACTCAAATCCTACCAGAGATTCTAACCCTTGGGTTCACTATAAAACAAGAGGATTGCCCTCTCATTAGGGGGCAATCTACAGAATACTATTTAAACCATTCATTTGCTCAAGTTTTGCTCCACAAACAAGACACCTCCGTCGTAGTCCTAGCCTCTGATAAGAACTCCTGGTAATTCTTCATCTCCTTAATTTTATCAAATAATCTCTTTCAACCTCGCTATAGCAAACACCGCCTCGGTGTTTTTTGGAAGTTTCACACTGCCCTTCATGTGTGCAGGTCTAGCGGATTGTTAGTGACCAACTTCAGAGATTGACCTTATTTAGACGGTAGATTTTTTTTTAAGAGGGTTTGTGTCTGTTTATGGGGTTTTTGTGTGATGAAGGCTGGACATGTTTTGTGGGTTCTTCCCATTTCTCTGGTAGGTTTCTTTTCATGTTTCTCGGAGTGACTTTGGGTGTTTTGAGAAGATTACTACTGTATTTTAGGATTAAAACTGTGTGATTAGAGAAGCCGTTGGGCCAAAAACTGTAGATGCAAAAATCTACCGTCATGAAAATAGGGTCTGATCCGTGAGGTTGGGGCCACTAACAATCCGCTAGACTTGCACACATGAAAGGGCAAGCGTGAAACTTTCGGAAAATATCAGGGTGGTGTTTGCCGTAGGCACTCGACGCTCAAGTCAACGAGACTGAAAGAGATTATTGATAAATTAAGGAGATGAGAATTACTAGGAATCTTGTCGGAGGCTAGGACTACGCGGAGGCGTCAGGTTTTGGGAGCAAGAACTTAGGAGCAAATAAAGGTTTTGAATAATATAGATTGACTATGGGGATTCCCCTGATGAGAGGGCAAACCTCTGTTTTTCTAGTGAACTCAATGGTTAGAATCTAGTAGGACATTGAGTCCTCTTTTCTGGGAGATAATCCCTATCAAGAAAGAAATATATTTCTTGACCTTATCATATTAAGTTTAATAGTTTAAATAAGATTTTGAATCTTAGTAAGACACTAAGTCCTATTTGGGAGATAATCATATGAGATATGATTTCTTGACCTTATTAAATTAAGTTTAATAGTTTAAATAAGATTTGAAATCTTAATAGGACACTAAGTCTTATTTGGGAGATAATTTAATAGTTTGAGTAAGATTTAAAATCTTAGTAGAAGAGGAAATAGAATGAGAATCTGATTTCCTATTTATAGATTACAGGCTAATGAGCTGAACAAGTTTAACTAACCTTATGGATGACCCAACTCATAAAATAGGTAGGTCGCAAGATGATTTTAAACGTAGGCTCAATCGAGATTGGGTTAAGGTCTTGGACCGTGACATAGTATTTCGTATTGGGTCTTGTTAAGCCTAAGACGATTTTTGACACCTAACACAAAACAGTGAAGCTCTATGGTTTCTGGGCAAGCCCTTTAGCCGCAGAGTTGAATTGCACTGAAACTGAAAGGGTACCCATGAGTACATGAAGAGGACCTGTACAACAAGAGCCCCCCACTACTAAAATATAACCCAGTTCATCAGAAAGTCCTGTGCTTGCACATTAAAAAACCCATCGCTGAGTCACTAGTCCTTCTCGAGTACAACGTGAGACATGGAAGAAAAATCCTATTTTGCCAGATCGCATCAAAGAGACCTGGCTCGCTTTTGGGCCAAATTCATTGATGAAAAGTAAGATATTGAAATTCGTGTTTTTTAGAAAGTCAAAATATTATCTTTCTTAATTTAATAGTTTAGATAAAATGTTCTGAGAAAGATTATTGAGAAGATGTTGCCAACAGGAATCAAGTTTAATACGAGCAGTGAATGAAAAGAGAAAGTGATGGAAGAAATGTATCAGCTGATGAAAATCCTGGAGGGTGCTCTCAGTGGAAAAGACTTTTGGAGTGAAAGTATTGGATATCTGAACATGTGCAAATACTGTAGCATTTTGGTTCCAGTGACCGAAGAAATTCGTGAGTAAATTACAGACTGAAGAAAAGTTTCCAGTTCTATACAAGGAATGGGAAACTCAAAGACCTTGAGTCGTCACGAATGCATTCCTCCAATAGAGAATATCTGCTTATGTTAAAGCTGCATTGAAGCCCTCAAACTGCATGTTCTGCCCAGTGAAGAGTTTATTGGCCTTGACAAGATCATCCGCCCCACCTTTCTTATGTGTTGCATATCATGTATGTGGACATTGGAGTGATTGTATTTTTAATCTTATTGATATGAATAAAAGCTTGGCTTGTTGCACTGGGAATGTTTCACCAACAGAAAATTGAGATAGTGGCCTTCACTTGTGGGGGAATTTCCTGGGAGTTGGCACTGTTTTTTTAAACAGCAATTGCTGGCCAGATATATGGGATGCTGCCTAATCCGTAATAACAGCACTAATTGCCAATCAATGATCGTTAGTTTTGTGGTCACAACAAGCTCAAAAACCATGGAGGGAAACTAATGTCAGAAGCTCCTGCAAATTAAGATGGATTCTGTACCATGTAAACAGCAAAAAATCATTTTTTCCAGTTACTAAACAGAATCTGAACTATGAAGAGAGCACCTTGATCAGAAAAAAATTATAAACATGTTGAAACATCGGCAATGTCTGAGCCCGGGTTCGAACCGGGGACCTCTAGTGTGTGAGACTAGCGTGATAACCAACTACACCACCCAGACAATTGAAAGTTTTGCCTACTTTTGCCTATCTTAGTAAGTTGAACCAAATTGATCAGTTCCATTTTTCCAGTTCAATTTTTTTCAAAAAGAGTAGTTGACATATTCACCTTTGTCGCTTTCACTATAGTCTGCTGTTAATCACTTGCGACCTCAACTACGTTGAATTTAAACCATTTGAATTAGATACAATATTTTCTTGGTTACCAAGATTTTTTTTTTTTTTTTTTTTTTTTTTTTAAATATAAGTGAAGAAAATGTAGAGTCTCACCAAGTTCATTGCATCTCTCTGGAAGTGCAAAAATGGCTGAAAAAGTAAAGCTCTATGGGATGTGGGTAAGCCCTTTTTGTCGCAGAGTTGAACTTGCCCTGAGACTGAAAGGGATACCATATGAGTGGCATGTGCAAGTGGGCTGGGTCATGGTCTGCATAAAGGGCCCAGTTGTTGGTTGCTTATTATTTAATCTGGTAGAGTTCAGAGTCCAGCTGAGTTTGGTTAGTCTGATTATTTGGGTCCAATAACTGTATGTGGGCATCAGGTTAAGACTTGTTCTTAAGCCGTTGATTCACAGCTAAGTATTTTGGCTTAAGAATAGGTCTTCAGGTTGGGTTGTTAGTTGAATATCAACGTCGTATTTATGCTATTTTTATGGGTTGAGTCCTTGTAATCCGGTCAGTTGTTATTTCCAACTGTATTTAAGTCTTTCATGTTAATGAGAAAAGTATCGAAACAGTTGCAATCAGTGAGTATTGGAGGTTGTGGATTTCCTTGAATTAATCCAAATATTTTCTTCTAACGTGAACTTGACAATTGATAGAAACCCACTCCAATAACTCAACAATTTGGGTTGGGCCATGGGTCTTTCATGAGCTCGGGTAGAACTCACTTTGGAAAACCGGCTTGCCAAAAGAGGGTGCCCAAGCCTTTACAACTCATATGCCCACTATTTTCCCTTTCAATGTGGGATCATAATATTCTCCCATGCTTCGAGACCCAACGCCATTGTTGGTCTTCTTTCCAGAGAGCGCCGGCCCTCATCGGCCTTTACTGCCCTCCCTTTGGGTCTTATTTCGCTTAGAAGCCTGTCAGGCTAGCAACTCTCCTTCTTGACCCCTCGGGGGGCCCACTGAGCCCAGCTGCGTGGGCTCTACGTCAGCCTCTTTACCCTTTAGGTGACTTCGCGGATCCCTTTTCCATGGGGTAGCAGCCCGGGCCCAAGGTCAACCTGTCACGTGTGCGCAGGATCATGCTCTGATACCAATTGATAGGAACTCACTCCAATAACTCAACAATTTGGGCTGGACCATGGGCATTTCATGGGCTTGGGTAGAACTCTCTTTGAAAAACTAGCTTACCAAGGGAGGGTGCCCAAGCCTTTATAACCTACATGCCCACTCTTTTCCCTTTTAATGTGGGATCATAACATTGTTGATAGGAACCCACTCCAATAACTCAACAATTTGGGCTAGGCCATGGGTCTTTCATGGGTTTGGGTAGAACTCTCCTTGGAAAACTGGCTTGCCAAGGGAGGGTGCCCAAGCCTTTATAACTCACATGCTCACCCTTTTCCCTTTCAATGTGGGATCCTAACATTCCCCTACACTTTGAGACCCAACGCCCTCGTTGGTCTTCTTTCTAGAGAGCGCCCGCCCTCATCGGCCTTTACTGCCCTCCCTTTGGGTCTTGTTTCACCTAGAAGCCTATCAGCAACTCTCCTTCTCGACCCCTCCAGAGGCCCACTGGGCCTTACTGCGTGGGCTCCACATCGGCCTCTTTACCCCTTGGGTGACTTTGCGGATCCCCTTTCCTTGGGGTAACAGCCTGGGCCCAAGGTCAGCCTGCCACGCGTGTGCAAGATCATGCTCTAATACCTCCATTGTTACCCCAATAGCCTAAAATGCAAGAAGCCTAGAGTACATTGAAGAGGATTTGTCCAGCAAGAGTCCTTTACTTCTAAAATACAACCCAGTTCATAAGAAAATTCCTGTACTTGTACACAATGAGAAGCCAATCGCTGAGTCACTAGTCATTCTTGAATACATCGATGAGATATGGAAAAGTAATCCTATTTTGCCACAAGATCCTTATCAAAGAGCCATGGCTCGCTTCTGGGCTCGGTTCATAGATGAAAAGGTAAGTTCTTCAGAAAGATTAAACTAACAGAAAATGGTGTGAACATAATGTGTTGATCTGAATATTTTTACAGTATTGTACATTGGATTCTTGTATGCAGGTCTTGCCAACAGTTTGGGAGGCTTATTTTGGTGCAGAGAAGGAAAAAGAGAAATGCACACAAGAGGCTTCTCAGCAGCCGAAATTACTGGAGAAGGAACTTAATGGGCGGGACTTCTTTGGAGGTGATAGTATTGGTTATGTGGACATTGCGGCAATTGTTATAGCATTTTGGTTCCGAGTGACACAAGAAGAGTTATTGACTAAAGAAAAGTTCCCACTTCCGTTTAACTGGATTGAGAAGCTCCAAGCTAGTGATGCAGTCAATGAATGCCGACCTCCTATAGAAAAACATCTTGAATTTGTTAGAACTCGCTATGAAGCTTTCAAATCTGCTGCCAAATGAAGAGTTATACATTACCTTTATAAGATCATAACCCACATCTCTTGTGAGTTTTATGATTGTGTATTGCATACTAGCTATAAATAAAAGTTTGGTTTGTTATGCATGTTGAAAATTAATAGAGGGCGTGAAATGCTATTAAAATTGGTTTTCACCTCAAGATCCATGCACGATCCATTCTGGGCTAAATCATACCTGAAAAAGTTAGTGGAGAAAAACATGGAAAGGTTTGAAGCAACAGCACAGAAGGATAATCTTTTTGAAGGGAAGGAACAAGAACAGGGCATTGAAGAAGTTTTTCAAATGCTCTTGAGAATAAGATCATTGTTGAGAACTTCTCTAATTGGATGTGAAACAATTGGGTACTTACGCATTTTAACCTTTTGGTATAGCTCACTGATTTGGATTATTGCAAGATTTCGTGGGAATGGAGCAGCTCAGTGAAGAGAGATTCCTCGATGTTACTCAATACTACACTTTTTCTGTCAGTCAGTTTATTACTAATCCATAAATTCTTGTAATATTATCAATAAAATTTTTACATCCTATCACTATCTGCATGCTTGTCCAAGAGGTTACATGTTCTGAGTTTAATTGATTTGTTTATGGTAAGTTGGTCGATGTATCAAGTTTTCCAGTGACTAAAGTTGGTAGAGTTATACTGAAGGCTTAACAAATGAACCTCCTTTGAAGGTTTCAAGTGACCCATATCCAATGGTTTTTTCCCAAATGATGGTTGGCGGAAACAAAATATGAAGAGCTAACCCCAACGGGTTAGCCTGGTGGTTAAGGGGGTGTACTCCTTTCTTTGACTTTCTGGGTTCAAACTTTGGGACGTCAATGTATAATTGTGCCTTGTCTGGTTCATTAGGTTTATAGGGTATTCAATAGACTCTGAGAATTAATTGAGATGCGCGTAAATTAGTCTAAACACCCTAATTACCAAAAAAAAAAAAAAAAAAAAAAAAAATCTCAGCAAAGTAAGGGAGTGAATATTTCTAACTTCATAGGTCTAATTCAAAGACATTTATCTCATCAGTATTGTTACGTTTGTGATTGATTTTTGTATGCAGGTCTTGGCAACCTAAAGAAAAATGGTGTTATTTATCTGTACTTCCGTGGAAAAAGTATATCCTTTTAAATCACTCCTGAATGTTGAATTCAAAGTAGTTGGATGATTTACTCCAAATGACAAATTTGGTTGTCAAGAAACTGGATAAAAAAAAAAAATACTTACACTCATGAGTGTTGAATTCAAAGTAGTTGGATCATTTACTACAAATGACAGATTTGATCATCAAGAAACTTGATAAGGAAAAGACTTATAGAGGCGCCGAATTCATGAACTAGCGCAACCCACAGACATTATCTTCGCATCTCTAACAGTCTCTCTCATAAATTTGAAGACACAATGGCTGATCAAGTGAAGGTCTATGGCATGTGGGCAAGCCCTTTCAGCCGCAGTGTTGAACTTGCACTGAAACTAAAAGGGGTACCATATGAGTACTTCGAAGAGGACCTACAGAACAAGAGCTTTTCACTTCTAAAATATAACCCAGTTCATAAGAAATTTCTGTGCTTTTACACAATGAAAAACCATTGGCCGAGTCCCTGGTCATTCTTCAATACATCGATGAAACATGGAAGACCAATCCTATTTTGCCTCAAGATCCTTATCAAAGAGCCAGGGCTCGCTTTTGGGTTAAGTTCATTGATGAAAAGGTAAGTGTTTTTTTGTTGCAACAAGATCACGTTAGGAACCATGTATTTAAATACTTAGATATCAATATCGTTATGCAGATCTTGACAACAGGAATGAAGATTATCAATTGTTGAAGAGAAAGAAAAAGAGGAACTGATGGAAGAAATCCGTCAGCAGCTGAAAATGCTGGAGGGTGAACTCAATGGAAAGGACTTCTTTGGAGGTGAAACAATTGGGTATGTGGACATTGTTGCAAATGTTATTGCATTTTGGTTCCCAGTAACACAAGAGGTTACTGGAGAAAAATTACTCACAGAAGAAAAGTTTCCAGCTCTAAGCAAATGGATTGAGAAACTCAAAAGCATTGACATTGTCAACACATGCATTCCACCAAGAGAGAAACACCTTGCTCATGATAAAGCTCGCTTTGATGCCCTCAAACTCAACTCTGCTCCCAAGTAGAAGAAATTAATCTAGTTTGTTAATAAGATTGCAGCCCAACTCTTGTGTTTTATGACTATGTTGTGTCCACTTGTTGAGATCGTACGTTTAATTGGGTTGACGTAAATAAAACCTTCGTTTGTTTGCTGCGATGGCAATTTTATTTTGTCTTACTCTGTATGCTTTTGAAAGAGGTTACCATTCTTGGTTAACTAAAGTAGGACAAATTGAATTCTGTTTCAACCATTAGCAAGACCCCAAGGCCAAACCCACTTCCCCAAATAAGGGGTGGTAAAAACAGTACAAAACCAGAGGATGAGTTAGATATAGCTATTTCACTCCCATTTGTGAGGATGCAGAAATTTACTACCAAAGGCTTAGATCCTTGATATTGCTTTTATAACAAAACTTTGCATTTCTGTTCACTCAGAAAATTTCCTTGACTAATTCTTGGGAATAATTATTGATAGGTAAATATAGGGTGGTTGATCAGATAAGTGATAACCAGTCAACCAAACCACAAGAGAAAACAACAAATAAAATGACATAAAAGTTCTAAAAGCAACTAGGTGTGAAAGTTTTCTGTAAATAAACGGGGGAGGAGGGAGGTAAGACAGATTTAATGAAATGCCAAGGGAGGTGAGAAACAATTTATTATACATGTGGGGGTGTCTTTGAACCTCAAGGGAGGTGAGGGATAATAACCCTGTAAATTATCGTCATGTTAGGGAGGAGCCGAAATTGACTGTTAAGGAGTTCGCATTACTAGGGAAGATGCCCAGGTCACAGTCAAAGCTCGAGGAAACAGAAAAAGGGGGGAAAGAACCGAGTGAAAGAGAAGAGTGACAAAGGAAAATCAATAGGCTATCAAAGGAGAGAAGAGAAAGAGCTCGCCGGCAAATTGGGTTTGCATTTAAATCAGGTAGGATTAAGGATAATAAGTTTGTATCTTTTATACCTCATGTTTGAGATTCTGTATGATTAGCTTATAATGCTTTCTTTGTATAGTATACAAGATGCGATTTTGTAAAAGTTTATACCTCTCATCCATTAGATACATTAATGTTAACAGATTCTTATTGGATTTTGTTCACTTAGTTGTTCAGAAGATATCAGAAGAATGTTATGGGACTTCTATTGTTTTAGTTTGGTTAAGCTTGAAAATTTACAAATGACCCTTTTCACTAAATTTGTTGACTTTACCAAGTTACAACTCTCTATCAGTTATCAGATTGACACAAATTTGCCTGTTCCAAGTTATATTCTTCTAAGAGAGTTATTGACAGTTGTAATTTTTCTTAGCTGCTTGCCCAAAAAAAATCAGCAGCATGCTTTGAAACATATTAGCAGAAAGTTATCCTATTTTAATTTGATCAGAAAGACGTATCTTAGAGAGATCATTGGTTATACCCAGTAAATTTCGAAGTATGGGTTCTCCATCTTGCAAACATAGAAAAAGACAACAACAGTTGTCTGTTTTTGGGTTGCTCTTTGTTTGCTCTCTGTGGTTTTGGGCTGCTGTATTTTCCAGCTAAGGCAGCAGCTGTTTTGCTCCGTGGTTGCTGCATCCTTGCAGCGTGTACAGTGTGGTGCTGCTGGTATACAGCTTGTACAGGCTGGTTTAGCTTTTGGAAGCTGATCTTTGAGTTGTTTCCGAGGGCCTTTTTGCTGTCTGTACAGAGTTGTTGGTTCCGGACTTACTTTTTGCTTAGAGTTTAACAGTTCTTGTTTTGTTTTGTTGTTATGGGCAGTCTTTAGCCTGATGCCCTTGGTACCTTTTGTGTAGCTTGTCCCTTGGTTGGTCCTGTCCAGGGGTCTTGGTTGTTAAGGGTTCTTTCTCTTTTTTAGCTGTAATTCATTGTTCTTTATAAAATTACCTTTTAACCACGAAAAAAAAAAAAGACAACAACAGTAGCTTTCCAGGCAATGTTTATGATAATACAGCCTCAAGTTCTATTAGGAAAGTAACCTTAGTATGCATCTTTTACCAATAACCAATGGATAAAATTATACAAGAAAATGCACATCAGTCACTTGTTGCGATAACATTTTCCAGGTGCCAAATCGACAATGGGTGAAGAAGTGAAGCTGATTGGCATGTGGGCAAGCATATTCTGTCAGAGAATACAGATGGCCTTGAAACTAAAACGGATTCAGTTTGAATACATAGAAGAGGACCTTTCCAACAAGAGTCCTTTGCTTCTCCAGTATAACCCCATCCATAAAAAGGTTCCAGTCCTTGTACACAATGGAAAGTCCATTTCAGAATCGCTAGCCATTTTCGAATACATAGACGAGACTTGGAAACATAATCCGATCATGCCTGAAGATCCTTATGACAGAGCCATGGCACGCTTTTGGGCAAAATTTATAGATGAGAAGGTAAATTAAGTATACCAGAAATGTTTAATCTTTAATATTCGCAGCAATTAATAAAAATCACTTGCTTCTTATTTGAAGCTGCTATGGACAGTGTTTGAGGCCTTCACAAGCAAAGAGAATGAGCTGGAGAAGGCGATTGACGAAGCTTCTCTGCAGTTGAAATTTTTTGAAAACCAGCTCAAGGACAAGAGCTTCTTTGGAGGTGACACCATCGGGTACTTAGACATTGTTGGGATAGTCGTGGCTCATTGGTTTGGAATAATGCAAGAAGTATTAGAAGTAGAGTTGATTAATGAAGAGAAATTTCCCATTTTACATAATTGGATAGTGAAGTTCCTTGACATTGCCATGGTCCAGGAATCCTTGCCTCCAAGAGAAAAGCTTCTTGCACATACCCGGAAAGCCTTCAGGAAGTGATTTGCATCAAAGTTTAGGGCTCATATGTGAGTTGATAGGACCCTATGAGCCTCAAAACTCTCATGTTTTATGATTTGAAGATCTAATAATAGTATTTTTTTTCTCACCGTTCTGAATATTTGAAGGTATATATAATTCTTTCGAAACACCAACTATAAAATTGAAGTTGTGATAGAAACAAATATAAGAAGCAAGAAACAACCCAGATATATATTATTGTCACTTACAGTACTGTAACACAACCATGAACATAAATAACATACTCAAGGTTTAATTATTTAAACATACTTGGAATAAGGTTTATACATTGAACAGCCTGACTCTGTGGCAATACTTTCTGAAAATAACATTGTGCAATTGTCTATCTCACGAAAACCACCATCAGAGAGAAACAATAGCACACATTATTCCTAATCATACAATCCTTTGCAAGATGAGATTAAGAACTTGAGATCAGAATCAATGACCTTTAGCACTCGGGTCTTTGACAATTGTCACAGGGCATGTCGCACTTGCTATCACATAGCTGCTCACACTTCCCAGCAAAACCCTATTTCCAATCAATCAATAATTTTCTCAAACTCAGAGTACAAATCACTAGCCCATCTATCAATAAGTTTTGGTTAATAAGATGTATGTATCTTTATACCTTTGGATGCTGCCAAGACCTCTACTTCCCATAACCAAAGCGTCAAGCTTCAGAGCTCCAACAGCCTCACACAGCTTGTCTCTAGCATCGCCCCAGTATAGCTTTGCTACTACACTCGCCTACAATCAATTCCAACCCATAATTCGATTGAAAAACAAAATAAAACAAGAGATAACCCCATAATTACACAACAAAACAATTATTGTAACAGAGAGGTACATGTGTCTGCCTTGAAGCAGTTTCAAGCAAATCCAAAACCTCAGGATCAAACTGAATGTCGTACTTCTGCAACACCTCGCGTTCTCGAAACTCCGCCAATGGAATCAAGGCTAGACAAGAGTTCATTAAACTAATTCAGAAACAGAAAAGATTATATCACCGTTTATATGAAAACTTAATACAAAAACAATAGTGCGGTGCTTACGTGAACCGCTGGGGGACCAGAGAAGGTTTCGGGATTCATCATCAAGAGAAGGCTTAATGTGAATGAGATATAGTGTGTCACCTTTGTCTAGCAGATTATCAGTGGCCCATTGGAGAGCTAATTTACTTCCCTTTGAGAAGTCCATAGCTACACCTATTTTTCGATCATTTGTCATCTTTTTTTACTTTTTTTTCTCTCTCTCTTCTTCCTGTAAGAAGTTCAAATGAAGATCAAAACACCAAATAACTTAAATTTTGAGAATCAATTGGGATTTGAGGAAGATCTATGAAGAAGATATGAGATGGTACTGTTGAGTTGTTGAATTTTAGGTGTGATTTATTTAATGCAAATACAATGAAGGTGGTAATATAATATGCTTTTCCGCAAGTGTCACATACTCACATGCTACGGTTGACAATTCATCTATGATACATTGAGAAGATTTGATTGAAGACTTGGGTCAGAGCAAGGTTCCCTGAAGACCATCCACTCTAGATAGGATAACTGGTGGAATTAATTACTCAATCAGTATCTATGGCACGTAACAGTAGATAATCATTAAGTCTGGAAAATGAAAGTGAAAATTTATAATGATTTATTGCCTCTCAACTGCCATTCCATTCTAATCAACTAGTCAACTCTCCTGCACGCGAAGGATCAGTTTTTACCAAAACGGGCTTCTCTGTACTCAGTCTCTTGAGAATTGAACAAATATTGGTTAAGTTGTTAATAGAGTTAAGATTTTTCACTCCCAAATAATAGATTAATGACATTTTCCCACTTAGACATTTTTAAAAAAACTATTTTATTATTCAAATTTATATTTTGGTGACAAAGAAAGAGTAAACTTTGTCTAAGTTATTAAGACTTTTAAAAAGCAGAGATTGATGGGTCTTTTGGTATTGAAAGGTTGGATTTTGATGATCGGTATTAATCGAAATTTGACTAAGGAGGGGTGGTTGCACAAACTCTAATCGTTCGATTGTCGGCGATTGATGGTGTCGGTAAGAGTAGAGTTTGAAGAGTTTTGATGAGTGATGATCGAATAAGAGAATGGTGGTAGTATAAAGTCGCAACGATTTAGGTAATAAAAAGGTATTTTAAAAGTCTATAGATGAAAAAGTGTCATTAAACCATTATTTAGGTAGGAAAAAAAAATGTTTACTCTTGTTAATAATATTAACCACCAAGACTTTTTAACTTTTCATTCTTCAACTTCACCTACTGGCTACATTCACCTGCTCCATTAAACCTCTCTTCTAATCTTTTAATTAGGTTTTAACTAACTTGTTCGTCAGCCCCCAACCCCTTCTTGTTTTTGATATCAGTAATCACATCAATTCAATCGATGTTCTTATGTTGATGGCATGAGGGAGTCTCTTCCCCTTAATCTTGAGTTTGACAGAGTTCTAGCCCACTTCAGGAACCCAGAGGTTGATTTGGCCCATTTTCTTCTCAGAACTTATTATCACTGTTCCTTTGACTAATGGAGGGCCCGAGGCAGAGACCCTGATTTCCAACTTAATGGGTCAAATAAGGCGGTCCAGTTGAGTAAAAACAACTACCCATAACTCAACTGCTCTTTTTCTATTTTGCCAGAAAACTGAAGTTTTATCTTAATATAAAATGGCTTCTGCATGGGGAGAATAAAGGGAATATGGAGGAAATTTTTTGGTAAAAAATCCACTTACAAGCTGCCCATTAATGTTGAACTAGTGAGGTTTTTTTTGTCATATAGCAATCTCTAAGTTTAGTATCCAAGTAAAAAATTGACAAGAAACAACTCCATTAACTCACCTAATGCAAAACCAGCTGACTTTGTTGACAAACAAATTATTTGACTCTAGCATCAGACAGAAAACAACTGGGGATGAATTTTCTATCAGTTCCTTAACATAAAGAACAAATAGAATAAAGGTTAAAGCTGCAGGAATTTACAAGACTAAGTTCATATCTTTGTTCCAAGTGAGGGAAATCACAATCCTTAACAANAATTCATCTATGATACATTGAGAAGATTTGATTGAAGACTTGGGTTAGAGCAAGGTTCCCTGAAGACCATCCACTCTAGATAGGATAACTGGTGGAATTAATTACTCAATCAGTATCTATGGCACGTAACAGTAGATAATCATTAAGTCTGGAAAATGAAAGTGAAAATTTATAATGATTTATTGCCTCTCAACTGCCATTCCATTCTAATCAACTAGTCAACTCTCCTGCACGCGAAGGATCAGTTTTTACCAAAACGGGCTTCTCTGTACTCAGTCTCTTGAGAATTGAACAAATATTGGTTAAGTTGTTAATAGAGTTAAGATTTTTCACTCCCAAATAATAGATTAATGACATTTTCCCACTTAGACATTTTTAAAAAAACTATTTTATTATTCAAATTTATATTTTGGTGACAAAGAAAGAGTAAACTTTGTCTAAGTTATTAAGACTTTTAAAAAGCAGAGATTGATGGGTCTTTTGGTATTGAAAGGTTGGATTTTGATGATCGGTATTAATCGAAATTTGACTAAGGAGGGGTGGTTGCACAAACTCTAATCGTTCGATTGTCGGCGATTGATGGTGTCGGTAAGAGTAGAGTTTGAAGAGTTTTGATGAGTGATGATCGAATAAGAGAATGGTGGTAGTATAAAGTCGCAACGATTTAGGTAATAAAAAGGTATTTTAAAAGTCTATAGATGAAAAAGTGTCATTAAACCATTATTTAGGTAGGAAAAAAAAATGTTTACTCTTGTTAATAATATTAACCACCAAGACTTTTTAACTTTTCATTCTTCAACTTCACCTACTGGCTACATTCACCTGCTCCATTAAACCTCTCTTCTAATCTTTTAATTAGGTTTTAACTAACTTGTTCGTCAGCCCCCAACCCCTTCTTGTTTTTGATATCAGTAATCACATCAATTCAATCGATGTTCTTATGTTGATGGCATGAGGGAGTCTCTTCCCCTTAATCTTGAGTTTGACAGAGTTCTAGCCCACTTCAGGAACCCAGAGGTTGATTTGGCCCATTTTCTTCTCAGAACTTATTATCACTGTTCCTTTGACTAATGGAGGGCCCGAGGCAGAGACCCTGATTTCCAACTTAATGGGTCAAATAAGGCGGTCCAGTTGAGTAAAAACAACTACCCATAACTCAACTGCTCTTTTTCTATTTTGCCAGAAAACTGAAGTTTTATCTTAATATAAAATGGCTTCTGCATGGGGAGAATAAAGGGAATATGGAGGAAATTTTTTGGTAAAAAATCCACTTACAAGCTGCCCATTAATGTTGAACTAGTGAGGTTTTTTTTGTCATATAGCAATCTCTAAGTTTAGTATCCAAGTAAAAAATTGACAAGAAACAACTCCATTAACTCACCTAATGCAAAACCAGCTGACTTTGTTGACAAACAAATTATTTGACTCTAGCATCAGACAGAAAACAACTGGGGATGAATTTTCTATCAGTTCCTTAACATAAAGAACAAATAGAATAAAGGTTAAAGCTGCAGGAATTTACAAGACTAAGTTCATATCTTTGTTCCAAGTGAGGGAAATCACAATCCTTAACAAATGGCAGGTGAGTTGTATAGCTGGACAAATGTACGGTCCAACTACTAACGCCAGTTCAACTAAACATTAGTGCCCGAAAACTAGACCCACCAACTGACTAGTTTTAAGTACCAAATGTCCTGTAGCCAATTTATCCTCTCTAAAACAACCATCTTCTCCTATATAAAGCTCACTTTAAAGCTGTGTTTTTGTCCAATATTCATTCAGATTCACTCAGCCTCTCTCTTTTGTGTGTACCTGTGAGGTGCGTGCGTGTGTCAGTGTGTGAGAGACCAAGATATTATGAATCTTGTCTAACCAGCAACACTCATCATAGCGAATCATCAAAACCACCACCTGACCTCTGTCAACTCAACTCTTTTCTGTTGAACACAACTCAAAGCCATTTATTATGGATGTTCACCTACGCAACGCGGATCACTCACTGCCTCCTTCACTGTTTTATGATCTTCAAGATTGTGGTGATACTTCACTCTCAAACTGGGTCTCTGCCTCACCAAACAACAAGCCCATCCCTACCACCGGCAGTTGGTCTTCCTTTGCTTCATCTGACTCTTTTTTAAGTTCGCAAGTTGCGTCAGAAGTGGGTTCGGCGGAGACAGAAAGCGACCCGGACGAAGAGTTCATGGCTGAGTTGATTCGTCAGATGGCTCACTTCATGTTTCAGGATGATGATAAACTAGAAAAGGTAGTTAATTTATTGATCAAGTTAGTTCCTTTCTGGCATTATCTGATTTTAAGACTCTAATTCGTGGTTTACTGCAATTTTCAGTCATGGGGTTCGGCTGGTTCGCCGCAATCAACAGATTGGTCACCTTTACGCATGAACCATGAGAGGCAAATAGATATATCTCGAGAACCGTCACCACCAGGACCAATCATGATGGAGGAGTTTGAGAAGATGAAGATGAATAGTGAAGTCCCTTCAAGCATGAGCAACAGCAACGTTGAGTTTCACTCTAAACAAGCTCTTATTGATGATCAAATACGAGCTATTCGAGTAAAGCATAGATCCTGTCAAAATTAGATTGTTTTTTTTTCCTTTCTTTTTCTGCTTATATAACTAATTTTTTTATCTTTCATCTTTTTGAAGTTCCTTAAGCTCAAACAAGAGCAGCTTATGAAACAACTCGAGTACAAAAAACAGCTTAAAGTGTACCAAAACAAAGCGAGAGCTTATGGTGGATATAACAATATTGGGCAAAAGACTGTGCCTTCTCCGACTTCAAGTTCAATTAGCCCATGGTCTAACTCTAACATGCAACAGCAGCAACAGAGCAACCAACAACAACCCAGTTCGGGTATGAGAGCGGTGTTCCTCGGTGAGCCGGGTTCAAAAACTGGGTCAGTTGGAACCGGTGTCTTTTTGCCTAAAGGAATCGGCGGCAACTCTTCCGAATCACGCAAGAAACCAGGTAATATAATTTATACTTGTCTTAAATAAGTATTGATTTTGGGTTTTGGTGCCTTATTTTACTTCTTGATTTCCACGGTTGTTGGGGTAGTTAATTTTGAGTGGACTATCAGTTAGTCTATAGGTCGATTAGGTTTGGATTTTCCATTATTTTGGTTGTGACTTTTTTGAGTTTGTGCTTTTAGATTTGTTCTATATTCTTAGATTCTTTTTCATCTTTTTCATATTCTTCTAGATGGGTGGTGGCCAGGATGATGAGATTGATATATGATAAGGATGCAGGGGAATCTTCCCATATGGTCCACTTGTTTGGGTTTGGGGTCTGGTAGAGTTGCTTTCGGCTAAAATATTAAGCCAATTACAGCAGCAAATTCTTAAGTTAGGATAGATTCTACTTCTAATTAAATCTTCACGATGGTTATCTTATCATCAACATACACACACACACTTTGAAGGCATAGCATGACCTATTATTTTTCGTTTTTAATGTTTAGTTGTTTCATCTATAGGTTGTTCTACAGTTCTTATACCAGCAAGAGTGGTACAGGCTCTAAAACAACACTTTGACAAAGTGGGTGTGCCATCTGCATCAAAATTCAATGAAAATTTCCCTCTGCAACATGGTAAACTACAGTTAATATATTCGTAAATCAGATTCTCTAGGAGTTTCTAGCATCTAAATTATTATAGTATAATCGCTGTTTTTCTTTCAAGTTAAAAGGTTAATAAGTTTACTTCATTCTCTTCAGATTCTATGCATGTGGCTGGGAATGGAAGGAATAGCTTTTATTCACAGGAACATCGCCAGCCCTGGACCGTGCCCGCCATGAACCATCAAGATATGGGTCTACCTCAAGAATGGACTTATTAACAGCCCAACCATCACGAGGAGTTCAAGTTCAAGACAGATTTGGACAAAAAATAGAAATTGGTTAAATATAGGGAATCTGATATAGTGTAGGTGGACAAATAAAGATGAAGAGAATATTTCTCTCTCTATTTTTACTATCGGAGGAAAGCCAAATTTAGTCTGAAAAATGAGAATAAAAGGTGTCTGAAAGATATTCATACAGGCTTCGTACCTTCTTCTGGCTTATGTAGCTCAATTGATTAAAGTAGTTGTAACCTGAGGATGCCTTTTGAAGTCCCTTAATAATAATGCAGTTGTCAGCAATGCAGACTTGATTGTTATAGTTTTTGTTTGCTTTCATGCCGTGCAATTTTTTATATCTATTGCTACTTACGCGTAGGACAAGCAAACCCAGCTCCAAATTGGACCATTCTGTCTTTAAATGTTATAAAAACATTGAAGCAAACATTAATTTATGCGATCTCTCATTGCAGGCCTTCGCATGCTGCTTTCTGTGATGAAATGCTGATGCAAAATGCATATTCCTTTCAAAGTCAGTTGAACTCTAGCTAGTTCTGATCAAAACTTCCCTTATTTTATTAGTAGTTTCTATATAAACATATGTCAGCTGTGACCCATTTTGCCTGCATTTAACATGCCACATAGGTCTTTCGAGGAGTTATATATACGTAACATATTATGAGGAAAAATTCAAGAAAATTTGACAATTGATACATATACCCTAGGTATATATCCAAGTTGCTCTAGTGAGGCTGGTTGAACTTTAGTTTTTAGTTAACACTTGAGTTAGGTTGGTGGGGTGTTAAGCGAGAATTTAGTCTACGTATTTGTACTATTGTCATCTCTTTAATAGCTCTCTCCCTCGTGCAGCTGATGTCCTGGCGAGCTTTGAGATGTCTTGGACTTGGGGGTTGATGACTTGATGTGGATATCTGCAGAGTCCTTGCATATGGGGTTGTCGGTTCAGATTCCTTCTATTCGAAGATCTGATGACACGGTCAAACTTTTAGTTTAACTTCTCAGCAGCATTGGAATCACAAACGACACTGATCTTTGTTCCATTAATCAAACAGCCGGATCCAATAATTTATCAATTCATGTTAACTGTTACACCCAGTTTATATAATAATATTATTGAAGAAGAGAAGAGAAAAGAATCATTAATTGTCTTAATTATTTCTTCTTAGATCATTAAGTTAGGCCATGTAGTCTTTTTTATTTGTTTATCATTCTGACTCAAAAGACTTTATACTTGTTTTCATCTGAGATGAAGCACACAACTGGGACAAGCAGGGCTTAAAAAAAGTGATGTTGTCCCCCAAATGGATAAAGTGGCTTGAAATATAACATTTAACAGTGAGAAATGATTTACCCTGCATGCGTTTTCAAGTGGATTGTCTCTCAAGATGCATAAATGGTAGGGGACAAAACAAGCTCAGGCGATTGCTTGGTCATGTTTTCTCAATCTTAAAGGAATATTTGCACCCCACTCTGGGCTGAAATTGATTGATCATTCTTGGTTTACAATCACCGGGAAAGTGAAAAGTCACTTGCTAATCATCCAACACATACATGACTTATATTATAGATATTAATTTGTACACACAACACATGACATGAAACGGTGGGTTGATGATGATGTTGCTTGCTTTGAAGACGCCTTCAAACATGGCGTCTTTTTGGGCATATCATCGCTTTGATTACTGCAGATTAAGTGCACGGCTATCAATAAACCACAAGGGACCACTGCCCTCTGATTGGAACATTGTTTCAGAAACCCAGCTGGAAGCCAATTAAGGTTGTTTCTAGGATAAAATGACAAAGAGAGAGAATCCAAGATGACTGTATCGTTAGAGTCAGTTGAGTTGATCTCGAAGACTTGGCAACATGTGCAAATGAGCTATCAAACTGGCCCGGGTGGAAACCCAGGTACACGGCTGGTTGAAGTTTTTTCCACGTAAACTTTCTGGTAAAATGGGTTTCCCCAAGGTCTTGTGCATGGCAACAAGTTAATAAAGCCTTTTCATGATGATTAAATGATCTAGAATTTGGAAAATGAGTCACAGACCGCTATTTCCAAGGATTTGTACTACTCAATATCACGGGTTTGGAACACCATGACAAAATAACCAAGCAAACAAAAGGGTCAAAGTCTATTGAGGTAAACAAACATGTCACATGTGAGGGAAGGAGTTGGTTTTTGTGGCTGAAGTTCGACAGTCACTACTTGGATTTCTAAAGATTTGAAGTCTTAACTTTGTCAGTGGATGACCCATTATCGAGAGGCCCACTAGGTATTACTTCAACATATTGTATCATTAAATAATGATATTATTTAATGATAATTTTCTATTTACATCACATCTAAAATATCATTTTATTATCTGAATTTATATTTTAATGACAAATAAAGAGTGAATTCGATCTAAACTATTGAAGTTTTTGAGGAGGAAAGATTTGGTAATAGAAGATTGGATTTTAATGATTGGGATTGATTGGATTTTGACTTGGGAATGGTGGTTTCGCAAACCCTAATCGATCGATTATCGGTAATTTACGAGATCGATAGAAATAAGGTTTGAGAGGTTTTAATAAGTGGTGATTAAAAAAGAGAATGGTAGTGGTGTGAGGTCACAACGATACTAAAATCGAAAACAGAATATAAATTTAAGTAGTAAAATGGTATTTTAAAATTCTGTGGATGAGAAATAGTCATTAAGCCATTATTTGGGTGGGAAAAAGTCATTTACTCATCTCTTAACTAGAAATTCTCACGCTAAGTACTTCAAGAAGAGCCTTAAAATCTGTAGTTCATTTGGCTGTTGAGGTGGTTATCCACATAACTCAATAACCACAAATTAATTTGGGTTGGCAACATTCAAGTATCGGAACAGAATTTGGGGTGAATGGCCATTTAATTCAACCAAAACCAAAACCTGACCTCTGTCAACTCAACTCTTTTCTGTTGAACACAACTCAAAGCCATTTATTATGGATGTTCACCTACGCAACGCGGATCACTCACTGCCTTCTGTGTTTTATGATCTTCAAGAGTGTGTGATACTTCACTCTCAAACTGGGTCTCTGCCTCACCAAACAACAAGCCCATCCCTACCACCGCAGTTGGTCTTCCTTGCTTCATCTGACTCTTTTTAAGTTCGCAAGTTGCGTCAGAAGTGGGTTCGGCGGAGACAGAAAGCGACCGGACGAAGAGTTCATGGCTGAGTTGATTCGTCAGAGTTCACTTCATGTTTCAGGAGATGATAACATAGAAAAGGTAGTTAATTTATTGATCAAGTTAGTTCCTTTCTGGCATTATCTGATTTTAAGACTCTAATTCGTGGTTTACTGCAATTTTCAGTCAGGGGTTCGGCTGGTTCGCCGCAATCAACGATTGGTCACCTTTACGCATGAACCATGGAGGCAAATAGATATATCTCGAGACCGTCACCACCAGGACCATCATGATGGAGGAGTTTGAGAAGATGAAGATGAATAGTGAAGTCCCTTCAAGCATGAGCAACAGCAACGTTGAGTTTCACTCTAAACAATCTCTATTGATGATCAAATACGAGCTATTCGAGTAAGCATAGATCCTGTCAAAATTAGATTTTTTTTTTCCTTTCTTTTTCTGTTATATAACTAATTTTTTTATCTTTATCTTTTTGAAGTTCCTTAAGCTCAAACAAGAGCAGCTTATGAAACAACTCGAGTACAAAAAACAGCTAAAGTGTACCAAACAAAGCGAGAGCTATAGTGGATATAACAATATTGGGCAAAAGACTGTGCCTCTCCGACTTCAAGTTCAATTAGCCCTGGTCTAACTCTAACATGCAACAGCAGCAACAGAGCAACCAACAACAACCCAGTTGGGTAGAGAGCGGTGTTCCTCGGTGAGCCGGGTTCAAAAACTGGGTCAGTGGAACCGGTGTCTTTTTGCCTAAAGGAATCGGCGGCAACTCTTCCGAATCACGCAAGAAACCAGGTAATATAATTTATACTTGTCTTAAATAAGTATTGATTTTGGGTTTTGGTGCCTTATTTCTTCTTGTTTCCACGGTGTTGGGGTAGTTAATTTTGAGTGGACTATCAGTTAGTCTATAGGTCGATTAGGTTTGGATTTTCCATTATTTGGTTGTGACTTTTTTGAGTTTGTGTTTTAATTTGTTCTATATTCTTAGATTCTTTTTCATCTTTCATATTCTTCTAGATGGGTGGTGGCCAAGATGATGAGATTGATATATGATAAGGATGCAGTGGAATCTTCCCATTGGTCCACGTTGTTGGGGGTGGGTTCTGGTAGAGTTGCTTTCGGCATAGCAGACCCATTATTTTGTTTTTTAATGTTTGTGTTTTCATCATAGGTTGTTCTACAGTTCTTATACCAGCAGAGTGGTACAGGTCCTAAAACAAACACTTTGACAAAGTGGGTGTGCCATCTGCATCAAAATTCAATGAAAATTTCCCTCTGCAACATGGTAAACTACAGTTAAATATTCGTAAATCAGATTCTCTAGGAGTTTCTAGCATCTAAATTATATAGTATAATCCTGTTTTTCTTTCAAGTTAAAAGGTTAATAATTTACTTCATTCTTCAGATTCTATGCATGTGGCTGGGAATGAAGGAATGCTTTTATTCACAGGAACATCGCCAGCCCTGGACGTGCCGCCATGAACCATCAAGATATTGGTCTACCTCAAGAATGGACTTATTAACAGCCCAACCATCACGAGGAGTTCAAGTTCAAGACAGATTTGGACAAAAAATAGAAATTGGTTAATATAGGGAATTGAATAGTGTAGGTGGACAAAAAAGATGAAGAGAATATTTCTCTCTCTATTTTTACTATCGGAGGAAAGCCAAATTTAGTCTGAAAAATAGAATAAAAGGTGTCTGAAAGATATTCATACAGGCTTCGTACCTTCTTCTGGCTTATGTAGCTCAATGATAAAGTAGTTGTAACTGAGGATGCCTTTTGAAGTCCCTTAATATAATGCAGTTGTCAGCAATGCAGATGATTGTTATGTTTTTGTTTGCTTTCATGCCGTGCAATTTTTTATATCTATTGCTACTTACGCGTAGGACAAGCAAACCAGCTCCAAATTGGACCATTCTGTCTTAAATGTTATAAAAACATCAGGATCAAACTGAATGTCGTACTTCTGCAACACCTCGCGTTCTCGAAACTCCGCCAATGGAATTAAAGCTACACAAGAGTTCATTAAACTAGTTCAGAAACAGAAAAGATTATATCACCGTTTATATGAAAACTTAATACAAAAACAATAGTGCGGTGCTTACGTGAACCGCTGGGGGACCAGAGAAGGTTTCGGGATTCATCATCAAGAGAGGGCTTAATGTGAATGAGATATAGTGTGTCACCTTTGTCTAGCAGATTATCAGCGGCCCATTTGAGAGCTAATTTGCTTCCCTTTGAGAAGTCCATAGCTACACCTATTTTTCGATCATTTGTCATCTTTTTTTACTTTTTTTTTTTCTCTCTCTCTTCTTCCTGTAAGAAGTTCAACTGACGATCAAAACACCAAATAACTTAAATTTTGAGAATCAATTGGGATTTGAGGAAGATCTATGAAGAAGATATGAGATGGTACTGTTGAGTTGTTGAATTTTAGGTGTGATTTATTTAATGCAAATACAATGAAGGTGGTAATATAATATGCTTTTCTGCAAGTGTCACATACTCACATGCCATGTTTGACAATTCGTCTATGATACATTGAGAAGATTTGATTGAAGACTTGGGTTAGAGCAAGGTTCCCTGAAGACCATCCACTCTAGATAGGATAACTGGTGGAATTGATTACTCAATCAGTATCTATGGCACGTAACAGCTGATAATCATTAAGTCTGGAAAATGAAAGTTAAAATTTATAATGATTTATTGACTCTCAACTGCCATTCCATTCTAATCAACTAGTCAACTCTCCTGGACGCGAAGGATCGGTTTTAACTAAAATGGACTTCACTTGAAACTTGAACAAATATTGATTAAGTTGTCAATGGAGTTAAGGTTTTTCTCACCCAAATAATGGATTAATGATATTTTTCCATCTAGATATTATTAAAAATCACTTTATTATTGAAATTTATTTATATTTCAGTGGCGAGAAAATAATAAACTCGATCCAAACTATTAAAACTTTTAAAGAAGAGAAGTCGATGAGTCTTTTAGTGGTAGAATATTGAATTTTGATGGTTGAGATTGACCGGAATTTGACTTTGGACGGGTGGTTACACAAATTATTGGCGATTGGTGGGGTCGATGCGATAGGGTTTGAAAAGTTTTGGTGAGTGATGATTAAGAAAGAGAATGATGGTAGCGTAAGATCACAACGATTTGGGTAATAAAAATGTATTTTAAAAGTTTGTGGGTGAAAAAGTGTCATTAAATCATTATTAAAGTCTACTCTTATTAATAATATTAACCACCAAGACTTTTTAACTTTTCAACTTCGCTGGTAAGATAATATTAACCACCAAGACTTTTTAGCTTTTCATTCTTCAACTTCACCTGCTAGCTACATTCACCTGCTCCATTAAAACTCTCTTCTAATCTTTTAATTAGGTTTTAACTAACTTGTTCGTCAGCCCCCAACCCCTTCTTGTTTTTGATATCAGTAATCACATCAATTCAGTCGATGTTCTTATGTTAATGGCATGGGAGAGTCCCTTGTCCTTGATCTTGAGTTTGACAGAGTTCTAGCCCACTTCAGGAACCCAGAGGCTGATTTGGCCCATTTTCTTCTCAGAACTTATTATCACTGTTCCTTTGACTAATGGAGGGCCCGAGGCAGAGACCCTGATTTCCAACTTAATGGGTCAAATAAGGCGGTCCAGTTGAGTAAAAACAACTACCCATAACTCAACTGCTCTTTTTATATTTTGCCAGAAAACTGAAGTTTTATCTTAATATAAAATGGCTTCTGCATGGGGAGAATAAAGGGAATATGGAGGAAATTTTTTGGTAAAAAATCCACTTACAAGCTGCCCATTAATGTTGAACTAGTGAGGTTTTTTTTGTCATATAGCAATCTCTAAGTTTAGTATCCAAGTAAAAAATTGACAAGAAACAACTCCATTAACTCACCTAATGCAAAACCAGCTGACTTTGTTGACAAACAAATTATTTGACTCTAGCATCAGACAGAAAACAACTGGGGATGAATTTTCTATCAGTTCCTTAACATAAAGAACAAATAGAATAAAGGTTAAAGCTGCAGGAATTTACAAGACTAAGTTCATATCTTTGTTCCAAGTGAGGGAAATCACAATCCTTAACAAATGGCAGGTGAGTTGTATAGCTGGACAAATGTACGGTCCAACTACTAACGCCAGTTCAACTAAACATTAGTGCCCGAAAACTAGACCCACCAACTGACTAGTTTTAAGTACCAAATGTCCTGTAGCCAATTTATCCTCTCTAAAACAACCATCTTCTCCTATATAAAGCTCACTTTAAAGCTGTGTTTTTGTCCAATATTCATTCAGATTCACTCAGCCTCTCTCTTTTGTGTGTACCTGTGAGGTGCGTGCGTGTGTCAGTGTGTGAGAGACCAAGATATTATGAATCTTGTCTAACCAGCAACACTCATCATAGCGAATCATCAAAACCACCACCTGACCTCTGTCAACTCAACTCTTTTCTGTTGAACACAACTCAAAGCCATTTATTATGGATGTTCACCTACGCAACGCGGATCACTCACTGCCTCCTTCACTGTTTTATGATCTTCAAGATTGTGGTGATACTTCACTCTCAAACTGGGTCTCTGCCTCACCAAACAACAAGCCCATCCCTACCACCGGCAGTTGGTCTTCCTTTGCTTCATCTGACTCTTTTTTAAGTTCGCAAGTTGCGTCAGAAGTGGGTTCGGCGGAGACAGAAAGCGACCCGGACGAAGAGTTCATGGCTGAGTTGATTCGTCAGATGGCTCACTTCATGTTTCAGGATGATGATAAACTAGAAAAGGTAGTTAATTTATTGATCAAGTTAGTTCCTTTCTGGCATTATCTGATTTTAAGACTCTAATTCGTGGTTTACTGCAATTTTCAGTCATGGGGTTCGGCTGGTTCGCCGCAATCAACAGATTGGTCACCTTTACGCATGAACCATGGGAGGCAAATAGATATATCTCGAGATCCGTCACCACCAGGACCAATCATGATGGAGGAGTTTGAGAAGATGAAGATGAATAGTGAAGTCCCTTCAAGCATGAGCAACAGCAACGTTGAGTTTCACTCTAAACAATCTCTTATTGATGATCAAATACGAGCTATTCGAGTAAAGCATAGATCCTGTCAAAATTAGATTGTTTTTTTTTCCTTTCTTTTTCTGCTTATATAACTAATTTTTTTATCTTTCATCTTTTTGAAGTTCCTTAAGCTCAAACAAGAGCAGCTTATGAAACAACTCGAGTACAAAAAACAGCTTAAAGTGTACCAAAACAAAGCGAGAGCTTATGGTGGATATAACAATATTGGGCAAAAGACTGTGCCTTCTCCGACTTCAAGTTCAATTAGCCCATGGTCTAACTCTAACATGCAACAGCAGCAACAGAGCAACCAACAACAACCCAGTTCGGGTATGAGAGCGGTGTTCCTCGGTGAGCCGGGTTCAAAAACTGGGTCAGTTGGAACCGGTGTCTTTTTGCCTAAAGGAATCGGCGGCAACTCTTCCGAATCACGCAAGAAACCAGGTAATATAATTTATACTTGTCTTAAATAAGTATTGATTTTGGGTTTTGGTGCCTTATTTTACTTCTTGATTTCCACGGTTGTTGGGGTAGTTAATTTTGAGTGGACTATCAGTTAGTCTATAGGTCGATTAGGTTTGGATTTTCCATTATTTTGGTTGTGACTTTTTTGAGTTTGTGCTTTTAGATTTGTTCTATATTCTTAGATTCTTTTTCATCTTTTTCATATTCTTCTAGATGGGTGGTGGCCAGGATGATGAGATTGATATATGATAAGGATGCAGGGGAATCTTCCCATATGGTCCACTTGTTTGGGTTTGGGGTCTGGTAGAGTTGCTTTCGGCTAAAATATTAAGCCAATTACAGCAGCAAATTCTTAAGTTAGGATAGATTCTACTTCTAATTAAATCTTCACGATGGTTATCTTATCATCAACATACACACACACACTTTGAAGGCATAGCATGACCTATTATTTTTCGTTTTTAATGTTTAGTTGTTTCATCTATAGGTTGTTCTACAGTTCTTATACCAGCAAGAGTGGTACAGGCTCTAAAACAACACTTTGACAAAGTGGGTGTGCCATCTGCATCAAAATTCAATGAAAATTTCCCTCTGCAACATGGTAAACTACAGTTAATATATTCGTAAATCAGATTCTCTAGGAGTTTCTAGCATCTAAATTATTATAGTATAATCGCTGTTTTTCTTTCAAGTTAAAAGGTTAATAAGTTTACTTCATTCTCTTCAGATTCTATGCATGTGGCTGGGAATGGAAGGAATAGCTTTTATTCACAGCAACATCGCCAGCCCTGGAACGTGCCCGCCATGAACCATCAAGATATGGGTCTACCTCAAGAATGGACTTATTAACAGCCCAACCATCACGAGGAGTTCAAGTTCAAGACAGATTTGGACAAAAAATAGAAATTGGTTAAATATAGGGAATCTGATATAGTGTAGGTGGACAAATAAAGATGAAGATAATATTTCTCTCTCTATTTTTACTATCGGAGGAAAGCCAAATTTAGTCTGAAAAATAAGAATAAAAGGTGTCTGAAAGATATTCATACAGGCTTCTTACCTTCTTCTGGCTTATGTAGCTCAATAGATTAAAGTAGTTGTAACCTGAGGATGCCTTTTGAAGTCCCTTAATAATAATGCAGTTGTCAGCAATGCAGACTTGATTGTTATGGTTTTTGTTTGCTTTCATGCCGTGCAATTTTTTATATCTATTGCTACTTACGCGTAGGACAAGCAAACCCAGCTCCAAATTGGACCATTTTGTCTTTAAATGTTATAAAAACATTGAAGCAAACATTAATTTATGCGATCTCTCATTGCAGGCCTCCGCATGCTGCTTTCTGTGATGAAATGCTGATGCAAAATGCATATTCCTTTCAAAGTCAATTGAACTCTAGCTGGTTCTGATCGAAACTTCCCTTATTTTATTACTAGTTTCTATATAAATATATGTCGGCTGTGACCCATTTGGCCTGCATTTAACATGTCACATAGGTCTTTCGAGGAGTTATATATACTTAATATATTATGAGAAAAATATCAAGAAAATTTGACAGTTGATACATCTACTCTAGGTTTATATCCAAGTTGCTCTAGTGAAGCTGGTTGAACTTTAGTCTTTAGTTAACAGTTGAGTTAGGTTGGCTGTTAAGCGAGAAATTAGTCTACGTATGTGTACTGTTGTCATCTCTTTAATGGCTCTCTCCCTCGTGCAGCTGATGTCCTGGGGAGCTTTGGGATGTCTTGGACTTGGGGGCTGAGTACTTGATGTGGATATCTGCAGTGTCCTTGCTTATGGGGTTGTCGGTTCAGATTCCTTCTATTCGAAGATCTGATGACACGGGGTNTCAGAAATTGCCAAGTCAGTCTACCTCTGAAAATTCAACTCCTTAATTAAATTGCCTTAATTTCTGGGCACTGCCTTCTAATTATCATCGATACGTTTCAAACAAACAATTAATACGTTGTGCTAAGACTTCCAAGTCATGGATCGAACACAAAATGCCATATATGCATGGATTTGCCTTTTTCTAATCGCTTATATTTTCTATGCCTGCGAAAATTGTTGAAATCACAGTCAAAACACGCAACGATGAAAGACTGAAAGTAGGAAAGTAACAAAAACAATGGACTTACAATGTTCCTTCATCCAAGGTTCAAATAAAATAATTTTATTGAGTTTCAGAAATCTATATGATACAATAATAAAAAATATCAACAGTTCATTATTTCTCGTATTATGTTTTCTACTACTATACTAGGGTAATAATAAACCTTATCATATCCTGGGCTAAACTGTTACAGATCCAAATATTTACAAATCAACTTCAAGTCCATTTACTAATTGGATTTACTGTAAAAGGGGCGTTACCTCTCACCCCTGCCTGCTCACCAGAAAATGGGATCCTGTGCAAAGTATGAACCAGCACATCCAACAAAATTAATCAAATGTTATTAAGTAATTTTTAGAATTTTCTTTTATTTAAATCAATTCAATGGAAGAATTGTTAACTTAATTAGCTTTAATTAAATTTATTAGAGAAATCATACATTATGTAAGTGCACGGATAATATTAAGCATATATCACTTTTTAATAATGTGTTTTGTGTAACCAAATTCTATTGATTTTTCACATGAATATCATGATACAGCTATATATAATCTATCGGATATTTAAATTTCTACTCCAACGTACAATTAGCAGCGACGTCACAAACACAAATATTAGGGGCTAGCACGTACGTGCTGACATTATTTTTACCAGGACAACTGGAAGAGGATTCCAGTGTTCTGCCCCCAGAAAGGTCATGTGCATCATCATCTTTATGTGGTGTCTATCATCCCCGTGCAGTGGGATATTATATTAATCACCTATAATGAAATTGAGGTGTATGTAAATTGATTCAAACACCTTATTTATCGATATTTATCGATGAGTATAAAAGTTTAAAGTTCAAAGTCTGTATGTGATTCCTATTCCTATTACTCAGCACA
The DNA here is from genome assembly GCF_008641045.1 of Pistacia vera. Classification (NCBI taxonomy): domain Eukaryota; kingdom Viridiplantae; phylum Streptophyta; class Magnoliopsida; order Sapindales; family Anacardiaceae; genus Pistacia; species Pistacia vera. The sequence continues at coordinate 327,769 of NW_022196290.1, read as the reverse complement.
CCGTTGTCACTTGTCAATGTAACACTAGTAAGGTAGATAAAATGCCAGCTCTAAGATTCTAAATTGTATCTGAAACTTATAGTAAATAATGTTGGCTGTGCCCGAGGTTAGTTGATAGGATATCTACTCTATATGAGGGTACCTCCAAAGCAAATGAGAGGGAGAGGAGAGTCGATAATAATTGTAGCATACCTCCTTTATTCTCTTATGCCATATAAATAAACCCTACAATATAAAGTCTCAATATTTCAACTAATACCCAAACAAACGGCATTAACATAAAGTATCTAAAACTAACAATAGCTTAAAATCCTAAAATCCTATTCTACTGTTTAACGCCCCATCCGATAATCCTTAGCCCATACAAGAGTTTGCCGAGTCCTTACAGGGTATCTTCCAACATCCCCTTCAATCATCCTTATAGTTTGGTTCTTATCATTAATCAGGTATGCATAAACTAACCCAAAACCTTGGTTGAAAAAAAAAATATTGGCTATGCTTAAATTGCTTACTAATGAATATATTCTTCAATTATGACACATAAGCATGGGTCAATCCAATTGTATTGTCGGCTAAACACACGATAATGAATGTTAACAGATGCATCAATTGATAACACATATAAGTTGACTGTTGACACCTTCAATATCTTACATTATAAGCAATCAATTAAAAATCGAAAGATTGATGACTTAATTTACAATTAGCAACATGATACTTGTTTATTCCAAATCATGGGATAAAGAATTACTTGACTTTGACTAACCATCCTGAATTACTCTTAATATCAGTAAGAGGTGACGATATTGATTTCATGCATTGCAAACCTAATCCAAAGGAAAAGTGACTTGATAGCTCTCACCAGCTAATTTGGTTGTTAATGGAATCTAGTTCTTCAATTTTAAAGAGGCTATCAAATGTTCCAGCCCCTCTTTGATTTGGCTTGATTTGATGTTGCTGGACGTGCTACGTGCGAATAGAAACGCAGGCAAGAACGCAAGAACATATTATTGGCTCAAGGAAAGAAAATGGGTCCAAGATTTCCAATCAAATACTAACCACAACAAATGCATATGAATCCATTGGTTCATTACGAATCTTTGAAAGGAAATTTCTAAACCTTATCATCTCATATACTATGTTTTGCGTATTAATTTAGGATTAGGTGGTTAAAAATTCAACTCGTTAATAAAAAATTAATGGGATGAAGGAAAAACTCGTTAGATATTGTTTTAACTATAATATTCTCTACTTCAATATTATTTTAATCACAATGATAATGTTCTATATTATAAATATTCAAATGGGCTGGCTATTCCACCTAACCATTTTCCCTAATCAAAGACAAAAACAGAGGACTTTGAATTTAGAACTTCCCCGTAGAAATTGTGTTGCAAGCCTCAAAATGTTACCTCTTGGATTTGTACTGACAGTATAAATTTGTAGTAAAATTTTATACAAAATGATGTAAGACATTGGTCTGTATACAAACTTTGATGAGTCTCTCATTTTAAACAAAGGTAACAGTCTCCTTTAATACACAAGCACCACATTAAGAGAGGAAAGAAAAGTCGGACTCCAACAAATTTCGAGCAGCAGCTGCAAGATTCAGAGAGAAAAGAGAGAGCTAGCTGGCCATGGATGGTACGTTGTTGCTATGATCATCGATATGGCATGGGTCAACTCTACAGCATGCGAGGACATTCTTTGGAGCAAAAACTCTGAGTCTCTTCTCGGGTTGGCCTGGAACCAGCTCTGGGATGTAGCTTAGCCTTGATCTTTTTTTTTATTCTGCTGTCCTTGTTGAGTGCTTTCTCATTGCAAATTGATCAACCTGAATCCAACCAGTGTCCCTGGTTTGTTTCAGACTTTCTTGCATGCTATAAGGGTTGGTCTTACTTACTGGTGATTCTGGCTATCTTTCTTTTAATGGAGGTATTTTCCTGGCTGCTGTGGCTGGACATGCCTTGGGTTTTTTGCTTTTCGGTAGTCGTCTCAAAAGATCAACACCAACACCTCTTCCAGCTAACCGTTGATGTTTAGTTCTCTTCCTGTTTTTCTTGTGTTTATTTCTTTATTTTCTATACAAATTCAGCATGAACATTGTATATGTGCTTGATTCCCCTAGGGTTTAGTTTACTTGGCTTTATGAACTTGTACGTTGTCTATAATAAAGTATTTGCAAAACAAACAATATCACAATTTGTGTATTAAAGGTCCATTCATGATTTACTGTTGTCAAAAGGAAATAATATGTATACTTGTTTAGAAGGTTTGTTTTAGAGTCAGAAAAGATTTGTTTTATTAATTTTTCTTTTATTTGAACCAATCCATTGGAATAATTGTCAATTATTTACCATTAATTATGTATAGAGCAATCATGCTAAACCTAAACACATGAAACGACGATTTCACAATACATAATATAATCTATCCTTGAATGGATCCCAAGCATCAACAGAGAAGGGACCAAAGGTTGCCGAAGAAGTTGGAATCAAGCCATATTGTTCTGCCAAGATTCCAGAGTATTGGATTGATTGCTGATAGAGTTTGAGGCTTGAACTTTGAAGATTGTCTTGTGTGGTATAAATGGGAATGAGTTAGGGATTTTGTAATCAGTAAAGATTAGCTCACAACCCAATCTTATAATTTTTTTTCTTATAATCTCGACTTGACAGTTTGCAATTAGACAGCACAATCCATAGCAAGCAGATAGGGCCCATTTGCAATCTAATCAATTACAAACTGTCATATCAGAGTTGTAGAAAAAGTTGGTGAGATTGAATTATAAGTATGGTATTACCCATATGTAGAATGGAAGGAGAATTTCGGGTTTTTTTCATTTGTTTAGTTAACGAAGCCTAGGGTCTCTGGACTTTGTTGTAACATGGGCTGTCTTCGTTAAAGGCCCAACTTTAAATGGCAAAAGCCTCCAGGACCAATCGGTTGCTTCTCTTGTCCTGGTTAGATCCCAAGTCTATCAAGCAATGAAGATGTAATTTCTTCATGATAGAAACATTTGTGTCTGAGACTTTCCTAGAATATCCCTTGGAAAGTGACTTGTTTGTTAATGAAATCTGGTCCCCACTTTGATTTTTTCTTTGATGGTCAATGGAACCAATCACAATCGTTGCGCGTCTATCTTTTTTCCACAATCCACACTAGTTAAGGAAAACACAAGAAACAATACGTAAGTCTGTAACTAGCAACAAAATATCTGTCGCATTTAAATCTTATCATCTCATATTATGAACATTCAAATGAGGTGGCTATTAATTCCACCAAGCTTTTTCCCTGATTAAACCGAACACGAGGACTTGAGTCTTGACTCTGGAATTTCCCATAGAAATAGCGTGGCGACCTCCAAAATTTCTCCCTTGGATTTGTACTGCATGTAAATATACATATCGTATACATAAAATATTACTTTTCCAATGTTACGACGGTCGTCAAATTAAACAAACGTAAAATCTCCTTTAAATACACAAGCACCACCATAAATAGACGAAAGAAGAAAGAGTTGTCCAACTCCATCCAACCCAATTCAGCTAGAGAGCAAGCCAGCCATGGATGGTATGAATGGTATGGATCCTCAACATGGCATGGATCATCAACATGGCATGCCATCAGGCCACGGCTCTCTGACGCACTGACCTTCTTTTGGGGCAAAACTCCGAGATTCTCTTCTCAGGTTGGCCGGAGAAAGCTCTGGGATGTATGCGTTAGCCTTGATCTTTGTTTTTGTTCTGGCTGTCCTTGTTGAGTGGCTCTCTTATTGCAGATTGATCAAACCTGAATCCCACCATGTATTCGCCGGTTTGATTCAGACTTTCTTGCATCCAAAGGTTGGTCTTGCTTACTTGGTGATGCGGGCCATCATGTCCTTTATGAGGCTTTTTTCTTGGTTGTTTTGGCTGGACATGCCTTGGGGTTTTTCCTTTTTGGTACTCGGATTTTCAACAAAGCACACCCTCCTCCACCCCTAGCTAAAACGCTGACCTTCCAAACTCGAGTTGTTGATAACATGGATCGGAGAAGCGAAATTAACAAGAGTTACATAATATGTCACTTTTTCTCTTATATTTTGATTTTTAGTACTTCTCTTCATGTTTTTCTTTGCGTTTTCTGTATATTCAACGTGAAATGGTATTATTATGCTTGATAATTTCCATTTTATGCCCCAGTTGTAAGAACAGAAATCTGAGATGTTTTAATTATCCTTGGCTTAAGTTATTGTGCGGTGATATTTTGGATGTGTGGTGGTGGTAAATAGAACACAGAAATTATCTCCGTTTTTGTGGTTGTGAAGAAAACTAGAGCAGCCCGTGAAAAAATTTCCATTGAATGCTAAACGCCGTGGTACGAATGCATGTGCTCTGTCCAAATTGCATCAGAAAGAGAACAACACATTTTCCCACCCAAGTTGGAAAGTACACTCTTTCTCACCCATCTTTCAAAATAACACTTTTACACCCTTGTAAGTTTTGTTAATATTTTCTGAACGAAAAGACAAAACACTTAAATATGTTTCTTTTTAATGTTATTATAAATTAAAATTAGTAAGTTAAAGTCTTTACGTTTATTTATAGTTCAGGTGTAAATTATTTTTTTTTTCCTTTTTTATTTTAATTGGTGGAATATTGATTTTTTATGTTAATTATAAAAATGAAACATTATATTTAAAAAAAAATATTAAAAATTTATAGATTATTGAATAATAACAATGAGATATAGATACATTATAAATAAATAAATATTAAGGTATTTAACTTTAAATAATTTCATAGCATTACTCCTAACTTTTTAGGCAGGGATTTAACAGAAACATAATAGAATGTAACGAAGAGTGAGAAAATATCATTTTGAAACTTGAAAGACGAAAAAGTATCGTTTCGTCAAACCTTGAATGGAAAAATGTCGTTTCTCCCAGTCATCACTTTTAGTTTAACTTCTCAGCAGCATTGGAATCACAACCGACACTGATCTTTCCATTAATCAAACAGCCGGATCCAATAATTTATCAATCCATGTTAACTGTTACACCCAGTTTATATAATAATATTATTGAAGAAGAGAAGAGAAAAGAATCATTAATTGTCTTAATTATTTCTTCTTAGATCATTAAGTTAGGCCATGTGGTCTTTTTTATTTGTTTATCATTCTGACTCAAAAGACCTTCTACTTGTTTTCATCTGAGATGAAGCACACAACTGGGACAAGCAGGGCTTAAAAAAAGTGATGTTGTCCCACAAATGGATAAAGTGGCTTGAAATATAACATTTAACAGTGAGAAATGATTTACCCTGCATGCGTTTTCAAGTGGATTGTCTCTCAAGATGCATAAATGGTAGGGGACAAAACAAGCTCAGGCGATTGCTTGGTCATGTTTTCTCAATCTTAAAGGAATATTTGCACCCCACTCTGGGCTGAAATTGATTGATCATTCTTGGTTTACAATCACCGGGAAAGTGAAAAGTCACTTGCTAATCATCCAACACATACATGACTTATATTATAGATATTAATTTGTACACACAACACATGACATGAAACGGTGGGTTGATGATGATGTTGCTTGCTTTGAAGACGCCTTCAAACATGGCGTCTTTTTGGGCATATCATCGCTTTGATTACTGCAGATTAAGTGCACGGCTATCAATAAACCACAAGGGACCACTGCCCTCTGATTGGAACATTGTTTCAGAAACCCAGCTGGAAGCCAATTAAGGTTGTTTCTAGGATAAAATGACAAAGAGAGAGAATCCAAGATGACTGTATCGTTAGAGTCAGTTGAGTTGATCTCGAAGACTTGGCAACATGTGCAAATGAGCTATCAAACTGGCCCGGGTGGAAACCCAGGTACACGGCTGGTTGAAGTTTGTTCCACGTAAACTTTCTGGTAAAATGGGTTTCCCCAAGGTCTTGTGCATGGCAACAAGTTAATAAAGTCTTTTCATGATGATTAAATGATCTAGAATTTGGAAAATGAGTCACAGACCGCTATTTCGAAGGACTTATACTACTCAATATCACGGGTTTGGAACACCATGACAAAATAACCAAGCAAACAAAAGGGTCAAAGTCTATTGAGGTAAACAAACATGTCATATGTGAGGGAAGGAGTTGTTTGTGGCTGAAGTTCGACAGTCACTACTTGGATTTCTAAAAGATTTGAAGTCTAAACTTTGTCAGTGGATAACCCATTATCGAGAGGCCCACTAGGCATTACTTCAATATGTTGTATCGCTAAATAATGATCAACAAACTTCTAAAATATCATTTTATTATCTAAATTTATATTTCAATGGCAAATAAAAAGTAAATTCAATCCAGACTATTGAAATTTTTGAGGAGGGGAGACTGATTAGTCTTTTAGTAGTAGAAGATTAGATTTTAATGATTGGGATTGATTGAATTTTGACTTAGGAGGGGTGATTTAGCAAACCCTATCGGTTGATTGTCGACAATTTACGAGATTGATAGAAATAAGGTTTGAGAGGTTTTAATAAGTGATGATTAGATAAGAGAATGATAGTAGTGTGAGGTCATAACGATGCCAAAATAAAAAACAGAATATAAATTTAAGTAGTAAAATAATATTTTAAAATTCTGTGGATGAGAATTAACCCATTATTTGGGTGGGAAAAAGTCATTTACTCAACTCTTAACTAGAAATTCTTACGCTAAGCGCTTGAAGAAGAGCCTTAAAATCTGTAGTTCATTTGGCTGTTGAGGTGGTTATCCACATAACTAAGTAACCACAAATTAATTGGGTTGGCAACATTCAAGTATCGGAACAGAATTTGGGGTGAATGGCCATTTAATTCAACCAAAACCACAATGCCTCTTGCCTCATTAGTTCACATATAGCAACCTTATATTGAATGTTCTAATCATAGAACGAAGGATTCATTAAAATATTTAAAATTCCAACTAATTCTGCTAGGTTTCGTTGAATTCATGAAGTTTTAGAATTGCATACCGTTTTGGACAATTGGAGTTTTCAATTGAGCTAGATGGTGCTAATCAATAATGCATAATTGGAAGAGGTTGTTGTGGAACTCTCGGCTGTCGCTGTTCACTACGAATTAAGCAGGAAAATGGAAAATAAATGAAACACCAACTACTTTTTACTTCCATTTAATGGACTCCTGAGACCAGCTGCTCACTTGATTTAATAATTGGCACCAGTAGCTGTTTCAATTCCTCCGAGGCCACATGGATATATAGGTATGGGTGAAGATGATCACAGTGATCATTAATTCAAATTAGTTATGTTAAGAGTTCTGAGAATGAAATTATTCACTATAATTGCAGTGGGATGTAGTCATAGACGGACCAACCCCCTAATGGCATGCATCAAAGTTTTAATGAGAGCCGCAGCAACGTTGCTTGTACCCGGCTTGATAATTCGGCAATGAGAGAGCCATTCAATTAGCAGCGACGTCACAAACACAAATATTAGGGGCTAGCACGTACGTGCTGACATTATTTTTACCAGGACAACTGGAGAAGAGGATTTTAGTGTTCTTGCCCCAGAAAAAGGTCATGTGCATCATCATCTTTATGTGGTGGTCTATCATCCCCGTGCAGTGGGATATTATATTAATCACCTATAATAATTAATTGAGGTGAAAGTAAATTGATTCAAACACCTTATTTATCGATATTTATCGATGAGTATAAAAGTTTAAAGTTCAAAGTCTGTATGTGAGTTCCTATTCCTATTACTCAGCACACGGTTGTCACTTGTCAATGTATAACACTAGTAAGGTAGATAAAATGCCAGCTCTAAGATTCTAAATTGTATCTGAAACTTACAGTAAATAATGTTGGCTATGCCCGAGGATTAGTTGATAGGATAATCTACTCTATATGAGGGTACCTCCAAAGCAAATGAGAGGGAGAGGATTAGTTTGCCCAGTCCTTATAGGGTATCTTTCAACATCCCCTTCAGTCATCCTTGTAGTTTGGTTCTTATTATTAATCAAGGTGTGCGTAAACTAACCCGAATACCTTGGTTGAAAAAACTATATTGACTATGCTTAAATTACTTACTAATGAATATTAATCTTTCAATTATGACACATAAGCATGGGTCAATCCAATTGTATTGTCGGCTAAAACACACGATAATGAATGTTAACAGATGCATCAATTGATAACACATAATAAAGTTGACTGTTGACACCTTCAATGATCTTACATTATAAGCAATCGATTAAAAATCGAAAGATTGATGACTTAATTTAACAATTATGCAACATGATACTTGTTTATTCCAAATCATGGGATAAAGAATTATCTGACTTTGACTAACCATCCTGAATTACTCTTAAATATCAGTAAGAGGGTGACAGATATTGATTTCATGCATTGCAAACCTAATCCAAAGGAAAAGTGACTTGATAGCTCTCATCCAGCTAATTTGGTTGTTAATGGAATCTAGTTCTTCAATTTTAAGAGAAGGCTATCAAATGTTCCAGCCCCTCTTTTGATTTGGCTTGATTTGATGTTGCATGGACGTGCGACGTGCGAATAGAAACGCAGGCAAGAACGCAAGAACATATTATTGGCTCAGAGGAAAAGAAAATGGGTCCAAGATTTTCCAAATCAATATACTAACCACAACAAATGCATGAATCCATTGGTTCATTACGAATCTTTGAAAGGAAATTTCTAAACCTTATCATCTCATATACTATTGTTTTGCGTATTAATTTAGGATTAGGTGGTTAAAAATTCAACTCGACTTAATAAAAAATTAATGGGATGAAGGAAAAACTCATTAGATATTTGTTTAACTATAATATTCTCTATCTTCAATATTATTTTAATCATCAAATGATAATGTTCTATATATATAAATATTCAAATGGGCTGGCTATTCCACCTAACCATTTTCCCTAATCAAAGACCAAAACAAGAGGACTTTGAATTTAGAACTTCCCCGTAGAAATTGTGTTGCAAGCCTCAAAATGTTACCTCTTGGATTTGTACTGACAGTATAAAATTTGTATGTAAAATTTATTATACAAAATGATGTAAGACATTATGTCTGTATACAAACTTTGATGAGTCTCTCATTATTAAACAAAGGTAACAGTCTCCTTTAAATACACAAGCACCACATTAAAGAGAGGAAAGAAAGAGTCGGACTCCAACAAATTTCGAGCAGCAGCTGCAAGAGTCGAGAGAGAAAAAGAGAGAGCTAGCTGGCCATGGATGGTACGTTTGCTATGGATCATCGATATGGATTGGGTCAACTCTACAGCATGCAGAGGACATTCTTTTGGAGCAAAAACTCTGAGATTCTCTTCTCTGGTTGGCCTGGAACCAGCTCTGGGATGTATTCGTTAGCCTTGATCTTTGTTTTTATTCTGGCTGTCCTTGTTGAGTGGCTTTCTCATTGCAAATTGATCAAACCTGAATCCAACCAGGTAGTCGCTGGTTTGTTTCAGACTTTCTTGCATGCTATAAGGGTTGGTCTTACTTACTTGGTGATTCTGGCTATCATTTCTTTTAATGGAGGTATTTTCCTGGCTGCTGTGGCTGGACATGCCTTGGGGTTTTTGCTTTTCGGTAGTCGGTCATTCAAAAGATCAACACCAACACCTCTTCCAGCTAAAACCGTTGATGTTTAGTTCTCTTCCTGTTTTTCTTTGTGTTTATTTCTTTATTTTCTGTACAAATTCAGCATGAAACATTGTATTATGTGCTTGATTCCCCTAGGGGTTTAGTTTACTTGGCTTTATGAACTTGTACGTTGTCTATAAATAAAGTATTTGCAGTGAGGTATATGAATTGACTCCAGGCTTTTACAAAATTTCTTCTACGCTTTTTATTTACAGATAATGATATGCAGGTATTGCTTTAGGATTTATGAACATGTCTTCCTTTGAGGTTTATTCAAGGTCTAACTTTACCTTCATTACTGAGAACTGTCTTATATATACGTCATCAATACATTTCCAACAAACAATTAATAGGTTGTGTTGTAAATTACGTAGTCGTGTTATGACCTGAAGTCCTACATCGCTCTCATGTGAGAATAATTGAGTGTTTAAATAAGGTTAATAGTGTTCAAAGTGATGATATTTTGCTTGAAACAAACCTTTTTTGATTGTTAAACTGAAGCTGGAAACTGGTGGCAAAAAACAGAATTTGAAGTGGTGAAGTTGGCCTGGGAGCAGTTCACCGAAGCTGGTTTTTAGGCATGCTGAAGTGATTGTTTTTGGTGAATTCAGCATACATTAAGCTGCCTACTTTATGTTATGTTAATATGATGTAATTTCAGTTGCTATAGATGTATGGTTAAGATGTATTTTGGGATTAAAATATGTTTTATGTTAGGTACAACAGTGGATTAAAATGTATAAACTTTGTTGCTTTTTTATGAATGAAAACAGAACAAGAAAGCCTTCTACTCTCTCATCTCTTCTTTCTTCTCTCTTCTTTGTTCTCTCTTCTTTGTTCTCTCCCGTACAATTAGTCTAAGTTTCAGCTCTAATAACCAACAACTGGTATCAAAGCTCTATTTGATCTTAAGGGGCCTGCAGAGCTTTCATTTCGGCACTTACTCAATCAGTCCTCATCACACCAAAAACAAGTCTTTATGGCAGCAAGTTTAGCCTCACTCTTACCTCTAACCTTCAATGGAGAACAGTACCACATGTGGGCTGTTAAGATGAAGGCTTATCTAAGAGGTCAGAGCTTATGGCAGTACATAGAAGAAAAGAAGCAACAGCTACAGTTGGGGCCAAATCAAACCTTGAATCAAATAAGAATCCATGAAGAAGAAACTGCAAAAGCTCCAAGAGCTCTGTCTCATATACATACTGTTGTTACGAATAAAGTTTTCACAAGGATAATGGCTTGTGAGACAGCAAAGGAAGTTTGGGACAAGCTCAAGGAAGTTGGAGGAAGTAGCCAAACCCGAAATATGCAAGTTTTGAACTTAAGGAGAGAGTTTGAGACATTAAAGATGCAAGAAGCTGAAGTGGTTAAGGAGTATGTTGATAGATTAATGAATGTGGTTAACAAGATAAGGTTGCTAGGGGAGGAGATAACAAATAAACGAATTGTAGAAAAGGTATTGGTGAGCCTACCCAAGAGGTTTGAATAAAAAATCTCCTTTTTGGAGGATTCCAAGGACTTGTCTCAGATCACCTTAACTTAGCTTGTTCATGCACTTCAAGCTCAAGAGTAAAGAAGGAAGTTGAGGCAGGAAGACAATGGTGAAGCAGCATTGGTTGTCCTGCAAAAGGGCAAGCCAACTCAAGGAGGAAACAAGAAACATGTTGGAGATAAGAGAGGAAAGGAGAAAGCCAACAATCAGTGGAATAAACCAGGAAGTTTCAGGGGTTTTCCACCATGTTCTCATTGTAAAAAGAAGAACCATGCAGAGAGTAAATGCTGCTTCAAACCAAATATTCAATGCAGGGCATGTAAGCAATTCGGCCACATTAAACAATTATGCAAAAACAAACCACACCAACCAACACAGCAAGCACAAATGCCTGAAGATCTACAGCAAAATTTAGAATCAAAGTAGCTATTTGTGGCCTCCTGCTATGCTGTTCAGTTCAATGATAGAGCTTGGCTGATTGACAATGGATGTACAAATCATATGACACCTGATCTGGAGAATTTTGTGAGTCTAGACCAATCATACCAGTCAAGAGTAAAGGTTAGAAATGGTGACTATGTGAAGGTTAAAGGCAGAGGAGATGTGGCTATGTAGACCTTGATAGGTACAAAGATCATTACTAATGTTTTGTTTGTTTCTGAAATCAATCAAAACCTGCTTAGTGTAGGACAGATGCTAGAAAGAAACTACACTCTGCATTTTGAAAATCAATCCTGCACAATATTAGATAATGAGGGAAATGTGATTATGTATGTAAAGATAGTGGGAAAAAGCTTCCCAGTTGTGCTAAAAAAATCAGAATTTCAAGCCATGTTAGTGAATTCAGATGACACAGACCTATGGCATAAAAGGTATGGTCATTATCATTATGCTGGTCTTAGGCAAATAAAGCTAAAAAATATGGTTCATACCTTACCCGAAATAGAAGAGAATGAGAGTTTGTGTAGAGCATGCCAAATAAGGAAACTTAGTTGACCTAATTTTCCAACAAACCAGGCTTGGAAAGCTATTGAAAAGCTCCAATTGGTACACACTGATGTGTGTGGACCAATGCAAACTCCATCCCTGAGTGGATCCAAGTACTTTACTTTGTTTATTGATGATTATTCAAGAATGACTTGGGTGTACTTCCTAAAACAAAAAGGTGAAGTTGCTGCTGTGTTTAGGAGGTTTAAAACTCAAATTGAAAACCAAGTCGGTGTAAGGATAAAGACTGTGAGAAGTGATAATAGGGGTGAATATACCTCATGAGAGTTTGAATCAATATGCAGGGATGCTGGAATATGGCACCAGTATAGTTGTCCTTACACTCCTCAACAAAATGGAGTGAGTGAAAGGAAAAATAGGACAATGATAGAGATGTCAAGATACATGCTGGCTGAAAAAGGGTTGCCAAATGAGTTGTGGGCAGAATCTGTGAACACTAGTGTGTACTTGTTGAATAGGCTTCCAACCAAGGCTTTAAAAGATCAAACTCCATTTGAAGCATGGTATGGAGTCAAGCCTCAAGTGGACCATCTTAGAATCTTTGGTAGTGTATGTTATGTCCTCATTCTAGCCATCAAAAGATCCAAACTTGATGACAAAGCAAAAGCTAAAATCCTAGTTGGTTACAGCCACCAATCTAAGGTATACATAATTTATGTTCTAGAGACTAAAAAGGTGGCGATTTCAAGGGATGTGAGGGTTGATGAAAGGTCTATTTGGAACTAGAAGGAGAAGAAAATTCAAGATGATACAAGGCCACACCAAAGGGAGCAAGCTACTGACCAATTTGATGAGGCAGATTCTGATGCAGAAGGAGAAACATCAATTAGAGGGACCAAACCTCTTGCTGAGATTTATAGGAGATGCAATGTAGCTATGCTTGAACCAACATCCTATTTAGAGGCAGTGAAGTCAGAGGCATGGAGAATTGCAATGCAGGAGGAGTTGTCCATGATAGAAAAGAATGGAACATGGAAGTTTGTGGATAGACCTGCCGAGAGAAAAGTGATCTAGGTTAAATGGATCTTCAAGAGAAAATTGAACCTTAATGGTTCAGTTTTGAAGCACAAAGCCAAACTTGTTGTCAAAGGCTTTGCACAGCAACATGGCATAGACTTTCAAGACACATTTGCATATGTTACTAGACATGATACAATTCGGTTAATCCTTGCATTGACAGCTCAATTCAAGTGGAAAGTTTGCCAAATAGATGTCAAGTCAGTCTTCTTAAATGGTTGGCTTGATGAAGAAATCTTTGTTGAACAACCCGAGGGACATGGAGTAAGAGGGAAAGAAGATAAAGTTTATTTGTTGAAGAAGGCTTTATATGGCCTAAAACAAGCTCCAAGGGCTTGGTACAGCAGGATTAATGATTACCTGGTCAGCCTAGGATATGCAAGGAGTCCAAATGAGCATACTTTGTATGTAAAGAAGTTCAATGAAGATGTGATCATGGTTTCCTTGTATGTAGATGATTTGCTGGTGACAAGAAACAATTCCATTTAGGTTGAAGAGTTTAAAAAGGCAATACACAAAGAGTTTGAGATGATTGACTTAGGAGAAATAACTTACTTTCTTGGAATGGAAATACATCAATCTCAAAATGGCATTTTTATATGTCAAAAGAAATATGATGATGAGATGCTCAAGAAGTTCGGGATGGATGGATGTAAATCAGTTGGCACACCTTTGGTGCAAAATCAGAGATTATGTAAAGAGGATAGAGCAGCCCTGGTGGATGAAACAAATTATAGAATTTCAGTTGGGAGTTTGCTATATTTAATAGCAACAAGACCTGATCTAATGCTTGCCACTAGTCTCCTATCAAGATTTATGAGCAAACCAAGTGAGGAGCATCTTAAAGCAGCTAAGAGCGTGTTGAGGTTTATCAAAGGAATAACAGATCATGGAATCTAGTTCAGGAAGTCTGAAAACTTCATATTGGTGGGTTATGCAGATAGTGATTAGGGTGGTTCTTGTGATGATATGCGAAGCACATCAGGGTATGTTTTCTTATTGAATTGTGGAGTCTTTTGCTGGTCTTTCAAGAAGCAAGAAATAGTTGCTCAATCCACTGCAGAAGCTGAATACATATCAGCTGTTGCGGCAGTAAATCAAGCCATATGATTGAGGAATATGCTAAATGATTTGGAGGTAAAACAATGTGAGCCTACTAAATTTTTTTGTGATAATCAATCGGCTGTAGCTATGACAAAGAATCCAATCATGCATGGTCAAACTAAACACATAAAAATCAAGTTTCATGCAGTGAGAGAGGCTAAGCAATGTAGGGAAATCAGATTGACTCACTACAGGGGAGAAGATCAATTGGCGAATGTCTTTACAAAGGCTTTATGTAAGTCCAAGTTTGAAGATCTTAAACTTAAAATTGGTGTCTCAAGCAAAAATATCAAGGAGGAGTGTTCAAAGTGATGATATATTGTTTGAAACAAACCTTTTTTTATTGTTAAACTGAAGCTGGAAACTAGTGGCAAAAAGCAGAATTTGAAGTGGTGAAGTTAGCCTGGGAGCAGTTCACTGAAGCTGGTTTTTACGCATGCTGAAGTGATTGTTTTTGGTGAATTCAACATACATTAAACTGCCTACTTTATGTTATGTTAATATGATGTAATTTGAATTACTAAAGATGTATGGTTAAGATGTATTTTGGGATTAAAATATGTTTTATGTTAGGTACAACAGTGGATTAAAATGTATAAACTTTGTTGCTTCCTTATGAATGAAAACAGAACAAGAAAGCCTTCCACTCTCTCATCTCTTCTTTCTTCTCTCTTCTTTGTTCTCTCCCGTGCAATTAGTCTGAGTTCCAGCTCCAATAACCAACAAATAGGTCTACACTTAACAAATGCATTTTGGGCTTGAAGCTAGGAACAAAACTGTTGAGGCCTTGTAGTATCAAAACAACAATATCACAATTTGTGTATTAAGATGTCCAAGTCAATGATTTGCTGTTGTCAAAATGAAATAATATACTTGTTTAGAAGGTTGTTTTAGAGTTTGAAAAGATTTGATGCTATTAATTTTTCTTTTATTTGAACCAATCCATTGGAATAATTGTCAATTAGTTACCATTAAATTAATGTATTAGAGCAATCATGCTAAACCATAAACACATGAAAACGACGATTATCACAAATACATAATATAATCAATCCTTTAATGGATCCCAAGCATCAGGCACATAGCCACAAAGAGACTTGTGGGTTCAATTGAACCCACTGAACTTTTAAAAAGTTTTAAAAAAGTATGCATTTGGTTCATTATTTCTACCCATATTCCTAATCCTATTCCCCAAATATTGTTTGGCACATTATTCCAGAAATATTAGTGTATTTTTTTAATTACTTTTAGACCCCTTAAGTTTATTAATATCACTAAATACCCCTAGAAAAAAGTTTAAAAATTAGCAAAAATACCCCCACCCACCCATACTTGCCAGATTTCAGCAACCACCGTCGGTGGTAGCCGGAATCTGTCACAACGCTTACACCACGATCGGAACTGGTCGGTTATTCACCGATCTGGCCGTCAGCGACGGCCAAAGATGGACCTTTACGGCCATCGACGACCACATTTGGCCATAGATCTAGCTTTTTTCGGCCAGATCCGTGGTGGATCTAGCCGGAAAAGGCCATATCGATGCGTTACGACACAGATCCGACCGGTCTATGTTGTAACGTAATTTTTCGACCAGATTCCGACGGTGGTGGCCGGAATCTGGCACTGCAGATAGTGGGGGTGTTTTTGTCATTTTATATATTTGGGTGTTTAATTAAATTAGCAAACCTAAGGGTTTTTTTATAAATTTTTAAATTTTACCTCGTAATACTCTCATATTCAACTACCCAATATTATTCCCAAAATCCTATCCAAAATAATGAACCAAACGCACCCATTAATGTTTTATTGATTTTACAATTTTAACCCCCAGTTAACTTCATGTTGACCCCACAAAATAAATTATTAATTAATACTTTTTTAATTTTTCTCTTTTCTTCGTTTCGTTTGCTTTTCTGTCAAATTATATTTTTCCTTTTGGTTGGATATTCAAGAAAGACAACTCTTTTGGATTACAAGGTAAAATGATGTTTTTTTTTTTTTTTTTTTTTTAACTTAAAATTCTTTTCTTTTAGCTTTCTTAATTGATAAAACATCATGAACCATGAGTTTTTGTTGAGTTTAATAAATGAGTTTGAAATTGAAAGATTAAATTAATATATTTTGATGTGGGTTTTGATTTAATCTTATTTATGTTGAGGTATGGGTTAATTTGTTATTGTTTTAAGTTGCGTTTGATAAATTTTGGTTAGTTATTGAGTTAATTTTGAATGGTTTAAAGAATTGATAAAATCCTAAGTTACAGAGATTTGGGCATTATACAACATTTTCAGAATATAAAAAATCGTCGATGACAATAATAGAATTGATAATTTGATTTGTATAACTTCTAAAATTACATTTTATGTTTATCACTTCAGTATATATTTTATTATAAATTTATCGACTTTGATATTTTGAACCCACTGACTTAGAATTTTGGTTACGTCCCTACCAAGCATCAACAAAGAAGGGACCAAAGGTTGCCAAAAAAGCTTGGAATCAGAGCCATATTGTTTCTAAGAATTCCAGAGTATTGGATTGATTGTTGAGTAGAGTTTGAGGCTTGAACTTTGAAGAATTGTCTTTGATGGTATAACATGGGAATGAGTTGGGGATTTTGTAAGCAATAAAGATTGGCTCACAACCTAATCTTATAAGTTTTCTCTTACAATCTCGACATGACAGTTCGAAATTAGACAAGCACGATCCATAACAAGCAGGTAGGGCCCATTTTCCATTTGACCAATTGTAAACTATCACGTCAAAATTATGAGAGAAAATTTATGAGATTAAGTTATAAGTGTGGTATTACTCGTTTGTAAGAGTGGAAGGAGAATTCCAGGTTTTTTCATTTGTTTAGTTAACGAAGCCTAGGGGTCTCTGGACTTTGTTGTAACATGGGCTGTCTTCGTTAAAGGCCCAACTTTAAATGGGCAAAAGCCTCCAGGACCAATCGGTTGCTTCTCTTGTCCTTGGTTAGATCCCAAGTCTATCAAGCAATGAAGATGTAATTTCTTCATGATAGAAACATTTGTGTCTGAGACTTTCCTAGAATTATCCCTTGGAAAGTGACTTAGATACAAGTTGTTTGTTGATGAAATCTGGTCCTTAAATTTTAAGAGAAGAGTATCAATATTCCTACCCCACTTTGATTTTTTCTTTGATGTTTAATGGAAAACCAAATCACAAGTTGGAGCGACTCATTTTTTTTTCCCCCACAATCCACACTAGTTGAGGAAAACAACAAGAAACAATACTGTAAGTCTGTAGCTAGCAACAAAATAACCCCAAGGAATTGCTCTCCCGGTCAAGGAGATTTGTTCAATTTTTTAAATTTCTGGATTCAAACCTTAGGGTCACCTACCACAATAACATTATGACTTACCTGGTTCTTTGATCTTGTAGGGTGTTCAATGGATCTTAATGATTAATTGAGGTACGCAAAAACCAACTCAGACACCCTGGTTACCAAAAAAAAAAAAAAAACTAGCAACAAAATATCTACACGTTTAAATCTTATCACTTATATATATGAATATTCAAATGAAGTGGCAATTAATTCCACCTAAGCTTTTTCCCTGATTAAGACCCAAAACAAGAGGACTTGACTCTGGAATTTACCCATAGAAATAGCGTGGCGACCTCCAAAATTTTTCCTCTTGTATTTGTACTGCATGTAAATATACATATCTTATACAATAAAATATTACTTTTCCAAATGTACGACGGTCTGTCAAATTAAACAAACGTAATAATCTCCTTTAAATACACAAGCACCACCATAAATAGACGAAAGAAAGAAAGCGTAGTCCAACTCCATCCAACCCAATTCGAGCTAGAGAGCAAGCCAGCCATGGATGGTATGGATCCTCAACATGGCATGGATCATCAACATGGCATGCCATCAGGCCACGGCCCTCTGACGCACATGACCTTCTTTTGGGGCAAAAACTCCGAGATTCTCTTCTCAGATTGGCCTGGAGAAAGCTCTGGGATGTATGCGTTAGCCTTGATCTTTGTTTTTGTTCTGGCTGTCCTTGTTGAGTGGCTCTCTTATTGCAGATTGATCAAACCTGAATCCCACCATGTAGTCGCCGGTTTGATTCAGACTTTCGTGCATGCCATAAGGGTTGGTCTTGCTTACTTGGTGATGCTGGCCATCATGTCCTTTAATGGAGGCGTTTTCTTGGTTGTTTTGGCTGGACATGCCTTGGGGTTTTTCCTTTTTGGTACTCGGATTTTCAACAAAGCAACACCTCCTCCACCCCTAGCTAAAAGCGCTGATCTTCCAAACTCGAGCTGTTGATAACATGGATCGAAGAAGCCAGAAATTAAGCAAGAGTTACATATATATGTCACTTTTTCTCTTATATTTTGATTTTTAGTACTTCTCTTCATGTTTTTCTTTGCGTTTTCTGTATAAATTCAACGTGAAATGGTATTATTATGCCTGATAATTTCCATTTTATGCTCCCAGTTGTAAGAACAGAAAATCTGAGATGTTTTAATTATACTTGGCTTAAGTTATTGTGCGTGAGATTTTGGATGTGTGTGGTGGTGGTAAATAGAACACAGAAATTATCTCCGATTTTTGTGGTTGTGAAGAAAACTAGAGCAGCCCGTGAATAATAAATTTCCATTGAATGCTAAACGCCCGTGAGTAAACGAATGCATGTGCATCTGTCCAAAAATTGAATCAGAAAGAGAGAACAACATTTTCCCACCCAAAGTTTGGCGAAAGTACACTTTCTCACCCATCAAGTTTCAAAATAACACTTTTACACCCTTGGTTAAGTTTTGTTAATATTTTCTGTTAACTGAAAAGACGAAAATACTCTTAAATAGTTTCTTTTTTATTAGTTTATTATAAATTAAAATTTAGTTAAGTTAAAGTCTTTACTCGATTATTTATTAGTTCAGGTGTAAATATATTTTTTTTTCCTTTGTTTATTTAATTAATTGGGAATATTGATTTTTTATGTTAATTTATAAAAATGAAAAACATTATATTATAAAAAATATTAT
Source organism: Pistacia vera (assembly GCF_008641045.1). NCBI lineage: Eukaryota > Viridiplantae > Streptophyta > Magnoliopsida > Sapindales > Anacardiaceae > Pistacia > Pistacia vera. Next base: position 308,487 of record NW_022196290.1, on the reverse strand, counting down.
AAATTTAGTAGATTATTGAATAATAACAATGAGATATAGATACATTATAAATAAATAAATATTAAGGTAATTTAACTTTAAATAATTTCATAGCATTACTCCTAACTTTTTAGGCAGGGATATTAACAGAAAACATAATAGAATGTAACGAAGAGTGAGAAAATATCATTTTGAAACTTGAAAGACGAAAAAGTATCGTTTCGTCAAACCTTGAATGGAAAAATGTCGTTCTCCCAGTCAGAAATTGCCAAGTCAGTCTACCTCTGAAAATTCAACTCCTTAATTAAATTGCCTTAATTTCTGGGCACTGCCTTCTAATTATCATCGATACGTTTCAAACAAACAATTAATACGTTGTGCTAAGACTTCCAAGTCATGGATCGAACGCAAAATGCCATATATGCATGGATTTGCCTTTTTCTAATCGCTTATATTTTCTATGCCTGCGAAAATTGTTGAAATCACAGTCAAAACACGCAACGATGAAAGACTGAAAGTAGGAAAGTAACAAAAACAATGGACTTACAATGTTCCTTCATCCAAGGTTCAAATAAAATAATTTTATTGAGTTTCAGAAATCTATATGATACAATAATAAAAAATATCAACAGTTCATTATTTCTCGTATTATGTTTTCTACTACTATACTAGGGTAATAATAAACCTTATCATATCCTGGGCTAAACTGTTACAGATCCAAATATTTACAAATCAACTTCAAGTCCATTTACTAATTGGATTTACTGTAAAAGGGGCGTTACCTCTCACCCCTGCCTGCTCACCAGAAAATGGGATCCTGTGCAAAGTATGAACCAGCACATCCAACAAAATTAATCAAATGTTATTAGAATTTTTAGAATTTCTTTTATTTAAATCAATTCAATGGAAGAATGTAATTAATTAGCTTAATTAAATTTATTAAGAAATCATACATTATGTAAGTGCAGGATAATATTAAGCATATATCACTTTTTAATAATGTGTTTGTGTGTAACCAAATTCTATTGATTTTTCACTGAAAATCATGATACATTATATAATCTATCGGATATTTAAATTTCTACTCCAACTAGATATGATATATTGATAATAAAATGGGTAGATTAGGTTTGCTTGAAGATAAAACTGAATTTTTTTTTTTTTTTTTAATAATTCTTATCTTTAAATTTTAACTCATGTATATACATCAACGAAATTACAAATAATAAGAATATTACGTGACACTAATACATCAGTAACCATATCAATTAGGATCTCAGCTTTATATGCACCACATTACTTTCATTTTATTTAAGTATTATTATATTTTTAAGTTTCTCATCATAAATGGTTTTATATAACATAAATCAGAATCATGCTTATGGTTGACTAAACATAAGTTTCTCAGTCTAGAAAGGCATGGCAAAACAGAAGTCAATATAATTTGTGTCGTGGATGAGGCAAGAACTCAACTGTACTGGACAAGTCATTTTGTTATAATAGTATCCACACGCTATTATTTATATTCGCACCAACTTACATATACTTTAACTAATTCTCTAGAACCTTGAAACTATCGACCGACTAAGAGTTTCAGTGATCATCTCTATTAGTAATCAAAGAGGGATTCAAACTCAAAATCTATTAAGTAATACACTTAAGAGTCTCTATCGAATCATTCAACCGTTTAGAGATTGGTTTTGTTTACAAATTTACCTTACAACCAAAGATCGAGATAACTTTAGCTCCCACTTAAAAACACAAAAAAATAAAAAAAAATCATTTACATGTGCAGTCTTGGATTATGGATATGAGAAAATTTAGAGTATCACAAATATATGGTATAATGGGCCCTCGTATGGATTAAAGATATTGCTGCGTTGGGCGGCGAACAGGCTTGGAAATACTGTTTCTGAGGAAGCGTAAGTATTCGATTGCTTGCTGTGTTTGAATTCGAAGCAAGAACTTTGAAGAATTGTCTTGAACTCTTTATATATATACTAAACCGGTTTAATATATATATGAAAAACCGGTTTAGAAAACAGGTTTTCAGTTAACCGTTTCTAATTTTTCCCAAACCGATAACCGAACTAAAAATTTAATTTTTTAAATTTTTCGAACTATAATAGAACCGTTTTTTCGGTTAACCTGTTTTTCGATTCGATTAGCGGTTCGATTCGATTTTAGCATTTTTTTTTAACACCCCTAGTGTTTGAAGTATGAACTTTGAAGAATTGTCTTGTACTCTTTATGGACTTTGTTCTTATATGGGCTATTAAGTTAGACTCTTGTTAAAGGCCCAACCATAAATGGGCTTTTAATGTATTTCAGGAATATACAATTCAATTCTGATTTTATGTTGAAAGGCTTTTACCCATTCAACGATTAGGCCTTTAGCGAATGATAGCCCGTATCAGAATGAAGTCCAGAACCTTCTAGGAAGCCCGGGATTTTAATAAACAGCCCCAGAGGCTTCATTAACTGAACAAAAGAGACCGGGCGAAAGTACCAGAATTCTGTATTCTTCTTATAAAAACCCCAACACACTCCCATTTTACATCATCAAGACAATTCTTCGACGTTAAAGCTTTTTCTCAGCCATCAATTCAATCCTTTCGCATCCGTAGAAACAATATGTCGCTGATTCCAAGCTTCTTCGGCAACCAACGCAGCAGTGTCTTCGATCCCTTCTCTCTCGATGTTTGGGATCCATTCAAGGATTTTTCTTCACTCTCCACTCGTCTTCCTCAAGAAACCTCTGCCTTTGTCAACACCCGCATAGACTGGAGGGAAACCCCAGAGGCTCACGTGTTCAAGGCCGATCTCCCAGGGCTGAAGAAAGAGGAAGTGAAGGTGGAGATCGAAGATAACAGCGTGCTTCAAATTAGCGGAGAGAGGAATATAGAGAAGGAAGACAAGAACGATACGTGGCACCGTGTGGAACGTAGTAGTGGGAAGTTCTCCAGGAGGTTTAAGCTACCGGAGAATGTGAAGATGGATCAGATTAAGGCTTCTATGGAGAACGGAGTTCTGACTGTTACTGTTCCTAAAGTTGAGGTTAAGAAGCCTGACGTCAAGGCAATTGACATCTCTGGTTAAAAACCTAACTGTTCTGTTTAGAACAATGCTATGGATTGTCTTATCTATATAAAATTCGTGTGAATGCAATGGAGTATCGCTAATAAAATAATAATGTAATATCGTTGTTCTGAGTGTATAATTATATCATCAAAAAATTGTTCTTCAATTATTTTTATGGAATTACTGAAAATGAGCCCGTTATAACAAATACGGAGACCCAATTCACCATTGGTGGTTCCAGCTTCAACTTAAGCTGTGGTATGTATCAATGTATGCATTCATTCATTTAGTGTAGTGGGTATCAACAATATCAAGCAGACGACTAAACAAAGCAATTTAAATTGTGTTCACGGAAGAAAATTACAAATCCAAATGCCAGAGAATATGTAACAGAACTCTTTAGCTTCTCCCATTATAATCAACTACTCATGGGAAGAAGATCAGAGGTTTTATGAAGAGAAGTTGATTTACTAAAAATTCGACTGCCAAAAAGCAAAAACCCCAGCGCATCTATAGCCACAGCAATCAAGAACACATCTCTACTAAAAGACATGAGAGCCAGCATCACCAAGTAAGCAAGAGCAATCCTCAAAGCGTACAACAAAGTCTGAATCAAACCAGCGGCTACATGGTTGGAGCTGGATTTGATCAACTTGCAATTAGACAGCCACTCAATCAAGATACAGAGCACAAAAACAAATATCAAGGCCAATATATGCATTGAGAGAAGTAATACTTTGTACTACACAAAACTCTGATCCCTGGAGTTGGTTGAAAATGTTTACAATTTGTACTTTTAGCTGGAGAGAAAATATATATGATTGTCTCCGTCAGATGGACTGATGAATGTTGGCTAGGAAAAAGGAAGTTCATTTTAAAAACATGTAATTTGAAGATTGTTTCTTAAGTTAAATTATCTTCTTCGTTCTAATTCCAGGAATTAATTCGTTCCGGAAAGTCAGAAAGGAATGTAGATTAACGATGGATATATAATTTTAAGCATGTGTATGGGCCAAGGAGCTTGGCCGTTGTAATCTCAGGTTTTTACACTGACACCAATGTCATCGACAATGCTAGTCCGGCGAGGTGTCAACTTAATTGATAAAATTTGAGATGAGTCTAACTCTTCATCCAATAAGGTCTTATTGAATAGGAGAATTATCTATTTTTATAAACCAGTAGGTTTGAGCGTATTTAGTCGGTGTGAGACTTAAATACTTCCTCTCATGGTTAAGTCCATATGTTGGGTCATACCTGTTATTAGAGGTAGTTATTGGTTTTAACTTTTTATCTGCTAGTCAAACACTCAATTCAACTTAACTTGGGCTTTGATACCATGATAGAATTTGAGGCGGATACTCCTCATCCAATAAGGTTATGTTGAATGGAAGGATTACACCCTCTTATAAATCAGTAAACTTGAACGTGTCTAATTGATGTGAGACTTTAACAGTAATCATACAGTTCTCATTTTGTCAGAAATCCATTGAAATTTGACGAAATCGGAATTGAAAACTAGATTCTATGAAGTAACCAAGAATAGAAGGCGAAAAGAAATGAAAATGAAGAGAAACAGAAGCAGAAAATGTTCCCACCAGTGTGAAAAGAAATTTTGGGAAAATCAAATAACATAATTGATTTCTGATAAAAAAATGTGTTCATGTTTGGAAATATAATTCGTAATTTTTTAAGAAATTAAATCAATAAATAAAATTCTTAGGCGTGCTTAAGTAGTTATGATAGGATAAGATTAAGTTGAAATACAAGTCCTTATCCTTAATTAAGGAAGAGTGACGTAATTAGAGAAATAATAGTTAAATAATGATGGTAGTTTGTTTTATTATTTCAAATCTTATTCTCTATCCTATTCCCAAAATACTTGTTATTTAATTATTTGGAAAGTACTATTATATTTTTTTAATTGCTTTGAGACCCTTTAAGTTTATTAATTTAATTAAACACCTCTGAAAAAAAAGTTTAAAAATTAACAAAAATACCCTCACCCACCCATAGTTGCCAGATTTCGATAACCACCATCGGTGGTTGCTAGAATCTATCACAATGGCGTAGAAATGACTGAAACTGGTTGGTAACTCGCTGATCTGGAATTTTCTAATCAGATCCATAGTGGATCTGGCCGAAAAATGTCAGATCTGATGACCAAATCTTGGCCATCGTTGACCAACAACGATGGCCAAATTTGGCCTTTTACAGCCGTCGACGACCAAATCTGGTCATAGATCTGGCCTTTTCCAATCAGATCTGTGGTGGATCTGGATGAAAAAAGCCATATCGACACACAACCGGTCATATCCAATCAGTTTGCATCGTAACGCCATTTTCTGGCCACATTTCGACGGTGATGGCCGGAATTTGGCACTGTGGATAGGTGGGGGTGTTTTTGTCACTTTACAAAATTTTTATATATTAGAGTGTTTAGTTAAATTAACAAACCTAAGGGTTTTTTTTGTTAATTTTTAAATTTTACCTCGTAATACTCATCCTATTCAACTACCTAATATTATTCCTAAAATCATATCCAAAATAACAAAATAAATGCACCCGATAATATATTTTTTTAACCAAGGTGTTCGCTAGCTTATATATATCTCAATTAATCTTCGAGAGAAAAATAATTATAATATAAACCTTTTTGGTTTAGCTTTATTCTCTTCCATATCTCTTTTGAAAATTACTTATAGATATATTATTTGTCATCATCTAGCACACGTGTTCAAGGCCGATCTCCCAGGGCTGAAGAAAGAGGAAGTGAAGGTGGAGATCGAAGATAACAGCGTGCTTCAAATTAGCGGAGAGAGGATATAGAGAAGGAAGACAAGAACGATACGTGGCACCGTGTGGAACGTAGTAGTGGGAAGTTCTCCAGGAGGTTTAAGCTACCGGAGAATGTTAAGATGGATCAGATTAAGGCTTCTATGGAGAACGGAGTTCTGACTGTTACTGTTCCTAAAGTTGAGGTTAAGAAGCCTGACGTCAAGGCAATTGACATCTCTGGTTAAAAACCTAACTGTTCTGTTTAAGAACAATGCTATGGATTAAATTCGTGTGAATGCAATGGAGTATCGCTAATAAAATAATAATGTAATATCGTTGTTCTGAGTTTATAATTATATCATCAAAAAATTGTTCTTCAATTATTTTGATGGAATTACTGAAAATGAGCCTGTTATAACAAATACGCAGACCCAATTCACTATTGGTGGTTCCAGCTTCAACTTAAGCTGTGGTATGTATGCATTCAGTCATTTAATGTAGCGGGTATCAACAACATTAAGCAGACTACTAAATGAAGCAATTTAATTTGTGTTTACGGAAGAAAGTTACCAATCCAAATGCTAGAGAGTATGTAACAGAACTCTTTAGCTTCTCCCATTATAATCAACTACTCATGGGAAGAAGATCAAAGGTTTTAGGAAGAGCAGTTAGATTTACTAAAAATTCGACTGTCGAAAAGCAAAATCCCCAGCGCATCTACAGCTACAGCAATCAAGAATACACCTCCATTAAATGACATAAGAGCCAGCATCACGAACTAAGCAAGAGCAATCCTCAAAGCGTACAACAAAGTCTGAATCAAACCAGCGGCTACATGGTTGAAGCTGGATTTGATCAACTTGCAATGAGACAGCCACTCAATCAAGATGCAGAGCACAAAAACAAATATCAAGGCCAATAGATACATGCCGGAGCTTGTTCCAGGCCGACCTGAGAAGATAATTTCAGCGATCTTACCCCAAAAGAAAGTCATGTGCGACATCATGCTGTGGCTCATGGATGATGATGTTGGTGTTGCCATGGCCAGCTGTGTCTGTCTCAGCTGCAGCCTCGTGGCTATAGCTTCCTGTAATAGAGATGTTCGTTTCCTATCTTTCGTTTGTGGTGCTTATTATCAGCCCTTGTATTAACTTTCCTTTTAAAGGTGATTGATTGTTACGTTGTTAAATATAAGATTAATAGTACAGTGAGAGAAGTAATACTTTGTACAACACAAAACTCTAATCCCTGGAGTTGGTTGAAAATATGCACAATTTGTAATTCTAGCTGGAGAGAAAATCTGTATATGATTGTCTCCGTCAGATGGACTGATAAATTTTGGCTAGGAAAAAGAAGTTCATTTTAAAAACATGTAATTTGAAGATGGTTTCTTAAGTTAAATTATCTTCTTCGTTCTCATTCTGGGAATTAATTGGCTCCGGAAAGTCAGAAAGGAATGTAGATTAACGATGGATATATAATTTTAAGCATGTGTATGGGCCAAGGAGCTTGGCCGGTGTAATCTCAGGTTTTTACACTGACACCAATGTCAGCGACAATGCTAGCCCGTTGAGCTGTTGACTTAATTGATAGAATTTAAGATGAGTTTGATTTTTCATTCAATAAGGTCTTGTTGAATATGATGCTTATTCTTTTTTATAAACCTATCTTGTCAGTGTGAGATTTTAACACTTTAAAGGTAGTTGTTGGTTTTAACTTTTCACCCATTGGTCAAGTATTTAACTTAATTAAACTTAGACTTTGATATCATGATAGAATTTGAGGTGGATATGATTCTTTACTCAATAAGACTTTGTTTAATAGGAGGATTACCTATTTTTATAAATCAGTAGGTTTGAGTGTGTTTAGTTAGTAATTATACGGTTCTTATTTTGTCAGAAATCCACTTAAATTTGACGAAATCGGAATTGAAAACTGGATTCTACGAAGTAAACAAGAATAGAAGGCAAAAAGAAATGAAAATGAGGAGAAACAGAAGCAGAAAATGTTCCCACAAGTGCGAAAAGAAATTTTGGGAAAATCAAATAACATAATTGACTTCTGATAAGAAAAAGGGTTCATTTTTGGAAATATAATTCGTAATTTTTTAAGAAGTTAAATCAATAAATAAACTTCTTAGGCGTACTTAAGTAGTTATGATAGGATAAGATTTAGTTGAAATACAAGCACTTATCCTTATCCTTAATTAAGGAAGAGTGACGTAATTAGAGAAATAATAGTAAAATAATGATAATATATATTTTTTTTAATCAAGGAGTTCGCTAGCTTATATATATTTTAATTAATCTTCGGAAAGAAAATAATTATAATATAAACATTTTTGGTTTAGCTTTATTCTCTTCCATATCTCTTTTGAAAATTACTTATAGATATATTATTTGTCATCATCTGGTAAAGTATTTCAGCAATAAACAGTCAAGTTACATATATTATCTTTAAATAATAATACTACATGTATAGACATTTCATATAATTTTTAATGTGATTGGAGGATTTAAATTTAGAGATAATTTAAAAAATCAGAGTAAATGATATGTGAATAGTGGGGAGTATTACTCATCTTTAAACAATTGGATAATTTTATTATTTCTAGACAAAACATAAAAATAAAATAAAATAAAATTCCTCAATCTAGAGAAAACTTATCAACAAGAACAAGCCATTGGAGGTAGATCTGAGGTTTTCACAGAATATGGGATTTCTGTCTTCCTGAAAACCCTACTGCCAAACACCAAAAAACCAAAAGAATGGCCAGCAATGGACGCAAGAAAAATACCACCGTTAAAAGACATGACAGCAAGCATCGCCATATAGGCAACACCAACCCTAATGGCGTGCATAAAAGTTTGAATGAGACCCGCAGCAACGTTGCTTGCACCCGGTTTGATAATCCGGCTATGAGAGATCCACTCCACTAGGGCCGACATCACAAACACAAATATCAGGGCCACCACGTACATGCCGGTATTGTTTTTACCAGGCCAACCATCGAAGAGGACCTCGGTGTTCTTTCCCCAGAAAAATGTCATGTGCATCATCATCTTGTGGCGGTGAATCATCCCGGTACTGTTCATCGTTGCTGGTGCGGCCGCCATTCCATTGCCATGGCCACTCATATCATTCATGGTGAATAAAAAACAGATACAAAAGACACGGGTTAGAGTGGGGTTTTGGAGGGATTAATTTGGTATTTGGGAAGACGATAAGTATGTGAGGTTGGCTTGTACTATATATAGTGATTGATTGTACCAAATCCAAATGGTTTATACTTGTAGTACACTAATACGTATTTTTGTGGAGTACAAAAATCTTCATTTTAGATTTTTAGTATTACTAATTCATTCACGATCCCAATTGAGTAATGTTACAGAATTAAACTACAGGATGGGCGAGACCAATAAATTTCAAATCCAAATGGCTCAAAAGCTCATTCTAGAGTTAATGTACAGGCATTGATGAAGAAGATAAAATGCCTGCTCCAATATATTAAATTTTTGTCTGCAATTTATAGTAAATAATGCTGGCCATCCTTTATATACTTGTAAATATCCATTGATCTTTCAATTATCTTCCATATATAGCATATATGCATGGATGAGTTGCACTGACCAAAAGTGATCAGAATGGTTAATGGTAACAGAAATCTTTACTAGAATCATATCAGAATTTTGTTTAGAGTCATATTATTATTAGGAGTGAAAATAGGACAGTAGAAATGTGTGAGGAAGCTTAGCTTATTCATTTTTGTTATTCTTTGATTAAGCTCTGATTTTCTATTGAAACTTCATCGCAAGAATTATACGTATAATTGGCATTCTGAGATCTTGCCTACAGTCCGTGCACATAATTTGGGGTTAATTAGTTTAGCTAGCTTAAAATTAGGAGGTAAAATAGGAGATCAAAAGTGTGCGAGGAAGCTTACTTCTTGTGTTGTGTATAAACAATGATCGATGCAGCGTAATGTTAATTTATTTATTATTCCAAATACGGCATAAGAGAATGATTTGATTCATTGATTAGCCGTCCTTGGTGTTTTAATATTCAGGTTCTTACCAGGGTTCATGCTTGTCCTTCGATAAAAGGCATGGTTCTTGCCGTTGCAGAGAAAGAGCTTCATATGGGAAAACTGGCATATTCAAATTCAATCAATAAATTAATATCTGATGCATTGCAAGCCTCATCCAAAAGCTTTTGCTCGTCAATTGGTTATTTATTAGTGACTTTATAGATCTCATCCTGGAAGTTCAATGTTAGTATATAATTTTTTTTTTTTTTACTGATGGTGTCTAGGTCAGTTTTCATACAACTCAACCTAAGATCCTGAAGTTAATGGCCGTCCCTATTAACAACCGAGGAAAACCGGACTCATAATCTCTTAAGTAATATACCCAAAAGTCTCTACTTGACCACTCAACCACCCGTTGGTTGGTTGTCATGTTTTCATTTTATAGATCTCATATACGGCTATTTTGCATATTAACATAAAAGAATATTTTTAAATGAAATTACCTAATTACTATTAATATTTCACAAACATTAATGGCGAAGCCTAAATCCATAAACTTGTTTTGGAAATCTTGGTGCACCTACTTCGGCAACTGCCCTGCAACTACCAATTAATAGTTTGTTGTAAGTGTACTGACTTGATTGAAGACTTTTCTGGGTCAAGTTTTAGAAGCAAGCATTAAACGGAAACTCTATCAGCCATGGCTGGAACTTAAACCTTGGTGCGTAGTACGGACAAGAAGAAGTACATAAAAATGGAAGTTATATGCATAACCAAGAATACAGATACTGGATTATTTTATGTTCTTACAACTGGTTCACAGTAATTTAAGGCATCAAACTGGAAGCTATCAACAATCACACCATTTCATTTTTAATTTGTACAGAAAAGTAAGAACAGTACAAAGAAAAACAAATAAAGCCCAGAAGAAAACTGCACATCCAAATTCCAGAGAACCAGTGATGTGATATAAAACTTGACTGTATTAATTAATTTCTTCCATCATCAGCAAGGAGGAAGATCAGAGGTTTTAGAAGGAGGAGTTGATTTTTTGAATAATCGACTGCCAAAAAGCAAAAAACCCAAAGTATGTCCAACCACAGCAATCAAGAACACGCCTCCGTTAAAAGACATGACCGCCAGCATCACCAAGTAAGCAAGACCAACCCTCATAGTGTGCAAGGAAGTCTGAATAAAACCGGCGACCACATGGTTGGATTCAGGTTTGATCAATCTGCAATGAGAGAGCCACTCAACAAGGACAGCCAGAACGAAAACAAAGATCAAGGCTAACGCATACATCCCAGAGCTTGTTCCAGGCCAACCTGAGAAGAGAATCTGAGAGTTTTTGCCCCAGAAGAAGGTCATGTGCATCGTCATTATCATCCCAGTGTTGTTGTTCATGTTCATGGATGACGGTGGTGATGCCATCCCATGATCCATGCCATCCATGGCTAGGTCTCTCTCTCAGCTGCAGCTTGAAATTGGTTGGAATTTGGATTCTTTCTAATTTCTATCCTCTTATTGTGGTGATGGTTGTGCATTTAAAGGAGATTTTACGTTTTGTTTAATACAAGACCGGTCGTGTACTGGAAGAGGTAATATTTTGTACTACACAAAAGCCAAAAGGGGTTATGTACAACACTCTCACAGTCAGCACAAATCCAATAGGGAAAATTGGGCTCGCCATACAATTACTTGGGTAAATTTTTAAGTCAATGCTAGAGTCGCCCTTCTGTTTTTGTGCAAATATTTATATTAAAATCCAGTTGTTTCAACAGACTCCAAAAAGCAGGACAAGGATGATGGCACTACTACCATCAGATTTAAGTCTCCAACAGCTCCCACTGCTTCACCCTTAAGTTTCTGTCAGACTCAATTCATGATTACACTTGTTTCCCCAGAGAAGCTGGACTGCCCATTCATTCATTCATTCATTCAGAACCTTTGATACTCATAGATCCAATTACAGGTCATAACATTAATTTATATTATCACGTAAACTAATTATATTATGTTAAAAATGTATTATCCCAATATATTGATTTATGGTATGAACAATTTGCTACTTCAGACGATTTATAATCTTTCTCCTTGTTAAAATAGATGTCCATGTTGAAAGGTTTTGAATCTTTTGATAATATGAATCCAGTGCATGCATGGATCTTATGATAATATGAACAATGAAAAATCAAAGCTCTCTGTTCTCTGTTCTCGATTTTTTTGCAATTGAATCCTCCAGAACCACAAGAATTCTTACTTAGAATGGGATTCCAACGCAGCATCTTTTGAGATTTTGAGAAGAGTTGCTCTTTGGAGAGCACAGTACAATAAAAGTCAATGGCCTGAGATGCTGTGGTTTACCCTATGATTGATGTCAACGATTCGAATTTGTTTATCTCTAACTTGTGAACTTAGCTGATACGAAGCTATATGAATACGTTAGCAGCCAATTTTTCTGACTCCATAAATTTGTATTAAAAAAAAAAAAAAGAAGGTCAAAGCATATAATATAAGTATAAACAATGTTGGGAATAATTCTCCATTGATATTTGCTCTGGTTTGTCTTGACATCATATCCTGCATCCATAATAAGAATACATAGGGCCTATTTTTGTATGTTTTATCTGTTTTGGGCCGATATCTGGACTGTTATGGGTCATTTTATTTTTAGTGTCAGTGAGATGAAAGCCCAATTAAAATAGTTTAACACGGCGTATTAATCGGCAAAAGAAAAGGCAAATATTTATTATTATGTAATTTACATAGACAATAATCACATGCAAACCAACGGAGGAAGATCAGACAAATCCTCACAATTTTCAACATTAAATTTCCTGGATACTTGACTAGCAAAAATCAAGAATCCAACCGAATATCCAGCAACAGCAGCTATCAAGATACCAGTATCGAAGGACATTACAGCAAGCATTAGCAAGTAAGCAAGTAAAATCCTGATGGCAAACATGAAGGTCTGTAAAAGCCCCGCAATGACATCGTTACTGGTGATGGACTTGATCAATCGAGCATGTGAGAGCCACTCTACCAGCAGTGAGATTGAAAACACAGAAATTAAAGCCAATATGTAGGATACGTTGAAGCTTTGGCTTTGCCAATCTAAGAAAGAATCGAGGAATGATATCATTTTTTTTGTTGTTGTTTCTCTTTGCCTCTTATCTTTCTTCTCTCCGAAAGTTAAGCTAGCTAGAATGGAAAACGAAGCAATAGTTATAGGAGAAAAGACATAATTTCTGGGGATAGTACAAGTTTGCACTTGTATTTATATGTACTACATGCCTCTTCAGTTGAGAATTGTAATGGTAGTTCAAGATCCAGTGGGCAGGTATGCATTGGTGAACTGTTAATTCTTATAATACTTAGTACATGGATTGAATTTTTCAACCAAAAAGGAAAGGACAGATCATTTGAACATTTATCTTCCATTACACTCAACTCCACTATGGGAAAGATGGTACTTACATTGTGTTTCGATAGGAGGATTGTACGGCAAGGTAAATTTCAATGTACTACATGATCACAATCTGTAGTACGAAGTCACAATCATTTTTGGTCGTTGTTTGTTAGCAGCATGCATTTGACTCTTCATCAACCATGAATATTGGCAATTGGTCACCTGTAACACATAAAAAATAGGTGCAGTACAATTATGAGATTGATGAAGAAATAGCAGCAATCCTTTCAAAGTGACAGCGAAAGCGAGGGCTCCGCGAAACGCTTTTCCACGACAACCTTCCCCGACGGGGCGGGGATGGGGAATCCCTTAGAGCGGGGATGAGAAGTGCAGGAATGGGAAACCCGCCCAGCCCCGCACCCATCCTACAGTATTTACCAAACGACCATGTTCTTAATTCAAATGAAGATGAATTGTAGTGGGAAAAAACATGTTTGCATCCTATCATCTTCTTTGTGGTAACTGACTTAGTCAAGGGATAATATATGATAAAGAAAAAGAAAATTTGTATACGCGAGTGAGATAATTCTGCTTTCTAATTTCCACGTGAAATGGTCACTTTAAAATACAAGTCTGATATCACTTTGAAACGGAAAAGATACACCTTATAAATTGGTTTGCCTATCTTTAAGGCAATAATACAATATAAAGTGCATATCTCAGAAACTTTGATTTGTCAACATTCAACCTATTCATGAAAGTAACAGAACTGCATATAGTTTGATTTACTTGGTGCAGGTTGATACTAAAGTCAAATTCATGCCTCTGCTGAAACTTCTTAATAAACAAATAGTGAAGAAAAAAATAACTAACCCCAGAAGCAACGTAGCTTGTCCTATGAAATTTATATAGCATTGATTCCCATTGGCCATTGTAGTCATATCTATTTTTGCATATTAGTTTACCCACTGCAACAAAACCAAGCCTAAACAACAGAAGCTTCATTATCATAGAAGAAAAACAATGGAGAAACACAGAGAACAAAAAGGTAGCCGCTTGGTGTTTGTGTTGTACCCATTTCAAGGCCACATCAACCCCATGCTTCAGCTAGCAACTATCATGTACTCAAAAGGCTTCTCAATCACCATTGTTCATCCACAATTTAACTCTCCTGACCCATCTAAACACCCCCAATTCACCTTCACACCTATCTCAGATGACTTGTCCCAAGGCAAAGTCTCTCCTGCTGATTTTTCTGGTGCCATTTCAGCTCTTAACAAAAATTGTGAAGAACCGCTTAAAGAATGCATACAAAAGATGTTGAAAGCAGAGGATACACGCGATAGTATCTCGTGTATCATTTATGATGGGCTCATGTACTTTGCTCAAAGTGTTGCTGATCATCTGAAGCTACCAGGAATGAGTTTACGTACAAGCGCTGCTGCCACAGTTTTAGCTTTTGCCGTGTTTCGTCGTCGCGATGAGCAAGGCTATATCTCCTTCCTAGGTATGTGTTAATATGCCGATTTAGTTATTCCACCTAAGCTGATTCATATAAAATCAGTTCAATTATGTCCTAAATTTAGAGCATGTGCAAACCTCATTTTCGTTACTGTGTATGTGCCAATTACGAAACAGATTTAATGTCAAAAGACCAAGTGACCGAGCTCCAGCCCCTCCGGCTTAAGGACCTACCCATATTAAGGAATCAGGACGTTGCTGATTTGGTGCTGGAATTGAGAGCCAATCTGAGCGATTCAGTGAAAAAGTCTTCAGCTTTAATCGTGAATACAATGGATTTTCTTGAACAGAATGCACTCAAACAAATTCAAGGACTTTTCCCTACTCCAATTTTCACCGTAGGCCCTTTTCACAAATTGGCTCCAATCATTTTCAGTTCATTACTGAAGGAAGATACTAATTGCATTTCCTGGCTAGACAGACAAGCTCCAAAGTCTGTCATCTATGTAAGCTTTGGGAGCCTTGCTAGCATAGATGAGAAGGAGCTACTTGAGACAGCTTGGGGGCTAGCCAACAGTGATCAACCCTTCTTGTGGGTGGTTAGGCCTGGTTTGGTTCGTGGCTCGAAATGTGCGGAACTATTGCCAAAGAGTTTTGAAGAAAGAGTTGAAGAGCGGGGTTGCATAGTGGAATGGGCGCCACAATTGGAAGTGCTAGCACATGGTGCTGTGGGAGGGTTTTGGAGCCATTGTGGTTGGAATTCTACTCTCGAAAGCATTTGCGAAGGAGTTCCAATGCTGTGTAGGCCATTTTTTGGTGATCAGAACTTGAACGTGAGGTATGTGTGTGATGTGTGGAAAGTAGGCCTTGAATTGGAGAATGAGTTGGAGAGGGGGAATATAGAGAAAGCTGTAAGAACACTCATGGTGAACACAGAAGGAGAGGAGATGAGGAAGAGGGCTATGCATTTGAAAGAGAAAGTAAACCTCTCTGTGAGGGAAGGTGGTTCTTGCTACAATTCAATGAATGAATTAGCAGATCAAATGCTGTCACTTAGATCTGAGTAGAGCTGTACTAGTAACATATTGAAATACCCATATAATCTAGGATCGATTGTTGTCTAATATTTTAATGATATTGACTGTTTGTATCAATTTTAGCTCAACTGAATCTTGAAGATCTTAATTAATTAATATGAAAAAAACAGGTAGCAACAAACAACTGCTCCTCCTCCTGCTGGTCTACAACCTGAGCCTCATTCTCATGTTGGTTGCATTTGTTTTTGCAAATTTTTTTTATATGGCCAATCTGGTTGCACTTCTGGCACCTCACATCAGGCCTCCTCCAACACTTATATTGAGGATGATTGGTTCTGCCACAATGCTGACATGGAAGATGTTTTCCTCCATTGCTATTTGTTCCAGCATCTCCTTTGTTGGCATTGTATTTTCTTCCATTCTTTTTCTTTNATTTAGTTATTCCACCTAAGCTGATTCATATAAAATCAGTTCAATTATGTCCTAAATTTAGAGCATGTGCAAACCTCATTTTCGTTACTGTGTATAAAATCAGTTCATATAAACTTTCTGCCACAATGCTGACATGGAAGATGTTTTCCTCCATTGCTATTTGTTCCAGCATCTCCTTTGTTGGCATTGTATTTTCTTCCATTCTTTTTCTTTCCTTTGCTATCATCTTGAATCTGCAACTTAGCTTGTAAAGCACCTTCCACATATCCCTCTTCTCTGATCAACCTCCTTTGATCTTGTGCCTGCAATGCATTCAATAATTCTGCCAAGGAAATACTTGACAGATCTTTAGACTCTTCTAGAGCAGATATTTTGGATTCAAACCTTTCCGGAAGAGCCACCAAAATCTTTTCTACGATTCTGCTATCAAACATTTCTTCACCAAGAATTCCTACTTTGTTAACAATGCTGAGAAGTCTGTCAGAGTACTCCTTGATTGTCTCTTATTCTTTCATTCTCTGCATCTCAAATTCCCTCCTCAGATTCAGCACCTGCATGGTCCTTTCATTCCCTTTATATTCTTCTTTGAAGAAGTCCCATATATCTTTTGCTGACTCTAACTTGATAATTCTGGTGAATAATGCATCTGACACAGCAGCATGTAAGCAAGCATTCGCCTTGTACTTCCTTGTCTTCCTCTCCTTGTGATTCCTCAACTGAGCCATTGTAGGATTGTTTGGCAATGGTGCAATATCGTAGTCTTCTTCCACTGCCTCCCATAGATCATGAGCTTGCAGATGAGTTGTCATCTTGACAGCCCAAGTCTCATAATTCTCTCCAGAAAAGAGAGGTGGTGCTGTTGAAGAATAAGCTTATGCGGCCATGATGAGTTGTTTTGGTTTGTGTTTAAGGTCAACTCACAGGACAAAATCTCATAGATCCCTTAAGAAATCAGCTCTGATACCAATATGCAGGGGCGGATTCAACCCATTTTTGGCCCACCCTCAATTTTTTTTTTTATTACTAATATATATAATTTTTGGATTTTGGCCCACCCTTACAAAAAAAATTAATGGACAAAAATATTAATATGTAATTAACTTTTATTTTGGCTTACCCTAAAAAAAATTCTGGATCCGCTACTGTCAGTATGTTGTTGTTTTATACAAGAGCAATGGCAGAATGATAGCAAAAATAGGAAGAAAATAGACTGCTATTAGTCTACAATTTCATTGAATGAAAATTGCAATTTATACAAGTAAATGCAACAGAAAAACATGAAAAAAGCCTAAACAAATGCTGCACGACATGAAGAGCAGCTGATAAACTTAATGCCTAATTTCTAGCAACAGCTAGTTTGACAACTTCAAAACTTGACTTATTGCAGCAACTAAAACACCTATTCTCCAGCTGCCACCTCATCAATCTATTCAGCACTCCCAAGTCAGCAACACTTCTGCAGCATCTTGAGACACATATTCAACAAGGTTAAAGGATCAACCTTTTTCGAAATTCGGGTCTTTAGAATCTCTGTCACAAGTGGTGAAAGAGTTGCGCAATACTAGAAAGTCTTCAGCTATCATCTATAACACAATAGACTTCCTTGAGCAATCATCACTGGCGAGGACCCTACAACAATGCCACCTTCCACTCTTCTCAATTGGCCCTCTGCACAAGTTTGCTCCAGCCTTATCAAGTATCTTGTTCAACGAAGATATCAGCTGCATTAGATGGCTTGACAAGCAAACTAATGATAACACAATAATATATGTAAGCTTGGGGAGCATAACACAAATTGATGAGAATAAGCTAGCTGAAATGACGTGGGGCCTAGCCAACAGCAATGCGTGGTTCAGAATGGATTGAGTCATTGCCTGAAGGTTTTGAAGAAGTTATCGGACAAAGAGGGTACATTGTGAAATGGGCACCCCAGAAGCAAGTGTTGGCCCATGCCAAGGTGGGATGGTTTTGGAGCCACTGTGGATGGAACTCAACAATGGAAAGTATAAGTGAAGGTGTTCCAATCATCTGTAGACCAAACTCTGGAGACCAGAGGGTGAATGGAAGATATATAAGTAATGTGTGGAGAGTGGGATTGGAAATAAAAATGGAGAATGAGTTGAATAGAAGGGAAGTAGAGAGAGCAGTGAGAAGACTAATGGTTGATAAAGAAGGATTGGAGATTAGGCAGAATGCCAAGGAATTGAAGGAGAAGATTCAACTTTGCGTTGTGGCTCTTCTTACAATTCCTTGAATAAGTTAGTGAAATTCATCAAGTCACTTTGATTGTATTTGATTGCTTATTTTAGTTATTGA
The DNA here is from genome assembly GCF_008641045.1 of Pistacia vera. Classification (NCBI taxonomy): domain Eukaryota; kingdom Viridiplantae; phylum Streptophyta; class Magnoliopsida; order Sapindales; family Anacardiaceae; genus Pistacia; species Pistacia vera. The sequence continues at coordinate 289,967 of NW_022196290.1, read as the reverse complement.
AGTTCATCAATTTACAAGACATTGTCATCTTGTTTTAAACCAAGGACGGTCATGTCAATTTGTTTAGAATAAATAAAATATTCTAAACAAAGGACCCATTTGAGGTTTGGCCCTTTAATGAAAGCTCAACTCTATAGCCCATTTCAGAAGAAAGTCCAGAACTTTCTAGCAAGCCCGGAACTTCTTAAGAACTTCGCGAATTTACCAGAAAGCCCCAGAGGCTTCGTTAACTAAACAGAAGAGATTGCGTGCGAAAGTACCAGAATTCTCCATTCTTCTTATAAAAACCCAAACACACTCCCGTTTTAGACCATCAAAGACAATTCTTCAAAGTCAGCAGCGATTAATCGAATACTCTAGCATTCTTAGAAACAATATGGCATTGATTCCAAGCTTCTTCGGCAACCAACGCAGCGGTATCTTCGATCCCTTCTCTCTGGATGTTTGGAATCCATTTAAGGACTTTTCTTCACTCTCCACTCGTTTCCCTCAAGAAACCTCTGCTATTGTCAACACGCGCATAGACTGGAGGGAAACCCCGGAGGCTCACGTGTTCAAGGCCGATCTTCCTGGGCTCAAGAAAGAAGAAGTGAAGGTGGAGATCGAAGATGACAGGGTGCTTCAAATTAGCGGAGAGAGGAATGTAGAGAAGGAAGACAAGAACGAGACGTGGCATCGTGTGGAACGTAATAGTGGGAAGTTCTCCAGGAGGTTTCAGCTACCGGAGAATGTGAATATGGATCAAATTAAGGCTTCTATGGAGGACGGAGTCCTTACTGTTACTGTTCCCAAGGTTGAGGTTAAGAAACCTGACGTCAAGGCCATTGAAATCTCTGGTTAAAACAGTGAATGTACTCTCTAAGAACAACGTTGTGGATTGTCTACATGAAATTCATGTAAACGCAATGGAGTTTTGCTAAGAATTAACAATGTAACACGTTGTCATATTGAAATATAATACTGGATTTTTAGTAATTGTAATAAATAATGTTGTGGCAATTTTCTTCTTAATTAATTTATATTACTATTGATTTTTGGAAATAAAACTTTAGTCCCAATGGTTTAGTATAAGCACCCAAAAGGAGTCACAAAGTAACACTTGGGTCCATATATATTAAATGCCTAAACCACATAAGGGTACTTCACTATTTCATTTTGTTCATTAAGAAATAAACACAGTGAGTTATTATAATCTACACAAGCAGACCAATCTAAACATAAACCAAGTCCCAAGTGCCCATCCAACTTAGAATAACCAGCCAAATGGAACGGTTTTGAAACTCTGGAGACCAGAGGGGGAATACTAGACATATATGTCGTGTGGAGAGTAGGGTTAGAATTGGACAGTGAGTTGAATAAGGGAAGTAGAGAGAACAGAGCAGTGAGAAGACCAATGGTTGATGAAGTAATTAGTAAGATTTATCAAGTCATTTTACTTATATATAATTGCGTATATTAGTTAATGAAGTTCATGAACTTAAAGATATTGTCATATTGTTTCAAAACAAGGGAGGTAAAGGTAATGTCATTGTTTTTAGGGGGCATTTGGTTGGGGGTTATGTGGAATTACGAGGGTTAAATTATCTTATATTATTTTATTACTATGTTTGGTTGTTAAGTAATATAAGATATCAGTAATCTTCAAATATTAATAATGGTTATTGTTGATAATATTGAAGATAATTTGATTACCTTCATTTTCTTAGGTGTAAGATTACTTGGGTAATCTTTTTTTTGTTACAGTTTATCCTTTATTAATAAATTTTTTGGATAATAATGCCTTTATTTTTAAATTTATTTACATGAGTCTTACTTATACTATTTCACCCCAATTAATGACCAATCAGATCTGCTCCCGATATGGCCTTTTCAGTCATCAATATGGCCAGAAACAACCATATGAGGGCCTCCTGATCACGGTGGGCTGCTCACGGCGAATTCTGGCGGTGGTTTGCGGTGGCGGCAGGCAGCAGTAGGGTGGTGGGGGTGAGTTTGTTATAAATTAAAGTTTTATATGAGTGGGGGTGTTTTAGCTAAATTTAAAATATTGGGGGTTAAAAAAATAAAAAAAATAATATTATATTAATATTTAAAAAGAGGGCAATTTAGTAATTTAAATAACATACCCACCAATTTATTCCTCCTAACCAAACATATTAATATAATATACCTATCAATTTATTCCAATTAACCCATACATATTTTCTTAAAGATTCCCAGTAATCTTCAAGGAAATATAAGATTTCAGTAATTTAACTTTTCTAGTAATCCAATATTCCTTGAACCAAATGCACCCTTAGAATAATAAAAGATTACCCACCATGTTTAAAGTTATTTATACGAAAGTTAATCATATAGACCTCCCCTACGCTTTCAATCTTTCACAGGTGGATATAAAAGATTAATAGATTAACATAAACACCTCACTCTTTTAACTTTCTTTAGGGCTCTGTTATGGTTACTGTCATTACACTCCCTTCAACATAAACAATTGACAAATTGACCCCATACTTAGCCACTTGCACCTCTTATTATCAAGTTTTGATGTTAAATTATTTGAGAGAAGGGCAAAAAGTTGAAAATTAAAATATGCTGCAAAGTAAAAATTAAAATTTACTTTTTAAAATATATATTTCTATATTTTGAAAATTCAATAATAATTTTTTTAAAGAAAAAAAATCATATGTTCTGTGCGATCTAAGAATGGTGGTTTAGGAGATCTAATCGTCCTACAAAGTAAATTCTTTTAAAAATAATATTAAATCTTAAGTATATTTTTTTCAAAATATCAAAAAAAAATTCTAAATATTTTTTATTATTTTGAAATATTTAATATATGATTTGGTATTTTAACATAAAATGCCGATTTTACCCTTCCCTCGATGAACTTTTAACACCAAAATGGATGATAAAAGGTGTAAGTGGCCATTTATGGGGGGTAAATGTCAATCTTTTATGTTAGAGGAGGTGTAAAAACAATCTTAACGGTAAAAGGAGTGGGGTGATTGTGTTAACCTAATGATATTTTCTATCAACGTGCGAACCTCATGAGCAGTTTAGTAATCAACTCTATATAACAAAAGAGCGCAGGGAAGTGATTTTTAGCCTTAATGTAATTGATCAATAGCCCCTATTAGACATAAATATGTTTTTCTTTTTACACCCCATTTTTCTAATTTTTAGTTCATCTAGATTAATAGATTTAGATCATTTCCTTATATTATTTTCTAAATTTTTGAAGGATCCATTGACATATGGCAATTATAATTTTAGATGATAAATATCTATGCATTTATTTTTATTTTTTCTCGTAAGTCTTCTAAACCCAAGATTTTGTCTTCATAATTACTAAATAGGTTTTCTATATTTTCTATACTTCTTCTCTCAACCAACATTTGTTCAGTAAAAAATTATATATTCCTAAAGAAAAAAGAAAGACTAGAATATAAAAAAAAAAAAAAAAAAATCATATTTGGAATAAACTGAAATATTTTTAAGTTTAATAGAGAAGTGAAAAGTGATTATTTTTTGTCTTTTTAAAGCAATTTAAAGAATAAACTATGAGTTTTAAAACTTCCGAAAAATAATAAATAAAAGGAAAATATAAAATAAAAGGCTTTGACCCATTTGAGGTTCGGCTCTTTAATGAAAGCTTAACTTGATAGCCCATTTCAGAAGAAAGTCCAGAACTTTCTAGCAAGCCGGGAACTTAAGAGCTTCTCGAATTTACCAGAAAGCCCCAGAGGCTTCGTTAACTAAACAGAAGAGATTGCGCGCGAAAGTACCAGAATTTTCCATGTTTTTGTTAAAAACCCCAACACACTCCCGTTCAAGCATCATAGTCAGTAGCAATCAATCGAATACTCTAGCATTCTAAGAAACAATATGGCGCTGATTCCAAACTTCTTCGGCAACCAACGCAGCAGTGTCTTCGATCCCTTCTCTCTGGATGTTTGGGATCCATTTAAGGGCTTTTCTTCACTCTCCACTCGTTTCCCTGAAGAAACCTCTGCTATTGTCAACACCCGGATAGACTGGAGGGAAACCCCGGATGCTCACGTGTTCAAGGCCGATCTTCCAGGGCTCAAGAAAGAAGAAGTGAAGGTGGAGATCGAAGATGACAGGGTGCTTCAAATTAGCGGAGCAAGGAATATAGAGAAGGAAGACAAGAACGAGACGTGGCATCGTGTGGAACGTAGTAGTGGGAAGTTCTCCAGGAGGTTTCAGCTACCGGAGAATGTTAAGATGGATCAAATTAAGGCTTCTATGGAGAACGGAGTCCTTACTGTTACTGTTCCCAAGGTTGAGGTTAAGAAACCTGATGTCAAGGCCATTGAAATCTCCGGTTAAAACACTGAATGTTCTGTTTAAGAACAATGTTGTGGATTGTCTATATGAAATTCATGTAAACGCAATGGACTTTTGCTAATAAATAATAATGTATGTTAATTTTTTTTTTTTTTTTCCTTTTCTGGTTTTAATTGTTCTTCTGGGAAAGCAAATACAATAATTTTTAAAAAAGGAGAAACAGTGAGGTCCACCAGTACCTATCTTTTGTCATCTTGTTTGGTACTACTTAGATGCGATTTAAGTCTCCAGCAGTCCTTAGAGCTCCGCCTCTGAGCTTCTGTCAAACCCAATTTATGATCATTCCGGTCTCAGAAAGAAAACCTGGACTAGCCATCTATTCATTCAAATCTTCTAGAGTTTTTATGTATCACTTGTATGATCCAGTTAATTAAATTAATGTAAGTTACAAGAAGAGGGGAACACTCGACAATTAATTACACGATCTGTCACGGCTTAGAATCAATATAGCAAAGTTCACTTTAAAAAATAATTCAAAAATATTGTGAGAATTTCTTATAATATAATTTTTGAATTATGATTTAATTAAACAAATTAAGATTTTAAAATATGGATTAATAAAATATTTAAATATATACCTGTTTGATGAAACATGATATATCACAGCAAACATTTGGTCTTTAACTCCTTAATCCATCATTTACTCTGGCAAGCTATAAGGGGTGGTTTGATCTAATATTTTTCTAAAGGAATATCATGATTTCTCTACAATCTCGCCATATTTCTTATATCAAGATCCTACAAATATTTCGGGCTTATTGTAATCATAAATTATAGCTTAATATACTTTGTTATTAAATAATGTGGGTTGACAGTAGAAGTGTGGGCTTTTGGGTTTACTGGTCCGTAATGAGAGAGACAAGTAAAACATTATGTATTGGCTAAGTCCCTTTTTCAAAACTAATTAATGTATGTTTTACCCATTTGAAAGTTGTCATTTAGAGTAGTTTGTGGAGAGGAAGACCAGACAAGGATTTAACAAATCTTGCACACATCAGGACTGAGACATGTGTTCCTAAAACCTTAAATCTGTTGATTCATTATTTTACTATCTATGCGTGATCTTGTAATCATTTTGGATGTTGAATTTTCGCGTTTTCTAACAGTTTCTTCTTCGAGTACTAATATTGTTGTTCCATCTTATTGTAAGAAGGCTTCTCATTTTGGTGTACCATTTTTTAAGTCTCCAAAATGTTCTTCTTGTTGTAGTTCACAAATAAGTGTACCAATATTTCTAATAAAAATATCTTGTTATGCCATAGGCTTGGACACCCTTATATATATGATCAAATTCTAGAGCATGTTGTTTCTAAACCGCACTCTTTTATGTCTTTTGTGTACAATATTTTATGTTGCATGTTCAACTTGTAAAATGTAAATATCAATCTTCTTTTCCTCTCTCTATTTGAATCAGTCTTCTCTGACCTGTGGGGAGATGCTCTCCAAAAAAGGTCATAGATATTAATCTTCTCTAGTGATCTCTTGGGTTTATCATTTGAAAATAAACATGTGATCCAGCTTTTGTCCAACCAAACAAGGGAATGGGTTTATTCCACCAAACCAAACACCCCCATAGTTCCCAACCTAATTTCCACGCGACTATGCTCAATCCGACAAAGACTTTAAGTCTTCAATGCTAATCAATTCACCTTTCTCTAAAAGATTGAATTTTTCTTAATTTTGAAGAGGTGGTGGCGTGACTAATCTCCATTTCTAAACCACGAATTCAACCGTCAAACTTAATTTTTTTTTTTAAAGCCTCTATGTCCCACACTTGAAGGTATAAGACTAATTTTCGACTGAGACTAGGTAAATATCCTTAACTATGAATTGCTTATAGAGAGATTCGAACTCCTCACATTATAGGTAAAATTCGTTCATAAAAAGTCCAATTACTAGCTATAGTGTATACATATATTCAAAAAAATTATAGGATGCGAACGTTTTAAGATTTTCAACATAAGAAACAAATATTAATGTGTTGATCATTGGATTTTGATTTTGGCGTTAAACAATGTTGCTTATTAATTATTATCAATGTTGCTTATTATCAACTTAGAAGTAGAATATATTTGGAGGCCAAATAATGGCGACTTTTCTTTTGGCCCTAGCTTAAATTGACATATAGACTTTTAAAGAGCCATACAAAAATAATTGATGGCAATTTATTTGCTTTTGTCACTTCAAAGAGTTCAATGAATTTGGGCCAGATATTTTGTCTACTTGTTGCAGAATAAAAACTATCAAAGTGATATTCAAAGATTTTTATGGAGAAAATATATATACCAATATCTTTTTTATTACATATGAAGTTGCAGAGAAAACATCTGTGAAAAGTTTCAAAGTTTGGGAATAGGTACTACAAAGGAACCTTTCAATGAGAATAAAAGGTTTCTAAAAGAGATGGATTAGGATGTGTACCTTCTTCTGGCTTATGTAGCTCAATAAATTATAGTTGTGTTATACCTAAAAAATCAGGGCTGACATGAGCTCACGCCAGTAAGGGCCAATAAGAGTTCAGGAAGGCTTTTGTGCCGTCTAGACGCTGCCACGTCGCGCGAGGACGGAAGAGGTAAGGTTATCGTTAGTGTGGCAAGTGAATGTCAGGCTTGTGAGTGGCTAGGAATTATCCAGTTGCCCAAGCCTTACGAGATTTAAGGATGTCTCCCGTGCAGACAATCAATGAGAAGCGGGTTAGGAATTGTAACACACCTGCCCGACTGCAGAATCATGATTACTACCTTGAATCCCCTCAACTATAAATAGAGGGCTCCTATCTCATTTATGAGATTGGCTCATCCTTAGTCTTCAAAAGCATACTCTCTCTCTCTCTCTCTCTGTATTTTGATTCTTTCGAGATTATAATTCAACTCGCTGTACGCGACCTGACTGTAATCATCTATTAATATAACCATAGTAGATGTAGGATTCACCTTTAAGCATCCGAACCACTTTAAAAGTCACTTCTCATTTATTCTTTCATTGCACATTTCTATATTACGTGTAATTTCTAAATCCGTTTAGCACTTTGCACGTGCGAGTCGTTGGTGTCAAAATCAAGTATCAACAAGTTGTAAGTTGTAACCCAAGGACGTCTTTCATGCAATTGTCAGCAATGCAGACTTTGATGGTTATAATTTTTGTTTGCTTTCATGTCGTGCAATTTTTTATAGCTAGACAATCAAACCCAACTCCAAATTGGACCATTATGTCTTTAAATGTTATAAAACATTGAAGCACACATTAATTTATGCCTTCTGTGGTTAAATAAGAGAAATCGATCTCTCATTGCAGGCCTCCGCATGTTGCTTTCTGTGATGAAATGCAGATGCAAAATGCATATTCCTTTCTACTCTATTGAACTGTAGCTAGTTCTGATAAAAACTTCCCATATTTTATTACTAGTTTCTACATATATAAACATATGTCAGCTGTGAACCATTTGGCCTGCGTTTAACATGCCACATAGGTCTTTCGAGGAGTTATATATACTTCAATATATTATGAGGAAGACCAGATAAGGATTCAACAAATCTAGCACACATCATGGCTCAGACATGTAATCCTAAAACCTTAAATCTGTTAATTCATTGTTCTACTATCTATGTGTGATTTTATAATCGTTTTGGATGTTGAATTTTCATGTTTTCTAACAGTTTCTTCTTCAAGTACTAATATTGTTGTTCCATCTTATTGTAAGAAGGCTTCTCATTTTGATGTACCATTTTTTTAATCTCTAAAAGGTTCTTCTTGTTGTAGTTCACAAATAATTGTACCAATATTTCTAATAAAGATATCTTGTTATGCCATAGGCTTGGACACTGTTAGAGTCATGAAAGTGACTCTATTTTGGTGATAAAAATACCCCATGTGTGATTAAATTGAAGTATATTGAGATAATTAAAGAATTTATGAATTTATTCACGAAAATCGCTTCCTAATATTTTTCTTATAAATTTAACGTGTTTGGAATGATTTTGGAAAGTATATGAGTTGATATTAGGTTGTCGTTTATGGATTAAGGGTGATTTTGTCTCATTTATGCTGTTTAGGGGGTAAAATGTCATGTTTTAAGGGGCTGATTTTGTCACTTTTCAATTATACAGGGACCAAACTGATATTTTGCAATTTATTCTATAAAACAAAACTGCAGTTCTCGTGAACAGGGGTTGTTCATCTATCATTTTTCGGCGACCCTTCACCTTCTCCGATCAAGCTTCGGCGACCCTTCATCTCCTTTTTCGGCGACATTTCGGCTTCCCCTTGCTCCGGTCACCATCATCCCTTCATCACCACCGTGAGCTTCATCTTCCCACCGCGATGTTTCATCTTCCCGGCCAGATTTGGCCATTTTTCGGTGACGTCTCAGCTCCCCAAGGGTCGATCTCCCTTCCCCACGGCTGGATCTACACTTCCCTAGCTTCAGCCGCCGCGAAAACCGTCGAAATCTGCGATTTTGCCGCCGTGCCTCTTCATCTTTCAGGCCAGATCCTGCTCATTTCCGGCAACTTCTCACCTCCCCAGGACATGATCTGAACTCCCCATCACCAGAGCTTTCCATCGGTACCTTCGGATCCCATTTCCGCCACCGTTTTCCGGAAGACCCGCCGAAAAATTAACTTTTTCCGGTGAAGTGCGGCTGTTCGTATTCCGGGCTGTCCGTTGGTCATTTTCGCCCCTTCTTCACATCATATCGCTGTCAGTTACCTCCTCTCCGCCATGGTCAGCTCCGTTTCCACCGTTTTGGCCTCCGTCATCACCACCATGAGCGGCTAAGTTCCCGATTGTCTGTTACGGCATAAGCGAGATCGGGATTGACTCCACGACTCTCCTCATCAGCTCTCGACTAGTTGGATGAGCCCGATTATAGGACATTTGGTAGTAATATGCTTAAAATTATATTTGTTTTCGTTTCATGTTTGATTTCGATACTTTAATATGATTTGAGCATAACTTGTGATGAATATTGCTGTCCATTATGGTTTAATGTTTTCATAGAACTTGCTGAATGATAAACGTTGGTTTGGAATAATTAAATGATGAATATTGCTTTTTATTACTTTGCATCGATTGTAATTGAGTTGTGTTCAGATTTAATTTAATTTCTACTGTTGTTGCATTTCTTGTGAAGTTGGTTGATTGGATATTACGTGTTGACAAATTGTATTTGTTAATCGCGTACCAACTAGTGGTATTGCCTTGTAGCGTTTATCGACGTTCAATAATAGTCTTTAACCAATCGAACTTGAGTGATCGGGTGAGACAGGATAGATTATACCTAGAGTGTCAGGAAGCCATTTCATTGATTTACCTTGCCTTGTAGGTTTAGGGGATCGTAGAGGTTGGAGGAGAATTGTGTGAGTCGATCTCGTGTTGAACCAAAACCGTAACGACAATATTTTTATTATAAAGTCTTTATTTGTTTTAATTTCACTATTTCATTATTTGCATTTAGTCTATTTAGTTTCATTAATCCATTTCCAATTTCATTTCCGCTACTTAAAATACATTAGGTTGTTAGTTTTGCTCCATATGGATTCGATCCTGCTTACCGCTAACTACGGTATTTAGGTTTAATTTTTAGACTGTGACGATCGATCTAACAGACACCCTTATATATATGATCAAATTCTAAAGCATGTTGTTTTTAAACCTTACTCTTTTAAGTCTTTTGTGCACAATATTTAATGTTGCATGTTCAACTTGTTAAATGTAAATATCAATCTTCTTTTCCTCTCTCTCTCTCTCAATCTAAGATATCATCTCTATTTGAATCAGTCTTCTCTGACCTGTGGGGAGATGCTCTCCAAAGAAGGTTATAGATTTTAATCTTCTCCGGTTCTTTGGGTTTATCGTCTAAAAAAAATTGTGATCTAGTTTTTGTCCAACCAAACAAGGGAATGAGTTTATTCCACCAAACCAAACACCCCCATAGTTCCCAACCTAATTTCCACGCAACTATGCTCAATCTGACAAAGACTTCAAGTCTTCAATGCTAATCAATTCACTTTTTTCCAAAAGATTGAATTTTTCTTAAATTTGAAGAGACGGTGACATGACTAATCTCTATTTCTAAACTACAAATTCACCCATCAAACTTTTTTTTTTTTTTAAAGCCTCCATGTCCTCACACTTCAAGATATAAGACTAATTTTCGATCGAGACTTGGGTAAATATCTTTGGCTATGAATTACTTCTAGAGAGATTCGAATTTCCCATATTATAGGTAAAATTTGTCCATTAGAAATTCAGTTACCAACTATAGTATATATATATATTCACGAAAATTATAGGATGCGGATGTTTTAGGATTTTTAACATGAGAAACAAATATTAATGTATTGATCATTGGATTTTGTTTTTGGCATTGAACAATGTTGCTCATTATCAACTTAGAAGTAGAATATATGTGGAGGCCAAATAATAACGACTTTTCTTTTGGCCCTATCTTAAATTGACATATAGACTTTTTAGGTAAAGAGCCATACAAAAATAATTGATGGCAATTTATTTGCTTTTGTCACTTCAAAGAGCTCAATGAATTTGGGCTAGATATTTTGTCTACTTCTTGTAGAATAAAAATAATATTCAAAGTGATATTCAAAGATTTTTATGGAGAAGATATATACCAATATCTTTTTTATTAAATATGAACTTGCAGGATAAGGCGAGGAATTGCCTCAAAAAAAGCATCAGGGCATGAAAGTCTCACAAACCAAAGCCAAATACAACCAAAACGGATAAACTTCATCACGTTTTCATTCTAGTTGTGCATCAATGCCAAAAATGGAAAGCTCTGATCGTGTACGCAATTTGACGTGCACTGTTTAATTACCGATTAAGATGGTCAATGTTGATGAGTTCTGTATTTATAAATTACTCCTTTATCAATAATATACAACTCAATTAGATCTGTCAGGTTATCCAGAACAAATATTCAGTGAGGCATCTGACTGGCAGATGGAGAAGCAAGGAAAGAGAAGTAACCGATTGGTGCTGGTGCCAGGATCATTCCAGGGACACCTCAACCCAATGCTTCACTGGGCACCATTCTTTACTCTCAGGGCTTCTCCATCACAGTTGCACACACCAAATTTAATTCTCCCAACCCTTCAAATCACCCTGATTTCAATTTCCTAACCATCTCGTATGCCGCGTATGATAGCGAACTCTCCTCAGGGAATATACTAGCTTTAATTTTGCGCCTCAATGTCAATTGCAAAGCTCCTTTTCAAGAATGTTTGGCTCGGTTGACGGAGAAACAGAATTCGGATGAAGAGAAAATCTCCTGCATCATTTATGATGAACTCATGTATTTCTCTGAAGCAGTGGCTACTGAGATGAAGCTACCGAGCATTATCTTGCGCACAGGTGGTATAACCGCCTTCATTTCTCGCGATGCCACTGTCCCACAGGCAGAAGGTAACAATTTCTTGCAAGGTATGTGCCAAAGTCTACTTGCTTAAAATTTTTTAATGAAACTTTGGTTTCCATTAAAAGACTTCACTTGAGATTATAATGCAAATAGTATCTAACACCAGTTCCAATTACAGGTCTTGGATCAAAGGACCTAGTGCCCGGATTTTATCCACTCAGGTTAAAGGATCTACCTTTTTCGAAATTCGGGTCATTAGAAACTATGACACAAGTGGTGAAAGAGTTGCGCAATACTAGAAAGTCTTCAGCTATCATCTATAACACAATAGACTTCCTTGAGCAATCATCACTGGCGAGGACCCTACAACAATGCCACCTTCCACTCTTCTCCATAGGCCCTCTGCACAAATTTGCTCCAGCCTTATCAAGTATCTTGTTCGACGAAGATATCAGCTGCATGAGATGGCTTGACGAGCAAACTAATGATAACACAATAATATATGTAAGCTTGGGAAGCATAACACAGATTGATGAGAATGAGCTAGCTGAAATGGCGTGGGGCCTAGCCAACAGCAATCAGCCTTTCTTATGGGTGGTTCGACCGGGCTCAGTGCGTGGCTCAGAATGGATTGAGTCATTGCCTGAAGGTTTTGAAGAAGCGATCGGACAACGAGGGTGCATTGTGAAATGGGCACCCCAGAAGAAAGTGTTGGCCCATGCCAAAGTGGGAGGGTTTTGGAGCCACTGTGGATGGAACTCAACAATGGAAAGTATAAGTGAAGGTGTTCCAATCATCTGTAGACCAAACTCTGGAGACCAGAGGGTGAATGGAAGATATATAAGTAATGTGTGGAGAGTGGGATTGGAAATGGAGAATGAGTTGAATAGAAGGGAAGTAGAGAGAGCAGTGAGAAGACTAATGGTTGATAAAGAAGGATTGGAGATTAGGCAGAATGCCAAGGAGTTGAAGGAGAAGATTCAACTTTGCGTTAGGGAAGATGGTTCTTCTTACAATTCCTTGAATGAGTTAGTGAAATTCATCAAGTCACTTTGATTGTATTTGATTACTTATTTTAGTTAATGAAGTTCTGTTGGTTTTGCAAGAGAATAAACTGATGAAAGAGAGACAAACGAAGGCTGGAAAATATGCTCTGTTTTGCATTCAAAAAACAGGGATGATATATACAAGAACCTGCCATTGTTTCAAAAAACATCAGGACCAAATGAACACCAATACCTACTGAATCAACGGGATCACTCAAATACAGAAAATGAGATGTTTGTATTAATCTTTTCTAGTCACATGTGAAAAATTGAAACCTCACAGGAAGTCTATACTTTATACCAATGTTTTAAAACCCAATCGGGGTGAAACCCGGCAAAGCTTCTGGGCCCGGGTTGACCAGTTTAACCGATTTGACCGTTGGTCAAACCCGTTGACAAAAAATTTTAAAATTTAGCAAATATACCCCTAAAAGTTCCATGAAGTCCCTATAGGTTTGAGATTTATCAAACACACCCCAACCGCAAATCGACCGGCGATTGATTAGCGGCGGCGACACCCCAGATGCAACCCCAATCATCATTTGAGCCCATTTCCATCAAAATATACCCAAGATCTGGCCGAAATAGGTTTGATTTCGGCCAGATCTCACCGACATCGACGTTGGCATTCCAGGCCAGATCCCATCGATTCCGGCAACAACAACCCTCCCCATCACCCCAGAATTACTCCCCTTTTCCTCCCGACCAAAACCCACCTCACTCCACCCCCGTTAACCTCGTCAATCGCCAGAAAAATCTCATCATTGCCGCTGCTAGTTTTGTTCAATTTCCGGTCGATTTACTCACCAGAAATCAAATCTTTCACCACCATTGTTTTCTAGTTACCTTTGGGCATATTTTATGGTTTTAAACATATTTTCATCACATATTTATTAGATAATGTCAAGATATAATGATATATTATTTATTGTAAAATTAATATCTACAAAATTATAAGATCTAATGTTTCAGTAATTTGAAGAGTGTATTAGTAACCTTACTAATGTGATTATAAAGGGGAGAAACAAAAGAATTAATTCAAACAATGTTGGGCAAAGGAGTATGGCCTATTTGATACACTATGAAAAGTTGTCATTCCAGCGATATTTTCAAAAATCTTAAGGGTAATTATAATATTCTCCATTTCCATTGGGTTTAAAGCGTTGCCATCCTAATAAGAAAGGAGTAATAATGCCCCAACAACTCGTTCTCACCAAACTTCGTTTACAATCTTGATGTGGTAGCTAAGTTGGCATTGTCATGTCAGTTTCACTACACTCAAGGTGTAAAATGATTTTTAACTGAACCAAAGAAATGGAACAACCTTTCCTTATGAAAAAAATGATTGTTTCTCACAGAAAGATTGATCATTCCTTATGAATGACCAATCATTCTTTATGTAAGGAATAGTCATTCCTTTCACAAGGAATAGTTGTTCCTGAAGGAACAATGTTGTTCCAACAAGAAGAAGAAGAAGAAGAACGAAATTGAAGAAGGGAATTGACAGGAGAGAAACAAGGTAAGGAACAACCATTTTGACCATTCCTTCTTAAGGAACGACCATGTGTTTCTCGTAGTGTCTTGGGTGTGGTGGGAGCTAACGTGATAGTGTCAATCTGCTGACACGCTAGAGTTGTAAGAGAAGGTTGTGAAATTATATTATAAACGTAGCATTTTTCATAAGAAATAGGCATGGTAGATATGGACCATTCATTATACCACTTATTTCAACAAACATAATAATTTGCTTTTTTTTTTTTTTTTTTTTTTTAACCAAAGTGTCCGAGCCAGTTTTCGCGTAAATCGACTAATCTTTATAGCTTTCCACTTAAGTCGAATATATGCTCAGATGAAGAATCGAATATGAGACCGTGTGTCTATCTATATTTTACACTATCATCAATTCGTTCTAATCATTTGAGCTACCTACTAATGAATTGCTTTCCTTTTCTTTCAATAATAGATTTTCTAGAGAGATATTTGTATACACTGATTTCTATATATAATGTACACTATCAAAATAAGTTGAAAGAATCACCTTTTTAAAAACATCAATATCTATTTTAATATTGGTTGAAAATTTACTACAGACTTTATATATGATGTTAATGAGATGGCTGCCTCATTAAATGTATATAATAAAGTTCTATTTCTCTTTTCCAAACCCTAATCACCTTAAATTTTTATACAGATCTTATTTTAATTGTAGATAATGGTCAATATTGATTTTACTTATGCTCAATGTAAAGTAATTAAAGTACATTTTCTCTTGTTTACGCATAAGTTCTCAACCCTTAGACGGAAATTAAAAATGACGACTCAAGTACTTAGATTTGACATTAACACTTAGCAATATTTAATGAGTTAAGTACATTTTAGTCCTAATGGTTTGGGATAGGTAAGTTAGACCCAGAAGAGTCATAAAGTGACACTTGGGTCCCATATATTAACTACCTAAACTACATAAGGGTAATTTAGTATTTCATTTTGGTCATCAAGTAATAAACACAATGATAAACATAGTCACTAAAGTTAGGGATGGGCACGAGTCGGGCCGGGTCGGGCCGGGTCTAGGGACCCATGTACACCTTGATAGTTGATTCTAATTCCATGATTACACACCCACGACACTTCCTTTCCAAAACCCCCAACAAAGTCGATCTTGTTTGCTCGTCGAATGTCGCTGATCACTACTTCCTTTCCTAGGGTTTTTTGCTTGATTGATGATTTAGGTGTAATTATTTGGAGTTGTTTTGTTGGAAATCGACTAATAAAGTTGGTTTAAAAGTGTTTGTGGTTGTGTGTAATTGTTTTTCTAGTCGTTGGAATCAAAGGTGGCGAATGGGAAAGAAATGTAATTTTGTCTTTACACTGTTTATATCATGTGACATAACGGATTTTTCTAAAAAAACATAATGGTGGTGGGTTCGAAAAGTGTTGTTCTGAAAATTGATGGATGGGAAAAGCGGCATTTTGAAACTTGAACGAGTGGAAAAGTGTCATTAGACCAAACCTTGGGTGGGAAAAAAATCGTTTACTCTATTTTAAAATCTCCTTTTAAACCCATTTAATATCAAAATTACCCCTTTAACATAAATATGTCTTTTCTTTACACCCCATTTTTCTAATTTTTAGTTCATCTAGATTAATAGACTTAAATCATTTCCTTATTTTATTTTCTAAATTTAGAAAGATCCATTGACATATGGCAATTATAATATCAGATAGTAAATATCTATGCATTTAATTTTTTTCCTTGTAAGTCTCCTAAAACCAAGATTTTGTCTTCTTAATTACTATATAAGCTTTCTATATTTTCTATACTTCTTCTGTCAACAAACGGTTAAGTAAAGAATTATGTATTCCTAAAAAAAATTCCAATAATTTTAAGAAAACTCTACCGTGATAAATATAATCCGTTAAATTGAAAATTTTCCCCTTTTTTTTTTATTTTTTTTTATTTTTTTATAAAAGCAATTTGAAGAATAAACTATGAGTTTTTTAAAAGTTGTGAAAAATAATAGATAAAAGGAAAATATATAATAAAAGGCTTTTACCCATTTGAGGTTTGGGCTTTTAATGAAAGCTTAACTTGGGAGCCCATATCAGAAGAAAGTCTAGAACTTTCTATCAAGCCCGGAACTTAAGAACTTCGCGAATTTACCAGAAGGCCCCAGAGGCTTCATTAACTAAACAGAAGAGATTGCGCGCGAAAATACCAGAATTTTCCATTATTCTTAATAAAAACCCCAACGCACTCCCGTTGTAGATCATCAAAAACAATTCTTCAAAGTTGAAGCTTCAAACTCAGCAATCAAAGCTAGTACTCTCGCATTGTCAGAAACGATATGGCACTGATTCCGAGCTTCTTCGGCAACCAGCGTAGCAGCATCTTCGATCCCTTCTCTCTGGATGTTTGGGATCCATTTAAGGACTTTTCTTCACTCTCCACTCGTTTCCCTCAAGAAACCTCTGCTATTGTCAACACCCGGATAGACTGGAGGGAAACCCCGGAGGCTCACGTGTTCAAGGCCGATCTTCCTGGGCTCAAGAAAGAAGAAGTGAAGGTGGAGATCGAAGATGACAGGATGCTTCAGATTAGCGGAGAGAGGAATATAGAGAAGGAAGACAAGAACGACACATGGCATCGTGTGGAACGGAGTAGTGGGAAATTCTCCAGGAGGTTTAAGCTACCAGAGAATGTGAAGATGGATCAAATCAAGGCTTCTATGGAGAATGGAGTTTTGACCGTTACTGTTCCTAAAGTTGAGGTTAAGAAACCTGACGTCAAGGCCATTCAAATCTCTGGTTAAAACACTGAATGTTTCATCCAACCACTTTTAAACAGTCGCTCTCATTTATTCTTTCATTGCACATTTCCATATCACGTGTAATTTCTAAGTCTGTTTAGCATTTTGCACATGCGAGTCGTTGGTGTCGAAATCAAGTATCACAAGTTGTAAGTTGTAACCCAAGGATGTCTTTTATGCAATTGTCAGCAATGCAGACTCTGATGGTTTAATTTTTGTTTGCTTTCATGCCGTGCAATTTTTTATAGCTAGACAAGCAAACCCAACTCCAAATTGGACCATTCTGTCTTTAAATGTTATAAAACATTGAAGCACACATTAATTTATGCCTTCTATGGTTAAATAAGAGAAATCAATCTCTTATTCTGTAATGAAATGCGGATGCAAAATGCATATTCCTTTCAACTCTATTGAACTGTAAGCTAGTTCGATCAAAACTTCCCATATTTTATATTGGTTTCTACATATATAAACATTGTAGCGTGAACCATTTGGCCTGGGTTTAACTGCCACATAGTCTTTCGAGGAGTTTTATATACTTCAATAATTATGAGGAAGACCAAACAAGGATTCAACAAATCTTGCACACATCATCTCAGACATGTATTCATAAAACCTTAAATCTGTTAATTCATTGTTCTACTATCTAGCGTGACTTGTAATCGTTTTGATTTGAATTTTCGTGTTTTCTATTAGTTTCTTCTTCAAGTACAATATGTGTTCCATCTTATTGTAAGCGGCTTCTCATTTTGGTGTACCATTTTTTTAATCTCCAAAAGGTTCTTCTTGTTGTAGTTCACAAATAAGTGTACCATATTTCTAATAAAGATATCTTGTTATGCCATGGCTTGACACCCTTATATACGTGATCAAATTCTAAAGCATGTTGTTTCTAAACCTCACTCTTTTAAGTCTTTTGTGCACAATATTTAATGTTGCATGTTCAACTTGTTAAATGTAAATATCAATCTTCTTTTCCTCTCTCTCTCTCCCCTTCAATCTAAGATATCATCTCTATTGAATCAGTCTACTCTAACATGTGGGAGATGCTCTCCGAAGGTTATAGATTTTAATCTTCTCTGGTTCTTGGGTTTATCGTCTAAAAGAAAATTGTGATCTAGTTTTGTCCAACCAAATAAGGAATGAGTTTTATCCACCAAACCAAACACCCCCATAGTTCCCAACCTAATTTCCCGACAAAGACTTCAAGTCTTCAATGCTAATCATTCACTTTTCTCCAAAGTTGAATTTTCTTAAATTTGAAGAGGTGTGACGTGACTATCTCCATTTCTAAACCACAAATTCACCCATCAACTTTTTTTTTTTTTTTTTTCTTTTAAAGCCTCCATGTCCTCACACTTGAAGATATAAGACTAATTTTGGATCGGGACTTGGTAATATCTTTGGCTAGAATTGCTTCTAGAGAGATTCGAACTCCTCATATTATAGTAAAATTCGTCCATTAAAATCCAGTTACCACTATAGTTAACATATATTCACGAAAATTATAGGATGCAAACGTTTAAGGTTTTTAACATGAGAAACAAATATTAATGTATTGATTTTTGATTTTGATTTTGGCATTGAACAATGTTGCTCATTTCAACTTAGAAGTAGAATATATGTGGAGGCCAGATAATACTACTTTTCTTTGCCCTAGCTTAAATTGACATATAGACTTTTTAGGTAAAGAGCCATACAAAAATAATTGATGGCAATTTATTTGCTTTGTCACTTCTAAGAGCTCAATGAATTTGGGCTAGATATTTTGTCTACTGTTTAGAATAAAAATAATATCAAAGTGATATTCAAAGATTTTTATGGAGAAATATATACCAATATCCTTTTATTAAATATGAACTTGCAGGATAAGGCAGGAATTGCCACAAAAAAAGCATCAGGCGCATTGAGTTGATGATCGTCTACAAACCTACGCCAAATACACAAAACAGATCAACTTCATCACGTTTTCATTCTAGTTGTGCATCAATGCCAAAAAGGGAAAGCTCTGTTTCTGGTACGCAATTGACGTGCACTGTTTAATTACCATTAAGATGTTCACTGTTGATGTGTCGATGAGTTCTGTATTTATAAATTACTCCTTTATCAATAATATACAACTCAATTAGATCTGTCATGTTATCCAGAACAAATATTCAGTGAGGCAGCTGACTATCTGAGACTAGAAATTGATTCTAACTTGCATTAATACAGAGTTTAATCGCAACTGGAGATGAGAAGCAAGGAAAGAAGTACCGATTGTTGCTGGTGCCAGATCATTCCAGGGACACCTCACCCATTGCTTCAACTGGGCACCATTCTTCTCAGAGGGCTTCTCCATCACAGTTTGCACACACCAATTTAATTCCCCCAACCCTTCAAATCCCCTGATTTCAGTTTCCTAACCATCTCGTATGTCGCGTATGTAGCGACCTCTGCTCAGGGAATATACTAGCTTTAATTTGCGTCTCAATGTCAATTACAAAGCTCCTTTCAAGAATGTTTGGCTCATTGACGGAGAAACAGAATTCGGATAAGAGAAAATCTCCTGCATCATCTATGATGAACTCGTGTACTTCTCTAAGGCTGGCTACTGAGATGAAGCTTCCGAGCATTATCTTGCGCATAGGTGGTATAACCGCCTTCATTTCTCGCGAGGCCACTGCCCACAGGCAAAAGGTAACAATTTCTTGCAAGGTATGTGCCAAAGTCTACTTGCTTAATTTTTTTTAATGAATCTTTGGTTTCAATAAAAGACTTCACTTGAGATTATAATGCAAATAGTATCTAACACCACTTCAATTACAGGTCTTGGATCAAAAGACATAGTGCCCGGATAAAATCCCCTCAGGTTAAAGGATCTAACTTTTTTGAAATTCGGGTCATTCCACAAGTGGTGAAAGAGTTGCGCAATACAAGAAGTCTTCAGCTATCATCTATAACACATATACTTCCTTGAGCAATCATCACTGGCGAGGACCCTACAACAATTCCACCTTCCACTCTTCTCCATAGGCCCTCTGCACAAATTTGCTCCAGCCTTATCAAGTATCTTGTTCGACGAAGATATCAGCTGCATGAGATGGTGACGAGCAAACTAATGATAAACACATAATATATGTAAGCTTGGGAAGCATAACACAGATTGATGAGATGACTATTGAAATGGGTGTGTGGCCTGCCAATACAATCAGCCTTTCTTATGGGTGGTTCGACCAGGCTCGGTGCGTGGCTCAGATGGATTGAGTCATTGCCTGAAGGTTTTGAAGAAGCTGTCGGACAACGAGGTGCATTGTGAAATGGGCACCCCAAAGCAGTGTTGGCCCATGCCAAAGTGGGAGGGTTTTGGGCCTGTGGATGCCTCAACAATGGAAAGTATAAGTGAAGGTGTTCCAATCATCTGTAGACCAAACTCTGAGACCAGAGGGTGAATGGAAGATATATAATAATGTGTGAGATGGGATTGGAAATGGAGAATGAGTTGAATAGAAGGGAAGTAAGAGAGCAGTCAGAAGACTAATGGTTGATAAAGAAGGATTGGAGATGGGGCAGAATGCCAAGGATTGAAGGAGAAGATTCAACTTTGCGTTAGGGAAGGTGGCTCTTCTTCCAATTCCTTGAATGAGTTGTAAAATTCATCAAGTCACTTTGATTGTATTTGAATTGATGCTTATTTTAGTTAATGAAGTTCATCAATTTACAAGACATTGTCATCTTGTTTTAAAACAAGGGCGGTCATGTGAAATGATCAAATTAAGGATTCTATGGAGAACGGAGCCCTTACTGTTACTGTTCCCAAGGTTAAGGTTAGAAACCTGACGTCAAGGCCATTGAAATCTCTGGTTAAAACACTGAATGCTCTGTTTAAGACAACAATGCTGTGGATTGTCTATATGAAATTTACGTAAATGCAATGAGTTTCAGTTTTGCTGAGAAATAATAATGTAAATCGTTATAATATTAAATATAATATGTTTGAAAATCTTTTCTTGATTAATTTATATTACTATTGATTTTGGGCATAAAGTTCAGGCGCAAGGCATTGAATACATAATGACAGTTTTAAGGCTTTGCATAGATCTGAAATTCAGCAACATTATAAAACAGGTGTTTTTCATAGTTACCTTAGGGCATATTTATGGTTTTAAACATATTTTCATCACATATTTATAGTAATGTCAGAAATAATGATGTATTATTTATTGTAAAATTAATTTGAAGGTTATTAGTAAAGTGACGAATGTGATTATGAAGGGAGAAACAAAACAATTAATTCAAAGAAAGTTGCAAAGGAGTATGGCCTATTTGATAAACTGTGAAAAGTTGTCATTCCAGCGGTATATTCAAAAATCTTAAGGGTAGTTATGATATTCCCTATTTCCATTGGGTTGAAAAATTCCATCCAAATAAGAAAGAAGTAATGTTGGCCAATAACACGTTCTCACAAACTTCGTTTACAATCCGATATGACAACTGAGTTGACATTGTCATGTCATTCCATCACACTAGGCACACAAATGATTTTTGACTGAGCCAAATAAATGAACAACCATTCCCTATGAAAGAATGATCGTTCCTCACAAAGGAATGATCATTCCTTATGAATGCCATCATTCTTTATGTAAAGAATAGTCATTCATTTCATAGGAAATGGTTTTCTTAAAAAACAACATTGTTCTTTCAGGAACAACGTTGTTCCAACAGAAAAAGAAGAAGAATGAGAAGAAAAAACGAAATTGAAGAAGGGAATTGACAAGAGAGAAAACAGATAAGAAACAAAACAAGGTTGTTCCTTCAGGAACAATCATCTCTTAAAGTAAAGGAATTGCCGTTCTGACCGTTCCTTCTGAAGGAACAACCATTTGTTTCTTGCAGTGCTTTGAGTATGGTAAGAGTAAATGTGACAATGTCAATTTGCTAACACTTGGGGTTGTAAAAGAGGTTATAGATTATATATAAATGTAGCATTTTCCATAAGAATATGCATGGTAGATATGGACCATTCATTATAACTTATTTCACAAACATATATAATTTGCTTTTTTTCTTTTTTTTCTTTTTTTTTAACCAAGGCATCCGACCAATTTTGGCGTAAATCGACTAATTTTTATAGCTTTCCACTTAAGGTCAAATATATATTTAATGTGCTGTGGGAGGATTTTGGAGCCACTGTGGTTGGAATTCAACCATTGAAAGTATAAGTGAAGGGGTTCCAATGATTTGTAGGCCATGTTTTGGGGATCAAAAGGTGAACACAAGGTACATCAGCCATGTATGGAGAAATGGGTTTGAGTTGGAGAATGATTTGGAAAGAGGGAAGATAGAGAGAGCGATTAAGAGACTGATGGTGGAAAAAGAAGGGGAGGAGATGAGGCAGAAGGCAGCAGAATTGAAAGAAAAAACTGAAGTTAGTATCAAGAAAGGTGGATCTTCTAATAATTCCTTGAATGAATTAGTAGAGCTTATAACGTCAGGTTAATGCCAATTGCCATCAAAACTAGTGTCTTCAGGCATCTTAGCCTCATGAATGGCCAAAAATCTTATTATCACTGTTATCTTTTTTATATATTTATTTTTGAAAAGAATAATTCATTCTCTTCAAGTTCATTTGTATTTGGTTAAAGAATAATTTTAGAGGATAAGTGATGATGTTGCTATTTTGTTTGTAATAAGCATGAATATTTATAATCAGAATTTATAGGTAAATTTACAATAATTTTGGATATCTTGAGTTAGTAATAAAGGGTTAATCCCAATGACGTAGCTAGTATTTTGAGTTAGTGGATTCAAAATATCAAAGTTAATAAATTTACAATAAAATATATACTGAAGTAATAAGCATAAAAAATATACTTTTAAATGTTATATATACTAAATTATCAATTGTACAATTGTCTTTGATGATTTTTCATATTCTGAAAACGTTGTATAATTGTTTCATTGACAATTCTATTAAATATATATCTCTCTCAGTATATATAATAAGACAATCATTTAACAATTGATCTTCTATTCGATTTCATAGTCGATTTTTCACAATCTTCATTGCACAAAATGCTCTTTCAACACTTGCAGTTGCAACAGATAATATCAATGTTAATTTTATATCCAAAAAGATAACAACACAAACAAAAACACCCTCCTTTTCTACAATATAATCAATTTGCATATTCTCTAAACCAAATGAGATTAAAACGACGCATCAAATTATCAATTGCTCGTTTTTTAAAATTATGATTGTGTGGTTGGCAAGGTCCTTTTTGCAAGTATGTTTTTCTCACTTTATCTCTATCATTAGGATGATATTCTAAAATTTTAATCCTTAATCCAGGATCTGGAGGAAGACTACTCAAGTTAAGCTTAACATATGTTTGTCTTGAATTAGATTTTATAGACTCGTTGTGAACACTATCGTGAAGCCTTATGTTTTGTTCAATTGATAGTTCCTTATTAGAAAACTTTCTTTTGATAAAAAACTTGTCCATAACTAAAAAAAATAAAAGAATTTTTATTATCAGAAATATTATTTATTTGCAATTACAATTAAAAAACAACACAAACTTAGGTTTTTCAAATAATTTCTAGTAACCCAATAAAATTCAACTCATAAACCCATGAAAATTCATCAAATCTAACTCTAAATATCAAGCAACTAACCAATATATCGAAATTAAACCAAATCCCCAAATCTCTACAATTTAATTTCATCAATTCTTGAAACCATATTCAAAATTAACTCAATAACTAACCACAATTTATTAAACCCGACTTAAAACAGCAATTAATTAACTCATACCTCAACATAAACAAGATTAAATCAAAACCCATATCAAAATCTAGGAATTATTTCAAACTTATTTATTAAACTCAATAAAAACTCATAACTCATGATCTTTCATCAATTAAGAAAGCTAAAAGGAAAAAAATAATTTTAAGTAAAAAAATAAAAACAAAATTAGTATCATCTTACCTTGTAATCCAAAGGAGTAGTATTTCTTGAGTATCCAACCAATAGAAAAATATAATATGAGAGTAAAAGAGAGAAAATAAAGAAAAGAAAAGAGTTTAAAAAGTATTTGTAAAACTCCATTTCTAATTTAGTAATAACATGAATTTTATTTAGTTATTTAATTTCCTTTCTATTTGATTTTATGGTATTGTTGTAAGAAATTGGTATTTCTGTCAGTTTTTATAGTTTGCGTTAAGGGGTGAAAACAAAGAAATAAATTCTGATGGGTTTGCATGTATCAAGAGGGGAAAATCTGGACATTTTTCCTTCGATAAGCTTATGTGGCAGGGTTAGACTGCAATTAAGAGAATTTTGGGGGTAGATAAATTTCAGAAAACTGTTTTAGGTTTTAGGAAAAGAAAGATTGGGCAGTTCGCCCAAATGAAGAAGAAGAAAATGAGAGCAAAGGAAAAAAAAAAAAAAAAAAAGAAAAAAAAAAACAAAGAAGAAGAGAAGAAAGAAAGGAAAAGAGAAAGAGAGAAAGATAAGAGAGAAAAGATAAAAGAGAGGATAGAAAGAAAGAAGAAGAAAAGAAGAAAAAAGAGAAGAGGAAAATGGTAGAGTGAGAGAGAATAGTGGAGGAGAGTGCAGGGAGCTTCGGCTGAGTTAGGATAGTGAGTGTAAGATTTGCTTTTGAGCATCCGAACCACTTTTAAAAGTCGCTTCTCATTTATTCTTTCATTGCACATTTCCATATCACGTGTAATTTCTAAGTCTGTTTAGCATTTTGCACATGCGAGTCGTTGGTGTCGAAATCAAGTATCAACAAGTTGTAAGTTGTAACCCAAGGATGTCTTTTATGCAATTGTCAGCAATGCAGACTCTGATGGTTATAATTTTTGTTTGCTTTCATGCCGTGCAATTTTTTATAGCTAGACAAGCAAACCCAACTCCAAATTGGACCATTCTGTCTTTAAATGTTATAAAACATTGAAGCACACATTAATTTATGCCTTCTATGGTTAAATAAGAGAAATCAATCTCTTATTCTGTAATGAAATGCGGATGCAAAATGCATATTCCTTTCAACTCTATTGAACTGTAGCTAGTTCTGATCAAAACTTCCCATATTTTATTATTGGTTTCTACATATATAAACATATGTTAGCTGTGAACCATTTGGCCTGGGTTTAACATGCCACATAGGTCTTTCGAGGAGTTTTATATACTTCAATATATTATGAGGAAGACCAAACAAGGATTCAACAAATCTTGCACACATCATGGCTCAGACATGTATTCATAAAACCTTAAATCTGTTAATTCATTGTTCTACTATCTATGCGTGATCTTGTAATCGTTTTGGATGTTGAATTTTCGTGTTTTCTATTAGTTTCTTCTTCAAGTACTAATATTGTTGTTCCATCTTATTGTAAGGCGGCTTCTCATTTTGGTGTACCATTTTTTTAATCTCCAAAAGGTTCTTCTTGTTGTAGTTCACAAATAAGTGTACCAATATTTCTAATAAAGATATCTTGTTATGCCATGGGCTTGGACACCCTTATATACGTGATCAAATTCTAAAGCATGTTGTTTCTAAACCTCACTCTTTTAAGTCTTTTGTGCACAATATTTAATGTTGCATGTTCAACTTGTTAAATGTAAATATCAATCTTCTTTTCCTCTCTCTCTCTCCCTCTCTCAATCTAAGATATCATCTCTATTTGAATCAGTCTACTCTAACATGTGGGGAGATGCTCTCCAAAGAAGGTTATAGATTTTAATCTTCTCTGGTTCTTTGGGTTTATCGTCTAAAAGAAAAATTGTGATCTAGTTTTTGTCCAACCAAATAAGGGAATGAGTTTATTCCACCAAACCAAACACCCCCATAGTTCCCAACCTAATTTCCCGACAAAGACTTCAAGTCTTCAATGCTAATCAATTCACTTTTCTCCAAAAGATTGAATTTTTCTTAAATTTGAAGAGGTGGTGACGTGACTAATCTCCATTTCTAAACCACAAATTCACCCATCAAACTTTTTTTTTTTTTTTTTTCTTTTTAAAGCCTCCATGTCCTCACACTTGAAGATATAAGACTAATTTTGGATCGGGACTTGGTAAATATCTTTGGCTATGAATTGCTTCTAGAGAGATTCGAACTCCTCATATTATAGGTAAAATTCGTCCATTAGAAATCCAGTTACCAGCTATAGTATATACATATATTCACGAAAATTATAGGATGCAAACGTTTTAAGGTTTTTAACATGAGAAACAAATATTAATGTATTGATATTTGGATTTTGATTTTGGCATTGAACAATGTTGCTCATTATCAACTTAGAAGTAGAATATATGTGGAGGCCAGATAATAGCTACTTTTCTTTTGGCCCTAGCTTAAATTGACATATAGACTTTTTAGGTAAAGAGCCATACAAAAATAATTGATGGCAATTTATTTGCTTTGTCACTTCTAAGAGCTCAATGAATTTGGGCTAGATATTTTGTCTACTTGTTGTAGAATAAAAATAATATTCAAAGTGATATTCAAAGATTTTTATGGAGAAAATATATACCAATATCCTTTTTATTAAATATGAACTTGCAGGATAAGGCAAGGAATTGCCACAAAAAAAGCATCAGGGCATGTGAGTTGATGATAGTCTCACAAACCTACGCCAAATACAACCAAAACAGATCAACTTCATCACGTTTTCATTCTAGTTGTGCATCAATGCCAAAAATGGAAAGCTCTGTTCTTGTACGCAATTTGACGTGCACTGTTTAATTACCAATTAAGATGGTCACTGTTGATGTGTCGATGAGTTCTGTATTTATAAATTACTCCTTTATCAATAATATACAACTCAATTAGATCTGTCATGTTATCCAGAACAAATATTCAGTGAGGCAGCTGACTATCTGAGACTAGAAATTGATTCTAACTTGCAATTAATACAGAGTTATAATCGCAGACTGAGAGATGGAGAAGCAAGGAAAGAGAAGTAACCGATTGGTGCTGGTGCCAGGATCATTCCAGGGACACCTCAACCCATTGCTTCAACTGGGCACCATTCTTTACTCAGAGGGCTTCTCCATCACAGTTTGCACACACCAAATTTAATTCCCCCAACCCTTCAAATCACCCTGATTTCAGTTTCCTAACCATCTCGTATGTCGCGTATGATAGCGACCTCTGCTCAGGGAATATACTAGCTTTAATTTTGCGTCTCAATGTCAATTACAAAGCTCCTTTTCAAGAATGTTTGGCTCAATTGACGGAGAAACAGAATTCGGATGAAGAGAAAATCTCCTGCATCATCTATGATGAACTCGTGTACTTCTCTGAAGCAGTGGCTACTGAGATGAAGCTTCCGAGCATTATCTTGCGCATAGGTGGTATAACCGCCTTCATTTCTCGCGATGCCACTGTCCCACAGGCAAAAGGTAACAATTTCTTGCAAGGTATGTGCCAAAGTCTACTTGCTTAATTTTTTTTAATGAATCTTTGGTTTCAATTAAAAGACTTCACTTGAGATTATAATGCAAATAGTATCTAACACCACTTCAAATTACAGGTCTTGGATCAAAAGACATAGTGCCCGGATAAAATCCCCTCAGGTTAAAGGATCTAACTTTTTTGAAATTCGGGTCATTACACAAGTGGTGAAAGAGTTGCGCAATACAAGAAAGTCTTCAGCTATCATCTATAACACAATAGACTTCCTTGAGCAATCATCACTGGCGAGGACCCTACAACAATTCCACCTTCCACTCTTCTCCATAGGCCCTCTGCACAAATTTGCTCCAGCCTTATCAAGTATCTTGTTCGACGAAGATATCAGCTGCATGAGATGGCTTGACGAGCAAACTAATGATAACACAATAATATATGTAAGCTTGGGAAGCATAACACAGATTGATGAGAATGAGCTAGTTGAAATGGTGTGTGGCCTAGCCAATAGCAATCAGCCTTTCTTATGGGTGGTTCGACCAGGCTCGGTGCGTGGCTCAGAATGGATTGAGTCATTGCCTGAAGGTTTTGAAGAAGCTGTCGGACAACGAGGGTGCATTGTGAAATGGGCACCCCAGAAGCAAGTGTTGGCCCATGCCAAAGTGGGAGGGTTTTGGAGCCACTGTGGATGGAACTCAACAATGGAAAGTATAAGTGAAGGTGTTCCAATCATCTGTAGACCAAACTCTGGAGACCAGAGGGTGAATGGAAGATATATAAGTAATGTGTGGAGAGTAGGATTGGAAATGGAGAATGAGTTGAATAGAAGGGAAGTAGAGAGAGCAGTGAGAAGACTAATGGTTGATAAAGAAGGATTGGAGATTAGGCAGAATGCCAAGGAATTGAAGGAGAAGATTCAACTTTGCGTTAGGGAAGGTGGCTCTTCTTACAATTCCTTGAATGAGTTAGTAAAATTCATCAAGTCACTTTGATTGTATTTGAATTTGATTGCTTATTTTAGTTAATGAAGTTCATCAATTTACAAGACATTGTCATCTTGTTTTAAAACAAGGGCGGTCATGTGAAGATGGATCAAATTAAGGATTCTATGGAGAACGGAGCCCTTACTGTTACTGTTCCCAAGGTTAAGGTTAAGAAACCTGACGTCAAGGCCATTGAAATCTCTGGTTAAAACACTGAATGCTCTGTTTAAGAACAATGCTGTGGATTGTCTATATGAAATTTACGTAAATGCAATGGAGTTTCAGTTTTGCTGAGAAATAATAATGTAAATCGTTATAATATTGAAATATAATATGTTGTGAAAATTCTTTTCTTGATTAATTTATATTACTATTGATTTTTGGGCATAAAGTTCAGGCGCAAGGCATTGAATTACATAATGACAGTTTTAAGGCTTTGCATAGATCTGAAATTCAGCAACATTATAAAACAGGTGTTTTTCATAGTTACCTTAGGGCATATTTTATGGTTTTAAACATATTTTCATCACATATTTATTAGATAATGTCAAGAAATAATGATGTATTATTTATTGTAAAATTAATTTGAAGGGTGTATTAGTAAAGTGACGAATGTGATTATGAAGGGGAGAAACAAAACAATTAATTCAAAGAAAGTTAGGCAAAGGAGTATGGCCTATTTGATAAACTGTGAAAAGTTGTCATTCCAGCGGTATATTCAAAAATCTTAAGGGTAGTTATGATATTCCCTATTTCCATTGGGTTGAAAAAGTTGCCATCCAAATAAGAAAGAAGTAATGTTGGCCAATAACACGTTCTCACAAACTTCGTTTACAATCTCGATATGACAACTGAGTTGACATTGTCATGTCAATTCCATCACACTTAAGGCACAAAATGATTTTGACTGAGCCAAATAAATGGAACAACCATTCCCTATGAAAGAATGATCGTTCCTCACAGAAGGAATGATCATTCCTTATGAATGACCAATCATTCTTTATGTAAAGAATAGTCATTCATTTCATAGGAAATGGATGTTCTTAAAAAAACAACATTGTTCTTTCAGGAACAACGTTGTTCCAACAAGAAGAAGAAGAAGAATGAGAAGAAAAACGAAATTGAAGAAGGGAATTGACAAGAGAGAAACAAGATAAGAAACAAAACAAGGTTGTTCCTTCAGGAACAATCATCTCTTAAAGATAAAGGAATTGCCGTTCTGACCGTTCCTTCTGAAGGAACAACCATTTGTTTCTTGCAGTGCTTTGAGTATGGTAAGAGTAAATGTGACAATGTCAATTTGCTAACACGTTGGGGTTGTAAAAAGAGGTTATGAGATTATATTATAAATGTAGCATTTTCCATAAGAAATATGCATGGTAGATATGGACCATTCATTATAACTTATTTCAACAAACATAATAATTTGCTTTTTTTCTTTTTTTTCTTTTTTTTTTAACCAAGGCATCCGAGCCAATTTTTGCGTAAATCGACTAATTTTTATAGCTTTCCACTTAAGTCAAATATATATTTAGATAGAGAATCGAACCTGAGACTATGTGTCTATCTATATTTTACACTATCATCAATTTGTCCTAACTATTTGCGCCACCCATGAATGGATTGCTTTCATTTTCTTTCAATAATAGATTTTCTAAAGAGATATTTGTATACACTGATTTCTGTATATAATGTACACTATCAAAATGAGTTGAAAGAATCACCTTTTTAAAAACATCAATATCTTTTTTAATATTGGTTGAAACTTTACTAGAGACTTTATATATGATGTTAATGAGATGGCTGTCTCATTAAATGTCTATAATAAAGTTCTATTTCTCTTTTCCAAACCTTAATCACCTTAAATTTTTATACGTATCTTATTTTAATTGTAGATCATGGTCAATATTGATTTTACTAATGCTCAATCTGAAGTAATTAAAGAACATTTTCTCTTGTTTACCCATAAGTTCTCAACCCTTAGACGGAAATTAAAAATGACAACTCAAGTACTTAGATTTGACATTAACACTTAGCAATATTAAGTAAAGCTAGACTCAAAAGAGTCATAAAGTGACACTTGGGTCCATATATATTAACTGTCTAAACTATGTAAGGGTAATTTAGTATTTCATTTTGGTCATCAAGTAATAAACACAATGATAAACATAGTGACTAAAGTTAGGGATGGGCACTGGTCAGGTTGGGGCTAGGGACCCATGTCTTCGAGCCCAGCCTGAGGGCCCAAGGGGATTTCCTTGAACCCGGCTCATCCTCGAGACAAGGATGTAAGGGAATCCCTGAGCCTGGCCCGCAGAGAATTCGAGGATTGTATGACTATGGTTTTACTTTTGCTCTATATATTTTTGGACCCAAACATTTTATTTGCAAGAATATATATAACATATATATTAACATTTACATATATATTAGGAAAAATATACATATATAATGATATTATGTACACCTTGATAATTGATTCTAATTCCATGATTACACACCCACGACACTTCCTCTCCAAAACCCCAACAAAGCCGATCTTGTTTGCTCGCCGAACGTCGCTAATCACTACTTCCTTTCTTAAGGGTTTTTTGCTTGATTGATGATTTGGGTATAATTGTTTGGAGTTGTTTTGTTGGAAATCGACTAGTGAAGTTGGTTTAGAAATGTTTGTGATTGTGTGTAATTGTTTTTCCAATCGCTAAAATCAAAGGTGGCAAATGAGAAAGAAGGGTAATTTTGTCTTTACACTATTTATACCATGTGACATAAAGGATTTTTCTAACAAAACATAACGGTGGCTTGGAAAAGTGTTGTTCTGAAAATTGATGGGTGGGAAAAGTGGTATTTTGAAACTTGACGGGTGGAAAAGTGTTATTAGACCAAACCTTGGGTGGGAAAAAGTCGTTTACTCTATTTTAAAACCTCCTTTTAAACCCATTTAATATGAAAACTACCCGTTTAGACATAAATATGTTTTTTCTTTAGACCCCTTTTTCTAATTTTTAGTTCATCTAGATTAATAGACTTAAATCATTTCCTTATTTTATTTACCAAAATTTGTAAAGATCCATTGACATATGGCAATTATAATATTAGATAGTAAATATCTATGTATTTAATTTTTTTTTTTCCTCGTAAGTCTCCTAAAACCAAGATTTTTTCTTCTTAATTACTATATAAATTTTCTATATTTTCTATACTTCTTCTGTCAACAAACGGTTAAGTAAAAAATTACGTATTCCTAAAAAAAATTTCCAATAATTGTAAGAAAACTGTACCGTGATATATATAATCCTTTAAATTGAAAAATTTTCCCTTTTTTTTTTTTTTTTTAAAGCAATTTGAAGAATAAACTATGAGTTTTTTAAAAGTTGTGAAAAATAATAGATAAAAGAAAAATATATAATAAAAGGCTTTTACCCATTTGAGGTTTCGGCCTTTAATGAAACCTTAACTTGAGAGCCCATGTCAGAAGAAAGTCTAGAACTTTCTAGCAAGCCCGGAACCTAAGAACTCCACGAATTTACCAGAAGGCCCCCAGAGGCTTCAGTAACTAAACAGAAAGATAGGGCGCGAAAATACCAGAATTTTCCATTGTTCTTAATAAAAACCCCAACGCACTCCCATTTTAGACCATCAAAGACAATTCTTCAAAGTTTAAGCTCCGAACTCAGCAAACAAAACTAGTACTCTCGCATTGTCATAAACCATATGGCACTGATTCCGAGCTTCTTCGGCAACCAGCGCAGTAGCATCTTCGATCCTTTCTCTCTGGATGTTTGGGATCCATTTAAGGACTTTTTCTCACTCTCCACTCGTTTCCCTCAAGAAACCTCTGCTATTGTCAACACCCAGATAGACTGGAGGGAAACCCCGGAGGCTCACGTGTTCAAGGCCGATCTTCCAGGGCTCAAGAAAGAAGAAGTGAAGGTGGCGATCGAAGATGACAGGGTGCTTCAGATTAGCGGAGAGAGGAATATAGAGAAGGAAGACAGGAACGACACATTGCATCGTGTGGAACGTAGTAGTGGGAAATTCTCCAGGAGCTTTAAGCTACCGGAGAATGTGAAGATGGATCAAATCAAGGCTTCAATGGAGAATGGAGTTTTGACTGTTAATGTTCCTAAAGTTGAGGCTAAGAAACCTGACGTCAAGGCCATTGAAATCTCTAGTTAAAACACTGAATGTTCTGTTTAGAACAATGTTACGGATTGACTATATGAAATTCACATGAAAGCAATGGAGTTTTGCTAAGAATTAATAATGTAAATCGTTGTAATATTATGTCAAGGACTCAATGATATACTATGTATTGTAAAAGTAGTATAATAACAATTATAGTATTATAAGATCTAATGTTTTCTGTGATTCGAAGGTTGTATGAATAACGTTATTTATAAACCTTGGAGTGGGAATTCTGGTTTTTTATTATTATTATTATTGATCCGATTTTGAGAAAAGGTTCCCAAAGGAAGTTGCAACTGGCAAATGCATAGACACGTGGATTTTGGGGGAAGCGAAAGAGGTCAGCGCAAGATTCTGTACATTATGGATTTCCTTTTTTTTTCCCTTGACATAAGTGATACTAGATTTTCGCTTTTCATCCAAAATTAATTTGTCAAAATCCGGCTAAAATTTTGACAAATTAATTTTAGATATATGGGGTTAATAATAAAGGGTTAATTCTAAATATATGGTCAGTATTCAGAGTCAATGATAAAATATATATAAAAGTAACAAATATATGAAGTGTATTTTTAACAGTTTATATTTACCAAATTGATGATTTTTTATATTTTAAAAATATTGTATAATTACTTTATTGATAATTTTATTAAACACCTCTCTCTCAGTATATATAATAAGATAATTATTTAATAATTGATTTTCTATTCGAATATGTAGTCGATTTTTTACAATTTTTATCACACAAGATACTCTTTCAACATTTGTAGTTACAACAAGTAAAATCAATGCTAATTTCATATCTAAAAACATAACACAAACAAAAACACCCTCTTGTTCTATATTATATCCCAACCAATTTACATATTCTCTAAACCAATTGGAATTAAAACAATGCATTAAATTCTCAATTGTTTGCTTTTTAAAATTATGATTGTGTGGTTGGCAAGGTCCTTTTTGCAAGTATGTCTTTCTCACTTTGTCTTTATCATTAGGATGATATTCTAAAATTTTAATCCTCAATCCGGGATTTGTAGGAAGATTACTCAAGTTAAGCTTAACATATGTTTGTTTTGAATTAGATTTCATAGGCTCATTATGAATACTATCGTGACGCCTTATGTTTTATTCAATTGATGGTTCCTCATTAGAAAACTTTCTTCTGATAAAAAATTTGTCTATAACTAAAAAAAATAAAAGAATTTTTATTATCAGAAATATAATTTATTTGCAATTACAATTAAAAAACAGCATAAACTTAGGCTTTTCAAACAATTTCTACTAATCCAATAAAATTCAACTCATAAACCCATGAAAATTCATCAAATCTAACTCTAAATATCAAACAACTGACCAATATATCAAAATTAAACCAAATCTCTAAATCTCTACAACTTAAGGTTTTATCAATTCTTTAAACCATATTCAAAATTAACTTAATAACTAACTAAAATTTATTAAACCCGATTTAAAAAAGAAATTAATTAACTCATATCTCAACATAAATAAGATTAAATCAAAACTCATATCAAAATCTAGAAATTATTTTAAACTTATTTATTAAACTCAATAAAAACTCATAACTCATGATTTTTCATCAATTAAGAAAGCTAAAAGAAAAAAAATTAATTTTAAGTAAAATAAAAATAAAAATAAAATTAGTATCATTTTACCTTGTAATCCAAAAGAGTAGCATTTCTTGATTATCCAACCAAAAGAAAAATATAATATGAGAGCAAAATAGAGGAAATAAAGAAAAGAGAAAAATTTAAAAAGTATGAATTAATAATTTATTTTGTGGGGTCAACATGAAGTTAAATGAGGTTAAAATTGTAACATCTATAAACTATTAATACTTTTTTGAAATTTTTGAAAAGTTGGGTTTAATTAAACCCATAAGCCACTATGTGGCTACGTGTCTGGTTAATCTGATAATTGTTCGAGAGAAAGTTATTAGAATTCTAGGGAGTTTGGCCTATAGAAAAAACTTAATATTGTTAGCATTAATTGTCAATACATAAGAGTAAATTGGTACGAAATTTGTGCCCTAGGTTTAGTCATATTGCTTTACATTCAATTTGTTATTTAAATTCTGCTTCCTTTTAGTTTTTAGTTTTCTTTTAATTTGTTAATTTTAGTTTGATTCATTCCTTAAAGTTTTGATTAATCAACTAGTAATGGAATAGTTTATTTTGGTAGTTGATAACTAGTAATTCTCTAGGGTTTGATATCTGTTTACGCAAACTGTATTATTTGCATGATTCCATACGCTTGCAAAACTCTCAGTAAAAAACGATAATTTCTATTAAATAATGAACAAGTTTTGGTAGAAGGGAACCATGCTGCGGCACAATGCCGCAACACACAAGTAGAAGGGAAGCAAGCCACGACACACAAGGAAGAAGCTGGAACTAAAATTCCAAAATGCTTGGTGCCTAGGCACTGTGTCGAGGCATGGTTTAGAATTTCAATTTTAGATAAAATCAAATTAAGTTATTTTCAGCTTTTATTACTCTATAACTTCTTGTAATTATTGTTGTAAGTCATTTTTTAGTTATGTTTTAAAAGCCTAAAAAAGGGAATATTAGATGTATGTTTTAATTGAGTTCAATGAATATAATTGTTCTCCATTTACACAAATTCATCTCTCCTTCTTTATCTTATGAAATTAGAAGCCTGAAAATTGATTTTATTGGCTTCTAATTTCCAACAATTTCAATTCAAGGATATAAACTTATTCATATTACTCAATAAATTCCGGAAGAAGTAAAAGTGATCTTCTACGAACAAATACTAAGAACCAATATAAATTAAGTTTATCATTTTGCATAACTATCTAGTTTGATATCTATCACGGGGCAATTTATTAAAAGGCCATTTCAAGTTTGCATTTAATTAAAAGGCTATCAAGTTTTAAAGTGTTAACTAAATAGTCATATTATTGATTAAGGGTAATTAGTGCTTAATTAGGATTAATGAAGTATTATGTAATCTTTTCAAAATTATACTATATTCCCACAAACCTGAAATTATTGCAAACAAACCCAAACACCTTCCCGCCATTAACGCATCTCTACCTCTGCATCTTCTTCTCTTCTTCTTAGCTTCGTCTACATCTTCTTCTTCCTCTGCATCTTCTTCTTCTCCCTCCTTCCTCTGCATCTTCTTCTTCTTCCTCATTCCTCTACATCTTCTTCTTCCTCATTCCTCTGTATCTTCTTCTTCCTCCGCCATTAACACTTTATTCTTCCTCCACCATTAACATCTTCTCCACCAAAGATCCCCCTCCTCCTCCTCCTGACATTTCCTCTAAGTATGTGTATCTCCTTTTTACATTTTATATTTAGATTTACAAAGATTTAATAATGGATGGGGTTTGGGTTATGATTTTGATTTAGTTGTTTAGGTTGTTGGGTTGTGTTTGATGTAATGCAAGTTGAAAGAAGTGAAATTTGTTGAAAATTTGTTCTGGGTATGTGTTCTCTGGGTATGATGGAATCGATTGTAGGTGGAGATGACTGAAAATGTGTTTTGGGTATGATGGATCGCTTAAGCGATCTGGTGGTGTATCGCTTAAGCGATCTGGTAGGTCTGGTAATGCAGCAGATAGATCGCTTAAGCGATCAGGTATGCAACAGATAGATCGCTTAAGCGATTTGGTAAAAGTCTGGTGTATAGGAGCAGATCGCTTAAGCGATCAGGTATGCAACAGATAGATCGCTTAAGCGATCTGGTAAAAGTCTGGTGTATAGGAGCAGATCGCTTAAGCGATAACTAAATGGCATAAGATCGCTTAAGCGATCATGGTTATTTATATGGATCGCTTAAGCGATCAAGAATACTAGATTGCTTAAGCGATCCAGAAAATAACCATGATCGCTTAAGCGATACAGCAGACATATAAGCGACTGTGCAGATTCTTTTTAAAATATTTGAACCCTTAGTACAGCATTTAAGAATTTTTTTTCTTGCATTACAGGTAGTTGGCTATTAACACATGGGAAATTGTTTTGGGTGTTGAATATTTTGGTGAGTGGGTGGAGGAAGGACGTAGTTGGCAGTGGATTGGGAAGAGCAATAAGCTATACCAATTGTTGTGAGCACAGAGGTTAGTTTTGATGAGTTGATTGATGAAATAATTAGAAGAGGCAATTTGAGTTGCTCGCGTAGAGTGATATAGTTGTGAAGTATGTTTAAGTAGAGTTCCTGAACATTATAAGGTACCTCTTGTTTATTAAAGTCGGATGAAAGTGTGAAGTTATAAATGATTGATGTGGCCGATAATGGTTCGAGGCCGATTTAAGGATTTCTCTTGTAGAAAAAAACGTTCGAAGTGGTTCAAAAGAAGGAGATAAAGAGGAAGTAGGCAGAGATTTGCCTGGTTTTAATTTGAACTACGAGGCCATTGATTTGTTAGTTGAAAAATCAAGAGTAGACGGTGAATTGGTGGTGAGGAGGACATGTAGAAGAGGTTGGTGATGGGGGTCAGAATGAAAATGTTGAGGAGGAGGACCTCATAGATGTTCCCATAGATGTAGAGATTCCTTTAAATATGATTATGTAGAAGGCGTAGATTGTGAGGAAGAGAACACCATGGTCATTTATGCATGTTCAGAGAGGGCAATTGGAGGTAGTAGTGAATCAGCTCATGTTTTAACGGATGGATCGGATTTGCACATAGGGTATTTATTTGACAACAAAGAGGAAGTGGTGAGGAAGCTAAAACTGTGCCGTGAGAGGTAATTTTGAGTTCGTCACCAAAAAGTCAAATTCATTCGTGTGTTGACGCATGTCGTGACCGAAAGTGCAAGTGGTGGATTTATTGTAGAGGTTGGCAGAGTTGGAAAAATTTATGCTTAGCACATATACCCGTGAGCACACTTGTGGTGGGACATATTCAGGTAAGCATCGACAAGCATCCGCTGATGTTATTGGAAAATTGTCAAAAGTCGGTTCGTTGAGGGAAAGGTCCATCTCCTAAGACATTCAGAGACTTGTGCACATAGAGTTGAGATGTGCTGTTGTTACTGGAAATGCTGGAAAGGGAGACAACATGCACAAGATTTTGTGAGGGGCATGCCAGAGCACGGGTATGCAGTATTGAGAGTACCGTTATATGCTTGAGTTGACAAAAAGTAGCAATACGGCTTTGAAGTGGGACAGGAATAGATGTTTAAATATTTTTTGTTGCTTACAGTTCTACTATAGGGGTTTTGTAAACATGAGAAAGGTGTTGGCTGTTGATGGTTGCTTTCTGATGGGAAAGTATGGAGGTACATTATTGGTGGCCACTGCACAGGACAGCGAGATCACACATATCATGTTGCATGGTATGTGGTTGACTTGAGAATGACGAGTCGTGGACTTGGTTTTTCAGCAGTTACATACGATAGTGCCTGACACTGATGAGTTGTGCATAATATCTGATAGGCACAACTTATAAAGAAGGGGATTGCCACTATTTACCGTCAAGCACATCACGAATTCTATAAGGCACCTTGGTGAGAACATAAAACAAAGTTTAAGTGTACTACCTCCTTTAGACATACTACATGGCAGCAAAAACTTATCGGATTGATACGTTCAGAAGCAGTTCCAGCAAATCCGAATCAAGGATGATAGAGTTGTTAAGTATCTTGAGCATGCGTTGTGCGAGCGAGGAGTAGAGCTTACTTTCCTGGAAGAGGTTTGATGTCATGACCACGAATATAGCCGAGTCCATAAATCGAAGTTGTAATAGAAAGAGAGTTTCCAATAGTTGCACTTTTTGATGCAATCCAAAGGACACTATCGCGGTGGTTCCACAAGCATCGTACGGAGTCAGATAATTTTACTAAAACCTTTACTCCGTCAGCTGAAAAATTATTGCGAGAACGTATGGAACTGTCAAATGTATTGTTGCCTATCCTCTTAATGCTCAAGAGTTCACTGTGTGGGCTATAGTCTGGATGCTCTAGTTAACTTGTTAGAAAAACTTGAAGCTGTTAAGTGTTTGACATTCAACGTTTACCTTGTCCTCATGCATAGTAGCACTGAAACACCAACGGAAGCCGGATTTTGGTTCAAGAATTTACATGGAACTTTGCTCCCTTCTCTATATGCAGATCACTACATGCTAGCTTATTCAGAAACAATATATTTGGTGCCTCCAGAAGAGCAGTGGGTAGGGCCGCCAGAGGTGGCTAACATTATCATCCACTCGCCATTCAGAAGACAGCAAAGGGGAGAAAAAGAAATTAACGATTCCATCAGCCTTTGAGGATCCCTGGAAGATGAACAAGTGCTCAATTGCAAGCAACCTGGCACAAGAGAATTAGTTGACAAAAGCAATCACATGCAGATCTAGAAAATTAGGTTCGAAGAGGATGAAATTCAGGGAGTTGCCAAGGCCAACCGTTGATGAGTTATTGTTTTCAATTATTGTGTTATAAATTTTATGTTACCTTTAATAAATCATTCTTATATTTCTTGTTACATGGCCTAAATATTTGTTGTTGATTTTAGTTTGGAATTAGGTTGTAAATTGAGGAGAAAGTATGGAATTAATACGTGTTAGTAATTTTAGTTTGTCAAAATTCAGGAGAAAAGCAGGAAAAGTATATATTGCCAATGATCGCTTAAGCGACTAAGTATATCGCTTAAGCGACAAAGGGTTTTTCAAACAGGATCGCTTAAGCGACATCACGGATCGCTTAAGCGATCGTGCACCTGGCAGATGATTCTACCCAGGGCCACGATCGCCTAAGTGATCTGTGAATCGCTTAAGCGACCAAGACAAAAAGACAAGAATCGCTTAAGCGATATCTCGGATTGCTTAATCGACCAAGACAAAAAGAGAAGAAATCGCTTAAACGATATCTAAGATCGCTTACGCGATCATGCACCTAGGCAGATTTGATTCTGCCAATCACATGATTGCTTAGCGATCCACGATCACTTAATCGACCAAGTGAAAAAGAAAAGAATCGCTTAAGCGATATATACGATCGCTTAAACGACCCTGTGTAAACGAAGTTCCTTTTTATGATCGCTTAATCGACCAATGAAAGATTTGAAAATTTGACAAATACACCCCCACCTACCCAACTTCCCAGATTCTGGCCACCACCACCGGAAACTACTGGGAAAGGGCGTTAGACACATTGCTGTTGGATCAGGCTGATAGGGCGTTGTATGGCCTTTCCAGCCAGATTGACCACGGAGTGTGCCGAAAAAGGCCAGATCACGGCCATATTTGGCTGTCGATGGACAGAAAAGGTGACATCTGGCCGTCTACGATGGCCAAAGATATGGCCATCGTTTTCGGTCAACAATGCCTAAGATTTGGCTGTTGTTGACCGTCAACGTCAGCCATTTCATTTGAAAGTGATGACAGCCCGATGTG
This sequence comes from Pistacia vera, assembly GCF_008641045.1. Lineage (NCBI taxonomy): Eukaryota > Viridiplantae > Streptophyta > Magnoliopsida > Sapindales > Anacardiaceae > Pistacia > Pistacia vera. The sequence continues at coordinate 249,910 of NW_022196290.1, read as the reverse complement.
GCCTTTTCTGGCCAGATCCATAGTGGGTCTGGCCAAAAAATGTCACATCTATGAATTATCAGCCATTTACGGGTTTGTAGCCGTCGATGTGCCAAAAACTAGGAAGTTTGGTGGGTGGGGGTGTTTTTGTTACTTTTGAAACTTTTTTAGGCTGTATTAATGGAATTAATTCAGTAATGGGTCTAAATTTATTAAAAAAACACTAATATTTGCTAAATAATTAAACAAAGAAAATTATGGGAATGGATTTATATATTTATACGATATTCAACCAAATGCTTCCTTTATGTTCTGAACAAAGACGAATCGTAAACCCTATATGTTAGCATAGATGTAAACATTCTACACTTTATATGTTTCATACTGACGAAAGAACTTATGTTTAATATAAATTAATATGGTCATAGTCCACAAAAGTGAATCGTAAACCCTATATGTTTAGCATAGACATATTCTACACTTCATAGTTTCATAACTGACGTAATTAACTATATGTTAAATATAAATATAAAACGGTCATAGTCCCAAAGACGAACGTAACCCTATATGTTAGCAAGAGGTAAACATCTACACTATATGTTTTATACTGACGTAAAAGAACTATATGTTAATATAAATATAATAACGGTCATAGTCCACAAAGACGAATCGTAAACCCTATATGTTTAGCATAGACGTAAACATTCTACAATATATGTTTCATACTGACGTAAAAGAACTATATGTTTAATATAATTATAATAACGGTCATAGTCCACTAGTCCACTGAACGAATCGTATACCCTATATGTTTAGCTAGACGTAAACATTCTACACTTTAATGTTTCATACTGACGTAAAAGAACTATATGTTTAATATAAATATAAAACGGTCATAGCCAAAAGACGATTGTAAACCCTATATGTTTAGCATAGACGTAAACATTCTACACCTATATGTTTCATACTGACGTAAAAACTGTATGTAATATAAATATAATAATGGTCATAATCTCGAACGAATCGTAAAACCCTATATGTTTAGCCTAGACGTAAACATTCTACACTTTATATGTTTCATACTGACGTAAAAGAACTATAGTTAATATAATATAATAACGGTCATAGTCCATTGAACGAATCGAAAACTATAAGTTTACATAGACGTAACATTCTACACTTTATATGTTTCATACTGACGTAAAAGAACTATATGTTAATATAAATATAATAACGGTCATAGTCCACAAGATGAATCGTAAACCCATATGTTTAGATAGACATATCTACACTTGATATGTTTCATACTGACGTAAAAGAACTATGATGGTTTAATATAAATATAATAACGGTCATAGTCCACTGAACGAATCGTAAACCCTATATGTTTAGCATAGCGTTAATCGCTAAACCAATGCTCTGAAATACAATAAATAATATCCGAATACATAGGAACACTTAAGCGATTCGTTGCTTTTACTCCTGCTCGCTTAAGCGATCGGTAATCACTTAAGAGATCTAACTCGCGGCAGATGCCCAGATCGAAAATCGCTTAAGCCATCCAGTTGTATCGCTTAAGCGATTTTCGTAAAACACTCTTGATTGCTTAAGCGATCTCAAATCACTTAAGCAATCATGGCCAAGGCAGAATGAATCTGCCTCGATCTATGATCGCTTAAGCGATCTCATGTATCGCTTAAGCGATTCATTGCTTTTACTCCTGGTCGCTTAAGCTATCCATTTGTATTGCTTAAGCGATTTTCGTAAAACACTCTTGATCGCTTAAGCGATCTTAAATCTCTTAAGCGATCTTGTCCAAGACAGAATGAATCTGTCCAGATCTATGATCGCTTAAGCAATCTCATGTATCGCTTAAGCGATCTTGTCCTGGGCAGAATGAATAACTACCCAGATCTATGATCGCTTAAGCGATCTTATGTATCGCTTAAGCGATTCATGGCTTTTACTCCTGGTCGCTTAAGCTATCCATTTGTATCGCTTATGCGATTTTCGTAAAACACTCTTGATCACTTAAGCAATCTCAAATTACTTAAGCGATCTTGGCCAAGGCAGAAAGAATCTGCCTAGATCTATGATCGCTTAAGCGATCTTAGATTGCTTAAGCGATCATAGATCTGGGCAGAACGCTTAAGCGATCTTGTCCTGGGCAGAATGAATAGCTGCCCAGATCTATGATCTCTTAAGCGATCTTATGTATCGCTTAAGCGATGCTTCCTAAATGAGTCTCTGTCGCTTAAGCGATCTTTGTTAAGGCAGAAGGAACATCTGCACAGATGGGTAATCGCTTAAGTGATCTGACGTATCGCTTAAGTAATGCTTCGTAATAGACTCTTGGTCGCTTAAGCGATTTTAGATCGCTTAAGCGATCATATCTGGAAAAGTTAGTCATTTAGGAAACATTTGTACATCACTAATTTCCCTCCCAAATCCAAAAAAAATTTGTATCAATCAAATTCATCACAAATCAAAATATGTGAGACATCAATGTAATCGAAACAGAAAATAAAAAATAGGCATGGGATGCGGCAAATATCGAAATATATGAACAAGCTAACCATTACCCCCAACTTAGGTGAATCAAATAATCACACCAGTATTTCACACATTGTAGTGATACACAAAATGAAACAAAACTCTAAAAAAACCATTATCCGGCTTGGGTGAAGCAAATGATCACACCATATATAGTAAATTCAACCTACTAATGAGATATCTTATATGGACAAAAAAAATTATCTCCCAAATGTCATATCCAATTCTTTACAAAAATTTCCTATACACTGCCAGCAACCTCTCTGAAATCATTGTTTTGTACCATGCCTTCCCAGCAGCCTTTATTGCAGATGCCTCCTCTCCTCTTGCCAACCAACCTTTGTTTGAGAAGTTTCATACCTTTTTATTAGGTTCTGCTCACTCAAAACGGATCCATCTGCCCATGGAAGCAGTCGACAGCCCAACCCTCCCGAGATTCTCTCATTGTTTCGTCATTCAACCCATCCATCGGGTGTTGGTCATGTCGAACTCAATAAATTTCAGGGCATATACCTCACATTCAGCACTACAATAGGAAGAGACATTAGCATTAGAATAAACTTATAGAACAATTGTATTATATAAGTTAGTTTTATACAGAAGTTACCTTGACTCATTTATTGGGCCGGTAGAGCGCTTAATTGGCCACTTTTCGGTTAGTACTTCATCACCCAAGTGCCCAAACATCCCGCTATCACGCAACAGCAGCGGGAACAACCTGGACAGTGGCTTCAACTCCACCTGCAACTGCTTGTCTTGACAAATAGTGGGGTTGCAGTCAAGGATCTTCAGCAACCCCTCCTCTAGATGCTCAATGACTGCTATCCAGTGAATCTCTTTGACGAGGATGATGCAGTACACTTTTTTAACAAAGGCCCAACTGTGGCCATATTTGGGCTGCTCCCCCCGTATATACTGCATAATTCTGTCATCAAAATGAAAATCATCAGGGATGCAGTCCAACTGTACCGGGGCCAATCTTTTTCGCTTCGGTCCTTTTACTGCACCACTAGCAACGACATTTTTAAGTAAAGTGCGATATGCCAAAACAAGCCTTTGGCCAAATGCCACATCAGTGATGGCACAGTCAGGATACAATAGATCACCATCAGTAGTTTGTCTTAGCCTCATCAGTGCCAATATCTCATCGATATGCTGCATCAAATAAAAACAATAAGATAAGTATGGAAAACATAGGCAAAAATAAGGAAAATTAAGCAAAAATAACTCACCGAGTCCTCAAGCCACATGCCCATCGTCAACAACTTCCTAAACCATTCCCGGGGATAATCCCCTGTCTTACACTTTATATGGCCATCACTTCCTGATCCATTGTAATAGGCATAGAAGAGTTTTTTCTTTTCCTCCATTGGCCTATACAAATCGACATTTGACTGCAATTTCTCTTGCCCACTTCCTCCATTTTTACATCCCCGCTTCCTTCGCCTCCCACCTCGCCCTCCTCCATTATCACCGGCCCACTTCCTCCTCCAACCTCCTCAACCTCTATTTCTGGTTCTTCCTCCATTTGTTTCTTAATTTTCTTCTTCTTTCCCTGTGTCACTACCATGTAAGGCGATTTCACAAACTTGCTCTTCCGACTCTCTCTTTTCAAGCCAGTTTGCACTTTAACCGCCTTTAATTCTCCACCAACTTCCTCCTCCACTATACCAACCTTCTCTCCCAGCTTATCCACTTTCTCCTCCACCCTTTTCATGCACTCTTCCATCTTGTCAAACCTTGCATAAACGGCTATTGTAGAACTCTCAAACAAGCCGTTTATTAGGTCAACAACCTCATTCTCCCGATGCCGATGTCTTGGCAAAGCGGTACTTGTTGTATCGATTTGCTGAGGCATACGAACCTCTTCCTCCCTCTTCTCCTCCTCCTCCTCGGACCTCCGACTAATTGGAGCTTCATACTCCTCGGCATCAACCACGTTGTGAAGCAGTGGCCCCACAACTGCCATCACATGCGTGACCCCTTCTAGGTTCCACATCAGGCGGTCTATCCCTTCATCCCTTGCATCCTCCAATGCGTTGAAAGATTTGACATAGTCCTCTTCCGCTTCAGCCCCAGTAGCGGTGAGAAAGGGATGGACGAGTCCCTGCAATAAGAAACAAAATCAATCAGATTAAAGTGACATTTTAAAGCAACTGCATATGCAAAAGCTTAGTCCTTTAATCTTACGCCAGCTGCTTGAATCTCAACGTCTATTTGCTCATAATCCGAATAGGTGTACCTCTGGACATGCTACCGCAACATCCTAGGAAATTACTGTTGTACATCCAAACTGTTGCTCCTCCCCCCTACCCTCTTAGCGAAAACAGGGATGGCCTCACACATCCAAGCCTATATTGTAAAAAAAAAAAAAAAACAGTCCGTATCATAATTCAAACACATATGTTACGAAAAATATAATAAAAAGCTATTAATATTTACCTGCATTGCCCATGGGAAGCCAAACAAATTGTACGTGCTTGGTTTATCCTTCCCATCCCATTGGGACTGCTTTAACTTCGTGTCTACTTTTTTCAGGCTGCTGATAGTTCACTCATATGATTTCAGTCCCCATGGATAAGAATTAAAGAACTTCAAGTTGCTTGCAAACAACAACCAATCTTTCTCAACAGCCTTTGTTGAGTCACCAGCCAATAAGATCGAATGTAAAAACAAAACCAAGCACACTTTTATCTTCTCTTTATCAGTATATTCAACTGTTTCTAGACTTTTTTCTAAACCCTGTGCTGTAATAGACTTAGCCCCCTGCAAAACCTTATTACAAAACTGTATGGCTCCCTAACTATTCTTTACTGCCTCTGCCTTCTTATCTGGCACTTCCCCACTTCCTAAGCCCGTCACCAGGGCATATTCTATCATGCCAAAACGTAGTGGCTTTCCGCCTACCACAAACCACATTTTTTTTTATTGCATCTTACTGAGTGCAGCAACTTGTAATGCACTCCCTGCCCTCAAAATGCCTTTTTCCAATGATTTCCGAGTCCTAAAAAGTTACCAAAACAAGTACGACTGAAATCTCTGTTACCATTCCTAATTCCATCTAAAATGTCCTGTATTCTGTCAAAAACTTCCTAACTTGACCTGACCATCACCCTTGTAGGGAAGTAGGGCACCTTATCGCTTATAAGGTCTAACTCGTAGTCTGTGATGTTTACAGCCCGCACAATCTGGACAATCAATATAAATAAAATGTCAGCAACAAAAATAAACCAAAACAACTAATAAAAAAAATATCAGCAACAAAAAATTACGACTGTGGTTGGTTAAGAAATTTCATATCACTTAAGAGATCTTGACTCTGCCTCCTGCAAGATCGCTTAAGCGACCAAAAGTAAACTGAAAGAATCTCTTAAGCGACACAAACGATCACCTAAGCGATCTTACATCTATGATTCTGCCTCGAAAAGATCGCTTAAGCGATCTGAAATCACTTAAGTGACCAAGAGTCAACTTAATCAATCGCTTAAGCGATCCTTTAATATCGCTTAAGCGATCTTAGATCTGGGAAGATAGAGTAAAAGAGGTTAATCGCTTAAGCGATACAAATGATCGCTTAAGCGACAGTTCAGGATGTACCCTTGCTTCGGCGGCCTGCTCGTTCTTGCCAGCCTCCTCCTCGTCGCCTGAATCCTCAGAAGACTCCTCCTGCCCTGAATTCTCGCTGGAATCCTCCTCCTGGCCTGAATTATCGCCTGACTCCTCGTCTTCAAAACCGTTTGATGATTCTTCCCTCTGTTCTTGTGCCGCCAGCGTCTTCTCTCCCTGTCGACCACGTTCACTGATCGGATGATTCACTGGAGCAGCCATTGAACTGCTTGCGCCACCAGAATCTAGGATTCGAAGTGGCGTTGGGTTATCATCATCATTGTGAGTGTCAGCCATGGTTTTGGTTGAATTTGGTGTGAAAATTTGTAGTTTGGATCGGAAATGTGGGTTGTATCGCCAGAAATCGCGCAGATTCCGTTTAGGGTTCAAGAAATCGATTTTAAGGTTCAAGAAATCGATTTTAGGGTTCAAGAAATCAATAGAAAATCGTGACTTATCACTAGAAATCGTGACTATATTTCGTTTAGGGTTCAAGAAATTGAGTTTACTATTGAATATGGTGTGGAAATTTATGGGTTGGATCGGAAATCACCTATCTCCCTTTGGTTCAAGAAATCGATTTTTGCCCTAATGAATTTCGATTAAGCGAGGTGAATAGTTAGTGGGGCTTGTTTTGAGAAATTTCAAATTTTAAAAACTTTTATTATGTCTATTCGGCCCAAATATGTTTTAATCCTTTCATTTTAATCTATTTTACGTGTTTAGTTAGTGGGGCTTGGTCGGTTAAGCGATCTCTTCCAAGGCAAAATAAAATCTGCCCAGATAGATGATCGCTTAAGCGATCCTCTGGTATCGCTTAAGCAATTACTCGCTTTTACTCTTGGTCGCTTAAGCGATTTAAGATCGCTTAAGCGATCTCTTCTGAGGCAGAATAAAATCTGCCCAAATCTATGATCGCTTAAGCGATCCTCTTGTATCGCTTAAGCGATTCCTCGCTTTTACTCTTGGTCGCTTAAGTGATTTAGGATCGCTTAAGCGATCTCTTCTGAGGCAGAATAAAATCTGCCCAAATCTATGATCGCTTAAGCGATCCTCTTGTATCGCTTAAGCGATTCCTCACTTTTACTCTTGGTTGCTTAAGCGATCTCTTCCGAGGCAGAATAAAATCTGCCCAGATCTATGATCGCTTAAGCGATCCTGTTGTATTGCTTAAGCGATTCCTCGCTTTTACTCTTAGTCTCTTAACCAATTTTTGATCGCTTAAGCGATCTTTTCCGAGGCAGAATAAAATCTGCCCAGATAGATGATCGCTTAAGTGATCCTCTAGTATCGCTTAAGCGATTCTTCGCTTTTACTCTTGGTCGCTTTAGCGATTTAAGATTGCTTAAGCGATCTCTTCCGAGACAGAATAAAATATGCCCAGATCTATGATCGCTTAAGCGATCCTCTGGTATCTCTTATGCGATTCTTCACTTTTAATCTTGGTCGCTTAAGCGATTTCAGATCTCTTAAGCGATCATTTGAGAAAAAATCTTGATCGCTTAAGAGATATATGTGGTCGCTCATATATCGCTTAAGCGATCATGACAAAAAGAGAAGAATCCTACATTTCTCCTAAATTATGTAATAATCTATCATTAATAACTAATTTTCCTCCCAAATAAGAAAAGAATAAGCAGCAAAATGAAGTCATTTATATCAATCTAATCCATCACAGATCAAAATATAAGAAACATCAATGTAATTGAAAGTTAAAACTTAAAATCATTCATAATAGTGCCAAAAATGAATAAATCCTAAGCCACTTTGACAAGTTTTGGAATTCGGTATAATCACTATTTGAGATCATTCTTTGGTACCATGCCTTGCCAGCAGCCTTGGTTGCAGATGCTGCCACTTTGAGAAGTTTTCAAATTCGGCGAAATCACTGTCTGAGATCATTTCATGGTACCATGGCTTGCCAGCAGCCTTGATTGCAGATACCTCCTCCTGGCCACCAGCTTTGATTGCAGATGCCTTGCCAGCAGCCTACTCTGACAGCCCAAGCCAATTTGAGGAGTTCCCTCTCATTGTTTTCTAGCAACCTGCAAAATTATCAGGCACACCTGCAGCCACGTCAGCTTTTTTAAATAAAACACAAAAAAACAAAAAGTTTTTCAGGGCCTATTTGTTAAATGGAAAGTTGGGATGTCCAGGGAGTAAAATTTTCTCTCTTCACGAACCCAAGTTATGAAGTGCAAGATTGAAAAGTTCACTGAGTCCGTCTATTTCGGTAAAGCTGTGTATAAGCATGACACCTACAGCATCAGCACCACAACCCAAGTATCAACATCAACATCAAATAAACTACAAAATTAAAAGTACAAGTTCCAAACCTTTTCATTGGGTTGTGGTCACTCAAAACGGATCCATTTCCCCATGGAAGCACTCAACAGCCCAGCGCTCCCGAAAGATGGTCATTGTTTCGTCATTCAATCCGTCCATCGGGCTGTTGGTCATGTCGAACTGAATAAATTTTAGGGCATATGCCCCACAATTAGCACTACAATAGGAAGATGACATTAGCATTAGAACCAACTTTTAGAACAATTCTATTATGTAAGTTAGTTTTATACAAAATTTACCTTGACTCATTTGTTGGGACAGGAACGCGCTTGAGTGGCCACTTTCCCGTCAATGCTTCATCACTGAAGTGCTCAAACATCTCGCTCTCGCGTAACAGCTATGGGAACAACACAGACAGTGGCTCCAACTCGGCCTCCAACTGCTTGTCTTGACAAATTGTCGCGTTGCAGTCAAGGATCTTCAGCAACCTCTCCTCTAAGAGCGCGACGATTGCTATCCAGTGCATTTCCTTGACCAGGATGATGTAGTAGGCACTTTTAACCTTTGCCCAAGTGTGGCCATATTTGGGCCTGTCCCCCATTACATACTGCATCATCCTATCATCAAACTTAAAATCATTAGCGACGCAGTCCAAGTCTTTTGTGCCCAATCGTTTTCACTTGGCTCCTTTTGCTACAGATGTACCAATAGCCTTTTTCAATAAATTGCAATATGTCGATACCAGTGTTTGGCCAAAGGCCACATCGGTGATGGCACAATCGGGATACAGTAGATCACCATTGCTAGTTTTTCGCAGCCTCATCAGTGCCAATACCTCATCGATGTGCTGCATCAAATAAAAACAACATGATAAGTATACAATACCTCATGGAAAACATAAGCAAAAATAAGGAAAATTAATCGAAAATAACTTACTGAGTCGTGAACCCAGCTGCCCATCGTCAAAATCTTTTCAAACCAATCCCGAGAATAATCCCCGGTCTTACACTTTACAAGGGCATCACTTCCAGATTCATTGTAATAGGCATAGAAGGGTTTTTTTCTTTTCCTCCTCTATTGGCCTATACAAATTGACAGTGGACTCCATTTTTGCTTGCCCGCTTCCTCCCCCTTCCTCCATTTGTACATCCCCGCTTCCTTCGCCTCCCGCCTTAACCTCCTCCATTATAACTGCCCCACTTCCTCTAGAAACCTCTTTAACCCCCTCAATTTTGGCTTCTTCCTCAATTTGTTCTTTGTTTTCCTCTTAATTCCACGTGTTAGTACGGTGTAAGGCGATTTCACAAACCTGCTCTTTCGGCTCTCTCTTTTCAGCCCAGGTTGCACTTTAACCGCCTTCAATACTCTACCAACTTCCTCCTGCACCCTACCAACTTCCTCCTCCACCCTAACAACTTTCTCTGCCACCTTATCCACTTTCTCCTCCACCCTTTTCAACTGCTCTTCCATCTTATCAAACAAACTCTTTATGAGGTCAACCACCTCACTCTCCCGACCCCGACGCCTCGGCAAAGCGGTACTTGTTGTACCGGTTTGCTGAGGCATACGAACCTCTTCCTCCCTCCCCTCCTCCTCCCTCCCACCGATTGCGCCTTCATCCTCCTCGGCGTCAACCACATTCTCAAGCAGTGGCCCTGCAACTGCCCTCACATGTGTGACCCCTTGTAGGTCCCGCGTCAGGCGGTCTATCCCTTCATCCCTTTGATCCTCCAGTGCTCGGAAAGATGTGACATAGTGCTGTTGCGCTTCACCCCCAGTAGCGGTGAGGAAGGGACGGACAACCCCCTGCAATAAGAAACAAAATCAATCAGATTTAATCGACATTTTAAAGCAAGTGCATGTTCAAGCTTAATCCTTTAATCTTACCCGAGCTGATTGAATTTCAATCTCTATTTGCTCATAATCCGAATGGGTACACTTCTGGTCGTGCCACCGCAACATCCTAGGAAATGTCTGTTGCACAACCGAAGCCCTAATCCTCCCCCCTGCCTTAGCCAGGACAGGGATGACCTCATACATCCAAGCCTACATTGTAAAAAAACAGTCCATATCATAATTCAAACACATATATTAAAAAAAATATAACAAAAAGCTATTAATATTTACCTGCATTGCCCATGGGAAGCCAAACAAATTGTACGTGGCCGGTCTATTCTTCTCGGCCCATTGGGAGTGCTTTAACGCCAGGTCTTTTGCTTGCAGGGACTCCATGGTTCGCTTAAATGATACCCGTCCCCACGGATAAGCATTAAAGAAGTTCAAGTTGCTTACAAACTTCACCCAATCAATATCAATGGCTTTTGTTGAGTCACTAGCCATTAGGATCGAATGTAAGAACAATACCAAGCACAGTTTGAACGTCTCTGAATCGTTAAACTCACCATCTTTTAACCTGTCCTCTAATTCCTGTGCCTTAATAGACTTGTTCCCCGCCAAAACCTTGTTAGCCAACCTTTTGGCTCCCGTACTGTCCGTTATTCTTTTTTCCTCAACCTCACCTGGCAATTCCCCACATCTTAAGCCAGTCACCAACGCATATTCCATCATCCCGAAACGTACTGGCTTTCCATCCACCATGAACCACATTTCGTGCTTTTTGTTGCTTTTTATTGAGTGCAGCAACATATAATGCACTCCCGACCCCCAGAATGTCTTTTTCCATTTTGTGTCCATATCCCAAAAATGACTGAAACAAGTCTCTTTGAATCTCCTTTCACCATTCCTCACTGTCCCTAAAATCCCCGTTATTCTCGTTAAAACATCTCAACTTGACCTCTCTATCACCCTCATAGGGAAGTACGGTACCGTATCGCTTACAACCTCCAATCCGTACTCTCTATAGTTTACGCTCTGGAAAATCTGCACAATCAATATAAACAAAATATCAGCAAAAAAATTAAACCAAATCAAATATAAACAAAATACGCTCCGGAAGAATCGCTTAAGTGATGGGCAGATGATTCTGCCTCATACAAGATCTCTTAAGCGATCTGAAATCGCTTAAGTAATACAAAGGATCGCTTAAGAGATTATAGATCTGGGCAGATTTGGTTCAGCCTTGGAAGAGATCGCTTAAGCGATCTTAAATCGCTTAAGCGACCAAGAGTAAAAGTGATGAATCGCTTAAGCGACCAAGAGTAAAAGCGATTCATCACTTTTACTCTTGGTCGCTTAAGTGATTACAGATCGCTTAAGTGATCTTGTACGAGGCAGAATCAACATCTGCCAGATCTAAGATCGCTTAAGCGATCGTTTATATCGCTTAAGTGATTTATCGCTTTTACTCTTAAGTAATCCAAAATAGCTTAAGCAACCAAGAGTAAAAGTCATCAATCGCTTAAGCGACACAAAGGATCACTTAAGCGATCTTAGGTCTCAGCAATTATAAATACCTTTTCTTTGGCGGCCTTCTCCTCTTTGGCAGCCTCCTCCTCCTCCTCTGAACTCTCGTCGGACTCCTCTTCCTGGCGTGAATTTTGCCCGACCTCCTCTTCCTCTTCAGAACCGTTTTGCTCCTGTTCTCTCTCTTGTTGTGCCGTCGTCGTCTCCGCTGCTGGAACACCTTCACTGATCGGAGGATCCACCGGAGCAGCCATTGAACTGCTTGCGCAGTCGGACTCTACGATTCGAAGAGGCGTTGGGTTTTCCTCCTCATTGTTAATGTCAGCCATAGTTTTAATAAAGGAAGAAGCTTTAGGATTGAATTTGGGTGTGAAAATTTCCCGGAATGTGGACTGTTATCGTCGGAAATTGCACAGATGCGTTTAGGGATTGAAGATATCGACTTTTGCCTTAATTGGTTTCGATTAAGCAATTTGAATATTTGGGCTCTTTTTCAATTTTCAAATTTTAAAAACTTTCACTAATTATGATTGTGTCCTTATATGTTTTAATCTTTTCATTTTAACCCATTTTACATGTTTAATGGATCCTAACTGTGCCATGTCAACTTCTCTAAATAAATAAAAAATGGTAAACAGTTGCAAGACCATTTTTTTAAATCCAAACTTGGGACGGCCGATCAGCTAAATTTTCTCTATCTATCACATCATACATCAAATCTATAGAAGCGAACTCAGACTAATTTGTGGATCACACTGTTTCTCAACTACTTGGTTGAAAAAAAACCATTCTTTATTATATGCTAATATCTTGCTTTTTTTGGGGGGGGGATGTTATTATAATAATATTATTTTATTTAATGAGTTAGGTATGCTAATTATTTAAATGTCTTACTTGAAGTCTCAATATACTCCCTTCCAATAACATGATGAGGGAATTAGATTAGCTGACCTCATATCTGGACATCAACAAATTTCAATCTTTTGTTTAATTGATAGCTGCGTATTAAACAATTCTAGCTTGAAATTTAGGTAGAGCATTGCATGGTATTGGCGGAAGAGGTACCAAGTAAAACCCGGCGGCACAAGATATGTTAAAAGTCAATTCGTATGCTTTAAGAGTTCAATCCCCTTCTTCAGGTGCACTTGAAAATGAGAATTTGGATCTCCTATATGTTTTTTAATAGTCTTATTTACAAATCAATATTTGGAAAGTCAAACCAGATTGTCTCACATAGTACAATAACAAGTAAAAATGATACAAGAACTATCAATTTGAGAAACTCGCAGAAAGTTTTAGAAACAATATTTCTTTTTACATGTACCATGATTAGTCCAAAGAAAGGCTTCATTGCAAGTAAGATATTTGATTCAACGACCTTCTATGAGGACTGAATCACAAGCAGACACGGTCTGCGCAGAACTACTTTCAAACAATGTGGGAAATGACATTCCACCATTAGAAGCTTTATTACTATTTAAGAACACATCCATTGAACTGCTATTAGGTGATATATCTGGCAATGTAGCATCACCGTCCAGATACTGCATCAACTGTCTCATGTTAGGCCTTGCTGCGGGGTTAGGGTGTGAACAAAACAACCCTAGTTTCAGTACCAACTCCATTTGCTCCTCTGCATAAATACCATCTAATCTTGGATCACTGGCATTGATGATAGCTCTTCTTTTCCAGCAATTGATTACCCATTTAACCAAATATCCCACTCCGTAACCTTGTTGCTCTATAGGCCTCCTTCCACAAGCCACCTCAAGCATAAAAGCCCCAAAAGCAAATACATCCGTGCTGGTAGTTGCCTTTCCAGTTCTAATGAGCTCCGGAGCCAAATAACCTACAGTTCCCACAAGGTTAGTGGTTTGCGGATTGCTATCGTGGTCATATAGTTTAGCTAGGCCAAAATCACCTAACCTCCCATTTAGATCAGCATCTAAAAGAACATTACCCGGTTTTATATCTCTATGTAGAACAACTTGTTCCCATTCTTCATGGAGGTAGAGAAGGCCAGAAGCTATTCCTCTTATGATTCGAAATCGCTGAAACCAATTAAGATTTGGCTCTGTATTGCTGTATAATAATTTGTCCAGGCTTCCATTTGGCATATAATCATAGACCAAAATAAATTCTCCCTTTCGCCTGCAATAGCCACGGAGTTGCACCAAGTTCCTATGCCTTAGCCTTCCCATGCTAACAATCTCAGCCACAAATTCCTTCATCCCTTGTTTCGAATCGTGAGAGACTCTCTTGACTGCGATTTGTTCATTAGAAGGAAGGACGCCTCTGTAAACCTTTCCAAAACCTCCTTTTCCAATAAGCTCTTTGTCCTTGAAACCTCCAGTTGCTTCATAGAGATTCTTATAAGGGAACCTTTGGGGGCCATATTGCCTTTCCCAGTCTTCACATGCTTCTTCATATTTCTTCTTCCACACAATGTAAGCAGCTACAATGACTACCATAAAAAACACAGCCACCGCTACTACAATCACAACAATCATCAGTAGTGCAGGTTTCTTACTTGCTTTCCCGTGTGCAGGAACAGGAGGAAGCTTGGAGACATCAATGTTTTGTGCTTGTCCGCTTCTGTTGAAGCTCCATCCTAGAATATAATGGTCACTTGTCATTGTGCCAGTTGCGGCTGAGAAACCTACATACATAGAGTCCAAGAGAACTTCAGAAAGATTGAGGGGCGTTGACAAGAGAGGTCTTTCTGGTTTTGCGATTCGAACAGGAGAGAGAGTCACATTGAGTAATTTTTCAGCACCATCGTAGTCTATCCAAACCTGTATTGGATCTCCACTCATGAGCACTAAGCTTTTGTTCTTCCGTTCTTCATTCGAATAATAAGTTGCTGTAGCAGATTCATTAGAAATCAAGCCGTTCACATCAATTCCCACATGGTTTCCATCTATGTCATAAAATGCAGGGTTTTGTGCACTATCAAACTCGATCGCTAAGATGTGGTTTGTAGGCTGGCCATTGTTTTTAAGATTGAAGAGTCCCAAACAAGAACCTGCAACAGCGCCAGTAAAGTTCATAGACGGTGAGATGACAAAAGCTATGCCATGGCCGCCAATATTAACCGATTCTGGAACTATGGCAAAAACAAAATTCGTGGAAAAGGAAAGAGATTCAGGGGAAGATGTGTTGAATTTGATTGGGAATGGATAAAAAGCATGACCTGCTTGCCTCTCAGAAGTATTGGTTAGCTGCAATAGACCTTTGGGGTAGATTATTGAGATTTCATCCAGTTGTAGATTGGCTTCATGGAAGCCATTATTATAGATGAACTCGTTTTCATTTTGAGATAAGCACAAGAAAATAAAGGATAAACTGAAAATCATCCAAACGTAAACTGATCTAAGAGCTGCAACCATCACTGAAAAAGGGAAAAAAAGGTGAAAAATATGTCTTTTGTGGAGAGGAAAAAGGTGCTGCTGCTAGTTTGGTTGTTTCAAATTTCTGAGAGTGTAGGTTTTTCAGAGTTCAATTTAGCTAAGAGAAAGAAAGGTTTTCGCGCATGAGAGAGAGCTAAAACAAAGAGAGTGTCAACTTCTTCCAAATGCTACTTTTTCATTCATAAACAGAGAAATATATGGACACATTTCACTACTGTTACAACCACTTTACAGTGAGAATAATCTTTAAATATAATACAATCTAAACCACTCTTGACTAATACAAATTACATTGAGATATTCTGGCCTAAATTACCGGCTGTTCTCACCTAAAACATCACACATTACATTTCCAAATTGGACAAAAACTGTACTTGACAGACAGCCCCTTTTTAGCTCAAATCTGGCGCCAACCTTTCAAACTAAATTGCAAAATAGTTTCCAGCAAAATATCATTTACTTCAACACTCCTTGATATTTTTGCTGGAAACTCCAAGTCTGAATCTTAATTCTTCAAACTTGTATCTGCCTAAGGATTTGGTCATTATATCAGCCACTTGCTCTTCTCCCTTGCAATGAATCAGTTTTACCTCACCATTTTGCTCTGCCTCTCTCACTACATGATATTTGATTCTGATGTGCTTTGTGCGACCATGGAGAACCGGATTCTTGGACATAACAATTGCCGATTGGTTGTCACAATACAGCACATTACCTTGAGTCTATTCCAGCCTTAAATCCTTCAAATATTTTCTCAGCCAAACCAATTGGTTAATAGCAGCAGCAGCAGCAACATATTCAGCTTCTGCAGTTGATTGTGCTACAACTTCTTGCTTTTTTGAGATCCAGCTTATGGCACCTGCATTCAGGAAAAAAACATATCCAGAGGTACTTTTCATATCATCCAAGGAGCCACCCCAATCACTATCAGTGAAGCCATACAAGCTGAGTTTTTCAACTTTCCTGAATTAAATTCCCAGGTCTGAACATCCTCTAACATACCTGAGGACTCTTTTAGCAGCTTGCAAATGCAGCTCACTTGGTTCATTGATAAGAGCTTGAATGTTTATATTTTTTTAGTGATTTAATTGGTTTATTATGGAAAAATGTGCTTAAAGTGTGGAATTTGAATTAATTCTTTCATAAATACCATTTATGGGATCACGGGTGCATTTTGAGTGTTTTCATGCTCAAACACATTTTTGAAGGGAAAAAAATGATGTCGATGGAATTCATGACGAGTAGGAACAAACGGTGCAAGGATCGGAGTTGAAACGACAAAGTTGTGACGCGTCAAAAATACAACGTAAAATCTGAAAATTCTTCAAGATGAGCATGCTTTGCTGTTTGGATCATAACTTGAGCTGTGGAAATCGGAATTTGACGATTCTTATGGCGTTGGAAAGATTATTCAGAGAGCTACAAATTTTGTGTTTATAACTTGACCAAATTCTGAATATCAAGGACGCCTTGGACAGGAAGAACTATCGCTGCGGCGATGGTTCTCACCACTGTGGCGATGGATCACGGGCTTATATTGTTGATGCATTATCCTAATCCGAATCTGAATGGGCTAAGAAATTTACTCTTTTCCTAATTAAGATCAGAACCCTAGGACTATAAAAGAAGGATTTTTGAGAAGTTTTAAGGGCTTTTTGAGGGAGAGAAAAAGACGGCTACTAGTTTGGAGATCGGGATTATTGAAGCTCTCGTTCATAGATTAGAGAAGTCTTTTTATTTTTCTTTCTTGAACTCATGTCATCGAAAAGAATGATGGATTTTATTATTTTCATTATAAACTAACTTTTTTTTCTAAGGCTACAGATGTAGCCCAATTTATGAATATGTGTTGATGTTATTATGTTGATTTTAATTGAGCATTAATTCTAAGTTTTATTATTGTGTGTAATGCGTTCAATTCTCAAGGGCCCGAGAGTTGAATGATATCATGGGTTGGGTTGAGATCGAGAGATAAAACCTGATTTGTCTAAGGTAATAAAACCATAGATTGAGCGAACGCTAGAGATAGGTTACCGCGATCTGTGAGGCTCTGGTATAGAACTTAATGATCTCTTAGCTTCTAAATCCGTTTTAGAGATATCTTGGGTTGTTGCTTAAGGGTTAATTTGCTAATTATTCGAGAGAAAGTTAGTGGAATTTTAGGGAATTAGGCTTTTAGAATATGCTTAGTTAGATTAATAGTAATTGTCAATGCATAGGATTAAATTGGTGTGAAATATGTGCCCTAGGTTTAGTCATATTGATCTTTACATCAAAGTGTTTATAAAATTCTGCATTTATTTGGATTTTAATTTGTTTTCTTTTTCATTAAATTCATTCATAAAATTCTGTTTCATCAAATAGCAATAACATAGACTAGTTTGGTACTTGGTAGGTAGTTCTCTTGGGATTTGACACTCGTTTACTCAAGCTTTATTACTTGCACGATTTCGTACACTTGCGAATAGCTTGTCATTCATTCATAAATCTAGAGATTAAGCTTACTGCATACATAATGTCAGGCCTCGCTACAGTCAAGTACAACAAACACCCAACCATGCTTTTATACTTAGTTTCTTCCACCTTAGCAGCTCCATCATTTTTGCACAGCTTTAGATTTTTCACTAGAGGTGTGTTAACAGGTTTGCAATTCTTCATTGCAAATTTTTTGAGAAGTTCATTGGCATACTTCTTTTGGGAGACAAATATGCCATTAGCAGATTGCCACACTTCCATTCCCAAAAAGAAACTCATCTCACCTAAATCATTCATCTCAAATTCCTTGTGCAGCTCATTTTTAAAATCCTGCAATCGTGTAGAATTGGTTCCTGTCACCAGGAGATCATCAACATACAAGGATATAAATATCTTTTCATCATCAATCTCTCTAACATACAGGGTGTGCTCATTTGGACTTCTTTCAAACCCCAAACTCATTAAGTATTCATTAATTCTGCTGTACCAGGCCCTAGGGGCCTGTTTTAGGCCATAAAGAGTCTTCCTAAAAAGATACAACTTATCCTCTTGTCCTTCAACTATATACCTTTCAGGTTGCTCTACAAAGATCTTTTCATTAAGCCACCCATTTAGGAAAGCAGACTTCAAATACATTTGAAAAATTTTCCACTTGAAATGGGCTGTAATTGCAAGTAGAATTCTGATAGTGTCAAGCCTTGCAAATGGTGCAAAAGTGTCAGAAAAATCCACCCTAAACTGCAATGCATAACCCTTCACTACAAGCCTTGCTTTGTACTGTTAACTAAACCATCTAGATTTAGTTTCTTCTTATAAATCCACTTCACCTAAATGATTTTTCTTCCGGTAGGTTTGTCCACCAGTTCCTAGGTTGCATTCTTCTCAATCATGTCAAGTTCTTTTTCCATTGTTGTCCTCCACTCTGTAACTTTGGCTACTTCAGAATAACAAGTTGGTTCCATCAAAGCCAGGTTGTATCTCTCATAAATTTTTGCCAAAGTTCTTATTCCCCTGATTGGAGAATCTGCTTCAGAATCAGAATTGAAATATGAAGCATCCTGACTATTTGTTAAGTCCCCTCCTTGCTCCAACATCTTACTCATCCCAACTTCATTTCTATCATAGTTCCACAGCCCTTCTTCATCTACTTTCACATCCCGGTTAATCAGGAATTTCTTGCTCTTAGGATTATAAATCCTATATGCTTTGGACAAGTTGTTGTATCCAACAAAAATTCCAGTTTCAGCTTTCTCATCCAGCTTACTCCTCTTGCTGGTTGGAATATGAGCATAACAGATACTTCCAAAAACTTTGAGGTGGTTGGTGCTTGGCTTTACTCCATACCAAGCCTCAAATGGTGTTTTGTTGTCAAGAGCTTTAGTTGGCAGCCTGTTCAGTAAGTATACTACTGTATTTACAACTTCTGCTTAGAAAAAATTAGGAAGTTTTTTCACAAACAGCATACACCTTGCCATCTCCATTACGGTTTTGTCTTTTCTTTCACTCACACCATTTTGCTATAGTGTGTAAGGAGTGCTCAATTGGTGCTTTATTCTAGCTTCCACACAAAGTTCTTGAAACTGATTTGAGGTATACTCTGAACCATTATCACTCCGGATGGTCTTCAAACTCAAACCAGTTTCATTTTCCACCATTTGCTTAAACTTGTTAAACATTGTAGCCACCTCTCCTTTTTGTTTTAGAAAGTAAACCGAGCACAACCTGGTGAAATCATTTATAAACAGAAGAAAATACCTACTGCCATTTAGAGAAGGCACCTGCATGGGACCACACACATCCGTGCATATGAGCTGAAACTTTTCAGCAGCTATCCAGGCTTGATTTGCTAGAAATGGTTGTCTACTGAGTTTCCCCATTTGACAAACTTGGCACACCCCTTCTTTCTCCTCAATTTCGGGCATGCTTTGAACAAGGTCTCTCCTCCTCATTTCCTTAAGACTTGTGTAATGAAAATGGCCAAGTCTCTTGTGCCAAATTTCATTTTCAACAAATTTGGTAGACAAGGCTTGTGAAGCTAAGTTTTTCCATTCAATTGGAAAACTTTTCCCTAGCATTCTCACATTTATCAACTCATTGCCAAGATTATCAACTACAATGCAAGACATGTTTTGAAAATGCAAAGAGTAGGTCTTTTCTAGCATTTGACCCACACTCAACAAACTTTGATTGATTTCGAGCACATAAAGGACATTTGAAATATATTTAGTACTTGATGGAGTTAGGACAACAACTTTACGTCTTCCCTTGACTTCCACAAATTCTCCATTGCCAATCTTGACTTTGGAATGAAAAAGCTTATCTATACTTGTAATATCCCACTTGAGGTACGTATTTAAGAGTTGTTGTATTAGTTAAAAGTTTATTGTTTCAACTTAAATTGAGTTTCTATGTTGAGTTGGTTGAGTTTTGGTGAAGTTGGAAATCCAATCTTCGCCAGGGTGAAGAAGAAGCTTCGCCACGGCGAGGAGGAGAAGTTGCATTACGGGTAGGTTCTGCCCTATTTCGCCGAGGCGACAAAAAATGCTTCGCCGCGGCGAAGAGCCTAAAACAAAGATTCTTGAGTTTTCTAGAGAATTCTTCTTTTGGGACACAATGACCATTCTACCCCTAATTAGTAGGAAAAGTGGGGAGTAAAATGAAAGGAAATTTAGTAGAGATTGTGTTTGTATGGGGGTGTAGTTGTAAAGAATCAAAGGATATAGATGGAATTTCCAAGAAAGGACAAGGGCAAAATGGGAAATGAAGCTTTTAATATGAACTAAAAAGAGTAAAGTGTAGAGAAAGCCCTTACTCATCTTCATTCCACCGCCTCTTCCATTGCCCATATTCTCTCAATTTCTCCACCCAATTTTCCAAGAGTTCTAAGGGATTTAAGAGGGGTTTTGAGTAGAGATTTCATCTAAAGCTTCCTAAGGTAAGAATTCATGCTTTAGATGTGAGTTTTCTTGTATTTATAGTGAGGTCTTATTGTGTTGTTGCTGCCCTTGTGGTTGTTTTGAGTTGTAGAGAAGAGACAAGTCCACAAAGGGAAGGAAAAGTGCTAAAGAAGCCATCTTTGCACAAGGTAAGTAAATCCAACCAAGTTGAGTTATGACTAAGCTTTGAGTAGAGACTTATTTTAATTATGTATGTACATGGTATACCTACTGAAAATTGAGATGAGATGTGTGCTTAGTCTTAGTAGTTGGGATTGATTAAATATGAGAAGTGTTGTTGATATGTGTATTGAGAATGGAGTTTGAGATGAAGTTTGAGAGATGTTGTGTAATCCTTTTTGGGAGTGCTTTTCTTGACAGGGATTATGAGTAATTGAGGGAGTTTTTCCCCAATTTGGATGGCTAGAAAAATGAAGTTTAGTAGTAATTTTCGTAGGGTGTTTATATGCACATGAGATGTTTGAGGAAATGCCTAAGTGAAATCTGCCCTGTCACTGCCGTAACTTTCTAAGTAATTTTTGAGTATCTTACGGTTCGAACTGGGCTGAGACCAAAACAGAGAAGTTGTAGCCCTGTTTCTAAGCTTTGAAACGAGACCAGAACCGTAGTAATCCGAGGTGTATAGCATAAGTTATGGCCGTTTTAGTGTGACTGGTGCAGAATGACTGTTTTGAGGAAATCTTGTAGTTGGCATTTCATTAGTGCATTAGGGAGCATGAGATAGCTCTACACCTTTGTTTATACACTTGAGAAGTAGCTTGAGATTTAGTATAGAATGTGAGTATAAGTTCTTTAAGAGTTAAGAGAATAGAGTAGGTTGTGCGATGGGGAACCCGTGAGTAATGGGTAGAGTATTCCCGCATGTACGCCGCATTGAGAGCGCGGCATGAGTATCAGATAGAGAAGTGGTGTAGCCCGTGAGAGTGCATGCGGATGAGGGCTATACCCGAGTACCCGAGAGAGAGAGATTATATACTCACATGGCCAAGGGTTCCGAATCCATGCATAACCGAGTCCGATCGGCTAGAGTGAATAGAGGTCACGTAGAGCGGGAGTGAGTCCCGGCCGTACCCCCGGTGAGATGGGGTCGTGATTTATGAAAGAGTTATGAGAAAAGAGTTCCTAAGAGAAAGAGAAAGAGGAAAAGAAAGACGTACCCAAAGAGATATTGAACGGGGAGTTGTAAGGAAAGAATTAGAGAAAGAGAGTTACGGGGCTAGTATGAGTAGAGGATTTACTTACTGAGCATTATTTTAGTGCTCACCCCGTTGTTTTCCTATGTTTTGCAGGACCTAGGTGAGGACACTGTCGGATGGATGTCGGCGTGCGAGGAGGAGTGGCTACACTGTCCCTGATGTTTTTGATGACCTTTTGTATACCTTGTACATTTTGTGTAAAAATGTTTATGTTGTAAAAAGTATGTACATATGTTTAATAAAAGAAAAACTTGGGCCCAATTTCTTTATGTTATTTTATATGTATTTCATTATAATCTTTTGAGTAGTAGTGGCTATTACAATACTCACAAAGCTTGGCGGATTTGGGGTCATGTGGTTTGTACAACCACTGCAATCAGCCATACATCATCACACATCTTTTGGTTTGTGCACAAGGCCATGAAAAGCTGCTCAGTTTCTAAATTTGGTTGCTGGACCTCCACCACTGCAGCCTACTGCTCCTACTGATTCCCTTTGTTTTTACACACTTTTTCTATGTGTCCAAACTGTTTGCATGACCTGCATTGTATGCCAGGTCTGAACCAACACTTATATTCTGGATGGTTCTTCTTTTTGCAGTGCAAACATGGAGGATATGATCTTAGTCCACCACGTTTTCCTCCCTGATTATTGCTCTTCTCTTTTCCCTTCTTCTCACCACCATATTTCTTGTTTTCCCTTCCATGTATGCTTCCTTTCTGACTTGCAACTATGGCTACCTCAGTTGAGTCTTCTTGCCTTAGTTGCCTTCCTTGCACTTGGGCTTGAAGTGAATGAACCAGTTCAGCCAAGCTGATTTGGGACAGATCTTTAGAGTCTTTTAGGGACAAATTTTTTGCTTCAAACCTTTTAGGTAAGCTGACTAGGACCTTCTCCACTATCCTCTGGTTGGTCAATTCTTCCCCTAGCAGTTTAATTTCATTCACCACAGCCATAAGTCTATCCACATATTCCTTGATAGATTCAGCCTCCTGCATTTTGAGTACTTCAAATTCTCTTCTCAAGTTAAGAACTTGCATATTGCGTGTCTGACTATTCCCTCCAAACTCGTCCTTGAGGGTGTCCCAAGCTTGTTTAGGGGTCTCACATGCCATGATCCTGGAGAAGACCTAATCTGTCACGGCTGAGTGTATACAAGACAATGCTCTTGGGGCCTTGGCTGCCTCTTCTTCATGGATTCTCATCTGGTTCAGCGTCGGGTTTGGTCCAACTTGGGGAACCTGCTTTTCCTCCTCCACATATTGCTACAAACCATGGCCTCTCAAGTATGTTTTCATCTTGACAGTCGAAACATGGTACTGATCACCATTGAAAACAGGAGTAGAAATTGAAGCATAACTTGATGCCATGAAGAAGCTTCTCTTATGGTGGTATTCTAGTCCTGAAAGATCAAGAAAGCTCTGATACCAATTGTAGGTTTTTTAGAGTTCAATTTAGCTAAGAGAAAGAAATGTGAGTGTAAACTTCTTCCAAAAGGCTACTTTTTCATTCATAAACAGAGAAATATATGGACACATTTCACTACTGTTACAACCACTTTACAGTGAGAATAATTTTAAATATAATACAATCTAAACCACTCTTAACTAATACAAATTACATTGAGATATTCTGGCCTAAATTACCAGTTGTCCTCACCTAAAACATCACACATTACATTTCCAAATTAGTCAAAAACTACACTTGATAGACAACCCCTTTTTAGCTCAAATCTAGTGCCAACCTTTCAAACTAAATTGCAAAATAGTTTCCAAAAAAATATCATTTACTTTAACAAAGAGATGAATATTTGTTTAAACAAAATTGAAATGTTGATGTATGTTTATGATAGTGTAGTCTCGGACTGCAAGAACATGGGATAAAATATTAACCTGCCAACTCAAGATTTCAATTCAAGGTTCAAAACTAGATTCACATCACTTAATGAATTCCAGAAGAAGTAAAAATTGATCTTCTAACCACCACTGGGTGGCTCACTAGTCAACTAAGGCTCTTGGGTGTATTACTCAAGAGATCCTAAGTTTGAACCATCTAGATTGTTAATAGGGATGACCGCTAAGAGAATTTACCTATCTATCAACTTCAGGACCCTAGGGGGTTAGTTGAGGTGCACCTAAATTGACCTAGATACTGGTCACAAAAAAGAAAAAAAAGAAAAAATTGATGTTCTGCCAACAAATGCCAATGACCAATTTTGTTATTCATGACTATCCAAGTATATAAACGAATTCAGACCAATTTGTAAATATCCTGTTCTTCAACCACTTGGTTAAAAACAAACCACATCTTTTTTATATGCTAATATCTCGGTTTTTTGGATGTTATTCTAGTATTATTAATTTTAAGGAGTTTGGGATGTCAATTGTTATGCCTAAAAAATCAAGGCTGATGTAAGCTTATATCAGTGAGTGATGTGACTAAATCAACACTAGCAAGTGCATTAGTTGTGTTCAAGTAATAAAGTGATGAGTTTGAGTATCTTCCCATAGAGATCAAAGCAAATATTTGTAATTACCTAAAGCTACATACATGTTATTTGAGAAAATGAAAGTTTAAAGTGTAACACTAATGGATTAAAAATAACTAAATTAAACAAATAAACAATGTGAAGAACTTTGCAATATTAATGAGGTTAGGGTACAACTTTCCCCCATTTATGCTTAACAACTACTCTTAACCTGTTTGTGCTATGAATTGGTAGGATTCTTTTAAGACCAATTATCCTTATTTAGGCAAAATATTCAACTTAATACAAATCTCTATTCAGTTACTCTAAAATTAAGAAGCATAAATTCATCAATCCCTTATGACTAATTCGCCCTATTCGGTTATGAATTAGGTGGACCACTAATTAATCCTAGAATCTCTATTCGATTACTTCTAGTTTTAATATGTTGTGCAATGTTATTCTCGTAGAGCAATTATGACTATGAATTAAACAATAAACCATAACTCCTCTATTCGAAACATTGTCAAGGCAATTGTATCAATCAAAATTTAAGTCACCACAGCCTAGGTCGTGGTGCTTTCTGGTCTCTTTGTTTTATCTTAATTCCATCACCATGGCCATTGTGAATCACCAAGGCATTGCCGTGGCCTTCAAGAATATTAGTTAGTCTCAACTTCTTCGAGCTTTAAGTCCCAATTTCACTCCAATGCTCCAATCTACTCAATCAAAGCCTAAAAAATACAAAAACTATCCAAATCAATAGCTAACCATTCATATCTCAAACTTAATAAAAACTAAAAATAAAACAAAGAAAACAAATGAGAAATTAACTAAACTAACATCAAAACAACCCTAAAAACACTCAAATTGTGCAACTTATCAGCGAGCACCAATCAGAGATCAAGAGGGCTTTGTACTGTCTAGAATTTGCCAGGTCGCCCCAAGGCAGAGAGAATACGGCTGTCACCAACTTAGCAAGCTCAAGTTTAGTCTGTAAATGAGTAAGGTCCGCACATCTGTCCAAGCCCCATATAATTTAAGGATATTTCCTAAGTTATCAGCCAATAGGATGCAAGGAAGAACTTGCACGACACCTATCCACTTGTAGACTTGTAATCATTATCTTAAATTTAGCGGCTATAAATAGAAGACTCCCTCTCACAAAATCGGGATCTCCGATTTTTATAAAAGCAAATAGCAAAGACAACCTACGGGAAAGAGACTGGCTTAATATTCTCTCTTAATTCCAAGCTCTTATACTTATGTTCACAGTTCGTGACCTATTGTAACTTAGCTTATAACCAAGAACACTCATATAAAAGAAAACAGTCAATGTAGGAATTACTCTAAGCAACTAAATCACTATAAAATTCTCACTGTCTCATTTATTATTTAGTCTTTGCATGTTAATGTGACCTTAATCCAAATCTCAAGTCAATCACGTATAATTTCTAAGACCTACTTCATGCTTTGCACGTGCAAGTTCATTGATGTCAAAAGCACACATCAACATTAATCATTTAAAATTTATATCTATTCAAGCCTATGTATAATCCATGATGACGGGAATTAGACAGCTCACCACATTTCTTGTTAATCTTGACAACAATAATTTTGAATCTAGGGTCTTGATATGTAACGCCCCACTTGAGGTACGTAGCTAATTTATGTTGCATTGCTTGAATGTTCATTGATTTGCCCTCATTTGAGTTGTATGTTGTTATTATTGGTTGGTTGGTCCTTGGTTGAATTTATGTGTTGGTTTGGTTAAATGTTTGCCTTGAAATTGGTTAAGACTTGGGGAATTTTGGAGTTACAGTCTTCGTCGGGGCGAGGAATAGTCTTCGCCGCGGCAACGTAGGCTCTGGAATTCTTCGTCAGAGCGTTGACAAAGACTTCACCACAGCGACAGAAAAGACTTTGCCGCAGCAATGAGCCGGCTGAAAAGTTGGCTGAAGTTTCTAGAGAATTTTTCATAGGGGTAAAATGACCTTCCACCCCTAATTAACAAGAAAAGTGGGGAGTGAAATGTAAGAAAATTTCATAGAGAATGTGTTAGAGTTGGGGGTGTGAGTGCAATGAATTAAAGGACAAAGATGGAATTTCTAAGAAAGAGCAAGGGCAAAATGGGAATGCATGTGTAAACTATGAGCTAAAAAGGGATTAAGCTTAGTAAACCCTTCATTTTCTCTTCTCCACCGCCATTCCCATTCACCATTTTCTCTCAACTCTTCATTCCATCTTTCAAGGATTTTAGAGGGCTCTTTGAGTAGTTTTGGTAGAAAGTTAATCTAAAGCATCCTAAGGTAAGGATTCTTGCTTTAGATGTGAAATTTGATTATAGTTTTGTTTAAGTCTTATGGTGTTATTGTTTAAAGTTGTAGAGAAAAGACAAGCAACCAAAGGAAAAGAGAAGTGCTAGTGGAATCACCCCATCATAAGGTAAGTAAATCCAACCCAAGTTGAGATTTAAGGAATCTTTTGAGTAGAGATTTATGAATGCATGTATATGTTATGTAGATGAGATGTGATTTGAGCTCATGGTTGTTGGATATGTTTACATTATGAGTAGTGTTTGATGTGTGAAGAGAGATTGAAATTGAGTTGAAGTTGGAGGAGTTTTGCATGAATCTTTGTGGGAGTGTTTTTCCTTGATAGGAATTAAGAGTATATGAGGGAGTTTCCTCCCAAATTGGATGGTTAAAGAGAGAAGAAAAGTTATAGTTAAAGTAGAGTTTTTCTATGCATATGGGTTGTTTGATGAAATGCCTAAGAAAAGTATGAGTATAAGTAGAGAATCTTAATTCTTGCAACATTTCATATTGGCATTTCATGAGTGCATTTAATGAGCATTAGCCATCCATATGCATTAATTGTGCACTTGAGAAGTAGCTTGAGAAAGAGTAGAGAATTTTGAGAATAAGCTACTTTAAGAGTAAAGAGAAAGAGAGAATGAGCACTAGAGAACAAAAGGAGAGAGTAGTGTTAAAGAAGAGAATAGAGTAGGTTGTGTGATGGGAAACCCGTGAGTGATGAGTGGAAGTCACGGAAAGTGGAACGCAAGGTTCCGGCCATGCCTCCAATAAGATGGGGCCGTGACATTCAAGAGAGAGAGAATACACACTCACGTGGTTAAGGGTTCCAAATCTATGCATAACCGAGTCCGATCAGCAGAAAATGAGTAAAAGTCACGAGAGTGGGATAGGTTCCTGGCCGTGCCTCCGGTAAGATGAGGCTGTGACATTTGAGTGAGTAGAAGTCACAGAAAGGGGGATAAGTTCCCAGCCATGCCTCCGGTAAGATGGGATCGTGACATTCAAGTGAAAAAGAATGAGAAAGAACAGAGAGAGAAAAGTAGAAGTCACGAAGAGTGGGATGAGTCCCAGCCGTGCCTCTAGTAAGATAGAGCCGTGACATTCAAAGAGAGAGTTAGTAGAAAAGAAATGTGAGAAAGAGAAACAAACAGAGAAAACGAGAGAGTAATGTATGGAAAGAATTAAGAGAAAGAGTTGCGGGGATAGTCGAGTAGAAGATTTACTTACTGAGCATTATTTGTGCTCACCCTGTTTTGCAGGATCTAGGTGAGGACGCGGTTGGTTGGATGTTGGTGAGCGAGGGAAAATAACTACACTATCCACCATGTTTTTGATAATTTAGTAGATGATACTAATTTTGTATAAAGAATATATATACTTAATAAAAGAAAAATTTGGGCCCATCTATTTATGTTATCATACATGTATTTTATTATATTTATTTCTATGAGTAACCTAGTATAAAGGAGTTATTACATGATAGCTACATATTTACAGTTTTAGCATGAAATTTAGGTAGAGTATTGCAAGACAGAAATGGTTACTGAAAGTAAAACCTGGCGAATTGATGTACCACAGAGCTGTTCAATCCCCCGGCAGGTGCAATGAAAATGAAGGTTTGGATGTTGTGTATCCTTTATTTGCAAGTCATTATTAAAAGTCAGCCAACCTTACTTCTATAGGTTGGAACTTTCAAAGATGGTGGCTTTTGTATAAGTTGAAATCAACGCAAATACTTCTCCTATTTTTATTCCAATGAGACTGAAATTGTTAGGTGATATCAGAATCAAACATAAGGAAATTATGGATTACTTTGTGCTTCAAGTCTCATTTACATTAGTAGAATATCCCCAACAGTTTATTTATTTCGAATATGCAGAATATAATGAGTAGAGATCTCAGACAAAATTTAATCTTTTTGCATTAAATTATTAATTTAATCAAACTTCTTTTGCATAAAACTACTACAACACAAATATTTCTTGATTCTCAGTTATGGGGTCATAGTATTTTCATGGTTATATAAGAGCTACCTATTCTAACATTGATACGGAGCCATTTGCATTCCAGTGATAGCAAACTAGAGCATGAAAATGATGTCTATGAAACAGAAAACTAGATTATTTTATAGAATACTTCGTTGAGTTTAATTAGAACACAAGTAATGTTACCAGTTATCAAAATGCACAGAAGTTACATGAGCAGAAAATATCTCACTTAGTCATTGCATTTTTTTTTCTCCACTTCCCAGCCATGAATGGACCAAAGATCAAACCATTGCATAAGAAATTCTTGATTTAGTGACCTACTGCGAGGATTGAATCATTTGTTGACGTTGTGTAAGAAGAACTACTTCCCACCAGTGAATGAAATGACACAACATTGTTAGGAGGTTCATTACGTGTTGTGAATGACAATGCTACCAGGTGGTGTATTAGGTAACATCGCACCACCATCCAGATACAGTATCACCTGCTTCATGCTAGGCCTAGTTTATGGGTTAGAGTCTGAACAATAGATGCCTAGTTTCAAAACCAATTCCATTTGCTCCTCAATGTATATACCTTCCAATCTAGGGTCACTAGCATCAATAATAGCTCCTCTTTTCAAGAAATCTGTGACCCAATCAGCCAAATCTTTTTTACTAGGCTCCATAGCCATAGGCCTCCTTTCACAAGCAACCTCGAGCATAAAAGCTCCAAAAGCAAATACATCTGTGCTAGTAGTTGCTTTTCCAGTTTTAAAAAGCTCTAGAGCCAGATAACCTATGGTTCCTACCAGGTTGGTGGTTTGTGGGTCGCTGCCTTGATCATATAATCTAGCGAGGCCAAAATCTCCCAACTTCCCATTTAGATCGACATCTAAAAGAACATTAGCAGGCTTTATGTCTATACGCAAAACAATTTGTTCCCACTCTTCATGAAGGTAAAGAAGGCCATAAGCTACTCTGATAATCTGGAACCTCTGAAAGCAATTAAGGTTTGGCTTCAAATTTCCATATGAGATTTTGTTAAGGCTTCCATTAGGCATATAATCATAGACTAATAGTTCTCCCTTTCACCTACAATAGCCGAGGAGTCGTACGAAGTTCCTGTGCCTTAGTTTTCGCATGCTTACAATCTCAGCCACAAATTGCCTCATCCCTCCAACTGAATCATGAGTGACTCTCTTGACCGCAATTTACAAATTAGAAGAAAGAAGTACACCTCTGTAAACCTTTCCAAAATCTCCTTGTCCGATGAGCTCTTTGTCTTTGAAACCTTTGGTTGTTTTGTAAAGAATCTTATAGGAGATCCTATGAGGACCATATTCTTTTTCCCAGTCTTCATTTACTTCTTCATATTTCTTCTTCCTCACAATGTAAACGGCTACACCAATTGTTATTAGCACAACTACAGTAGCTCTAAGGGAAACAACAGTTGCACGATCTAGTACTTTATTGCTTCCATTTTTGGGTGGCGAAAGAGATGGAGGAAGCTTGGAAATATCAAGATTTTAAGCTTGCCCACTCCTGTTAAAGCTCCATCCCAGAGTATACTGGTCACTTACTCGTGTACTAGTTGATGCACAGAGACCAACATATATGGAGTCCAAGAGAATTTGAAAAAGATCAATGGGTGTTGACAAGAAGAGGTCTGTTCGGTTTTGGGATTCCCAAGGGAGCTAGTGTTACATTGAGGAACTTTTCAGCTCCATTGTAGTCAATCCAAATCTGAATTGGGTCTCTACCTGCTAGCTGCAGTAGATTCATTAGACTTCAAGCTGTTCATATCGACTCCCACATGATTTCCATTTATATCCTTAAATTCGGGGCTTTGTACAGTGTGAAGCTCAACTGCTAGGATATGATTTGTAGGCAGGCCATTGTTTGATAAATTGAACAGCCCCAAATATGGACCAGCAATAGCTTCCCTCATGTTCTTAGATGATGAGATGAAGAAAGACATGCCATTGCCACCAAAATTAAGCGTTTTTGAAACTATGCCAAATACAAAAGTTGTGGAAAATGAAAGAGATTGAGGGGATGATATGTTGAATTTGAATGGAAAAGGGTAGAAAGCATGGCATATTTGTAGCTCAGAAGTATTGGTTAGCTACAATAGATCTTTGGAGTGGATCTTTGCGATGCCATCCAAATCCAGTTTTGTTTCACTGAAACCATGATAGATGAATTGGTTTTCATCTTGAGCCAAGGCCAAAGAAAACAAGGATAAATTGAAAATTACCAAAAAATTAATTGATCTATGAGCTGCAGCCATTGAAATAACAAATCTGAAAATCCTAATAAATTAGTTTTCCTACCCTGAAGATACTTTTTCAGAGTTAAGGTTAATTATCATCTAGAAAGAGAGTAAGATAAATCAAGTCGATCCTATAAGTTATGGTCAACTAATTGTTGAAGATGGTGATAATTTGCAGGAAATGCAAAATTATTTAGTTAGGATTTTAAACAGCTTTTTGGCGCCAAGAACTCAAGTTTCTATTCAGGTGTAGTGGTTGAAGCTGTTGTGGTTAATACATCATTGTGATGTTTTTGTGATGTTTAGTTGAGATTAAGACATGTCTTGTTGTAAGTTTATTTTAAATTCAAACGTGTAAAACCTCATCCACTACATTAGGATGTTTAGGTAAGAACATTGGATTGTTTTGTATATATGCTATCCATGTTTTATGAATGAAAATAGAACACTCATTTTTACAATTGCAGCCGTCCTTTTCCATTGCAAAATTTCTCTCCTTTATCACTCTCTAGTTGTTTCATCTAAACCAACAATTGGTAGCAGAGCTGTAATTGGTCTTAAAGGCTTGATACATTCATCTCTTTCCATCCAACTCCTAAACATCTGTTACGATGAAACCTTTGTTAAACTCTAATATGCTTGATACAATGGCACAATACACAACTTATCTTACTCCTCCAATCTTCAATAGTGAGCAATACCATATGTGGGCTATCAAAATGAAAACCTTCTTGAGGGGACAAGGTTTATGGCAATATGTTGAAGAAAATAAGCAGCCACCTGTATTGGGCCCAAACCCCACGTTGAATTAGATCAGGCTTCATGAGCAGGAAGCTACTAAAGATCTTAGAGCTTTATCTCATATCCACACAGCTGTAATAGAATTTTTTTTTTACAAGAATCATGGCGTATGAGACAACCAAGGAAGCATGGGACAAGCTCAATGAAGATTTTAGTGGTAGTAATACAACCAAGAATATGCATGTATTAAACTTAATGAGGGAGTTTGAGATGTTAAAGATGCAAGAATCAGAATCAGTAAAGGAGTATGTAGATAGGTTGATGAATGTGGTGAATAAAATCAAGTTGTTGGGTGAGGAAATGATAGACAAGAGAATTATGGAGAAAGTTTTGGTGAGCCTACTCGAGAGGTTTGAGTCCAAGATTTTTTCACTTGAGGACTCTAAAGATCTATCTCAAGTCACACTCATTGAATTGGTACACGCTTTGCGAGCTCAAGAGCAAAAGAGATTACTGAGACAAGAGGATTCAAGTGAGGGTGCAATGGTGGCAGCCTTTAAAGGCAAACCTAGTCAAGGAGGAAGTAAAAGGTTTGCTAGAGATAAGAAAGGGAAGGAGAAAACAAGTAACTAGTGGAACAAATCAGGTGGAATGAAGGATTTTCCACTGCGTTCTCATTGTAAGAAGAAGGGCCA
This sequence comes from Pistacia vera, assembly GCF_008641045.1. NCBI lineage: Eukaryota > Viridiplantae > Streptophyta > Magnoliopsida > Sapindales > Anacardiaceae > Pistacia > Pistacia vera. The sequence goes on along the minus strand of NW_022196290.1, from coordinate 217,623 downwards.
CTCTGAAAAAAGGTGCTGGCATAGACCAAATCTCCAATGTAGAGCATGTAAACAATATGGTCACATTGAAAAAGTGTGCAAAAACAAGACAAACTAGCCACCACAGCAAGCCCAGATTGTTGAAGATCAAAAGCCAAATTCAGAATCTGAGCAATTGTTCATGCATCTTGCTATGCAACTCAAGGCTGATAGATAGTGGTTGTACCAACCACATGACGGCAAACTTGCAAGATTTTGTCAACCTAGATAGGGCATACCATTCCAAAGTTAAAGTTGGAAATGAAGAGTTCGTAGATGTCAAAGGGAGAGGAGATGTTGTTGTGCAGACAAGGTCAGGTATTAAATTCATCCCTAATGTCTTGTATGTGCCAGATATAAGTCACAATTTACTTAGTGTAGGACAAGTGTTAGAAAGGAATTATGTCCTGCATTTTCAAGACCAGCCCTACACGATTCTGGACTATGAAGGTAGTGAACTAATGAGGGTTAAAATGATGGGAAAAAGCTTCTCTATTAGGCTGAAAAAACTAGAACCTAAAGCCCATACTATTGAAGTAAATGAGTTTGAGTTATGGCATAAGAGATTTGGCCATTTCAATTATCACGTTCTTAGAGAAATTCAGACCAAAAATCTTGTCTATAACCTACCAAAAATCGAAAAAGCTAAGGCTGTATAGGCTACTTGTCAACTAGACAAGATGAATAGATAACCATTTCCTGTGAACAAAGCTTGGAGAGCTGCTAAGAAGCTCCAACTTATCCACACAAATGTGTGTGGACCTATGAAGACACCTTCACTAAATAGGAGCAAGTATTTTGCCTTGTTCATTGATGATTGGTCCATGATGTGCTGGGTCTATTTTTTGAAACAAAGGAATGAAGTTGCAACTGTGTTCGGAAGATTCAAGCTCCAAGTTGAAACCAAACTGGTCTTAGTATCAAAATAGTAAGAAATGATAATGGGAGTAAGTACATTTTAGATGAGTTTGAATCAATTTGCAGGCAGGTTGGAATTATGCATCAATTTAGCAGTCCCTATACTCCACAGCAAAATGGAGTCAGTGAAAGAAAAAATAAGACTGTTATGGAGATGGCTAGGTGAATGGTTGCTGAGAAGAAGTCGCCCAAGTCCTTTTGGACAGAGGCAGTGAACATAGGGGTTTATTTGCTCAATAGACTTCCCACCAAGGCCTTAGTTAATCAAACTCCCTATAAGGCTTGGTATGGAGTGAAGCGTACGGTTGAAAATCTAAGAATCTTTGGAAGTATATGTTATGCACTCATCCCAGCAGTTAGGAGAAGCAAGTTGGATGACAAAGCCATGATAGGAATCTTCATTGGCTATAGTGAGCAGTCCAAGGCCTACAGAGTCTATGTTCCAGAAACTAAGAAAATTCACATCACTAGAGATGTGAAAGTAGATGAAAATGGTGTCTGGAACTGGGAGAAAAATGAGATTGAAGAAGACTCAAAGGGGCAGTTGACAGTGTTAGAGTAGATGCCCTAGAACCAATCAATTATTGTAGAATTGACTCTTTGTAATAATGTTCATTAATCAATAATAAAAGGCATTTTATTCTATATCGCGTAAATCATTATTATTGCAATATGTATTGATATATGTCCTTAGAATAGTAGAACTGTGACGAGGGTATCAAGTGTTTCAGATCTTGATAGTGAGAACTCTATGAGCACATATGGTAGCCATTCTAGAAACGTCCGTAGCCCCAGTATTTTTCTGAAGTAAGGGCACAGATAATACGGTAAGGCTATCATAGTGTTGAATGACCCTGTCGAAAGGCAGTGACTGATCTCACTTGTCAAGGTTGTTTGGTGACAACCTGGTGCAACACATGGGTGCTTGTTGTAGGCGGATATACCGCAGCAAGTTCACTGGACTGACCCACCAGAGGATTCCATATGGATGGTAACCCCAGTGTCTATGGAACAAATCCTCTAACGAATGGTGGTGCATGTGATCCTTAGACTTGAGATCACAAGAGCGCCTTATGCACGATTGGTACGGTTTGACACTAGCCTATGCAGTTCTATTCAGAGCTATCAGTACGGTGGTGATTGGCTATATCAAGGAGTATATCATGACTATGGTGGATTGACAAAGGATTCATCACTCCCGGTACGGGAGAAGTTATCTCATGGCGCAATTTGGTATATGGCAATGACACTAAACTGTGGCCACAGTGGGATTGAGTTGCTACTCTATCCAGATTATAATCGGGTCATTGGTCCAGAAATTGAATATATAAATCGAGAGTACCGAAGGTTGACACTATTTCTATGCCTCGTCTCATCGAGATAACATATGATGAAAGGATCGAATTGTACGGTAACCATATCGTTGATAGGTAGCTACTTTGCTGAATCCGAATCTATCGGGTGGTCATGATGCCTTGTTAGGGGCCAATTTTGGTCTGTGATAAGTGAAACGATTAATTGGTGTTAATCACGATACTATACACTATCGGTAGATGAGGAGCCTATGGGTCACACACATAGAAGATAATTTAAGAGCCAAGAAGAAAGAAGGCGTTTTCGTCTTTTTGGGCGAAAGGTTATTTTGGTAATTTTACAGTGCAATTAAATTTGCTGAGGTCGTAGCATTTATTTAATTTGTTAGGAAATTAAATAAGTGAAATTCCGTTTAAATATTTGTTCGCATATATTTAAATAAATTATCTTATTGTTAAATGTTATATTATATATATATTATATTAATATATATTATTGATTTTTAATTGAAATAATGATGAAATAAATAAAATACTATTTGGGAGTGTTGGCAACATGGGGTGTTTGGGTTGGAGCCCACCCATCCCATGGGGGAATAGGGTATTAAGGTTTTCTATAAAAGAAAAATGTTTATTTGTAAAACACAACTTTTAGCTCATTTTGATTGTAAAACCAAAACACAGCGCCCCCATTTACTCTCACTCTCACGCCACTTTTGCTTTTGCAAGAACCAAAGTTCTTCTTTGGTTAGTTCTTCTTTGGTTTGTTCTTCTTGATTTCTTAGGCCAAGGAGGATCTAGCAAATCCTCATTGGTTCTTGTTGATTGTCTTTGTGTGTACCTCTACGGTTCGACCTACACTTGGATCGGTAGCAAACACGTTCAAAGACAATATTGGGGGAGCCTCCAAACGTGGGTAATGATCAAACTTTAGATTTATTTTATTTCTGCAGATTCTTGATATTATACATAAACTGTAAAATTTGTGCCTTGATTTTGGCTTTAAGGAACGATCTACGGTTGTATAAAATTTTGTTTTCTCTGAGCAAACCGGTCATTTCCTAACAGCGGTATCAGAGCCTAAGGTACTAGATTTTACGGTTTTTAAATGGTGATTACATGTGTTTGTTGGTAACTGTTGCCTTGAATCTGCCATGAAAACCTAGATTTTGTTAAATCTGAAAATCTGTAAATCCACTTTGAATGAATGAATCAATTGTTAAATTAGTTTAATAATGTGTTGATAAATGTATATGGTTGGTTAATTCTCCTAGTTGAACGTGTGGTGCGTTTGATTTGATTTGGATGCGTTTTGTACACGAAAAACTGCAAAAACGCGAACTATACGAATTGGGGATTTCCAGGTCTCGTTAAAGCTTCGCCGCAGCAAGTACCTCTGGCGAAGTGATTCTGGAGCCTCTAGAAAGTTTCGCCCCCGCGAAATAAAACCTTCGCCGCGCGAAGGATATGGCGGCGAAGTACATACTGTATACCTGGCCGTGGTGAAGATAAAACCTTTGCCGCGCAAAGTCTGTGCTTCCTCTCCGCGCGAAGTAAAACCTTCGCCGCGGCAAAGCTTGTAGCTCTCCCAATTCTATTTTTGCAAAGGGTCTAATCTGCAGTTTTTAATAACCTGTAAAGCCAATGTACATTTTGCAACATTTAAGAGGGTAATAAATAATATAACCCACCCTTCAAAATTGATTATTTTTTAAATGTATGCTTTGTACTTGTTTGTATATTGCATGGTGCGCGGTACATGAGCCTTAGACCTAAGGGTGAATGTTTTAAATTATTTTGGTATGTATGGCTGTAATATTTTAAATAGGGCATGGCGTGTCCTGCCTCTCTCTTCTTCTTAATGTACATTCTTTTCTCATCTCATTCCCCTCGAATGTAAATCGAGGTTTCTAAATTTGTGATGTAAAATTAGTTTAATATTAATTTTATTGTAAATTTAGAATGATGTTTTTGTAATGTACTTGGAGTCGGAGCGAAGGACGAGGCAACCATACTTGAAGACTCAAGATATTTATTACAGGATCCCTAGGTGACCCACCGATCCCTCTAGGCTCGAGGAGATCGGTTTTAGTTAGGCCATGTACCGGCACGTTTAATATTTTGCTTAGAATGCATGCTAAGGTTGAATGTTGAATAACATGCCAACAATGTCATTCTAACAAAGATAATAATCTGATGAGACATTAAATAACAAACCCCTCAACTAAGTATATTAATCGCGAATGCCTTCCATCACCATGGTTTTAATCAAATCACTATTCGTCGGAACCTTGTTCGCCAAAGCGAAGGGTACACTTTCACCAGTAGGAGGTTAAAATTCATTGGAGTTTTCCTTATGGTGATGGGTCGACTTAAAATGACGGTTTTGCTTGTTCGCCAAAGCGAAGGTTGATAAACGCGTCTTAGGCATAGTAGAGCAGTACACATATATGTGTACGTGGTGACATGTGTTGTCCACTCTACTGATACTGAGAATCACACTTGAGGACAATGGTTGAGCCATTGATTGTGTGATTGGCTTGTTGGCTTTTTCACATTTGAGGTTGATAGTAGGAGCTATCAACTGGTGTGATTAAGTTTGTTGGCCTACCTAATCAATCATTTTTGGCTTGTTCGCCAAAGCGAAGGTTTGAAATGGGCAGGATGGGATCTCGGTCCACTAGGAAAGTCAACGGGCTTTCCCGAGTTAATAGTGAGGGCTATTGGCTTGAGTAAAATAGTGGGACATCGTTTAATAAAAGACCATATTAAATATAATGAACTTTATAATAACTTTATCTTTTCTGCAATGTAGATTCACCAAAATGAGCATTATGAACCTGCGACCGATAATCGAAAAAGAAACAATTGGATGGATCCAATTTCTCAGACTGATATCGTAATCTCGGATTATACTCAAGTCAGAAAAGAAATTGTATATCCTTGAAAAGCCATACATAACTGAGCCTGATCCTGATGCCACTCAGGAAGTTAAGGATACTTATCAAAGTTCCTGATGATGCTGATAGCGTTCAATGCTTGATGTTAGCATCAATGACACCTATGCTGCAAAAACAGCATGAGAATATGGATACTTCTTCCATTATTCTACACCTCAAGGAGCTATTTGAAACAAATGCTCGACGTGAGAGGTACAAGGTGTCGAAAGCACTGTTTGGGAGTCGTCTGACTGAGGGTGCCCAAGTTGGTCCTCTGTGCTCAGATGATCGAGCACATTAAGAGGCTTGAGACTTTAGGATGTGGCTTGGATGCAGAATTACAAATGGATTTAATTCTGCAATCCTTGCCTGACTCATACTCGTTCATAATGAATTTCATTGAACACATGGAGAAAACCCTATCAGAACTTCTGAACATGCTGAGGACTGCAAGCAGGACTTAAAAAAGTTCAAGCCTGTTTTACTAGTTGCTGCCAGTAAAGCAAAGGGCAATGGCAAGGGTAAGGCCAGGCAAAACCCAACCCCCCAAGCCCAGCCCAAGCCCAAGACAGGTTGCTCTTGGGCCTGAGAGTGGCATAGAAAGGGTAAGGTAGTCTGCTTCTTTTGTGGCAAGCCTGGCCACTGGAGGAAACACTGCAAGGCTTTCCTCGCAAGCAAGAAAAGTCGAGGCTACGACTTCAGGTACTTTCATGATTGAGATTAACTTTCTCTCCCTCAACATCTTGGGTCATGGACACAGGATGTGGTACTCACATTTGTACTGATGTGCAGGAACTAAGCAGAGTAGAGTGCTCGCCAAGGGAGAGGTGGACCTATAGTTGGAAATGGAGCATATGTGGCTGCATTAGCTTAGGACTTATTGTTTATCTTTGCCTACGGGCTTATTGTTGGAACTACATAACTGTTATCACGTACCTTCTATTTCTACAAATATTATTTCAACAATAATTATTTCAGTATCCGTTTTGGATATATGGGGTATCATTTTGAGCTATATCTAATGGATTGTTGTCCTTAGTTTGAATGGTATTCTATTTGGAATTGCAAGTTATATAATGGATTATATGTTCTTGATTTAAACAATAAAGATATTCTCAATATTGAAAACCAGGAAAGCTAAACATAGCGATCAAAACCAAACATATCTCTGGCATTGTAGATTGTGTCATGTTAATAAGACTCGCATTGCAAAACTTCAAAGGGATGGAGTTTTGGCCCCTTTTGACTTCCAGTCATTTGAGGTATGCGAGTCATGCCTTTTAGGCAAGATACCAGTCTACTTTCACAGGACAAAGTGAAAGGGCTACTGAACTGTTAGCGCATCCATAGTGATGTATGTGGTCCACTAACAGTTGAAGCCAGGGTGGATATTCATACTCATCACATTTACTGATGATTTCAGTAGATATGGTTATGTCTACCTTATGAGACATAAATCTGAAGCCTTTGATAAATTCAAGGAATCAGGAATAAGTACAAAACATGTTGGGCAAAAGTTATAAAGCTCTTCGGTCGGATCGGGAGGTGAATACTTGAGCTCGGGGTTTTCTGAGTACCTGAAGGGATGTGGGATATATCACAACTCACCCCTCCTTATACACCCCAACACAATGGAGTGTCAGAAAGGAAGGAATAGGACCTTACTTGACATGGTTAGGTCCATGATGATTTTAGTGATTTACCTGCATTGTTTTGGGGTTATGCCCTAGAGATTGCGACTCACGTTTTGAACCGTGTGCCGTCAAAGTCTGTAGATAAGCTCCATATGAGCTATGGAGTGGGCGAAAGCCCAACTTGTCTTATCTAAGGATTTGGGGTTGCGAAGCTTATGTTAAGAAATTGACTTCGAACACAGCTGGGCCCAAAATCCTGTAAATGTATATTTGTGGGGTATCCAAAGGAGACCAAAGGATACTATTTCTACCACCCAAGAGCGCAAAATTTTTGTTGCTCGATCTGTTGTCTTCCTAGAAAAGGAATATTTTCAAGGAAGTACTAGTGGGAGAAAAGTAAACTCGATGAAGTTCTAGAACCACAGATATACTAGACGAAGGACGGGATGATGTGCCATAGGAGTGGTTGAGCATCATGAGGAGGTTACTCCACAAATTGTGGATCAAAGTGAACCACCTCAGTAGCACAGGAGCTGCGTAGATCTAGGAGGTACGCCATGAGCCCGAGAGATACGGTTATCTCGTGACTCAACATGGTGATGTACTAGTCTATCAAGACATGAACCCAGAACCTACGAGAGCGCTATATCGGATCTAGATTCCGTTAAATGGCTTGAAGCTATGAAATCTGAGATGGACTCCATGTACCAGAACCAAGTGTGTCTCTGGTGGAACCACTTGAAGGGGTAAAACCCATAGGATGTAAATGGGTCTCAAGAAAAGACTCAGGATGGCAACGTGCATACTTAAAGCACGCTGGTTGCCAAAGGTTTCAAACAAATTCATGGCATTGACTATGAAGAAACCTTTTCGCCGATTGCCATGATTAAATCCATCCGGATTATGCTTGCAATTGCTGCATATCATGACTATGAGATTTGGCAAATGGATGTCAAACTGCTTTCCTGAACGGAAACCTTGAGAAGGATGTGTATATGATACAACCTGATGGTTTCGTTCTTGATAGTCAAGCTAATAAGGTATGCAAGTTGCAGAGATCCATTTATGGACTCAAGCAAGCTTCAAGGAGCTGGGACATTCGTTTTGATGAGGCCGTAAAAGAATTCGGTTTTATCAAAACAAAGATGAGCCCTTGGTTTACAGAAAGTGAGTGGGAGGCGCAGTAGCATTCCTAGTGTTGTATGTCGATGACATACTTTTGTCAGGAATGATGTCCGAACTTGCGTCGTAAAGACTTGGTTATCCAAGTGCTTCTCCATGAAGGACTTAGTGGAGCACCTACATCCTGGTATAAAGATCTATCGTGATAGATCGCGTAGGTTCTTGGCCTCAGTCAGAGTGCTATATTGACAAAGTACTGAAACGATTCAGTATGGAGAATCCAAGAAAGAATTTCTTTCGATGTCACATGGTGTTTATCTCTCTAAGGAATTGTGTCCTAAAACACAAGATGAGAGAGATAGGATGAAAAGGATCCCATATGCATCAGCAATTGGATCCATCATGTATGCCATGCTATTACTGACTCTATTGATGTCTCATGTGCTTTAAGCACTTGTAGTAGATTTCAATCAGATCCAAGTGAGCGTCACTGGATGGCTGTCAAGAATATTCTTAAGTACCTGGAGGACTAAGGATTGTTCTTGGTTTATGGAGGGGAAGATGAGCTCACTGTAGAGGATACAGTGATGCTAGTTTTCAAACGGACAAAGATGATATCGATCGCAATCAGGTTTGTATTTTGTCTCATGGCGGTGCAGTGTGGAAGAGCTCCAAGCAAACCACTGTAGCGAACTCTACAATGGAGGCTAAGTATATTGCATTGTCAGATGCGACCAGGAGGCAGTTGGGATTAAGAAGTTCGTCACTGAACTTGGTGTGGTTCCTACGATTGTTGTCCTATAGACATCTATTGTGACAACAATGGAGCAATGGCTCACTAAGGGAACCACGGTCTCATCAGAAGTCCGACCCATACTCAGACGATTCCATCTCATTAGAGAGATAGTTAGAGGAAAGACTTGCAGATTAGTAAAGTCATACTGACGACAATCCGTAGATCCCACTAACAAAGCCTCTGTCGCAGCAGAAGCTGAAAGGCACTTAAGATCATTTGGTATTAAATACATGAATGATTTGCTATAGTGCAATGGGAAATTGTTAGAGTAGATGCCCTAGAGCCAATCAATTATTGTAGAATTGACTCTTTGTATAATGTTCATTAATCATAATAAAAGGCATTTTATTCTATATCGCGTAAATCATTTTATTACAAATGTATTGATATATGTCCTTAGAATGGTAGAACGTGATGAGGGTATCAATTGTTTCAGATCTTGATGTGAGAACCCTATAGCACATATGGTGGCCATTCAAACGTCCGTAACCGCAGTATTATTCTGAAGTAAGGCCAATAATACGGTAAGGCTATCATAGTGTTGAACGACCCTGTCGAAAGGCAGTGACTGATCTCACTTGTCAAGGTTGTTTGGTGACAACCTGGTGCAACACATGGGTGCTTGTTGTAGGCGGATATATCGTAGCAAGTTCACTGGACTGACCCACCAGAGGATTCCATATGGATGGTAACCCCAGTGTCTATGGAACAAATCCTCTAACGAATGGTGGTGCATGTGATCCTTAGACTTGAGATCACTGGAGCGCCTTGTGCACTGATTGGTACTGTTTGACACTAGCCTAACGCAGTTCTATTCAGAGCTATCAGTACGGTGGTGATTGGCTGTATCAAGGAGTGTATCAAGACTATGGTGGATTGACAAAGGATTCACCACTCTCAGGTACAGGAGAAGTTATCTCACAACGCAATTCAGTATATGGCAATGACACTAAAACTGTGGCCATTGTGGGATTGAGTTGCTGCTCTATCCAGATTATAATACGGGTCATTGGTCCAGAAACTGAATATATAATATCGAGAGTAACCGAAGGTTGACACTATTTCTATGCCTTCGTCTCGTCGAGATAACGTATGATGAAAGGATCGAATTGTACGGCAATCATATCGTTGACAGGTGCTACTTTGCTGAATCCGAATCTATGGGGTGGCCATGATGCCTTGCTAGGGGCCAATCTTGGTCTGTGTATAAGTGAGACGATTAATTGGTGTTAATCGCGATACTATACACTATCGGTATGATGAGGAGCCTATGGGTCACACACATAGAAGATAATTTAAGAGCCAAGAAGAAATAAGGGCGTTTTCATCTTTTTGGGTGAAAGGGTATTTTGGTAATTTCAAAGTGCAATTATATTTGCTGAGGTCGTAGCCTTTATTTAATTTGTTAGAAAAATTAAATAAGTGAAATTCCGTTTAAATATTTGTTCGCATATATTTAAATAAATTATCATTATTGTTAAATGTTAATATATATAAATTAAATATATATAAATTGATTTTTAATTGAAATAATGATAAAATAAATAAAATATCTAATTTGAGAGTGTTTGGCAACATGGGGTGTTTGGGTTGGAGCCCAAGCCCATCCTATGTGGGAATAGGGTATTAAGGTTTTACTATAAAAGAAAAATGTTTATTTGTAAAACACAACTTTTAGCTCATTTATGATTGTAAAACCAAAACACAGCAGCCCCATTTTACTCTCATTCTCACGCCACTTTTGCTTTTGCAAAGAACCAAAGTTTTTCTTTGGTTTGTTCTTCTTGATTTCTTAAGGCCAATGAGGATCAAGCAAATCCCTCCTTGTTTCTTGTTGATTGTCTTCGTGTGGACCTCTACGGTTTAATCCTACATTTGGATCGGTAGCAAACACGTTCAAAGACAATATTGGTGGAGCCTCCAAACGTGGGTATGAATCTAAACTTTAGATTTATTTTATTTTCTGCAGATTCTTGATATTATACATAAACTGTAAAATTTGTGCCTTGATTTTGGGCTTTAAGGAACGATCTACGGTTGTATAAAATTTTGTTTTCCGTTGAGCAACCGGGTCGTTTCCTAACAGACAGATCCAGCAGTGAGCAGAAATGATGATCAAGAGGAGATAGATTATGATGATGACTTTCCAGTTAAAGGTACTAGACCTCTGGTAGAGGTTTATGAAAGGTGTAATGCAACCTTTCTTGAACTTGCAAACTACACAGAAGCTGCTAAGTCAGTTATTTGGAGGAATGTAGTGGAGGAGGAGCTAAACATGATTGAAAAGAATAGCACTTGGGAATTGGTAGACAGGCCTGCAACCAGAGAGGTAATCGAAGTTAAATGGATTTACAAAAGAAAATTAAAACCTAATGAATCAGTTTATAGACACAAAGCAAGGTTGGTTGTCAAGGGGTTTGCTCAGCAATTTGGAGTAGACTTCTTGGATACATTTGCACCCGTGGCCAGGCATGATACAATTAGACTTCTTCTTGCTTTAGCAGCCCAATTTGAATGGAGAATCTATCAGTTAGATGTCAAGTCTGCATTCCTAAATGGGTGGCTCAATGAAGAAATTTATGTGGAGCAACCAAAGGGATATGAAGTGGAAGGGCCGGAGAACAAAGTTGATTTGTTGAGGAAGGCATTATATGGACTAAAGCAGGCCCCTAGAGCCTGGTATAGTAGAATCAATGATCATTTGATCAACTTGGGATATATGAGGAGCCCAAATAAACACACGTTGTATGTGAGAGAGCTGGAAAGGGAGTTCATTATTGTATCATTATATGTAGATGATTTACTCATCATGGGAAGCAGTCTAATTCAGCTGGGGGAGTTTAAGAAGGCAATGCATAATGAGTCTGAAATGACTAATTTAGGGGAAACATCCTATTTCCTTGGAATGGAGATCAACCAAACTCAACATGGGATATTTGTTAGCCAAAGAAAATATGCTAATGAAATTCTAAACAAATTCAACATGGATAGGTGTAGACCAGTGGACACTCCACTGGTTGTGAACTTGAAGCTGAGCAAAGATGATAGGGCTATGAAGATTGATGAAGAATTTATAGAAGTCTGATTGGTTGTCTATTGTACTTGACTGCCACCAAACCTGACTTAATGTTTGCAAGAAGCCTTCTCTCTAGGTTCATGAGCAACCCAAGTGAAGTTCATCTCAGGGTAGCCAAGAGGGTGCTGAGGTACATTAAAGGAAGTTCTGATCTTGGTGTATGGTTTGAGAAGTCTGAAAACCTTCACCTTGTTGGGTATTCTGACAGTGATTGTGCTGGATGCATTGATGATATGAGAAGTACTTCAGGCTATGTCTTCTTCTTAAATTCAGGAGCCATATGTTTGTTGTCCAAAAAAAAAGACACCATAGCTTAGTCCACAACAGAAGCAGAATACATTTTTGCTACTGCTATCGTAAACCAAGCCATATGGCTTAGGAAAATTTTGGTGGATTTGAAGCAAACTCTGAAGGATCCAACTATGATTTTCCGTGATAACTAGTCAGCTGTAACAATGGCAAAAGATCCTATCTTACATGGCAGAACCAAGTATATCAAAATCAAGTTCCATGCTGTGAGAGAGGCAGAAAATAATGGAGAGGTTAAATTGATCCATTATAAGGGTTAAGACTAGGCGGCTCACATTATGGCCAAGGCTTTATCTAAAGCCAAGTTTGAGAATTTAAGACTCAAACTTGGTGTTTCCAGCAAGATTATCAAGGAGGAGTATTGAATATGGTGATAATTTGCTGGAAATGCAAAATTATTTAGTTAGGATTTTAAACAGCTTTTTGGCGCCAAGAACTCAGGTTTCTGTTCAGGTGCAGTGGTTGAAGCTGTTGTGTTTGATACATCATTGTGATGTTTTTGTGACATGTTTGGTTGAGATTAAGACATTTTTGTTGTAAGTTTATTTTAAATTCAAATGTGTAAAATCTCATCCAGTGCATTAGTTTGTTTAGGTAAGAACAGTAGATTGTTTTGTACATATGTTATCCATGTTTTATGAATGAAAACAGAGCACTCATTTTTACAGTTGCAGCCGTCCCTTTCCATTGCAAAATTTCTCTTCTTTATCACTCTCCAGCTATTCCATCTGAACCAACATTGATGACCCAAGAAAATGACCCCTCCTTAACCAATTTAATGTTCTTAATATTGTTTACTTTATTTGCCTCTAGTTGCAAGAAAAAGTTGGAACTGATACATTATTCTAGACGTCAATCAATTCAAGGTTATAATTAATGCAGATTCACTGCTTCCCAGCTTTTTAAAAGGCATAGTTAAAGACCATCTTATGGGAACTCTGAACTGCAGTAATCTGTTAAAATGATCCTGTAGGCCAGAATCATGTCGTATTCAAAGAAGGAAATTCACAAATTACTTTTTCTAGTTTTCCCCTTCAAAATTAATAGATAAAAAAGAAATGATGTGAATTATGCTGAATTCAATGACAGGACTAACAGGAACATAATAATACTTCTAGTAGAAATTCTTCCTTGTGATTGATAAAAAAGAAGTTGTGTTGTTCGTCTTTGTGTAGAGGTGTACAAAAAAATCTGATATCTGGTATCCGATCCAGATCTGCTCCACTTCAAAAAAATCGGATATCCAAAAATCCGAATTGGATTCGGATCAAGTATATAAGAAGATTCGGATTTTCAGATCGGATCAAGACTCTTGTGCTTCCAAGATTTAAGGATTCTGATTCTGATTTGTTTTATTGTTTGAACTTTGAATAATGCAACTATACCTCTTTTGTTTTCACCGTGGGTTGAAGTTTCAATGCAAACAAAGTCAAGAAATCTTAAATGACCATTGACTTCGAGTTGGCATGCAGCCTGCATCAAACTTTGATTCAACTCTTAAAACACGTGTGTGACCAGAGCCATATTTTAGGCTTTTAGCATAGAAATTATGTACTGCCGTAGAAGTGAAATGCGGGATGTATACTTTAATTCCTTCCATAGGCAAATAGCTACTCTCCAAAGCTTTAAAGAGATGATATTTACATTTCTATAGCCCATTCACTTGTATTATTGAATGGTGCTTTAAAGAGATGATATTTGCACAAGAAGTACGCATGCATGACAGGTTCGTTTATTACTAAGAATATATAAAGCCCCAAAGTGCAGTGCATCTCTCCCCGGTTCCAAATTCAATGATCAAACAGATGCCCACATTTGCATTCAATGAAACGAATTCATTGCTTCCTGATGATAGCCACGTCAACGTAGGCCCGGACCCAATAAGCTTTGTCTAAGGAATTTTAACAAACAGTTTTTGAGCATAAAATATATTATGTCGTATGGAAGGATAGGAGCTTCGAGTTGGAAGAACATATTGTGACATATGGTATAGAAGGATGCGAGCTCTGACTTGGAAGGAAGTGGGCTATTGATGCTTTACATCGAGTATTTTTCTTTGGGGCAAAGATATGAATGACAAATAATCCTTACAAAGGCACAAGAAGTCTTCCTAGAAATGAATGAGATATCATTCGCAGCAGTTAAACAAAGGAAGCATGTCGTCTTTAAATAGAACCATGTGTGTTGGCCACTTGCTTTGAATTCTATATTAGCCATTAAACTGGGGGTGTTTTTTTTCCCCTCAGAAATGCAGGGTACTGAACTGGCGTAGCTGAGAGGATAGAAATTATGTGTTGTGAATCCTGAGATGCTGGGATCTAAACTCCAAGATGATATCATGAGGTTAATATATGATCTTAGTTAGAAAAAGTCACTTCAAATGAGATGCTTAAACCACTGCTTGAGATGTGTAATTTCATTCATATTATTTTCCACGAGTACAGATTTAAAGTGAAAACACAAAAACAGAGAAAAAGAAAGAAACCATGAGACCTTAACCAAGGCAAAAGAGAATTTTTATGAACAAAAAAGGATCATAGATATGGGATTAAACTTACAACTCTTTCATTTGTTTTGTCTTCTGCAGCTTTATGACCCTTGATTAGGCACAAGCACTTTTCTACTGTTAATGTCAGTTTTCATATTAAAGTCTGGGCTTACATGTCACCTTTTAGATGAAAGACATGTACATGAAACTCCAAAAGATAGTTGATTCAACGACCTTCTATGAGAATTGATTCAACAGTTGACATGGTGTGGGAAGAACCACTTTCCAGCAAGCCAGAAAAAGTCACCGGAACATTAGAAGCTTAATTACTTGCGGTGAATGCAGCAATCAAAGGGCTATCATCACCATCCAGATACTGCATCACCTGCCTCATGCTAGGCCTAGCTACTGGGTTTGGATGTGAACAAAACAGACCTAGTTTCAGAACTGGGTTTGGATGTGAACAAAACAGACCTAGTTTCAGAACAAACTCTATTTGCTCCTTTGCATAAAGACCTCCCAATCTTGGATCAGTAGCATCAAGAATATTTCCTCTTTTCCAGCAATTAATGACCCAATCAGCCAAAATTAGGTTTTCAGGATCTACAGCCATAGGCTTCCTCCCACAAGCTACCTCAAGCACACAAGCCCCAAAAGCAAACACATCTGTGCTTGTAGTAGCCTTTCCAGTCCTAAGAAGCTCTGGAGCCAGATAACCTAAAGTTCCTACCAGGTTTGTGGTTTGTGGATTGCTACCATGATCATAGAACCTAGCAAGGCCAAAATCCCCTAATTTTCCGCTTAAGTCAACATCTAAAAGAATATTACCGGGCTTTATATTTCTATGTAGAACAACTTGCTCCCCATCTTCATGAAGGTAGAGGAGGCCAGAAGTTACTCCTCTGAGAATTCGAGAGGAATAACTTCTGGCCAAACCTAATACACCTGAACACATCACTGAACCAATCTATAACAGTGACCCAAAAACTGCTTCGCATGAACAGTGGAAGACCAAACAGCGGTAAAACACGCCGTTCAAATTTTGCTGTTAACTTCTTCATTTCCAGCATGGTGTACCATTCAACACGTTTAGGGAAAAATATTGTTAAATGAATAATATATGAGAAGAGACAAAAAGTGGAGACTGGTGCGGGAAACTTACTAAACTAATCTGATGCCCTTTGTTTAAACCCTACAACACAGTTATTTCTTGACTCTAAGCCATGTGGCTACAGCATTTTCATAGGTTATATATCACAGCTTGCCATTTTGATCATGATATGGAGACATACACATTCTGGGTTTCTGTTAAAAGCTAAACTAACTAGAATCGATGTTTATTAGGCAGCAAAACAAGATTATCTTACAGAATAACAAGTCAAGTCAATAGCGATACAAGCAATACCAGTTTTACAAATTCACAAGTTAGAGAAACAGAGTATTTTAGAATCTTTAGTCTCTGTACCCTCCAACCATAATGTCCAAAGGACGTAGCTATTGCATAAAACTCTTGATTCAGCGGCCCAGCACGAGGATTGAATCAATAGTGGACAAGGTGTGGGAAGAAATACTTTCAGGCAACGAATCAAATGACAAAACAATATCAGGAACTTCATTCCTCGCTGTTATTGCGCCTATCACAGCACTTTCTGGTGTTATACTTGGCAATTTTGTTTCACCATCTAGATACCGTGTCACCTGCTTCATGCTAGGCCTAGTTTCTGGGTTAGAGTGTGAACAAAGGAGGCCAAGTTTAAGAACCAACTCCATTTGCTCTTCGACATACATACCTTCCAATCTAGGGTCACTAACATCTAGAATTGCTCCTCTTTTCCAGCAATCAATGACCCAAGAAGCCAAATCTACCATGTCAGGCTCTATAGGCCTCCTCCCACACGCAACCTCAAGCATAAAAGCTCCAAAAGCAAATACATCAGTGCTAGTAGTTGCCTTTCCAGTCTTAAGCAGCTCTGGAGCTACATAACCAACAGTTCCTACCAGGCTGGTGGTTTGTGCATTGCTACCATGATCATGTAATCTAGCAAGCCCAAAATCTCCTAACTTTCCGTTCAGATCAGCATCTAAAAGAACGTTGGCAGCTTTTATGTCTCTATGCAGAACAACCTGTTCCCACTCTTCATGGAGATAAAGAAGGCCCGAAGCTACTCCTCTGAGAATCCGGAATCTCTGAAACCAATTAAGGTTTGGTTTTGTATCGCCATATAAGATTTGGTCAAGGCTTCCATTAGGCATATAATCATAGACCAATAGAAGTTCCCCCCTACGCCTGCAATAGCCCCGGAGTTGAACCAAATTCCTGTGCCTTAGCCTTCTCATGCTCACAATCTCGGCCACAATTGCTTCATCCCTTCGTTTGAGTTATGGTTGATTCTCTTGACTGCGATTTGTACATTTGAAGGAAGAACACCTCTGTACACCTGTCCAAAACCTCCTTGTCCAATAACCTCTTTTTCTTTGAAACCTTTGGTTGCTTTGTAGAGATTCTTATAGGAGACCCTATGGGAACCATATTCTTTTTACCAGTCCTCATAGACTTCTTCATATTTCTTCTTCCTCACAATGTAAACAGCTCCACCAACTGTTATCAGCACAACCGCTATTGCTACAAGCAGAACAGTAATAGTTCAATCTAGGCCTTCATTGGTTTTCTCAGGTGGAGGAATTGAAGGAGGAGGAGGAAGCTTTGAAATATCAAGGTTTTGTGCTGGTCCACTTTTGTTGAAGCTCCATCCGAGAATATTGTTATGCCTGGGAAATCAAGGGCTGACATGGGAAGTCACGTGATGAAGTGTGACCTGCTCCCGTCAGAACGGTAAGCGCACGTCAGGCCTGTCAGACGCTATGGAGCTCCCACGTGTCCATTTCCCTGCTCCAAATCGCGTGAAATCAGCTTGGGACGTGGGCAATGTGACGTAAAGCCGGATTATGTCCTAACATTCACACCAACCCATGGATTTAATGATGATTACATGCATTCATCTTGTTATAAAAAGGGGAAGACCCCTTCATTAAGGGGATTCGGCCATTTTACACAAAAACTCTCTCTCTCTTGCAAACTTCGTATTTACTTTTACTAATAATTTGTAAGTCAGTCTGCTGTTGCGACCTGACCCACTATACTAATACAAATCAGTGGAAGTAGGACTTGCTACCTTAGCATCCGAACCACTTTAAAAAGCTCTCATTGCATTTATTCTACATTTACTCCATAATCACGTGTGTCCCTTAATCAATCAACGTTACGCACGTGTCGATTAGTTGGTATTCAAATCACGCATCAACAAATATAGTGATCATTTATCCGCGTACCAGTTGCTGCAGAGAGACCAACATACATAGACTCCAATAGAACTTCGGAAAGATCGAGATGTTTTGAGAGCAGAGGCCTGTTTGGTTTTGGAATTTTCAGTGGAGCTATTGTTACATTGAATAATTTTTCTGTTCCATAATAGTCTATCCAAATCTGGATTGGTTTTCCACTTCCTAACTCCAAAGTTTCATTCTTTTCTTCTTTATTGGAAAAGTAACTTTCTGTAGCAGATTGATTAGAGATGAGGCTGTTCACATCAATTTCCATCTATGTCATGAAATTCAGGGCTTTCTACTGTATCAAGCTCAACCGCCAAGATGTGGTTGGTAGGCTGGCCGTCTTTTGTAAGATTTAAGAGCCCAAAATATGCACCTGCGACAGCACCAGTGAAGTTCATAGACGGTGAACTGAAAGTTGTGGAACCATGGCAAACACGAAAGTTGTGGAAAACGAAAGGGTTTGAGAGGAAGATGAGTTGAATTTGAAAGGAGAAGGGTAGAAAGCATAACCGCTTTCAAGCTCAGAAGTGTTTGTGAGCCGCAATAGACCATTGGGAAGAATCTTTGCCAAGCCACCCAGTTGCAGTTTCGAGTTGTTGAAAGCATGGTAGATGAACTGGTTTTCTTCTTGAGCCAAGGCCAAGAATAATGATAAATTGAAGACTATCCACAAAAAAAGATATTGAGCTGCAGCCATTTAGAAAATGGATCTGCTTTATGTAAAGAAAAGTTTATTCAGTTTAATTTTAGAGCTTATAAGCTAGTTTGACCAGCTTATAAGCTTAGACAAACACCCCTTAAGACTCCTAATAGATCAATTTTCCTTGTCTCAGGATTATCTGGCAACTCAAGGTTAAGGTGTTAAGAGAGAGAGAGTAATCAAGTTGACCCCGTAAGTTACGGTCAGCTAATTGTTGGAGAAATTGAGAGCAACGAAGAAGAAAGAAGTTGGGGAAAATACTGTTCTGCTTTTTCTTACTACGCTTGACTGCTTGTAAACTACAATTATTAACCTACAACTTGCTTGAGTTAACAAATAACTTTAGTTACAATAAAGTCAACTAATCAGCTAACTACCCAACTAATCAAACTACTTACCTGTACAAACTGGCCACAATTAACTGTACAACTAAACAAACTACTTACCTGTACAAACTGGCCACAATTAACTGTACAACTAAACAAACTACTTATCTGTACAAACTAGCCACAAGTAACTGTCAACTTGCTTGCTGTTTTCTGTGATGAAATGCAGATGCAAAATGCATAAAGGATTCCTTTCGACTCTATTGAACTGTAGCTAGTTCTGATCAAAACTTCCCATATTTTATTACTAGTTTCTACATATATATATAAGCATATGTCAGCTGTGAACCATTTGGCCTGCGTTTAACATACCACATAGGTCTTTCGAGGAGTTATATATGCTTCAATATATTATGAGAAAGACCAGACAGGGATTCAACAAATCTTGCACACATCATGGCTCAGACATGTATTCCAAAAACCTTAAATCTGTTAATTCATTGTTCTATTTTAAATGTGTGATATCGTAATCGTTTTGGATGTTAGATTTTCGCGTTTTCTAAAAGTTTTTTCTTCAAGTACTAATATTGTTGTTCCATGTTATTGTAAGAAGGCTTCTCATTTTGGTGTACCATTTTTTTAGTCTCCAAAAATATTGTTGTTCCATCTTATTGTAAGAAGGCTTCCCATTTTGGGATTTAGTCTCCAAAAGGTTCTTCGTGTTGTAGTTCACAAATAAGTGTACCAATATTTCTAATAAAGATATCTTGTCATGCCACAGGCTTGGACACCCTTATATATATGATCAAATTCTAAAGCATGTTGTTTCTAAACCGCACTCTTTTACGTCTTTTGTGCATAATATTTAGTGTTGCATGTTCAACTTGTAAAATGTAAATATCAATCTTCTTTTCCTCTCTCTATTTGAATCAGTCTTCTCTGACCTGTGGGGAGATGCTCTCCAAAGAAGGTTATAGATATTAATCTTCTCTGGTTCTTTGGGTTTATCATCTAAAAGAAAATTGTAATCCATTTTTTGTCCAACCAAACAAGGGAATGAGTTTATTCCACCAAACCAAACACCCTCATAATTCCCAACCTAATTTCCATGCAACTATGCTCAATCCGACAAAGACTTTAACTCTTCAATGCTAATCAATTGACTTTTCCCCAAAAGATTGAATCTTTTCTTAAATTTGAATAGGTGGTGACGTGACTAATCTCCGTTTCTAAACCACGAATTCACCCATCAAACTTTTTTTGTTTTAAAGCCTCCATGTCCTCACACTTAAGATATAAGACTAATTTTCAATCGGGACTTGGGTAAATATCCTTGGCTATGAATTGCTTCTAGAGAGATTCAAACTCATCACATTGTAGGTAAACTTCGTCCACTAGAAATCCAATTACCAGCTATAATGTATACATATATTAATGAAAATTATAGGATGCGAAGGTTTTAAGATTTTTAGCATGAGAAACAAATATTAATGTATTGATCATTGGATTTTGATTTTGGTGTTAAACAATGTTGCTTATTAATTATTATTAATGTTGCTTATTATCAACTTAAAAGTAGAATATATATGGAGGCCAAATAATAGTGACTTTTCTTTTGGCCCAAGCTTAAATTGACATATAGACTTTCTAGGTAAAGAGTCATACAAAAATAATTGATGGCAATTTATTTGCTTTTGTCACTTCAAAGAGTTCAATGAATTTGGGATAGATATTTTGTCTACTTGTTGCAGAATAAAAACTAGAATAATACTACACATACATCATTTTCATACAACATTTCTCATACAACATTATGTGGCAAGATGTGATTGGGTGAAAGTTTAATTTTAACTTTAAATTAGCCAATCATATCTTGCCACATAATGTTGTATGGGAAATATTGTATGAAAATGATGTATGTGTAGTATTACTCTAAAAACTATCAAAGTGATATTCAAAGATTTTTATGGAGAAAATATATACCAATATCTTTTTTATTAAATAAGAACTTGCAGAGAAAACATATGTGAAAAGTTTCAAAGTTTGGGAATATGTATTACAAAGGAACCTTCCAATGAGAATAAAAAGTTTCTAAAAGAGATGGATACAGGATGTGTACCTTCTTCTGGCTTATATAACTCAATAAATTATAGTTGTGTTATGCTTAAAAAATCAGGGCTGATGTGAGTTCACACCAGCAACGGCCAATCAGAGTTCAAGAAGGCTTTGTGCCGTCTAGACGCTGCCACATCGCGCAAGGACAGAAGGGGTAAGGCTATCGTCAGTATGGCAGGTGAATGATAGACTTGTGAGTGGTTAAGAATTATCCACCTGTTCAAGCCTTACGTGATTTAAGGATGTCTCCCGTGCAGACAACCAATGGGAAGCGGGTTAGGAATTGTACCACACTTGCCCGACTACAGAATCATGATTACTACCTTTAACCCCCAACTATAAATAGAGGGCTCCTCTCTCATTTACAGGATTAATTTAAGCTAGGGCGACTTTTCTTTTGGCCCTAGCTTAAATTGACATATAAACTTTCTAGGTAAAGAGCCGTACAAAAATAATTGATGGCAATTTATTTGCTTTTGTCACTTCAAAGAGTTCAATGAATTTGGGCTAGATATTTTGTCTACTTGTTGCAAAATAAAAACTATCAAAGTGATATTCAAAGATTTTTATGGAGAAAATATATATCAGTATCTTTTTTATTAAATATGAACTTGCAGAGAAAACATATGTGAAAAGTTTCAAAGTTTGGGAATAGGTATTACAAAGGAACCTTCCAATGAGAATAAAAGGTTTTTAAAAGAGATGGATTTAGGATGTGTACCTTCTTCTGGCTTATGTAGCTTAATAAATTATAGTTGTGTTATGCCTAAAAAATCAAGGCTGATGTGAACTCACGTCAGTAAGGGCCAATTAGAGTTCAGGAAGGCTTTGTGCCGTCTAGACGCTGTCATGTCACGCAAGGACAGAAGAGGTAATTAAGGTCATTGTCAGTGTGGCAGGTGAATGCCAGGCTTGTGAGTGGCTAGGAATTATCCACTTGGCCAAGCCCTACGCAATTTAAGGATGTCTCCCATGTAGACAACCAATGGGAAGCGGGTTAGGAATTGTACCACACATGCCCGATTGCAGAATCATTACTACCTTGAATCCCCTAACTATAAATAGAGGGCTCCTCTCTCATTTACAGGATTGGCTCATCTTTAGTCTTCAAAAGCATACTCTCTCTCTCTCTCTCTCTCTCTCTCTCTCTCTCTCTCTCTCTCTCTCTCTGTATTTCGATTCTCTCGAGATTGTAATTCAGCTCCCTGTACGCGACCTGACTGTAATCAACTATTAATACAATCATAGTGGATGTATGATTCGTTTTTGAGCATCCGAATGACTTTAAAAGTCGCTTCTCATTTATTCTTTCTTGCACATTTCCATATCGCGTGTAATTTCTAAGTCCACTTTGCACGTGCGAGTCGTTGGTGTCAAATCAAGTATCAAGAAGTTGTAAGTTGTAACCCAAGGATGTCTTTTATGTAATTGTCAGCAATGCAGACTTTGATGGTTATAATTTTTGTTTGCTTTCATGCCGTGCAATTTTTTATAGCTAGACAAGTAAACCCAGCTCCAAATTGGACCATTCTGTCTTTAAATGTTATAAAACATTGAAGCACACATTAATTTATGGTTTCTGTGGTTAAATAAGAGAAATCGATCTCTCATTGCAAGCCTCCGCATGCTGCTTTCTGTGATGAAATGCGGATGCAAAATGCATATTCCTTTCAACTCTATTGAACTGTAGCTAGTTTTCATCAAAACTTCCCATATTTTATTACTAGTTTCTACACATATAAACATATGTCAGTTGTGAACCATTTGGCCTGCGTTTAACATGCCACATAGGTCTTTCGAGGAGTTTTATATACTTCAATATATTATGAGGAAGACCAAACAAGGATTCAACAAATCTCGCACACATCATGGCTCAGACATGTATTCCTAAAACCTTAAATCTATTAATTCATTATTCTACTACCTATGCGTGATCTTGTAATCGTTTTGGATGCTAAATTTTCGCTTTTTCTAACAGTTTCTTCTTCAAGTACTAATATTGTTGTTCCATCTTATTGTAAGAAGGCTTCTCATTTTGGTTTACCATTTTTTTAATCTCCAAAAGGTTCTTCTTGTTGTAGTTCACAAATAAGTGTAGCAATATTTCTAATAAAGATATCTTGTTATGCCATAGGCTTGGACACCCTTATATATATGATCAAATTCTAAAGCATGTTGTTTCTAAATCTCACTCTTTTAAGTCTTTTGTGCACAATCTTTAATGTTGCATGTTCAACTTGTTAAATGTAAATATCAATCTTCTTTTCCTCTCTCTCTCTCTCAATCTAAGATATCATCTTTATTTGAATTAGTCTTCTCTGACTTGTGGGGAGATGCTCTCCAAAAAAGGTTATAGATTTTAATCTTCTCTGGTTCTTTGGGTTTATCGTCTAAAAAAAAAAAATTATGATCCAATTTTTGTCCAACCAAACAAGGGAATGAGTTTATTCCACCAAACCAAACACCCCCATAGTTCCCAACCTAATTTCCACGCAACTATGCTCAATCCGACAAAGGCTTTAAGCCTTCCATGCTAATCAATTCACTTTTCTCCAAAAGATTGAATTTTTCTTAAATTTGAAGAGGTGGTGATGTGACTAATCTCCATTTCTAAACCACCAATTCACCCATCAAACTTTTTTTTTTTAAAGCCTCCATGTCCTCACACTTGAAGATATAAGACAAATTTTCGAGCGGGACTTGGGTAAATATCCTTGGCTATGAATTGCTTTTAGAGAGATTCGAAATCCTCACATTGTAGGTAAAATTCGTCCATTAGAAATCCAGTTACCAGTTATAGCATATATATATATTCACGAAAATTATAGGATGCAAACGTTTTAAGATTTTTAACATGAGAAGCAAATATTAATGTATTGATCATTGGATTTTGATTTTGGCATTAAACGATATTGCTCATTATCAACTTAGAAGTAGAATATATGTAGAGGCCAAATAATAGCAACTTTTCTTCTGGCCCTAGCTTAAATTGACATATAGACTTTCTGGGTAAAGAGCCATACAAAAATAATTGATGGCAATTTATTTGCTTTTGTCGCTTCAAAGAGTTCAATGAATTTGGGCCAGATATTTTGTCTACTTGTTGTAGAATAAAAACCATCAAAGTGATATTCAAAGATTTTTATGGAGAAAATATATACCAATATCTTTTTTATTAAATATGAACTTGCAGGATAAGGCAAAGAATTGCCTCAAAAAAAGCATCAGGGCATGTGAGTTGATGAAGGTCTCAATTAGATCTGTCATGTTATCCAGAACAAATATTCAGTGAGGCATCTGACTATCTGAGACTAGAAATTGATTCTAACTTGCAATTAATACAGAGTTATAATCACAGACTGAGAGATGGAGAAGCAAGGAAAGAGAAGTAACCAATTGGTGATGGTGCCAGGATCATTCCAGGGACACCTTGTTGAAGGTTGATGCTGTGCTGGAAGTTTGGTTTGCCAAATGTATGAAAACCTGGAAAAAGTTTTGCTCTGCATGGACTTGCAAGGGAGTGCTTCACGGTTTAGTGGTTTAAGTTCTACTGTAATTTAATGTTAATCCTTGTATTTATTGGCTCAGCTTTTTGTAATGAAGTTGTTAGTATTTTGAGTGGTTTAGCTGAGATTAAGGAAAAATCTCTGATGGTTGTTGAAACAGTAAGTTGAAGTATGTTATATGCAGACTTTTGTCTAATGAAAAGTGTGTCCAGTTTTTAGTTTTTATCTTTCTTCTTCTTTGCACAACCAGCATCATAAAAACGAACATGGTATCAGAGCTAAACTAACCAACTATCGTCTAACAAGTTCACTCAAAAACTCATCCCAAATCACCATCAAACTTCAGCCTTACGCAAGAACCAAATTTTTCAAAAAAACTGCAACCAGTTTTACGCATGGCTTCTCAATCTGCGTCTCTCTCACCTCCAGTGTTCAATGGGGACCAGTATCACCTTTAGGCTGTTAGAATGAGAGCCTACCTAAGAGGACAAGGGCTGTGGCAATATGTGGAAGAGGAGAAACAGCCACCCCAACTTGGTCCAAACCCAACTTTGAATCAAATGAGAATGTATGAAGAGGAAATGTCCAAGGCTCCAAGAGCTCTCTCTCACATACATTCGGTAGTAATTGACCTTGTATTTACAAGGATAATGGCTTGTGAAACTGCAAAGGAAGCTTGGGATAGACTAAGAGAAGAGTTCATGGGAAGTGATACAACCCGTAACATGCAAGTCATGAACCTGCACAGGGAGTTTGAAATGCTGAGAATGCAGGAGGTAGAGAAGGTTAAAGAGTATGTAGATAGACTCATGAGTGTGGTGAACAAAATCAGATTGTTGGGAGTTGAGATGAGTGACAAGATGATAGTTGAAAAGGTGTTAGTCAGCCTTTCGGAAAGGTTTGAGTCCAAGATATCTTCCTTAGAAGATTCAAAAGATTTCTCCCAAATCAGCCTCACTGAATTGGTTCATGCCCTGCAGGCCCAAGAACAAAGAAGGTTGATGAGGCAGGAGGACTCAAATGAAGGTGCTATGTTGGCTGCTCAAAAGGGAGTGAATATGCAGGGAAGTAATAGAAAGCATGCTGGGGATAAGAGAGGAAAAGAGAGAGCTGGTGGACAGTGGGGAAAACAGAGTGGAGGAAGAAATTATCCACCATGTTCCCACTGCAAAAAAAAGGGACATCCGGACAGCAATTGCTGGTTCAGGCCTGGGATTCAATGCAGGGGATGCAAGCAATTTGGCCACATTGAGAAGGCATGCAGGAACAAGGCTGCACAGCCACCACAGCAAGCACAAAGTGCAGATGAACAGCAGCAGACCAATGAATCATAACAGCTGTTTGTAGCTTCATGCTACTCAATGCAGACTTGTAGAGATGTTTGGCTGATAGATAGCGGATGCACTAACCACATGGCAGCAAATGTGGAGAACTTTGTTAGGTTGGACAGGACATACAGCTCCAAGGTTAAGATGGGAAATGGTGACTATGTAGAAGCAAGAGGGATTGGAGATGTGGCAGTCCAAACTAAGGTTATTTCTAATGTTCTATTTGTACCTGAAATTGCACAAAACTTGTTAAGTGTAGGTCAAATGTTAGAGAGAAATTTTACCTTGCATTTCCAAAACAATTCTTGCATTATAAAGGATAGTGAGGGAAATGAGTTGTTGAGTGTAAGGATGCTTGGCAAAAGCTTTCCTCTAGACTGGAAAAAACTAGAAAACTCAGCATTAATCACCAAGGTTGAAGAGTCTGAGTTATGGCATAGAAGACTTGGACATTTTCATTACCTTGGAATTAAAGAACTCAAGTCAAGGGACATGGTATTAGACCTGCCCGAGATAGAAGAGAAAAGGACTTTGTGCACAGCCTGCCAACTTGGCAAACTTAGCAGGCCATCATTCCCTTTGGATCAAGCCTGGAGAGCAAGTCACAAGCTGCAATTGATCCACTCGGATGTGTGTAGCCCAATGAAGACAGAATCTTTAAATGGCAGCAGGTACTTTGTACTCTTCATCGATGATTTCTCAAGGGTGGCTTGGGTTTATTTCTTGAAGCAGAAAAATGAAGTGGCTGCTGTGTTCAAACAATTTAAGTTGCTGGTAGAGAATGAAGCTGGAACCTTGATCAAAGCAGTAAGGACAGACAATGGAACAGAGTACACATCAAAAGAGTTCAAGACAGTCTGCAACCTAGCTAGAATACAGCAGCAGTTCACAGCACCATACACCCCTCAACAGAATGGTGTTTGTGAAAGAAGAAACTGAACCATTATGGAAATGGCCAGGTGCATGATGACTGGAAAAAACCTCCCTAAAGTATTCTGGGCAGAAGCTGT
The DNA here is from genome assembly GCF_008641045.1 of Pistacia vera. Taxonomy (NCBI): domain Eukaryota; kingdom Viridiplantae; phylum Streptophyta; class Magnoliopsida; order Sapindales; family Anacardiaceae; genus Pistacia; species Pistacia vera. Next base: position 190,695 of record NW_022196290.1, on the reverse strand, counting down.
TAATATAGCAGTTTTCCTGCTGAATAGGCTGCCCACCAGGGCAGTCAAACATCAAACATCAATTGAGGCATGGACTGGAATCAAGCCAACAGTAGGGAACCTGAAAGAATTTGGAAGCATAGCCTATATAATGATCCCAGCCAGCAAAAGGTCCAAGTTGGATGACAAGGCAGAAATTGGGATATTTATAGGCTATAGCAGCAACTCTAAAGCTTATAGAGTTTATGTTCCTGAGTCCAAAAGGATTGTAATCACAAGGGACATAAAGGTTGATGAATGTGGAGTCTGGAATTGGGAAGAAAAAAAGGTTGATGTGCAAGTTGAATCAAGTCAGAATGAGAGAAGAGAGGGACTGATTCAAGAGGCAGATTCAGATGAGGAAGAAGATCATGCTGTGAGAGGAACTAGAACCTTGGCTGATGTGTATGAAAGGTGCAATACGGCAGTGGTGGAGCCAAGATGCTATTTTGATGCTGCAAAATCTGAATTATGGAGGGCTGCAATGCAGGAAGAACTGAGCATGATCAATAAAAATCAAACCTGGAAATTGGTACCAAGACCTGAAAAAAGAAAAGTCATTCAGGTTAAATGGATTTTCAAACTGAAAATCAACCCTATGGCTCAATTTACAAGCATAAAGCAAGGCTGGTGTGAAGGGTTTTGCACAGCAACCAGGCCTTGATTTTCCATAAACCTTTGCCCCGGTTGCTAGCAAGACACAATCAGGCTGTTGTTGGCTCTTGCAGCTCAGTTCAACTGAAAATTTTCCAGCTGGATGTCAAGTCAGCATTCCTGAATGGATGGATTTCAGAGGACTGTATGTAGAGCAACCCGAAGGCTACAAGGTGAGGGAAGGAGGACTATGTGTACCTACTGAGGAAGCATTGTATGGCTTGAAGCAGGCCCCTAGACCTAGTACAGCCGAATAAATGACCATTTATGCAGCCTTGGATATATTAGAAGTCCTAATGAACACACTCTCTACTTAGGAAAACTGAGAAAGGAGTGGTTGTGTTTCTCTATATGTTGATGACTTTTTGGTGACAGGGAGATCTTGATGAATTGGACCAATTCAAGTTGGATATGCAAGCTGAATTTGAAATGACAGATTTGGGATTGATGAAGTACTTTCTTGGCATGGAGATAACTCAAGCTGTTGGGGAGATTTTTGTGTGTCAACAAAGGTATGCAACCGAGCTTCTTTTAAGGTTTGGAATGGAGAATTGCAACCAGTGAATACCCCTCTGGTTCCCAACTTGAATAAGCAAAACAATGGTGCAAGAGAGTTGATGAAGGGAAATACAGAAGCTTAGTGGAAGTCTGCTGTATTATATAGCCCCCAAACCTGACCTTATGTTTACAGCAGTTACCTCCTCTCAAGGTTTATGAGAACCCAAGTGAATTACACTTAAACTGCCAAACGTGTGTTTGAAGTATGTGAAAGGAACCTGCATGTGAGCATTTGGTTCAGGAAATCCGAAAGTCTGAAGCTGATGGGTACACTGACAGTGATTGGGGTGGATCCCTGGATGATGCAAGAAGCACCTCTGGTTATGTGTTCTACCTGAATGAGGGTGCAATCAGTTGGCTATCAAGGAAGCAGGAAACTGTGGCTTAGTCACTGCTGAAGCTGAATGTATCTGCCGCGCAGCTGTGAACCAGGCTTTGGCTTAGGAAGATGCTGAATGTTTACAGCACATGCAATGGATCCACCTTGATTCTATGTGATAACCAATCGGCTGTAGCAATGGCAAAGAATCCTGTACTTCACGGCAGAACAAAGCATATTAAGATTAAGTATCTGCTGTTAGGGAAGCTGAACAGTGTGGAGAAGTGAACTTAGTTCACTGCGGAGGGGAAGATCAAGTTGCATTCATGACAAGGCATTATGCAATCCAAGTTTGAAGCCTTGAGGCTAAAACTTGGTGTTTCCAGCCAAGCACCAAGGTGGAGTGTTGAAGGTTATGCTGTGCTGGAAGTTTGGTTTGCCGAATGTAGAAAACCTGGAAAAAGTTTTGCTCTGCATGGACGTGCATGGGAGTGCTTCATGGTTCAGTGGTTTAAGTTCTACTGTATTTAATGTTAATCCTTGTATTTATTGGCTCAGCTTTTTGTAATGAAGTTGTTAGTATTTTGAGTGTTTAGCTAGATTAAGGAAAAATCTCTGATGGTGTTGAAACAGTAAGTTGAAGTATGTTATATGCAGACTTTTGTCTAATGAAGTGTGTCCAGTTTTTAGTTTTTATCTTTCTTCTTCTTTGCACAACCAGCATCATAAAAACGAACACACCTCAACCCAATGCTTCAACTGGGCACCATTCTTTACTCTCAAGGCTTCTCCATCACAGTTGCACACACCAATTTAATTCCCCCAACCCTTCAAATCACCCTGATTTCAATTTCCTAACCATCTCGTATGCCGCGTAGATGGCGACCTCTCCTCAGGAATATACTAGCTTTAATTTTGCGTCTCAATGTCAATGGCAAACCTCTTTTCAAGAATGTTTGGCTCGGTTGACGGAGAAACAGAATTCGGATGAAGAGAAAATCTCCTGCATCATCTATGATGAACGGTGTATTTCTCTGAAGCAGTGGCTACTGAGATGAAGCTTCCGAGCATTATCTTGCACACAGGTGGCATAACCGCCTTCATTTCTCGCGATGCCACTGTCCACAGGTGGAAGGTACAATTTCTTGCAAGGTATGTGCCAAAGTCTACTTGCTTAAAATTTTTTAATGAAACTTTGGTTTCAATTAAAAGACTCACTGAGATTATAATGCAAATAGTATCTACACCACTTCAAATTACAGGTCTTGGATCAAAAGACATAGTGCCCGGATTTTATCCCTCAGGTTAAAGGATCTACCTTTTTCGAAATTCGGTCATTAGAAACTATGACATAAGTGGTGAAAGAGTTCGCAATACTAGAAAGTCTTCAGCTATCATCTATAACACAATAGACTTCCTTGAGCAATCATCACTGGCGGGAGACCCTACAACAATGCCACCTTCCACTCTTCCCATAGGCCTCTGCAAATTTGCTCCAGCCTTATCAAGTATCTTGTTCGACGAAGATATTAGCTGCATGAGATGGCTTGACGAGCAAACTAATGATACACACATAATATATGTAAGCTTGGGAAGCATAACACAGATTGAGAGAATGAGCTAGCTGAAATGGCGTGGGGCCTAGCCAACAGCAATCAGCCTTTCTTATGGGTGGTTCAACCGGGCTCAGTGCGTGGCTCAGAATGGATTGAGTCATTGCCTGAACGTTTTGAAGAAGCTATCGGACAATGAGGGTCATTGTGAAATGGCACCCCAGAACAAGTGTTGGCCCATGCCAAAGTGGGAGGGTTTTGGAGCCACTGTGGATGGAACTCAACAATGAAAGTATAAGTGAGGTGTTCCAATCATCTGTAACCACTCTGAGACCAGAGGGTGAATGGAAGATATATAAGTAATGTGTGGAGAGTAGGATTGGAAATGGAGAATGAGTTGAATAGAAGGGAAGTAGAGAGGCAGTGAGAAGACTAATGTTGATAAAGAAGGATTGGAGTTAGGCAGAATGCAGGAATTGAAGGAGAAGATTCAACTTTGCGTTAGGGAAGGTGGCTCTTCTTACAATTCCTTGAATGAGTTAGTAAAATTCATCAAGTCACTTTGATTATATTTGATTGCTTTTTGTTAATGAAGTTCTGTTGGTTTTGCAAGAGAATAAATTCTGGAAAATATGCTCTGTTTTGCATTCAAAAAACAGGTGATATATCAATAACCTGCCACTGTTTCACCTAAAGTCAGCAGCAATCAATCGAATACCTAGCGTTCTTAGAAACAATATGCGCTGATTCCACTTCTTCGGCAACCAACGCAGCAGTATCTTCGATCCCTTCTCTCTGGATGTTTGGGATCCATTTAAGGACTTTTCTTCACTCCCATCCGTTTTCCTCAAGAAACATTTGCTTTTGTCAACTCCCGCATAGACTGGAGGGAAACCCCGGAGGCTCAAGTGTTCAAGGCCGATCTTCCAGGGCTCAAGAAAGAGAAGTGAAGGTGGAGATCAGATGACAGGGTGCTTCAAATTAGTGGAGAGAGGAATATAGAGAAGGAAACAAGAACGACACATGGCATCGTGTGGAACGTAGTAGTGGAAATTCTCCAGGAGGTTCAGCTACCGGAGAATATGAAGATGTATCAATTAGGCTTCTATGGAGAACGGAGTCCTTACTGTTACTGTTCCCAAGGTTGAGGTTAAGAAACCTGACGTCAAGGCCATTGAAATCTCTAGTTAAAACACTGAATGTTGTGTTTAAGAGCAATGCTATGGATTGTCTATATGAAATTCATGTAAATGCAACTATATGAAAAAATTACTTCACATGGAACAGATCATATTTTCCACCCCAAAAGAAGGAAACGTAAGCATATGTATGTTTATTTTATTGCTTGTAGAAATACAACATATATTTGTAACTCTCAATATGTATATCCGTATTACCATTACAGTGCAAAGAAGAAATAGCACGCTACTGCAATGGTCTCAACCAATAGTTCAGCAGAGAAGAAAGAACAATTTTAGAGGTTTTTTTTCTTTTTTTCTTTTTTTCTTTTTTTCTTTTTTTCTTTTTTTTAAAGGGAAGATTGAAAAAGAGACCTACCCATCCTGGGATACCAAACCGCCTTGAATTAATCCATAAAATCTGAGCCATCCATGAAGTCCTCCATCCAATTGTCAAACGAATCCACAGTAACGTGACCTTTACAAACACCATTCACCGCCAGTCCAAGCTGTTTCAAAATCTCAGCACACATCTCTATATCTAAGCATCTCTTCACTAACTTCTTATGCCATGCATGGCGGACCCGCCAGAAAGAAATCAACACAGAGCACTGAAAAACATCAGGACCAAATGAACACCAATACCTACAGAATCAACGGGATCACTTAAATACATAATACGAAACCAAGAATCTTGGGAAACTCTCGTGTCTTTGCCATTGAGAGGATATGTATTAATAAGAAAAGTTTACAAGAGATGGGAGCCGAATACAGGCTGTCCCATAACGTATATGATATACAAGGTAAGTCTAAACATGGAAAGTCAAAGTTTACAAGAATAGCAGAGGGCACAATATATTGCAAGTCCATAAATCACGTTAGGTTGATTTCAGTCATTGCTGTCAAGATCGTTTAGGTTGATTTCCTTAATATGCCCCTTCAAGCTCAGCGGGCAATCTTGCACGTTGAGCTTGTCCCTGAGAGAATTGAATCTAGCTGAGACGATTGGTTTTGTAAGCCCATCAGCAAGCTGGTCCTTGCTAGAAATGAACCAAACTTCTAGTGCTTTATGTTGCACTTTTTCCCGAACAAAATGGTAGTCGATTTCGACATGTTTGGTACGTGCATGGAAGACTAGGTTGTCTATCAAATATGTAGCCCCGATATTGTCGCACCACAGTATGGGACGTTGAGGAATAAAGATGCCAAGTTCACGCATTAGTGACTGTAGCCAGATGGATTCGGCTGTGGCATGCGCAACCGCTTGGTACTCAGCTTTCGTGCTTGAACGAGCTACCGTCGGTTGCTTTTTGGAACTCCACGAGATTAAATTATCACCAAAATAAATACAAAAACCAGAAGTTGACTTTAGATCATCGGGACATCCCGCCCAGTTGGCATCGGAGTAAATAGACAGTTGTGTGGATGAGCTAGGCCGAATGAGGAGACCAAAATTGATGGAGAATTTTAGGTACCTTAGAATTCTTTTCACTACTGTCCAGTGTTCCTCAGTGGGGTTGTGCATGAATTGGCAGACCTTCTTGACTGCAAAGGAGATGTCGGGTCGAGTCAAAGAGAGGTACTGTAAAGCTCCTACAACGCTCCTATAATTGGCTGGATCAAAATGTGGGGCACCCGAAAATAATGAGAGTTTTTGTGAGGACATTGGAGAGTATACGGGCTTTGCATCAATCATCTTTGTGCGTTGAAGGAGGTTATAAATATATTGACTCTGTGACAAGAGAAGGTCATCGGCAACATGAATTGCTTTGGTTCCGAGAAAATAGTTGAGACTCCCTAAGTCTTTGACAGCAAATTCACTACTGAGATTGGTGATCAGTTGAGCAATGGTTGTGGAGCTGGAGCCAGTGATTAAGATACCATCGATATACACTAGGAGAAACAGAGTATCCGAGCCTTGTCTGTATGTAAAGAGGGAGGAATCTGAGCTAGAGTTGACAAAGCCATTAGAGAGGAGGTGCTCTTGCAGGCGATGGTACCAGGCTCGTGGGGCTTGTTTCAGCCCATAGAGTGCCTTGTGCAACTGGCGGACGTGGTTGGGAAAGTGGGGATGCACATAGCCGACGGGTTGATGCATAAAGACCTCCTCAGTTAAGTATCCATGAAGGAAAGTGTTCTAGATGTCGATTTGATAAACCGGCCATCGTTTGGAAACAGCACAACTGAGAACAAGTCTAATGGTGGTGGGCTTGAACACCGGACTAAAATTGTCGTCAAAATCAATCCCGGGTTGTTGGTGATAGCCTTTCGCAACCAAGCGGGCCTTCCTCCGCTCGAGTGAACCATCCGACTTAAGTTTTGTTTTGAATAGCCACCAGGAACCAACGATGTTCATGTCTGGTTTTGCAGGGATTAATGACCAGGTGCCATTTTTCATAAAGGCAGTTAACTCTTCATCCATGGCTTTACGCCATTCACTCAGAGTATGAAGAAGGAGCTTCAGGGACAGCACCTGTAACAAGAAAAGACTGTGGCAAAGGATACCTGACTGTGCCATCCATGAGCTGTTTGGGCTTCACTATGTTATTTTGAGACTGAGTTTTCATTTGATGAAGTCGAGGTTCCGAGGGTGCAACAATAACGGCATGATCCAAAAACAGGGAAGAGGACGACTCAAACGACGTTGTTGGTTATCTGGTGATGGAGATTCGGTTGCAGCGACGGGCGAAGTTTGCATATGGGACGAAGACGCTGAAGAAGAAGGCTCAAACAACGTCGTTGGAGATAAGTTGGTAGAAGAGGTGTCATTTGATGTGAGGGACGGCAAGGGAGTATTTGGGAAGTTGTCGTTTACAGGAATAAATAGAGGAAGACTAACAATTGGACTCGGCAAGGGACTGGGACTGATCATTTTAGTTGGTGGGCTAGCAAAAGGGAAGGTCTGTTCGTCGAAGACGACATGCCGTGAGACAAATATCTTGCCACTAGAAAGATCAAGACATTTGAAACCATGATGCATGTTGCTAAAGCCGAGGAAAACACATTGTTTTGATCTGAAATCGAGTTTGTGACGATTAAATAGATGAAGAAATGGAAAACATGCACAACCAAATATTTTTAAAGATGAAAAATCTGGAGCATGTTGATAGAGTTTTTCAAATGGTGAGATTCCAATTAAACTTGTTGGAAGCCGATTGATGAGATACGTGGCCATGAGAAAAGCATCATCCCAATAAGCATGAGGAACACTGCTATGAGATAAAAGAGAGAGTCTCGTTTCAACTATATGACGGTGTTTCAGTTCAATGGGCCCGTTTTGTGGAGAGGTATGGGGACAAGTGACTCGATGTTGAATACCAATTGATGCAAAATATTTGTGGAGAGAGCGATACTCCCCACCCCAATCAGTTTGAACAGATTTTATTTTGCAATTAAATTGGCGTTCAACAAGTTTTTGGAATGAGCAAAATATTTTCATAACATCAACTTTGTTTGTGAGAGGAAATAGCCACGTATATTTGCTAAAATTATCAACAAAAGACACATAGTATTTATTTCCATTTGTTGACATAATAGGAGCAGGGCCCCAAACATCCGAAAAAATTAATTCAAGTGGTGAATTTGAAATAGACTGAGAAGTTGGAAAAGGAAGGCGATGGCTCTTTCCTTGTTGACATGCGGAGCATGCACCCGACATTTTATTGGAGGAAAACGGTAGGGAGAACTTGGAGACGAGATGGCGAACAGTCTGATAAGATGGATGGCCTATCCGACAGTGCCAAACATCAATGGGAGCACGTTGAGAAAGGAAAGTCTGAGGAGGTCATGCCGGAGTGGCAGTGGATGGAAAGGTGTAGAGTCCGTCTCTAGTTTTGCTGCGCAACAAAACTGTCCCCGTTGCCTCGTCCTTCACCAAAAAAAAGGAGGAGTGAAACTCAGTCTAAACATTATTGTCACGGGTAAATTGAGTCACAGAAATTAATTTTTTTTTAATCTGTGGGACATGAAGTAACTGATGCAAAGAAAAAGACTTATTAGGTGTTAAGAGAGTAACAGAGCCAATATTCTTAATGAGTTAACCTGCCCCATCGCCGATGTGGATCTAATCAGTGCCGGTGTAAGGCTCAGATTGCATGGTGAGATTGTGGAAATCATTTGTGAGGTGGTTTGTTGAACCGGTGTTAGGATACCAGTTGGCATCAGTTGGTGACGACGGCGAGGTGACGTAGGCTGCCATGTTGGGAGGGGTGCCTTGGTAGGCATGATCAAACCGGTAGTAGCATTGCACTGCAGTGTGCCCAATTTTACCACATACCTGACACGTAGGGCGCTGGTTTGATGAAGAATTATGTGGTTGGCCACCTCGCCCACGTTGGCCACGTCCACAGCCTCTAGAGTTGAAGTTGAAGCCGTTAGGTTGCTGCTGTTGTGAAGAGCGTGGTTGAAAATTAGATCTGCCACCTCGCGAATGTCCATCATTTCAAGTAGCCACATTTGCTAAACCAACCGTGGCTTCGAGAGCAGATTGATGCTGCTCAATCCGCAATTCAAAAGCAAGGAGATGATTAAACATCTCTTCGGAAGACATGTTGTCTATTTGGGTTGAGATAGAAGTGACGATAGCATCATATGAGCTATCAAGTCCTCCAAGGAGATATGCTGTGAACTCATGGGCTTGAAGAGGTTGTCTGATAGTAGCCAAGGTGTTCGAGAAGGACTTCATCTTCTAATAATAATCCGAGATAGACAAGTTGCCTTTCTTTGTGAGGGCCAAGAACTACCGAGTTTGGATAGCTCGTGCAGAAGAATGAGAGGAAAACAACTCTCAATGGTTGTCCAGACTTCTCTGGAGGTGGAGAGCCCAACCATTTGTTCCAAAATGCTCTCAAATAGTGAGGAAACGATGGTACTTAGGACAATTTGATCTTGGTCAAACCAGGAGGTGTATTTAGGATTGGTTATTTCGGGTGTGGTGGAGGTGGATGTATCTGCTTCAAGGTTGGGTATGGTGGGAGGGGGAGGGGAGATGGTGCCATCAACAAAACTGAACAAGCGTTGGCCACGCAAGTACGAGACGATTTGAGTTTTCCATAGGAGATAATTATCTTTGGTGAGTTTAACAATAACAAGGATGTAGACATTACTGGGGTTGACAAGGATTGAAGAAGAGGCCATGGGATCGGATCAAAAAAAAAAAAAAAAAAAAGACAATGGTCACGTTTAGGCTCTGGATACCATAATACAAAACCAAGAATCTTAGGAAACTCTCGTGTCTTTGCCATTGAGAGGATATGTATTAATAAGAAAAGTTTACAAGAGATGGGAGCCGAATATAGGCTGTCCCATAACGTATATGATATATAAGGTAAGTCTAAACATGGAAAGTCAAAGTTTACAAGAATAGCAGAGTGCACAATATATTGCAAGTCCATAAATCACGTTAGATTGATTTCAATCATTACTGTCAAGATCGTTTGCGTTGATTTCCTTAATAATATAGAAAATGAGATGTTTGTGTTAATATAATGATCTTTTCTATTCACATGTGGAAAATTGAAACCTCATAGGAGGTCTAATTATTAACTTCAATTATATAACAAAAGAGCACAAAGAAGTAAATTTTAGCCCTAATGTAATAGTCAACAGCTCCTATTATTAAGTACGTCCTAATTATATTTTAAAATCTCCTTTTAGGCCCCATTTAATATTAAAATTACCCTTTTAGACATAAATACGTTTTTTCTTTACACCCCATTTTTTTAATTTTTAGTTCATCATAAGTCTCCTAAACCCAAGATTTTGTCTTCTTAATTACTAAATAGTTTTGTGAAACTAACATCTGTTAAGTAAAAATTATGTATTCCTAAAAAAACTCCAATAATTCTAAGAAAACTCTATCATGACGGAGATAATCCATTAAATTGAAAGTTTTGCCCTTTTTTCTTTTTTAATTGGATTAATTTATAACTTCAAATTTAAAAAGAACAAACATACTTAAGGTGTACCATTGTAAAGAAAAAAGAAAGATGAGGATATAAAAATATCATATTCGGAATAAACTATGAGTTTTAAAAGTTGAGAAAAATAATAGATAAAAGGAAAATATAAAATAAAAAGCTTTAATTAAAGCTTAACTTGATAGCCCATTCCAGAAGAAAGTCCAGAACTTCCTAGCAAGCCCGGAATATAAGAACTTCTCGAATTTACCAGAAGGCCCCAGAGGCTTCATAACTAGAAGAGATTTGCGTGCGAAAGTACCAGAATTTTCCATTAGTCATAAAAACCCCAACGCTCTGCCGTTTTAGACCATCGGGGACAATTCTTCAAAGTTGAAACATCAAACTCAGCAATCAATTCTAGTACTCTCGCATTCTTAGAAACCATATGGCATTGATTCCGAGCTTCTTCGGCAACCAACGCAGTGGTATCTTCGATCCCTTCTCTCTGGATGTTTGGGATCCATTCAAGGACTTTTCTTCACTCTCCGCTCGTTTCCCTCAAGAAACATCTGCTATTGTCAACACGCGCATAGAGTGGAGGGAAACCCCGGAGGCTCACGTGTTCAAGGCCGATCTTCCAGGGCTCCAGAAAGAAGAAGTGAAGGTGGAGATTGAAGATGATAGGGTGCTTCAGATTAGCGGAGAGAGGAATGTAGAGAAGGAAGACAAGAAAGAGACGTGGCATCGTGTGGAACGTAGTAGTGGGAAGTTCTCCAGGAGGTTTAAGCTACCAGAGAATGTGAAGATGGATCAAATTAAGGCTTCTATGGAGAACGGAGTCCTTACTGTTACTGTTCCCAAGGTTGAGGTTAAGAAACCTGACGTCAAGGCCATTGAAATCTCTGGTTAAAACACTGAATGCTCTGTTTAAGAACAATGCTATGGATTGTCTATATGAAATTCATGTAAATGGAATGGAGTTTCTGTTTTGCTAAGAATTAATGATGTAAATCGTTGTGACAATTTTTTTCTTGATTAATTTATATTACTATTGATTTTTGGGCATAAGGTTCAGGAGCAAGGCATTGTATTACATAATGACAGTTTCAAGGCTTTGTATAGATCCGAAATTCAGCAACATTATAGAACAGGGGTTATTTCATAGTCACATTTGGGCATATTTTATGGTTTTAAACATATTTTCATCACATATTTATTAGATAATGTCAAGATATCATGATATATTATTTATTGTAAAATTAATATGTAAAAAAATTAGAATATTATAAGATCTAATGTTTCAGTAATTTGAAGGGTGTATTAGTAACGTTACTAATGTGATTATAAAAGGGGAGAAGCAAAAGAATTAATTCAAACAAAGTTAGACAAAGGAGTATGGCCTATTTGATAAACTGTGAAAAATTGTCATTCCAGCAATCTCTTCAAAAATGTTTAAGGGTAGTTATGATATTTGCCATTTTCATTCGGTTTAAAGCGTTGCCAGCAGCACGTTCTCACAAACTTTGCTTATAATCTCCACGTGGTAGTTGAGTTGGTATTATCACGTCAATTTCACCGCACTTAAGACTCAAAATGATTTTGATTGAACCAAAGAAATAGATCAATCGTTCTTTATGAAAGAATGATCGTTCCTTATGAAAGAACGATCGTTTCTCACAGAAGGAATAGTTATTCCTTATGAATGATCAATCATTCATTTCATAAAGAATGACTGTTCTTGAAAGAACAACGTTGTTATTTCAGAAACAAGGTTGTTCCAAGAAGAAGAGGAGGAAGAAGGAATAACGTTGTTCCAACAAGAAGAACAAGAAGAAGAACGAAATTGGAGAAGGGAATTGATAGGAGAGAAACAAGGTAAGGAACAACCATGCTTGGATATATGTTCAGATGGAGAATCAAATCTGGGATCGTATGTTTATTTATATTTTACACTATCATCAATTTGTTCTAACCATTTGGGCTACCTACGAATGAATTGCTTTCCTTTTCTTTCAATAATAGATTTTCTAAAGAGATATTTGTATACACTGATTTCTATATATAATGTACACTATCAAAATAAGTTGAAAGAATCACCTTTTTAAAAACATCAATATCTTTTTTAATATTGGTTGAAAATTTACTACAGACTTTATATATGATGTTAATGAGATGGCTCCCTCATTAAATGTCTATAATAGAGTTCTATTTCTCTTTTCCAAACCTTAATCACCTTAAATTTTTATACAGATCTTATTTTAATTGTAGATAATGGTCAATATTGATTTTACTTAAGCTCAATGTAAAGTAATTAAAGAACATTTTCTCTTGTTTACCCATAAGTTCTCTACCCTTAGACGGAAATTAAAATGACAACTCAAGTACTTGGATTTGACATTAACACTTAGCAATATTTAATGAGTCAAGTACATTTTAGTCCTAATTTTTGGGACCCAAAAGAGTCATAAAGTGACACTTAGGTCCATGTATATTAACTGATGGGCACGGGTCAGGTTGGGGCTAGGGACCCATGTCTTTGAGCCCAGCCTAAGGGCCCAAGGGGATTCCCTCAACCCGGCTCGTCCTTGAGACGAGGATGTAAAGGAATCCCTGAGCTTGGCCCACAGAGAATTCGGAGATTGTATGATTATGATTTTACTTTTACGCTATATATTTTTGGACCCAAACATTTTATTTGCAAGAATATATATAATATATATATTAACATTCACATATATGTTAGGAAATTATATATATATATATGTTATAATGATATTACGTACACCTTGGTAATTGATTCTAATTCCATGATTACACACCACGACACTTCCTCTCCAAAACCCCCAACAAAGTCGATCCTGTTTGCCCACCAAATGTCGCTGATCACTACTTCCTTTCCTAAGGTTTTTTGCTTGATTGATGATTTGGGTGTAATTGTTTGGAGTTGTTTTGTTGGAAATCGACTAGTAAAGTTGGTTTAGAAGTGTTTATGGTTGTGTGTAATTGTTTTTCCGATTGCTGGAATCAAAGGTGGCGAATGAGAAAGAAAGGTAATTTTGTCTTTACACTGTTTATATCATATGACATAACGGATTTTTCTAACAAAACATAATGGTGGATTTGAAAAGTGTTGTTTTGAAAATTGATGGGCGGGAAAAGTGGCATTTTGAAACTTGACAAGTGGAAAAGTGTTATTAGACCAAACCTTGGGTGAGAAAAATCATTTACTCTATTTTAAAATCTCCTTTTAAACCCATTTAATATCAAAATTACCTGTTTAGAGAAAAATATGTTTTTTCTTTACACCCGATTTTTCTAATTTTTAGTTCATCTGGATTAGTAGACTTAAATCATTTCCTTATTTTATTTTCTAAATTTATAAAGATCCATTGACATATGGCAATTATAATATTAGATAGTAAATATCTATGCATTTAATTTTTTTTTCCTCGTAAGTCTCCTGAAACCAAGATTTTGTCTTCTTAATTACTATATAAGTTTTCTATATTTTCTATACTTTTTCTGTCAACAAACGATTAAGTAAAGAATTATGTATTCCTAAAAAAATTCCAATAATTCTAAGAAAAATCTACCGTGATAAATATAATCGGTTAAATTAATAATTTTGCCTTCTTTTTTTTTTTTTTTAAAGCAATTTAAAAAATAAACTATGAGTTTTTTAAAAGTTGTGAAAAATAATAGATAAAAGGAAAATATATAATAAAAGGCTTTTACCCATTTGAGGTTTGGGCCTTTAATGAAAGCTTAACTTGGGAGCCCATATAAGAAGAAAGTCTAGAACTTTCTAGCAAGCCCGGAACATAAGAACTCCGCGAATTTACGAGAAGGCCCCAGAGGCTTCATTAACTAAACAGAAGAGGTTGCGCGCGAAAATACCAGAATTTTCCATTGTTCTTAATAAAAACCCCAGCGCACTTCCGTTTTAGACTATCAAAGACAATTTTTCAAAGTTGAAGCTTCAACCTCAGCAATCAAAACTAGTACTCTCGCATTGTCAGAAACCATATGGCACTGATTCCGAGTTTCTTCGGCAACCAGCGCAGCAGCATCTTCGATCCTTTCTCTCTGGATGTTTGGGATCCATTTAAGGACTTTTCTTCACTCTGCACTCGTTTTCCTCAAGAAACTTCTGCTATTGTTAACACCCGGATAGACTGGAGGGAAACCCCGGAGGCTCATGTGTTCAAGGCCGACCTCCCTGGGCTTAAGAAAGAAGAAGTGAAGGTGGAGATCGAAGATGACAGGATGCTTCAGATTAGCGGAGAGAGGAATATAGAGAAGGAAGACAAGAACGACACATGGCATCGTGTGGAACGGAGTAGTGGGAAATTCTCCAGGAGGTTTAAGCTACCAGAGAATGTGAAGATGGATCAAATCAAGGCTTCTATGGAGAATGGAGTTTTGACCGTTACTGTTCCTAAAGATGAGGTTAAGAAACCTGACGTCAAGGCCATTCAAATCTCTGGTTAAAACACTGAATGTTCTGTTTAGAACAATGCTATGGATGTGGATTGTCTATATAAAATTAATGTGAATGCAAGGGAGTTTTGCTAAGAATTAATAATGTGACTCGTAATGATATGTCAAGAACTCAATAATGTGCTATCTATTGTACAAATAGTATGTTAAACAATTATCGTAAATATAAGATCTAATGTTTTCAGTAATTTGAAGGTTGTATTAATATTTAATAACGTTGTTTATAAACCTTGATGACCTTATGAATTACAGAGATCTTACTTGATTGTAGATAATAGTCTATACTAATTTTACTAATGTTACCCAAAGTTCCAGAATTTGCCATTGCTATTTCAGCCCCGTTTTTCATCTTCAAACCCTAAAATTTGCCCAAGCTAAAATCCAACACTTTATGGTATCTCCAATTTCTTTCAGCTATATTTCCTTCTATTGAACCGGGTCTTCTCTCTAACTTTAAGGTTGGTTTGGTTATTAATGTATATTTTGTTTTTTTTTTTTTTGTTTTTTTTTTAATTCTGTTTGGGTGCTGAGAAAAGATGCAAAAAAGTGAAGTTTTTTTAAGCTTATGGGTTTTGTAATTTGGGCTATGAGAACACTGGAAGTAGAAAGATTAGTTTTTAAGTTGTTTAGTTCCCGTTTGGTAGCTGAGAAAGTGACGGAAAGTGGGAGGACGCAACGGGAAACGGCATTTTGTGTTGAACCTTAGCTGTTGTTTGATCTGGGTCTTATTCAATGTTAGAATAATAGAATATAACAATTCGGGGATTTCTCCCCCTAGTTCGGGGAGGGGATGGATTCATCTGACGGGGACGGGGAATGGGAAATCCGGCCCCGCCCCGTTGCCATCCCTACTTGTCTTTACTCTTTGCCGTTAAAATCGTAACACGTTTGGTGCAATAAATTGTAGTTTGACATATTCGCAAGCTTATCACGCTCTCTATGGCCGTGTGACCAAAGGTTTAGCTCTTCTGTATTTTCTTTCAAATCTTGTATTTTGAGTTTTTTTTTTTTTTTTTTTTAATATCATATGAAAACGAATAGAACTAGTCGCATGATACGTTGTTTTGTTGAACCCACGAAACAAGCTTATGGGTCACTTAAGAGTTTATGTTATCGGTTTGTATTTTCATCTTTGCATGTAAACTGTTTGTCAAAATGCGTAGCTAACTGATGGGATTGTGTTTGCATGTTCCACTTGTCGTAAGCCGCCCCGTTTGTGTAAAATGTTGAATCATAAGTGGATACTCTTGAAGATTGTTGATTCTTTTTTACACAATGTAGTGCTCGAATAATTTGTGAATGGTTGTGGTGTTATTGATTAGACTTTGTAGCAAAATGATTTCTTAAGCATATGAAATTAGTTTAATGCTTTTCAAAAGTTATTTGCCTGTTAATTGTATGTATAATATGGATATGGCACAATTGTCTTGGGTTTACATTTTTATTTTTTTTCCTGTAAATTAGCACTTGTTTAATTGCTGGTTGCTTTCTTGTTCTGACATTAGAATGTCTGATCTTGAATACCAGATCAAGTTCTTATGAGAACAATGCTGCCTAGACGAATTCGAAGCCTTGTGAATTTGCATGATTTGATTATGCAAAATTCTAATGCAAACATTGTTGGTGTAAATAAGTTAAAGCATCCATGTGGTATGTACTCTACTGGATCAATCCGCCCAGAGTTCCCAAGGAAGCTAAAGAAAAATGAGCGGAAACCATTGGTCACAAGTATTAATGAACTTAAGCGTTTAGCTAGAAGGGAAAAGAAACAGCGGCAGATGGTGAAAGAGAAGATTCTACGGCCTCCAGAAAATGGATTATTGGTCAAGGAATTGATACCAATTGCTCATGAAGTTTATGCAGCCAGAACTGAATTATTTGCTTCTGTTTCAAAGATTGTTGAGAGTATCTCCATATATACATGCAGGTAAGCACTCAGCTTTCTTAATCATTGTCTAAGAGACTAGACTATTGAGTTGAGTTGAGTATAGGAAGTTGTGGATAGGCATCACCTTTTAATAATTATGCCGTCTGTACTTTGGTAACCTCTAATTGTAACTTTGTATTACATGTTCTAGCTTGTTCTAGAAACAGATGCCTAAAGTTTAAAAAATAATCATGTTACACACACATTTATGAGCCATATAAGAAAAGGAATGCATATGATATGGAAAAATCCTACTTCTCTTGTGAGCCCAATCTATTGAAGTCAAAACTTAGGAACTCGGATTGAAAACAAAATTACATACAGTGATAAACTTGAAAGTGGAAAGGATAAAGCAGTGTAAATGGAAATTCTGGTTTTTTATTATTCTTATTATTATTATTATTGATCTGATTGATAGTTTGACATAAACTTTTTTTATGATTGTAAACTTGTCTTTTGCAGCTTGTGTGGAGAAGTTCATGTTGGTCATCCACCGCATAAGATCAGAACGTGCAACGTTGCAGGTAGCCCAGCAAACAAAGAACACACTTGGAGTATTGGGGATATGAAGCATGTTTTGCCTCCTGTGGAATCTTGTCATCTATACGACAGGGTAGGGAGAGCTGTTTCGCATAATGAGAGGCTTGAAGTGGATCGGATTCCAGCAGTTGTTGAATTGTGCATCCAAGCAGGCATTGACATCCCTGAGTACCCTACTAGGAGAAGGATTTTTCCTGCTTACAATATTGCGGGTAAAGTTATTGATTTTGAGAAAAGGTTCCCAAAAGAAGTTGCAACTGGCAAAGGCATAGACACATGTGGATTTTGGGGTAAGGGAAAGAAGTCAAGTGAAGAAAACAAGCTTATGGACATGCTGTCTGATGATACACAAGGTTTTGTTGATTATTGATTTCCCTTTTTTTTTTTTTTTTTTTTTTGGCCCTTGACTTAAGTGATACTAGATTTTCGCTTTTCATCCAAAATTTGGGCCAGGATTTGACTTTTGACTCTTCCCTGCCGTGCCAAAATATACTCAGTGTCTTAGATTACTCTAGATCCCTTCTTGTTCCTATTATCTTTTATTAATGACTTTGATAAAACCTACCTCTTCATTTTTTTTTCCCAATCTGATTCTATAGCCGAGTGAAATTGGATAGAGTTATGTCCTCGTTGTTTCAATGTTTTGTCATCTGGCTTAACGAATGTAGTTCAATGAAGGCATACTGTTTTTCTGACATCCATACAGATGTTGCTGTTAGAGGTATGGAGGCATGGGAGAGAATGCGGTCAGGAGCATCCAAACTCATGCAGAAGTATGCTGTCCAAACCTGTGGATACTGTTCAGAGGTCCAAGTGGGGCCTAAGGGTCACAGAGTGAGGAATTGCCAAGCTTATAAGCACCAGATGAGGGATGGGCAACATGCATGGCAGGAGGCAACAGTTGATGATTTGGTTCCTCCAGTGTATGTATGGCATGTTCAGGATCTAACAAGTGGCAAACAATTGGTTAATGATTTGAAGAGATACTATGGTATGTTGCCTGCTGTAGTGGAACTGTTTGCTCAGGCTGGTGCAAAAGTAACTGATGATTATGCTGGCATAATGAGGGAAGATGTTGCAGTGCCTGAGTTGGATGAAGAAAAGTGGGTTGTCTAAAGTTGATTGGATCAGATTGGTTGAAGCATCAAAATCAGCAATCAAATCTAGTACTCTCGGCATTCTCAGAAACCATATGGCACTAATTCCGAGCTTCTTCGGCAACCAACGTAGCAATATTTGTTATTCCTGTGATAAATCATTGATTCAATTATTTGACGGGAATGAATGTTCCAGTATTCTGCTTGACATTTAAAAGAGGCCTAGAAGAGACAGAAGTAGAAACATGAACACCAAGCAAAATCAGGATAAGAAAAAAAAAAAAATCCTGAACATTGCGGTCCAAGAAAGCTGCATTATCTCTTGATTCCGTCTGTATTTGTTAGGCCACCCATTATTAAGAATTATCACAGGCAAGGCGGAGGGACGTTGGGTGTGAATAAAGGGAAGGGGAGTTAGTTAAGTGGACTGTATACATGTCCTTAGTTGATTGGGGCTTGAGTGAGAATCAATGGGAATATAAGGGAAGAGTCTTAAGACGTGAGTATGGTTAGTTTGTTAAGGGAATAATACTAGGAGGTCTCTAGCTCCTCGAAGTGCTAGAATTCTGTTTTGCATTTATCAGTTACTCTTTCTGTATTTCAGTTTATGTACTTCTCTGATAATTCAGTATATATACTTCTTTGATTATCAATATAATTCTGGAATATTTCATGTCTGTGGAATTATTTGAATTTCTGTGGTGTGCGTGTGTTGATTGCCAAACAGTGAGTTGAGAGGGGTCTGTATCATTGGTATCAGAGCGAGGTTGGGGTATGGTAAAAACAAAAATGGACACTAGAATGGACAACGTAGAGAAGGAGGGGGAACGATGAAGCGAGATATGGGTGCCGTCAGAGAGGACCTTGGGAATATTAAGGAGGACATGGGTAGTCTTAAAGGATATCTCCTGGAGCTCCGGGAGTGGATGAGGTTAAAAGAGGAAAGGGAGGCCAGTCACTACCGAGAAAAAAACAAGGTGACTGGATCGGAAAACTCTGGAGGTGAAAGTAGTAAGGATCAACATCGATCGGGAGGGGAAGAGACAGGAAGAGAAGAACGGAGAATCAAAAAATTAGAGCTACCGGTGTTTAATGGGGAAGACCCGTATGGCTGGACATTCAAGGCTGACCATTATATTTCCATTAACCATTATACAGAGAAGGAGAAGGAGAAGGTGGAGGCTGCCACTGTGTGTATGGAAGGGCGAGCACTAAATTGGTATCAATGGATGGACTCTCGGTCACCGATTGTTTCCTAGACAGCCTTCAAAAACGCGATCATCAACTGATTCAGACCATCCTTCAAGGGCTCCGCATTCGAAGCCTTGGTGGCGTTGAGGCAGACAGGCACCGTGACAGAGTTCCGAGGGCATTTTTTCAAATGGGCTGAGGGAAGAAATAAAAGCATATCTGAGATTAACCAAGCCCACAAATCTGCATGACCTCATGGAGCAGGCCCATAAAGTGGAGGAGAGAAACTAGGTTTTAGAAAAGGGTCGGGTCTGTAACAGTATTTAAGAGGAAAGCTCAAACAAAGGAGTGGCTAAAATTAACAGTATCTTTGGCAGTTTCTGCATATGTAGCTATCCTACAAATTTTATTGATTCCCATTACTTGTTTGAGGCTAAATTTCAACAGTTGCAGAGGAAAATCTCCCTGAAAAAAAAAAAAAAAAAAAAAAAAACAGAAGAAGAAAGTAAAAGAGAGATGGAAAAACAAGGGTGGAGATGCAGAAAACTGGTGCTAGTTCCATGTCCATTCCAAGGACACATAAATCCGATGCTTCAGCTAGGCACCATCCTTCACTCCAAAGGTTTCTCTATCACAGTTGCTCATGCCCAATTCAATTCTCCTCAAACTTCCAATCATCCTGATTTCATCTTCCAATCCCTACCAGATGGCATATCATCCAAACCTGACATCCCTCGTGATTTTTTAGCTTTCATGTCAAGTCTTAACTTGAACTGTAGAGCCCCATTCCAGGAATTTCTAAGTCAGATGATAGGAAAACAGGAGCAGCAAGACGAACTCCCCTGCATAATTTATGATGCACTCATGTACTTTACAGAAGCAGTGTCTAGTCACCTGAAGCTACCAAGCATCATCTTACAAACTGGTAGTGTTACCACTATGCTGACGTACTTTGCATATCCTCGACTCCAAGAGGAAGGTTACATTCCCCCACAAGGTATAAGAACTCCATATTGTTTTCACTGAATATGTGCTAATTACAATTGTAATGCTCACAGTTTAACACAATGAACTAATTTTAACATGTTTCCTTTACGTGAAGGGGAGATGGTATTTCAAGTCTTAATTTTGTAGATCAATTTGTAGCATAGCTCCGCTGGTGATGATTTCTGAAGCTTGAAACTACCACTTTTTTAATGCAGATTCCAACTCAACAGAGTTAGTGCCTGGGCTTCATCTCCTCAGACTCAAGGATCTACCATCAAACACTTTCGATGATTTAGATCCCACTCTGCAACTAATAGCTATACTGAGCAATATAGGATCATCTTCAGCCATCGTTTGGAATAGTATGGACTGCCTTGAACAATCATCATTAGCACAATATCAACAACAATTCCGAGTTCCAAATTTGTCAATAGGTCCTATGCACAAAATTGCTTCGGCGTCCTCTAGTAGCTTACTGGAAGAGGACAGCAGTTGCATCTCATGGCTTAACAAGCAAGGTCACAACTCAGTTATATATGTAAGTTTTGGAAGCATAGCATCCGTGGATGCCAAAGACCTAACAGAAATGGCTTGGGGCCTAGCCAACAGCAAGCAACCTTTCCTGTGGGTGATTAGGCCAGATCCTGATAATGGAGCAGAACCTACTGATTGGTTGCCTGATGAATTTAAAGAGACTGTGGGAGAAAGAGGCTACATAGTGAAATGGGCACCACAACAAGAAGTATTGGCACATGGTGCTGTGGGAGGATTTTGGAGCCACTGTGGTTGGAATTCAACCATTGAAAGTATAAGTGAAGGGGTTCCAATGATTTGTAGGCCATGTTTTGGGGATCAAAAGGTGAACACAAGGTACATCAGCCATGTATGGAGAAATGGGTTTGAATTGGAGAATGATTTGGAAAGAGGGAAGATAGAGAGAGCGATAAAGAGACTGATGGTGGAAAAAGAAGGGGAGGAGATGAGGCAGAAGGCAGCAGAATTGAAAGAAAAAACTGAAGTTAGTATCAAGAAAGGTGGATCTTCTAATAATTCCTTGAATGAATTAGTAGAGCTTATAACGTCAATTTAATGCCAATTGCCATCAAAACTAGTGTCTTCAGGCATCCTAGCCTCATGAATGGCCAAAAATCTTACTGTCATTATTATCTTGTTAATATGTTTATTTATTTAAAGAATAATTCATTCTCTTCAAGTTCATTTGTATTTGGTTAAAGATAAATGAAAAAAAAAAAAAAATCTATAAATGCAAATGATAGTAATTAGGGGTGTTCGGTTCCAGTTACCTTGCATTTTTTGAAGGAACTGGAACCTGTAACAATAGTTCTGGTTCTGATTTTGGATACCCTGTAAAATTATAATGGCCCTCTATTTTGCACTTGTTAACAAAAATAAAATTACAAATTATAAATTCAAAATTACAAACTTCATTACTTTGTAAATGTAGATTCTTAAAAATCAAACTAGCTTACTTTAAATGTTACGAAATATAAATATAAATGTATTCACATTACTTATTCTACAAAAGTTTTTGTTAACCCCTTTACTCTTTAATTTTATTTTATATTAGTCTTAGTTTCTGGTTTCGATTCTGATTCCGGTTCCTAACTATAGGAACCGAAATTGGAATCGCACAGTAACGGTTCCAAAAATTTAGAATCGGAATCTACCCGTTGACAGTTGGTTTCGGGTATCCGCTATTTCCAATTCTAATCAGTTTTTTTGAACACCCCTAATAGTAATAAAGCAAGATATTACCAATTTAGGTATAACTTTTTTTTTTTTTTTTTGGTTTTTATGAAATGTTAAAAAAGGGACACAAATATTAAATTTAAGAACACTTTTTATTAATTGTACTTAAATTTAATAGCAAACAATGACAAATTAGTAATTGTATAAGTTATAAGAAAATAAATCAAAATGAAGTCTACTATAATACTTTTATCACGTGTCTAAAAAATTTTTAAAAATAAAATAGATATTAAAAAGAAACTGAAAAAAAAAAAAAAAAGGAAAAGTTGTTATCAACGACTTTTTTTTTACTTTTTTAATTTATTTTTTAAATAAAAAAATACTTTGTTTTATGTAAAAAAAAAAAAAAAATTGTCATTATTTTAAAATTTTAAAACCAGTTTTCCTATTTATAGTATTTCTTATTTTGTTATTATTATATTTAAACTTTGGAATCAGCAAATTTTCTAACTTTTTATCTAATTTCTTTTTTAGTTTTTAATTTTAGGATTGGAAGACTAAAACCAAATAAATAATTTTAGAGTATCTAAATTTTTTTTTTCTATTAAAAATTAACTACACGTGCGTCTAAGTTGAACAAAGTTATTATTTAGTATTCCTAAATTGAACAAATTGAAACTTGGATACGTTTTGTCTCTAAATTGAATAAAATGACTATTTAATATTCCTAAATCGATGTTCGTTTTGTCTTTAAATTGAATAAAATATCTATTTTAATGCCTGTAAATCTATCGAATTCAAACTTGTTTCCATTTTTTAGCCTTTCGTAAAAGAATTGCATCTAAATTGATAATATATAACCACCCACTTGTGGTCGAGTGGATAGGAGGTGTTTGGTTGAAAGCGCCCCGTCTTGAGTTTGAGTTGTAATAAGGGTGGCTAATTACCATAAAAAAAAAAATTATATATATATAATCAATAATATATCCTTAATAAGGCTAAAGCAGTAGCTCCTTCTGGAAAGCTTCGGAAGGTTCTCGAATTTACCCGAAAGTTCGTTAACTGAAAAGCCCAAAAACATCGAGAAAGTACTTGTATTACTTCCTTAAATCTTATAAATACCCAACTGATCGCACTCTCTGTTCACCAAAGGTCCAAGCATTAGCAATCTTTCTGAGCATCCGAACAACTTTGAAATTCAATTTCCTGTAGGAAAATGTCTCTGATTCCCAGCTTCTTTGGTAATTCTCGAAGCAGTATCTTCGATCCCTCTTGGGACCCATTCAAGGACTTCCAATTCCCTTCTTCTTCCTCTCATTTCCCTCAAGAAACCTCTGCATTTGTCAACACGCGTGTCGACTGGAAGGAGACCCCAGAAGCCCATGTGTTCAAGGCCGATCTTCCAGGGCTGAAGAAAGAGGAAGTAAAGCTGGAGATTGAAGATGACAGGGTGCTCCAAATAACTGGAGAGAGGAACATAGAGAAGGAAGACAAGAACGACACGTGGCACCGTGTGGAACGTAGCAGTGGGAAGTTCTCGAGGAGGTTCAGGTTGCCGGAGAATGTGAAGATGGATCAGGTGAAGGCTTCTATGGAGAATGGAGTTCTCACAGTCACTGTTCCCAAAGTGGAGATGAAGAAGCCTAATGTGAAGGCTATTGAGATTTCAGGTTAAAATGATAAATATAGATTAGAGTCATTGCCACTTACCAGTGACAAATAATTTTGTTCTGAGAGTATGTGATATGTGTTTTGTTTCTGGGTCTGATGCTTTGTTGCTGAAGTGCCATTAATAATCGGTAATATGTCCATATGATTATATGAATATAAGATAATAAATTTCCTTCTTGTTTTAGTTATTTCATTTTTCTTGTGGAATTCCTCTTCAATAGTTTTAGATCTTTTGCTAATTTCTGATGCTCATCTTCCGTGAACTAAAGAATTTGAGATTGATAAGGCATTGTGGTGGATACTGGATACCTTGTTACACGTTTGAACTCCTGGAAACAATGCAACATCGTGGACTGTAATGTGGCTTCAACATTCAGCTTTTCTACCTAAATTTTTCCCTTGTTAATAGTTGGTATTTATGAGTCCTTTAGATACATATTTCCTATCAGCATTTCTACCTAAATCCCATGATTTTTCACTCCATCATCTATTCAATTAGTATGACGAGAATGAATGCCCCAGTATTCAGCCTGAAGTTTGAATTGGGCCTAGAACAGGTAGAAGTTAAAGCATGAACAAGTAGTAAAACCAGCCTTAAATTGCCGTCCAAGAAGACAATTGTCTTTTGCTTCTGTCAGTGTTAAAATAAACGAGTGGCAAAATTAATAATGGCTATCCTACAAAGTTTATTGATTGTCGTTTAGTTGATCTGAGGTTATGCTTTTCTATACACGGAGGAGTTAACTACTTGTTTGAGGCTAGATTTCAACTAGTTGCAGAGAAAAATCTCCCTGAGAAAGATGCAAAACAGGAGCGGAGATGCCGCAACTTGGTGCTAGTTCCATGTCAATTCCAAGGACACATAAATCCGATGGTTCAGCTAGGCACCATCCTTCGCTCCAATGGTTTCTCCATCATAGTTGCTCATGCCCAGTTCAGTTCTCCTCAAACTTCTCATCATCCTGATTTTATCTTCTTTTCGCTACCAGATGGCGTATCATCCAAACCTGATGTCCCTCGTGGCTTTTTAACTTTCACGTCAAATCTTAACTCAAACTGCAGAGCTCCATTCCTGGAATTTCTGAGGCAGACGATAGAAAAACAGGAGCAGCAAGACCAACTCCCCTGCATAATTTATGATGCACTCATGTACTTTGCACAAGCAGTCGCTAGTCATCTGAAGCTACCCAGCATCATTCTACATACTGGTAGTGTCGCTAATATGCTGACATACTTTGCGTATCCTCTACTCCAAGAAGAAGTTATATTCCTCCACAAGGTACAAGAACTCATTGTTTTCACTAAAGATGTGCTAAAAGTAATTCTAACGCTTACAGCTTAATAATAATGAATTAATTTTACCATGTTTTCCTTCTGTGAAGGGGTGGTAGTATTTCAAGTCTAATTATGTGGATCAATTTGTAATCGTACCACTACGGGTGATGATTTCTGAAGCTTGAAACTACCACTTTTGATGCAGATTCCAACTCAACAGAGTTAGTGCCAGGGCTTCATCCACTAAGATTCAGGGATCTACCAACAACCAATTTCGATAATTTAGATGCCACTATGCAACTAATAGCTATACTGAGCATTATAGGATCATCTTCAGCCATCATTTGGAATAGCATGAACTGTCTTGAACAATCATGGTTAGAACAATATCAACAGCAATGCCAAGTTACAAACTTCTCGATAGGTCCTATGCACAAAATTGCTTTGGCCTCCTCTAGTAGCTTGCTGGAAGAGGACAGCAGCTGCATCTCATGGCTTAATAAGCAGAGACACAACTCAGTTATATATGTAAGTTTCGGAAGCATAGTGTCTGTCAATGCCAAAGAGCTAACAAAAATGGCTTGGGGCCTGGCCAACAGCAAGCAACCTTTCTTGTGGGTGCTTAGACCTGATCCAGTGAGTGGATCAGAACCTACTGATTGGCTGCCTGATGACTTTAAAGAGACTGTTGGAGAAAGAAGCTGCATTGTGAAATGGGCACCACAACAAGAAGTATTGGCGAATAGTTCTGTGGGAGGGTTTTGGAGCCACTGTGGTTGGAACTTTCAAGTGAAGGGGTTCCAATGATTTGTAGACCTTGTTTTGGTGACCAAAAGGTGAATACAAGGCACATCAGGCATGTATGGAGAAATGGGTTTGAGTTGGAGAATGATTTGGAAAGAGGGAAGATAAAGAGAGCAATTAAAAGGTTGATGATTGAAAAAGCAGGGGATGAGATGAGGCAGATGGCAGCAGAATTGAAAGACAAAACTGAAGATAGTCTCAAGAAGAACCTACTGTAATTTCTGTAACAATCAATCAACAGTTGCTATGGCAAAGAATCCAATCTTACACGGCAGGACAAAACACATCAAGATCAAGTTTCATGCTGTGAGAGAAGCTGAAAGTAATGCTGAAGTGAAATTAATCCATTGCAAGGGTGAAGATCAACTTGCGGATATCATGACCAAGGGTCTACCTAAAACCAAGTTTGAGAGTTTGAGACTTAGACTTGGTGTTTCCAGCAAGCTTATCAAGGAGGAGTGATGATGTAGGTGATAACCTACTGGAAATGGGACAAATTCCGGTTGAAGATTCAAATTGGATTTTTGGAGCCAAAGTTTCAGTTTATATTTTGTTAAGTCTGCAGTAGTTGTGGAGCAGATATTAGGCCAATCAAGTGAAGATTTTATGACTTATTTAGTTGAGATTTAGACTTGGTTTGGTGCATAATTTTTGCTAAAGTTCATTTGTAATATTTTAATATACTGCAGTAGGTAAAAACAGTGATACAGCTTGTATATTCGTCTCTGTTTTTATTATGAAAAAGTAGAGAGAAAAACTCTCAATTTCTTGCCGTCTCCTTCATTGCAACCTCTCATTTTTTACTCTGAACTTTTCTTCCCTGAACCAACAGTAAGAGAGAGAGATGGAAAAACAAGGGCGGAGATGCAGAAAACTGGTGCTAGTTCCATGTCCGTTCCAAGGACAGGTAAATCCGATGCTTCAGCTAGGCACAATCCTTCACTCCAAAGGTTTCTCTATCACAGTTGCTCATGCCCAATTCAATTCTCCTCAAACTTCCAATCATCCTGATTTTATCTTCCAATCCCTACCAGATGGCATATCATCCAAACCTGACATCCCTCGTGATTTTTTAGCTTTCATGTCAAGTCTTAACTTGAACTGTAGAGCCCCATTCCAGGAATTTCTAAGTCAGATGATAGGAAAACAGGAGCAGCAAGACGAACTCCCCTGCATAATTTATGATGCACTCATGTACTTTTCAGAAGCAGTGTCTAGTCACCTGAAGCTACCAAGCATCATCTTACAAACTGGTAGTGTTACCACTATGCTGACGTACTTTGCATATCCTCGATTTTTTTTTTTGGTTTTTATGAAATGTTAAAAAAGGGACACAAATATTAAATTTAAGAACACTTTTTATTAATTGTACTTAAATTTAATAGCAAACAATGACAAATTAGTAATTGTATAAGTTATAAGAAAATAAATCAAAATGAAGTCTACTATAATACTTTTATCACGTGTCTAAAAAATTTTTAAAAATAAAATAGATATTAAAAAGAAACTGAAAAAAAAAAAAAAAAGGAAAAGTTGTTATCAACGACTTTTTTTTTACTTTTTTAATTTATTTTTTAAATAAAAAAATACTTTGTTTTATGTAAAAAAAAAAAAAAAATTGTCATTATTTTAAAATTTTAAAACCAGTTTTCCTATTTATAGTATTTCTTATTTTGTTATTATTATATTTAAACTTTGGAATCAGCAAATTTTCTAACTTTTTATCTAATTTCTTTTTTAGTTTTTAATTTTAGGATTGGAAGACTAAAACCAAATAAATAATTTTAGAGTATCTAAATTTTTTTTTTCTATTAAAAATTAACTACACGTGCGTCTAAGTTGAACAAAGTTATTATTTAGTATTCCTAAATTGAACAAATTGAAACTTGGATACGTTTTGTCTCTAAATTGAATAAAATGACTATTTAATATTCCTAAATCGATGTTCGTTTTGTCTTTAAATTGAATAAAATATCTATTTTAATGCCTGTAAAT
The DNA here is from genome assembly GCF_008641045.1 of Pistacia vera. Classification (NCBI taxonomy): domain Eukaryota; kingdom Viridiplantae; phylum Streptophyta; class Magnoliopsida; order Sapindales; family Anacardiaceae; genus Pistacia; species Pistacia vera. The sequence goes on along the minus strand of NW_022196290.1, from coordinate 162,818 downwards.
CTATCGAATTCAAACTTGTTTCCATTTTTTAGCCTTTCGTAAAAGAATTGCATCTAAATTGATAATATATAACCACCCACTTGTGGTCGAGTGGATAGGAGGTGTTTGGTTGAAAGCGCCCCGTCTTGAGTTTGAGTTGTAATAAGGGTGGCTAATTACCATAAAAAAAAAAATTATATATATATAATCAATAATATATCCTTAATAAGGCTAAAGCAGTAGCTCCTTCTGGAAAGCTTCGGAAGGTTCTCGAATTTACCCGAAAGTTCGTTAACTGAAAAGCCCAAAAACATCGAGAAAGTACTTGTATTACTTCCTTAAATCTTATAAATACCCAACTGATCGCACTCTCTGTTCACCAAAGGTCCAAGCATTAGCAATCTTTCTGAGCATCCGAACAACTTTGAAATTCAATTTCCTGTAGGAAAATGTCTCTGATTCCCAGCTTCTTTGGTAATTCTCGAAGCAGTATCTTCGATCCCTCTTGGGACCCATTCAAGGACTTCCAATTCCCTTCTTCTTCCTCTCATTTCCCTCAAGAAACCTCTGCATTTGTCAACACGCGTGTCGACTGGAAGGAGACCCCAGAAGCCCATGTGTTCAAGGCCGATCTTCCAGGGCTGAAGAAAGAGGAAGTAAAGCTGGAGATTGAAGATGACAGGGTGCTCCAAATAACTGGAGAGAGGAACATAGAGAAGGAAGACAAGAACGACACGTGGCACCGTGTGGAACGTAGCAGTGGGAAGTTCTCGAGGAGGTTCAGGTTGCCGGAGAATGTGAAGATGGATCAGGTGAAGGCTTCTATGGAGAATGGAGTTCTCACAGTCACTGTTCCCAAAGTGGAGATGAAGAAGCCTAATGTGAAGGCTATTGAGATTTCAGGTTAAAATGATAAATATAGATTAGAGTCATTGCCACTTACCAGTGACAAATAATTTTGTTCTGAGAGTATGTGATATGTGTTTTGTTTCTGGGTCTGATGCTTTGTTGCTGAAGTGCCATTAATAATCGGTAATATGTCCATATGATTATATGAATATAAGATAATAAATTTCCTTCTTGTTTTAGTTATTTCATTTTTCTTGTGGAATTCCTCTTCAATAGTTTTAGATCTTTTGCTAATTTCTGATGCTCATCTTCCGTGAACTAAAGAATTTGAGATTGATAAGGCATTGTGGTGGATACTGGATACCTTGTTACACGTTTGAACTCCTGGAAACAATGCAACATCGTGGACTGTAATGTGGCTTCAACATTCAGCTTTTCTACCTAAATTTTTCCCTTGTTAATAGTTGGTATTTATGAGTCCTTTAGATACATATTTCCTATCAGCATTTCTACCTAAATCCCATGATTTTTCACTCCATCATCTATTCAATTAGTATGACGAGAATGAATGCCCCAGTATTCAGCCTGAAGTTTGAATTGGGCCTAGAACAGGTAGAAGTTAAAGCATGAACAAGTAGTAAAACCAGCCTTAAATTGCCGTCCAAGAAGACAATTGTCTTTTGCTTCTGTCAGTGTTAAAATAAACGAGTGGCAAAATTAATAATGGCTATCCTACAAAGTTTATTGATTGTCGTTTAGTTGATCTGAGGTTATGCTTTTCTATACACGGAGGAGTTAACTACTTGTTTGAGGCTAGATTTCAACTAGTTGCAGAGAAAAATCTCCCTGAGAAAGATGCAAAACAGGAGCGGAGATGCCGCAACTTGGTGCTAGTTCCATGTCAATTCCAAGGACACATAAATCCGATGGTTCAGCTAGGCACCATCCTTCGCTCCAATGGTTTCTCCATCATAGTTGCTCATGCCCAGTTCAGTTCTCCTCAAACTTCTCATCATCCTGATTTTATCTTCTTTTCGCTACCAGATGGCGTATCATCCAAACCTGATGTCCCTCGTGGCTTTTTAACTTTCACGTCAAATCTTAACTCAAACTGCAGAGCTCCATTCCTGGAATTTCTGAGGCAGACGATAGAAAAACAGGAGCAGCAAGACCAACTCCCCTGCATAATTTATGATGCACTCATGTACTTTGCACAAGCAGTCGCTAGTCATCTGAAGCTACCCAGCATCATTCTACATACTGGTAGTGTCGCTAATATGCTGACATACTTTGCGTATCCTCTACTCCAAGAAGAAGTTATATTCCTCCACAAGGTACAAGAACTCATTGTTTTCACTAAAGATGTGCTAAAAGTAATTCTAACGCTTACAGCTTAATAATAATGAATTAATTTTACCATGTTTTCCTTCTGTGAAGGGGTGGTAGTATTTCAAGTCTAATTATGTGGATCAATTTGTAATCGTACCACTACGGGTGATGATTTCTGAAGCTTGAAACTACCACTTTTGATGCAGATTCCAACTCAACAGAGTTAGTGCCAGGGCTTCATCCACTAAGATTCAGGGATCTACCAACAACCAATTTCGATAATTTAGATGCCACTATGCAACTAATAGCTATACTGAGCATTATAGGATCATCTTCAGCCATCATTTGGAATAGCATGAACTGTCTTGAACAATCATGGTTAGAACAATATCAACAGCAATGCCAAGTTACAAACTTCTCGATAGGTCCTATGCACAAAATTGCTTTGGCCTCCTCTAGTAGCTTGCTGGAAGAGGACAGCAGCTGCATCTCATGGCTTAATAAGCAGAGACACAACTCAGTTATATATGTAAGTTTCGGAAGCATAGTGTCTGTCAATGCCAAAGAGCTAACAAAAATGGCTTGGGGCCTGGCCAACAGCAAGCAACCTTTCTTGTGGGTGCTTAGACCTGATCCAGTGAGTGGATCAGAACCTACTGATTGGCTGCCTGATGACTTTAAAGAGACTGTTGGAGAAAGAAGCTGCATTGTGAAATGGGCACCACAACAAGAAGTATTGGCGAATAGTTCTGTGGGAGGGTTTTGGAGCCACTGTGGTTGGAACTTTCAAGTGAAGGGGTTCCAATGATTTGTAGACCTTGTTTTGGTGACCAAAAGGTGAATACAAGGCACATCAGGCATGTATGGAGAAATGGGTTTGAGTTGGAGAATGATTTGGAAAGAGGGAAGATAAAGAGAGCAATTAAAAGGTTGATGATTGAAAAAGCAGGGGATGAGATGAGGCAGATGGCAGCAGAATTGAAAGACAAAACTGAAGATAGTCTCAAGAAGAACCTACTGTAATTTCTGTAACAATCAATCAACAGTTGCTATGGCAAAGAATCCAATCTTACACGGCAGGACAAAACACATCAAGATCAAGTTTCATGCTGTGAGAGAAGCTGAAAGTAATGCTGAAGTGAAATTAATCCATTGCAAGGGTGAAGATCAACTTGCGGATATCATGACCAAGGGTCTACCTAAAACCAAGTTTGAGAGTTTGAGACTTAGACTTGGTGTTTCCAGCAAGCTTATCAAGGAGGAGTGATGATGTAGGTGATAACCTACTGGAAATGGGACAAATTCCGGTTGAAGATTCAAATTGGATTTTTGGAGCCAAAGTTTCAGTTTATATTTTGTTAAGTCTGCAGTAGTTGTGGAGCAGATATTAGGCCAATCAAGTGAAGATTTTATGACTTATTTAGTTGAGATTTAGACTTGGTTTGGTGCATAATTTTTGCTAAAGTTCATTTGTAATATTTTAATATACTGCAGTAGGTAAAAACAGTGATACAGCTTGTATATTCGTCTCTGTTTTTATTATGAAAAAGTAGAGAGAAAAACTCTCAATTTCTTGCCGTCTCCTTCATTGCAACCTCTCATTTTTTACTCTGAACTTTTCTTCCCTGAACCAACAGTAAGAGAGAGAGATGGAAAAACAAGGGCGGAGATGCAGAAAACTGGTGCTAGTTCCATGTCCGTTCCAAGGACAGGTAAATCCGATGCTTCAGCTAGGCACAATCCTTCACTCCAAAGGTTTCTCTATCACAGTTGCTCATGCCCAATTCAATTCTCCTCAAACTTCCAATCATCCTGATTTTATCTTCCAATCCCTACCAGATGGCATATCATCCAAACCTGACATCCCTCGTGATTTTTTAGCTTTCATGTCAAGTCTTAACTTGAACTGTAGAGCCCCATTCCAGGAATTTCTAAGTCAGATGATAGGAAAACAGGAGCAGCAAGACGAACTCCCCTGCATAATTTATGATGCACTCATGTACTTTGCAGAAGCAGTGTCTAGTCACCTGAAGCTACCAAGCATCATCTTACAAACTGGTAGTGTTACCACTATGCTGACGTACTTTGCATATCCTCGACTCCAAGAGGAAGGTTACATTCCACCACAAGGTATAAGAACTCCATATTGTTTTCACTGAATATGTGCTAATAACAATTGTAATGCTCACAGTTTAACACAATGAACTAATTTTAACATGTTTCCTTTACGTGAAGGGGTGATAGTATTTCAAGTCTTAATTTTGTAGATCAATTTGTAGCGTACCTCCGCTGGTGATGATTTCTGAAGCTTGAAACTACCACTTTTTTAATGCAGATTCCAACTCAACAGAGTTAGTGCCTGGGCTTCATCTCCTCAGATTCAAGGATCTACCATCAAGCACTTTGGATGATTTAGATCCCACTCTGCAACTAATAGCTATACTGAGCAATATAGGATCATCTTCAGCCATCGTTTGGAATGGTATGGACTGCCTTGAACAATCATCATTAGCACAATATCAACAACAATTCCGAGTTCCAAATTTGTCAATAGGTCCTATGCACAAAATTGCTTCGGCGTCCTCTAGTAGCTTACTGGAAGAGGACAGCAGTTGCATCTCATGGCTTAACAAGCAAGGTCACAACTCAGTTATATATGTAAGTTTTGGAAGCATAGCATCCGTGGATGCCAAAGAGCTAACAGAAATGGCTTGGGGCCTAGACAACAGCAACCAAACTTTCCTGTGGGTGATTAGGCCGGATCCTGATAATGGAGCAGAACCTACTGATTGGTTGCCTGATGAATTTAAAGAGACTGTGGGAGGAAGAGGCTACATAGTGAAATGGACACCACAACAAGAAGTATTGGCACATGGTGCTGTGGGAGGACTTTGGAGCCACTGTGGTTGGAATTCAACCATTGAAAGTATAAGTGAAGGGGTTCCAATGATTTGTAGGCCATGTTTTGGGGATTGTTATAGATGTATATGACTTCCTAGATTATAGGGATCACATTAAAATCATTGATTATATGGATCACTTCTATCCTAATTTAGATTGATAACAAGTGTATATAAATATATATTCTTTTAAGCTATGAATAAGAAGAGTGAATATTCATTATGTTTATTTACGCGGTATCAGAGCCTTAAAAGATAATTAGGGTTTGGGTCTCAAAATTGGGAAATTAGGGTTTGGGTTTTAAATTGGGAAAACCTGTTTGGGTTGAGATTTGTTCAACACCGCCACCCAAGGGAGATTCAGAAGCCGTTGATCGGTAAAACCCCGAGTTCCGGCCATCAAAATCACCGCGCGTGAGCTCCACGCGCCACCCGAAACTTCGGTGAATAGTAACACGCGCCGGCGCGTGAGAGCGCGTGCACAGCTGACTTCTCCTCAAATTCTCTTCGTCTGCTTCGTCGGTACTTGTATAGCACATTTTCGTGCTGGATTGGGTAATCTCTTACTGGTTCACTGCTGTTCTTTGTTTGGATATTTTTGAGGACTTAGTTGTGATCTTTCGGCACTTTGTTTTCGTTTGGTTATTGGTTTTTTTATTGCTGTGGCCTTTGGTTGGTGGTGACTGTTGATTGATTTGGTGTGTCACTGAAATTTAGTTGGTTTGCTTTGTTTTAACCGTTTGTTGGTGTGCATTGGGATTATCATCTGTTTAAGACATGTCTGATACAAAGCCAGTGATGGAAATGATACCGACGATGTCGAAAATTACAGAACATAAGCTCATTGGTATAACTAATTACCATGATTGGCATAAAACTATTATACTGTATTTGCGGAGTATTGATAAAGATGATCGTATAACTGATGATCCATCTGAGGATGATTCGAAAAAGACATGGCTCCGGGATGATGCTCGGTTGATTCTACAAATACGGAACTCTATTGACGGTGAGGTACTTGGCCTAATTAATCATTGTGAGTTTATTAAAGAACTGATGAATTATTTGGAGTTTCTGTATTCTGGAAAAGGGAATGTTTCTCATATTTATGAAGTGTGTAAGGCATTCTACTGTGCAGAGAAACAAGATAAGTCTCTTACAGCTTATTTTATGGAGTTTACGAAGACTTATGAAGTGTTGAACATGTTGTTACCCTTCAGTGCTGATGTCAAAGTTCAACAAAAACAACGGGAGCAAATGGCAATCATGAGTTTTCTTGCAGGTCTTCCTTCTGAATTTGAGACTGCTAAGTCTCAGGTTCTAGCCAGTCTAGAGATCTCTTCATTGCATGATGTCTTTAGTAGGGTACTTCACACAGAAGGTACCCCACCGGTTCAGTTTAGTAATGCTCTCATCAGTCAAAAGAATGACTATGAATCTAGGCGATCACAATTTGGAAGTGGCAACAAAGGAGGAGGGTCAAATAGTAATATGAGAGGAATCGTGTGTCACTATTGCCATAAGCCAGGACACATGAAGCGTGATTGTAGAAAGCTTCAGAACAGAAATAGAAGAAATCCCTCTGCCCATGTTGCATCCACCAATGATACTTCGGATCAGTCAGTTCTTATCTCTGCAGATGAATTTGCCAAGTTTTCATTGTACCAGGAATCATTAAAGGCTTCACCTACTCCTGTCACGGCTATGGCTGACTCAGGTAAGCCAAATACATGTCTCCTTTCCTCATCCTCCAAATTCGTCATTGACTCTGGTGCAACAGATCACATGTCAGGTAATCCCAGTCTCTTTGCTACTTATCAATCAAAAACCCTTTCGAATGTGACTTTAGCAGATGGGTCACCATCCTACGTTCTTGGGTCTGGCACAGTTACCCCTACTCCACAGCTTCCCTTGTCAAATGTCTTACATTTACCAGATTTTTCTTTCAATTTGATTTCTGTTAGCCAACTTACTCGTGCTCTTAACTGTTGTGTTTTATTCTTTCCCGATTATTGCTTGTTTCAGGATCTTACGACGAAGAAGATTATTGGTAAAGGACATGAATCTGGAGGTTTATACATTCTCGACAGACCAAAATCTACACCTGTCGCTTGTTCTAGTGTTGCATCCCCGTTTCAAGCACATTGTCGTTTGGGCCATCCATCTCTTCCTTCATTGAAGAGATTGTGTCCTCAGTTTAATAAAGTGTCTACATTAGAGTGTGAGTCATGTCAGTTTGCTAAACATCATCGTGTCAGTTTTAGTCCTAGAGTCAATAAAAGAGCTAATTCTCCCTTTGAGTTAGTTCACTCTGATGTTTGGGGTCCTTGTCCAGTTCTGTCTAAAACTGGTTTTAGATATTTTGTTACATTTGTGGACGATTACTCTCGTATGACTTGGTTATTCTTAATGAAAAATCGTTCTGATTTGTTCTCTTATTTCTGTGCTTTTTGTACTGAGATTAAAACTCAATTCAATGTTTCTATTCATACATTGCGCAGTGATAATGCCAAAGAATATCTGTCAGTTTCTTTTCAAAATTACATGACCCAGAATGGCATTCTTCATCAAACTTCATGTGTTGATACTCCATCTCAAAACGGAATAGCAGAACGGAAAAACAGACATCTTCTTGAAACTGCAAGAGCCTTATTATTCCAGATGAATGTTCCTAAACCATTCTGGGCTGATGCCGTTTCCACCGCCTGTTTTTTGATTAACCGCATGCCGTCTTCTGTCCTTCATGGTGAGACCCCGTACAGTATTCTTTTTCCTAACAAAGCATTATTTCCTCTTGAACCTAGGGTATTTGGTAGCACTTGCTTTGTTCGGGATGTTCGACCATCAGTCACTAAATTAGATCCCAAGTCATTAAAATGTGTCTTTCTTGGTTATTCTCGACTTCAGAAAGGATATCGGTGTTATTGTCCAAGTCTTAATAAGTATCTTGTTTCCATTGATGTTACCTTTCTAGAAGAAACACCATACTTTCCCTCTTCTCCTGCAGATCGTCCGAAGGATGATGATAATGATGATTTGTTAGTTTATACCTTCACTTCCCCTGCACCAATATCTGAACCGGCTCCTATCTCTGATCCTGATCCTGCTCCTGCTCCTGCTCCTGCTCCTGCTCCTGCTCCTATCAAAGTTTACTCTCGTCGTCCACCTCCTCCCGTTTCATGTCCGGCACCAACTTCTTCGTCATCCGATCCAGTTTCAAGTGATGATCTTCCTATTGCATTGCGAAAAGGTAAACGACAGTGTACTTATCCTGTTTCTTCTTGTGTTTCTTATGATCATTTGTCACACTCATCATGTTCCTTTATTGCTTCCCTTGATTCTATTACTATCCCTAAAACTGTTCATGAAGCCCTTTCTCATCCTGGTTGGCGTAATGCAATGATAGAGGAAATGAATGCCTTAGATGACAATGGTACTTGGAAATTGGTAGATTTACCTTCAGGGAAACAGGCAATTGGATGCAAATGGGTGTTTACAGTTAAAGTTAATCCAGATGGGTCAGTTGCTCGACTAAAAGCTCGTCTGGTTGCTAAAGGATATGCTCAGACTTACGGAGTTGATTATTCTGATACTTTTTCCCCTGTGGCTAAGTTTACCTCTATTCGGCTGTTTATCTCTATGGCAGCTACTTATGATTGGCCTTTGCATCAGCTAGACATCAAGAATGCTTTTCTTCACGGCGATCTTCAGGAAGAGGTATATATGGAGCAACCTCCTGGGTTTGTTGCTCAGGGGGAGTATGGGAAAGTATGTTATCTTCGCAAATCTCTGTATGGTTTAAAACAGAGTCCTCGTGCTTGGTTTGGAAAGTTTAGTCAGGCTGTTGAGAGATTTGGTATGCTGAAATGTAAAACTGACCATTCTGTTTTCTACAAACGGTCTGAAACTGGCATCATTCTTCTAGTTGTGTATGTGGATGATATTGTTATTACTGGGAGTGACAGTGTGGGCATCACATCTCTTAAGTCTTTTCTCCATACCCAGTTCCACACAAAAGACTTAGGGATATTGAAGTATTTCTTAGGGGTTGAAGTTACAAGGAGCAAAAGAGGTATATACCTCTCTCAGAGGAAATATGTGCTCGACTTATTAACTGAGACAGGGAAATTGGGGGCAAAGCCATGTAGTGTTCCGATGGTTCCTAATGTGCAGCTTACGAAGGATGGTGAACTATTTGGAGATCCTGAGAAATATAGAAGATTGGTTGGGAAGTTGAACTATCTTACGGTGACTCGTCCAGATATTGCATATTCAGTAAGTGTTGTCAGTCAGTTTATGGCCTCCCCAACAGTTCATCATTGGGCGGCTTTGGAGCAGATCTTGTGTTATTTGAAAAGAGCCCCTGGACGCGGTATATTATATACCAATCATAGTCACTCTCACATTGAATGTTTCTCAGATGCAGATTGGGCAGGTTCCAAGGTAGATAGAAGATCCACATCAGGCTATTGTGTCTTTGTCGGAGGAAATTTAATATCATGGAAGAGCAAGAAGCAGAATGTTGTGTCACGATCAAGTGCAGAGTCGGAATATAGGGCTATGGCACAAGCTGTTTGTGAAATAATGTGGATATATCAGTTCCTGACTGAAATAGGCCTTGAAACTTCAGTACCAGCGAAATTATGGTGTGATAACCAAGCGGCTCTTCATATTGCATCTAATCCAGTGTTCCATGAACGAACAAAACACATTGAGATCAATTGTCATTTCGTCCGTGAGAAACTACAGCAAGGTCTAATTTCCACTGGGTATGTGAAGACTGGAGAACAATTGGGAGATATCTTCACAAAGGCTCTAACTGGGATTCGAGTTGATTATCTTTGTAACAAGCTGGGTATAATTAATATCTATACTCCAGCTTGAGGGGGAGTGTTATAGATGTATATGACTTCCTAGATTATAGGGATCACATTAAAATCCTTGGTTATAGGGATCACTTCTATCCTAATTTAGATTGATAACAAGTGTATATAAATATGTATTCTTTTAAGCTATGAATAAGAAGAGTGAATATTCATTACGTTTATTTACAGGGATCAAAAGGTGAAAACAAGGTACATCAGCCATGTATGGAGAAATGAGTTTGAGTTGGAGAATGATTTGGAAAGAGGGAAGATAGAGAGAGCGATTAAAAGACTGATGGTTGAAAAAGAAGGGGAGGAGATGAGGCAGAAGGCAGCAGAACTGAAATAAAAAACTGAAGTTAGTATCAAGAAAGGTGGATCTTCTTATAATTCCTTGAATGAATTAGTAGAGCTTATAACGTCAGTTTAATGCCAATTGCCATCAGAAGATTCAGAACTAGCGTCTTCAGCATCTTAGACCCATGGATGATTTCTGCTCCTGTTAGTATCAAGAAAGGCTTATCTTCCAGGCTTGAAGAAAGAGGAAGTGAAGGTGGAGATTGAAGACAACAAGGTGCTTCAAATAAGTGGACAGAGGGAAATAGAGAAGGAAGACAAGAACGACACATGGCACCGTGTGGAATGTAGCAGTGGCAAGTTCTCGAGGAGGTTCAGGTTGCCGGAGAATGCAAAGATGGATCAAATTAAGGCTTCAATGGAGAATGGAGTTCTTACAGTCACTGTTCCTAAAGTGGAGATGAAGAAGCCTAATATGAAGGCTATTGAGATTTCCGGTTAAAAGGTTAAAGAAAAATAGAGTCATGCCACTCTCCCACGATAAACAAATTTGATCTGAGAGTATGTAACATGTGTTTTGTTTCAATGGTTTAGAGGTGCGATTGTTGGCTCTTTTAATGTAATATGAATCTACGCTTGGTCTATTTGGTGTTTTAGTCTTGCAAAATTCCTGTACTTGCATTAAGTTCGGATCTTTTGCTAATTTCTGCTGCCCAATCTGCTATTAACAAAGCAGAATGTTAATGCGTTTAGCCATCAAAATATGACAAAAATCTAAATATGGTAGCTGATTTTTATTGGAGATTAGTTGATGGGTAAGAAAAGTATGGCATAGAGGGTGAGACATGTTTGAGCTATTGGAAACAATGCCAACTTCTGAGCGCAATGTGGCTTCTATTAAGAGTCATTGAGTCAAGTAGGCATAGGCCTATCCCTTATTAATACTTGCTATTTATGAGGCCTTTGGATACAAATTATGTATCAGTACTCGGTATTGCCATCTAGATCCATGATTTTTCACTCCAAGCCGCAGCTAAGTGTAGAGTTATATAAACTATTATAATTATGTGTCCTATGGGGAGTATTCTGCTTGAAAATTTATAAAGAAGCCTGGAAGACATGATCATAGGCAAAAACAGAAGAAAATCCTAAAACCTGCCGTCCAAGAAAAAGCTGTATTGTCCTTTGCTTCTGTCAGTATTTAAGTCAAAGGGTTAAAATAAAGAAGAGGCCTAAATTATGTCTTTGGGATTATCTATGGATACATCTATCCGACAAAATTTATTTGGTTGACATATAGTTTACCTGAGGTAATGCTTGTGTAGTAGTTATCGACTTGTTTAAGGCTAAATTTCTATTGCTCCAGAAAGAAGAATTTCAACTACTAGCAGAGAAAAATCTCCCAGAAAGAAGAGGGATGGAAAAACAGGGGTGTAGATACCGAAAACTGGTGCTAGTTCCCTGTCCATTCCAAGGACACATAAATCCGATGCTTCAGCTAGGCACCATCCTTCACTCCAGAGGTTTCTCCATCACAGTTGCTCATGCCCAATTCAATTCTCCTCAAACTTCCAATCATCCTGATTTTGTCTTCCTATCATTGCCGGATAGCACATCATCCAAACCTGTAATGCCTCTTGATTTTTTAGCCTTCATGTCAAATCTTAACTTAAACTGCAGGGCTCCATTTCAGGAATTTTTGAGTCAGATGATAGAGAAACAGGACCAGCATGACCAACTCCCCTGCATCATTTATGATGGGTTCATGTCCTTTGCTCAAGCAGTGGCTTGCCATCTGAAGCTGCCAAATATCATCTTACAAACTGGTAGTGTTGCCAGTGTGCTGACGTACTTTGCATATCCTCGGCTCCAAGAGGAAGGTTACACTACTCCACAAGGTATAAGAACTCAGTATCTTCTTCACTGAGGATGTGCTAATAATAACTGTAACGATTATTGCTTAATTTAATGAAGTAGTTTTATCATGTGAAGGGGTAGTAGTATTTCAAATCTATAATCGTACCACTACTGCCTATGTTTGATGCAGATTCCAGTTCAACAGAGTTAGTGCCCGGGCTTCATCCCCTCAGATTCAAGGATTTACCAGCAACGATAATTTAGATGGCATTTGGCAAGTTATAGCTATACTGAGCAATATTGGGGCATCGTCAGCCATCATTTGGAATACCATGGATTGCCTTGAACAATCATTATTAGCACAATATCAACAGCAATGCCAAGTTCCAAACTTCTCAATAGGTCCCATGCACAAAATTGCTTCGGCTTCCTCTAGTGGCTTACTGGAAGAGGACAGCAGCTGCATCTCATGGCTTAACAAGCAAAGACACAACTCAGTTATATACATAAGTTTCGGAAGCATAGCATCCGTGGATGCCAAAGAGCTAACAGAAATGGCTTGGGGCCTAGCCAACAGCGAGCAACCTTTCCTGTGGGTGCTTAGGCCTGATCCTGATAATGGAGCAGAACCTACTGATAGGCTTCCTGATGACTTTAAAGAGACTGTTGGAGAAAGAGGCTGCATTGTGAGATGGGCTCCACAGCAAGAAGTGTTGGCACATAGTGCTGTGGGAGGGTTTTGGAGCCACTGTGGTTGGAATTCAACACTTGAAAGCATAAGTGAAGGGGTTCCAATGATTTGTAGACCAGCTTTTGGGGATCAAAAAATAAACACGAGGTACATCAGTCAGGTATGGAGAAATGGGTTTGAATTGGAGAATGATTTGGAAAGAGGAGTAAAAGAGAGAGCTATAAAAAGGCTGATGGTGGAAAAAGATGGAGATGAGATGAGGCAGAGGGCAGCAGAACTCAAAGAAAAAACTGAAGTTAGCATCAAGAAAGGTGGATCTTCTTATAATTCCTTGAATGAATTATTAGAGTTTATAATGTCAGTTTAATGCCATTGATGGTTTCTCTCATACGTAGGCATATGAGCCCTATGCTCCCAAGAATGGCCAGAAATCTCATTGTTCAGTTCTGTTGTAACTTTTTGTAACATTTCTGTATGGATGTTGGATACAAATAAGATCTCAATCAAAAACATGATTATGGCTTGTACTTGATAAATTTATTGAAGCTAATCTGAGGTAATGGTATTTGAAATTTAATTCATTTTGTTATGCTATATTGCTATGCGTATCTAAACAGCTTAAAGCCCATAAAAGAGTAGACACCTTCTAGCAAAGCCTCAAAGGTTCTGGAATTTACCCAATAGTTCGTTAACTGAACAGCCCAAAACACCGAGAAGGTGCTAGATTTCTCCCCTGCATCTTATCCCACCTGTGCTACCAAGAAACAAGCAGCAAACTTTCTCAGCATCCAATCAACCTTCAGTTCCAAATTCTGATATCAAACCCCTACTTCAAACTCACGTTCCTTAGTAAAAATGTCGCTGATTCCCAGTTTCTTTGGTAACTCACGAAGCAGCATCTTTCCCATCATCCGTATCGTCACTCTCCTCTCAACTCTCTCAAGAAACTTCAGCTTTTGTTAACACCCGTGTGGACTGGAAGGAAACCCCAAAAGCTCACGAGTTCAAGGGCGATCTTCCAGGGCTCAAGAAAGAGGAAGCGAAGGTGGAGATTGAAGACGACAGGGTGCTTCAAATAAGTGCAGAGAGGAACATAGAGAAGGAAGACAAGAACGACACATGGCACCGTGTGGAACGTAGCAGTGGCAAGTTCTCGAGGAGGTTCAGGTTGCCGGAGAATGTGAAGATGGATCAGATTAAGGCTTCCATGGAGAATGGAGTTCTCACTGTTACTGTTCCTAAACTGGATGTTAAGAAACCTGATATTAAGGCTATTGAAATTTCAGGCTAATTAATTAATGATATGGGGTTGTATTTGCAAGCATGAATACGTGATAAGAGGTGATATTTACCATTTGGAAACCAGCTGTTAAGGGAAATTTCACGTTGGCTTCCGCGTGGGACCTTATACGTGTGAAAGGAACTGAACCTCTAGGCATGGTCTGGATTTGGCATCACCTGCTTCCGAAGAAAATCTGTGTGTGTATGTGGAAAGCGAGGTTTAATGGGCTAGCGCTAGACTCTCGGGTGCAACTGCTTGGAATCCCGTTGGCATCTCGGTGTAATTGATGTACTCATGGCCACAAAGAAAGCTTAAGTCATGTGCTTTGTAATGGGAGTATTGCTGTAGAGGTATGGAAGACGGCAGCCATCTCGCTGGGTATTAACCATGTCCATGGTCTTTCTTGGTGGTCGACTGTAATGCAGTGGTTTAATGCTGCAAGGAAGTCGAGTCACAGAGGGGTCCTTCTCGATCTCATACCGTCTATCATTACCTGGCGTCTCTGGAGGCGTCGTTGCAAAGCTCGCAAGGAGAACTCAGCTGAATCAGCGGAAAATGTCTGGTTGGCAGTGAAAGTATAGATACGTAAAATCTCCTCTCTTATGGTGAAACATTGGCCGATATCTGCTAGGGATGAGGTTATTCTTCGGGATCTTGAAGTGCCTTATGTGGAGAGAGCACGAACTACTCCGAAACTGGTTTATTGGAGGAAACCGGATGAAGGGTGGATTAAACTGAATGTTGATGCCTGTTGCCAGGGCAACCCAGGCAACTGTGGGGGAAGAGGTGTCATTCGAGATGTGCAAGGCAATTTAAAATGGGCTTTCTCTTCTTCTTTCGGGCATGGCACTAATAATGAAGCTGAATTGAGAGCGTTACTAATTGGTGTTTCACTGTGTAAAGAGTTGGGTTTTAATCAGTTAAATATTGAGAGTGACTCCACTTTGATTGTCTCTTGGTTGAGTAGTCGAAAGTGCACGGCTTGGTACTTATGGGACTATTGGGATGAGCTTTTGATTCTGTTAAGAGACGTTCATTTCACCATAACTCATCAATTACGCGAAAGGAAAAGCGCAGCAGATTTCCTGGCTAGATGGGGAAAGGAGGGTAATAATAATACCTTCCTGGATTTTATTTCTTTACCTAGGAAGTTAAAAGACATTCTTCAATTGGACAAGGCGGGTTTGTCTCAGTTGAGACGGTAAACTTGAATTTGTGGGTTTTGGTTCAAGATGGTTTGTTTTCCTTATTATTTTGGTTGTTAGGATTGTTTTAGAATTTCTGTTAATCCCAGGTTTTTTCCAGTTTGTTCCACAGTTTTCCTTAGCCACAAGTAAGGCCTTGTAATAAAAATTGGGAGGAAGGCACTCAACAGGTGACTTCGTCTTTTTCTTTAAAAAAAACAAAAAATATATATTTATATATATATACACAATGTAATGGCTTTATATCATTATAAATAAATAAAATTTTCTTAATGTTATTGTGTCAAAAAAATTCTCCCATTTTTATTTTGAAAACCTGGATTCTATAGATATACTATCAGTATATCATAGTGATTGCATTTTGGCATTTGGGTTTCTAGTTTTTTTTAGGTTCATTGTTATTTTGTTTATATGTTTACAAGAAATTTTGTTTTCAAGAGAGATAATTGCTTTATAACTATTGAGAAAATAAAATTCTCGATCCCTAATTTGGGGTGAGAGGACCTTATTTATAGTGTTGCATGAGTAACCTTACTCTTGTAGTAACTTTCTTATTGCATAACAACATGGACTTAATAGTAAATAAGTCCTTTTATAAGATATTACACGACCTTAAAGATAACTCAACTGTTAATCTACCGTTAAGAAGCAACCCGAGCCACCCTTTTTTTGGTATAACACATGGCCCAAACACTTGCCTGAGAAGGGAGGGCGAAACATCTGTCTTCAAATCTTTGCAAGTCTAGAAGTTATGCTTTAATTGCAATTGACTATAAATTGTTTGGTCGGACCTTTTGTAGTCTATGCAGGATAATATTAAACAAAATGACTGTACTTTGACAAGCATTATGCTTTTAACGGAGAAATTTCAATGGATAGTAGGTGAATGTTGATTTATTTAAGACTTTATCATTTCCACTGGTAGATGGATTATTCAGAGAGAGACATGGAAGAGCAAGGACAGAGAGATCCGCAGATTGTTTTGGTTCCATGTCCATTCCAAGGCCACATAAATCCTATGCTTAATCTGGGCTCCATCCTCCACTCCAAGGGCTTCTCCATCACAATTGCTCACACCCAATTTAATAGTCCTAAACCATCTGATAATCCTGATTTTGTCTTTTTACCCATTTCAGATGGCTTATCCTATTCCGATCTCTCCTCCAAAGGGATTGTAGATTTCATCTCATGTCTTAATATCAACTGCAAAGAGCCGCTCCTGGAATCATTGACTCCGATGATAGATGAAAAACAGCAACTTAAAGAGCTCCCCTGTATCATATATGATGAATACATGTACTTTGCCGAACAAGTGGCTCATCTTCTAAAGCTTCCAAGTGTTATCCTGTCCACGGGCAGTGCTGCCAATTTGTTAACATACTATGCTTTTCCTCGTCTGCAAAAGGACGGTTTCATTCCCTTTCAAGGTATGGTTGCTCAACTTCTTTTACTTGCGCTTTTACGTCTTGGTGATCAAAGCCATCTATAGTATCAACTGTAATCAAGAAGGTCTTGGGCTGTTATTTAATTGTATATAGATGTTTGCTTTATCAGAGAAAGAAATTTAGTTATGTAACTAGTAACCTTGTTTAAAACTGTTTATCAAATAATGATATCCGGTGATGCAGACGATATGGCACTGGACATGGTCCCTGAGCTTCATCCCTTCAGATTCAAGGATCTTCCTTTCAGATTCAAGGATCTTCCTGGAGCGAGTTCTGAAAATCTAGATGCCTTATCGAAGCTTATAGCAAGTGCACGCGACACAAGATCCTCGTCTGCCATGATTTTGAATTCCATGGAATTCCTCGAACAATCATCACTGATTCAGCTCAAGCAGCAATGCCGCATACCACTATTCTCAATAGGCCCTTTGCACAAAACTGCTCCAGCTCCCTCCAGCAGCTTAGTGAAAGAGGAAGCAAGCTGCATGGCATGGCTTGACAAGCAAGCTCTTAACTCAGTTATATATGTAAGTTTGGGAAGCATAGTGTCCATGGACGAGAAAGAGCTAACAGAAATGGCTTGGGACCTAGCCAACAGCAAGCAACCTTTCTTGTGGGTGCTTAAGCGTGGACCTCCCGGTTCGTTTCATGTATCAGAGTCTACTGATTCGTTGCCTAATGGTTTCAAAGAAACCATTGGAAACAGAGGCTACATAGTTAACTGGGCACCGCAAAACGAGGTGTTGGATTTATTTGGTTGACATATAGTTTACCTGAGGTAATGCTTGTGTAGAGTTATCGACTTGTTTAAGGCTAAATTTCTATTGCCAGAAAGAAGAATTTCAACTACTAGCAGAGAAAAATCTCCCAGAAAGAAGAGGGTGGGAAAAACAGGGGTGTAGATACCGAAAACTGGTGCTAGTTCCTGTCCATTCCAAGGACACATAAATCCGATGCTTCAGTAGGCACCATCCTCACTCCAGAGGTTTCTCCATCAACAGTTGCTCATGCCCAATTCAATTCTCCCAAACTTCCAACATTCGATTTTGTCTTCTATCATTGCGGATAGACATCATCCAAACCTGTAATGCCTCTGATTTTTTAGCCTTCATGTCAAATCTTAACTTAAACTGCAGGGCTCCATTTCAGGAATTTTGAGTCAGATGATAGAGAAACAGGACCAGCATGACCAACTCCCCTGCATATATATGGGTTCATGTCCTTTGCTCAAGCAGTGTGCTTGCCATCTGAAGCTGCCAAATATCATCTTACAAACTGGTAGTGTTGCCAGTGTGCTGACGTACTTTGCATATCTCGGCTCCAAGAGGAAGGTTACACTACTCCACAAGGTATAAGAACTCAGTATCTTCTTCACTGAGGATGTGCTAATAATAACTGTAACGATTAGTGCTTAATTTAATGAAGTAGTTTATCATGTGAAGGGGTAGTAGTATTTCAAATCTATAATCGTACCCCTACTGCCATGTTTGATGCAGATTTCAGTTCAACAGAGTTAGTGCCAGGGCTTCATCCCCTCAGATTCAAGGATTTACCAGCAACCAATTTCGATAATTTAGATGGCATTTGGCAAGTTATAGCTATACTGAGCAATATTGGGGCATCGTCAGCCATCATTTGGAATACCATGGATTGCCTTGAACAATCATTATTAGCACATATCAACAGCAATGCCAAGTTCCAAACTTCTCAATAGGTCCCATGCACAAAATGCTTCGCTTCCTCTAGTAGTTACTGGAAGAGGACAGCAGCTGCATCCCATGGCTTAACAAGCAAAGACAACTCAGTTATATACATAAGTTTCGGAAGCATAGCATCCGTGGATGCCAAAGAGCTAACAGAAATGGCTTGGGCTAGCCAACAGCAAGCAACCTTTCCTGTGGGTGCTTAGGCCTGATCCTGATAATGGAGCAGAACCTACTGATAGGCTTCCTGATGACTTTAAAGAGATTGTGGAGAAGAGGCTGCATTGTGAGATGGGCTCCACAACAAGAAGTGTTGGCACATAGTGCTCTGGGAGGGTTTTGGAGCACTGTGGTTGGAATCAACACTTGAAAGCATAAGTGAAGGGGTTCCAATGATTTGTAGACCAGCTTTTGGGGATCAAAAAATAAACACGAGGTACATCAGTCAGGTATGGAGAAATGGATTTGAATTGGAGAATGATTCGGAAAGGGGTAATAGAGAGAGCTATAAAAAGGCTGATGGTGGAAAAAGATGGAGATGAGATGAGGCAGAGGCTGCAGAACTCAAAGAAAAAACTGAAGTTAGCATCAAGAAAGGTGGATCTTCTATAATTCCTTGAATGAATTATTAGAGTTTATAAGTCAGTTTTATGCCATTGTGGTTTCTCTCATAAGTAGGCATATGAACCCCATGCTCCCAAGAATGGCCAGAAATTCATTGTTCAGTTCTGTTGTAACTTTTTGAACATTTCTGTATGGAGTTGGATAGAAATAAGATCTCGATCAAAAACATGATTATGGCTTGTACTTGTTAAATTTATTGAAGTAATCTGAGGTAATGGTTATTGAAATTAATTCATTTGTTATGCTATATTGCTATGCGTATCTAAACAGCTTAAAGCCCATAAAAGAGTGACACCTTCTAGCAAAGCCTCAAAGGTTTCGAATTTACCCAATAGTTCGTTAACTGCAAGCCCAAAACACCGAGAAGGTGCTAGATTTCTCCCCTGCATTTATCACCTGTGCTACCAAGAAACAAGCAGCAAACTTTCTCAGCATCCAATCAACCTTCAGTTCCCAATTCTGATATCAAACCCTACTTCAAACTCACGTTCCTTAGAAAAATGTCGTGATTCCCAGTTTCTTGGTAACTCACGAAGCAGCATCTTTCCCATCATCCGTATCGTCACTCCCTCTCAACTCTCTCAAGAAAACTTCAGTTTGTTAACACCCGTGTGGACTGGAAGGAAACCCCAAAAGCTCACGGTTCAAGGCGATCTTCCAGGGCTCAAGAAAGAGGAAGCGAAGGTGGAGATGAGACGACAGGGTGCTTCAAATAAGTGCAGAGAGGAACATAGAGAAGGAAGACAAGAACGACACATGGCACCGTGTGGAACGTAGCAGTGGCAAGTTCGAGGAGGTTCAGGTTGCCGGAGATGTGAGATGGATCAGATTAAGGTTCCATGGAGAATGGAGTTCTCACTGTTATGTTCCTAAACTGGAGTGTAGAAACCTGATATTAAGGCTATTGAAATTTCGGCTAATTAATTAATGATATGGGGTTGTATTTGCAAGCATGAATACGTGATAAGAGGTGATATTTACCATTTGGAAACCAGCGTTAAGGGAAATTTCACGTTGGCTCCGCGTGGGACCTTATACGTGTGAAAGGAACTGAACCTCTAGGCATGGTCTGGATTTGGCATCACCTGCTTCCGAAGAAAATCTGTTGTGTATGTGGAAAGCGAGGTTTAATGGGCTAGCGCTAGACTCTCGGGTGCAACTGCTTGGAATCCGTTGGCACTCGGTGTAATTGATGTACTCATGGCCACAAAGAAAGCTTAAGTCATGTGCTTTGTAATGGGAGTATTGCTGTAGAGGGATGGAAGACGGCAGCCATCTCGCTGGGTATTAACCATGTCCATGGTCTTTCTTGTGGTCGACTGTAATGCAGTGGTTATGCTGCAAGGAGTCGAGTCACAGAGGGGTCCTTCTCGATCTCATACGTCTATCATTACCTGGGGTCTCTGGAGGCGTCGTGCAAAGCTCGCAAGGAGAACTCAGCTGAATAGCGGAAAATGTTGGTTGGCAGTGAAAGTATAGATACGTAAAATCTCCTCTCTTATGGTGAAACATTGGCCGATATCTGCTAGGGATGAGGTTATTCTTGGGATCTTGAAGTGCCTTATGTGGAGAGAGCCAGACTACTCGAAACTGGTTTATTGGAGGAAACCGGATGAAGGGTGGATTAAACTGAATGTTGATGCCTGTTGCCAGGGCAACCAGGCAACTGTGGGGGAAGAGGTGTCATTCGAGATGTGCAAGGCAATTTAAAATGGGCTTTCTTCCCTTTCGGGCATGGCACTAATAATGAAGCTGAATTGAGAGCGTTACTAATTGGTGTTTCACTGTGTAAGAGTGGGTTTTAATCAGTTAAATATTGAGAGTGGACTCCACTTATCGTTTGGAATAGTATGGACTGCCTTGAACAATCATCATTAGCACAATATCAACAACAATTCCGAGTTCCAAACTTGTCAATAGGTCCTATGCACAAAATTGCTTCGGCGTCCTCTAGTAGCTTACTGGAAGAGGACAGCAGTTGCATCTCATGGCTTAACAAGCAAGGTCACAACTCAGTTATATATGTAAGTTTTGGAAGCATAGCATCCGTGGATGCCAAAGAACTAACAGAAATGGCTTGGGGCATAGCCAACAGCAAGCAACCTTTCCTGTGGGTGATTAGGCCAGATCCTGATAATGGAGCAGAACCTACTGATTGGTTGCCTGATGAATTTAAAGTGACTCTGGGAGAAAGAGGCTACATAGTGAAATGGGCACCACAACAAGAAGTATTGGCACATACTGCTGTGGGAGGATTTTGGAGCCATTGTGGTTGGAATTCAACCATTGAAAGTATAAGTGAAGGGGTTCCAATGATTTGTAGGCCATGTTTTGGGGATCAAAAGGTGAACACAAGGTACATCAGCCATGTATGGAGAAATGGGTTTGAGTTGGAGAATGATTTGGAAAGAGGGAAGATAGAGAGAGCGATAAAGAGACTGATGGTGGAAAAAGAAGGGGAGGAGATGAGGCAGAAGGCAGTAGAATTGAAAGAAAAAACCGAAGTTAGTATCAAGAAAGGTGGATCTTCTTATAATTCCTTGAATGAATTAGTGGAGCTTATAACGTCAGTTTAATACAAATTGGCATCAGAAGATTCAGAACTAGTGTCTTCAGCATCTAAGACCCATGAATGACCAGAAATCTTACTGTTCCTGTTATTCTTTTCATATATTTATTAATATAAATTTGAGTTAATACCCGTATGCTATGTGATGTTTTCAGGTTCTCCATTTATTATTTACTTTGATAGATTTTATTTTAAATAGAAAAAATCTATAAATGAAATTATATTAATAAGACCATAGCCGATAAAAAGTGTCGATTCCTTCTAGAAAAGCTTGAAGCTTCTGGAATTTACCCAAAAAGTTCGTCAACTGAAAAGTCCAAAGCAACGAGAAAGTACTAGAGATTTCTGCCTTTCTTCTTATAAATACCCAACTTATCCCACCCTGTAATCATCAAGATACAGGCAGCAGCAAACTTTCTCTGCATCCAAACAACTATCAGTTCAAAATTCTTATCTCAGCCACTTCCTTCAACTTAAATTCCTGCATAAAAATGTCGCTGATTCCTAGCTTCTTCGGTAATTCTCGAAGCAGCATTTTCGATCCCTCTTGGGATCCATTCAAGGACTTTCCTTTCTCTTCATCTTTATCGTCAGTCTCCTCTCATTTCCCTCAAGAAACCTCTGCATTTGTCAACACGCGTGTCGACTGGAAGGAAACCCCAGAAGCCCATGTATTCAAGGCTGATCTTCCAGGCTTGAAGAAAGAGGAAGTGAAGTTGGAGATTGAAGACGACAGGGTGCTTCAAATAAGTGGACAGAGGGAAATAGAGAAGGAAGACAAGAACGACACATGGCACCGTGTGGAACGTAGCAGTGGCAAGTTCTCGAGGAGGTTCAGGTTGCCGGAGAATGCAAAGATGGATCAAATTAAGGCTTCAATGGAGAATGGAGTTCTTACAGTCACTGTTCCTAAAGTGGAGATGAAGAAGCCTAATATGAAGGCTATTGAGATTTCCGGTTAAAAGGTTAAAGAAAAATAGAGTCATGCCACTCTCCCACGATAAACAAATTTGATCTGAGAGTATGTAACATGTGTTTTGTTTCAATGGTTTAGAGGTGCGATTGTTGGCTCTTTTAATGTAATATGAATCTACGCTTGGTCTATTTTGTGTTTTAGTCTTGCAAAATTCCTGTACTTGCATTAAGTTCAGATCTTTTGCTAATTTCTGCTGCCCAATCTGCTATTAACAAAGCAGAATGTTAATGCGTTTAGCCATCAAAATATGACAAAAATCTAAATATGGTAGCTGATTTTTATTGGAGATTAGTTGATGGGTAAGAAAAGTATGGCATAGAGGGTGAGACATGTTTGAGCTATTGGAAACAATGCCAACTTCTGAGCGCAATGTGGCTTCTATTAAGAGTCATTGAGTCAAGTAGGCATAGGCCTATCCCTTATTAATACTTGCTATTTATGAGGCCTTTGGATACAAATTATGTATCAGTACTCGGCATTGCCATCTAGATCCATGATTTTTCACTCCAAGCCGCAGCTAAGTGTAGAGTTATATAAACTATTATAATTATGTGTCCTATGGGGAGTATTCTGCTTGAAAATTTATAAAGAAGCCTGGAAGACATGATCATAGGCAAAAACAGAAGAAAATCCTAAAACCTGCCGTCCAAGAAAAAGCTGTATTGTCCTTTGCTTCTGTCAGTATTTAGGTCAAAGGGTTAAAATAAAGAAGAGGCCTAAATTATGTCTTTGGGGTTAACTATGGATACATCTATCCGACAAAATTTATTTGATTGACATTTAGTTTACCTGAGGTAATGTTTGTGTAGGAGTTATCGACTTGTTTAAGGCTAAATTTCTGTTGCTCCAGAAAGAAGAATTTCAACTAATAGCAGAGAAAAATCTCCCAGAAAGAAGAGGGATGGAAAAACAGGGGTGTAGATACCGAAAACTGGTGCTAGTTCCATGTCCATTCCAAGGACACATAAATCCGATGCTTCAGCTAGGCACCATCCTTCACTCCAGAGGTTTCTCCATCACAGTTGCTCATGCCCAATTCAATTCTCCTCAAACTTCCAATCATCCTGATTTTGTCTTCCTATCATTGCCGGATAGCACATCATCCAAACCTGTAATGCCTCTTGATTTTTTAGCCTTCATGTCAAATCTTAACTTAAACTGCAGGGCTCCATTTCAGGAATTTTTGAGTCAGATGATAGAGAAACAGGACCAGCATGACCAACTCCCCTGCATCATTTACGATGGGTTCATGTCCTTTGCTCAAGCAGTGGCTTGCCATCTGAAGCTGCCAAATATCATCTTACAAACTGGTAGTGTTGCCAGTGTGCTGACGTACTTTGCATATCCTCGGCTCCAAGAGGAAGGTTACACTACTCCACAAGGTATAAGAACTCAGTATCTTCTTCACTGAGGATGTGCTAATAATAACTGTAACGATTAGTGCTTAATTTAATGAAGTAGTTTTATCATGTGAAGGGGTAGTAGTATTTCAAATCTATAATCGTACCCCTACTGCCTATGTTTGATGCAGATTCCAGTTCAACAGAGTTAGTGCCAGGGCTTCATCCCCTCAGATTCAAGGATTTACCAGCAACCAATTTCGATAATTTAGATGGCATTTGGCAAGTTATAGCTATACTGAGCAATATTGGGGCATCGTCAGCCATCATTTGGAATACCATGGATTGCCTTGAACAATCATTATTAGCACAATATCAACAGCAATGCCAAGTTCCAAACTTCTCAATAGGTCCCATGCACAAAATTGCTTCAGCTTCCTCTAGTAGCTTACTGGAAGAGGACAGCAGCTGCATCCCATGGCTTAACAAGCAAAGACACAACTCAGTTATATACATAAGTTTCGGAAGCATAGCATCCGTGGATGCCAAAGAGCTAACAGAAATGGCTTGGGGCCTAGCCAACAGCAAGCAACCTTTCCTGTGGGTGCTTAGGCCTGATCCTGATAATGGAGCAGAACCTACTGATAGGCTTCCTGATGACTTTAAAGAGATTGTTGGAGAAAGAGGCTGCATTGTGAGATGGGCTCCACAACAAGAAGTGTTGGCACATAGTGCTCTGGGAGGGTTTTGGAGCCACTGTGGTTGGAATTCAACACTTGAAAGCATAAGTGAAGGGGTTCCAATGATTTGTAGACCAGCTTTTGGGGATCAAAAAATAAACACGAGGTACATCAGTCAGGTATGGAGAAATGGATTTGAATTGGAGAATGATTCGGAAAGAGGAGTAATAGAGAGAGCTATAAAAAGGCTGATGGTGGAAAAAGATGGAGATGAGATGAGGCAGAGGGCTGCAGAACTCAAAGAAAAAACTGAAGTTAGCATCAAGAAAGGTGGATCTTCTTATAATTCCTTGAATGAA
This sequence comes from Pistacia vera, assembly GCF_008641045.1. NCBI lineage: Eukaryota > Viridiplantae > Streptophyta > Magnoliopsida > Sapindales > Anacardiaceae > Pistacia > Pistacia vera. The sequence goes on along the minus strand of NW_022196290.1, from coordinate 137,868 downwards.
TTATTAGAGTTTATAATGTCAGTTTAATGCCATTGATGGTTTCTCTCATACGTAGGCATATGAACCCCATGCTCCCAAGAATGGCCAGAAATCTCATTGTTCAGTTCTGTTGTAACTTTTTGTAACATTTCTGTATGGATGTTGGATACAAATAAGATCTCAATCAAAAACATGATTATGGCTTGTACTTGTTAAATTTATTGAAGCTAATCTGAGGTAATGGTATTTGAAATTTAATTCATTTTGTTATGCTATATTGCTATGCGTATCTAAACAGCTTAAAGCCCCATAAAAGAGTAGACACCTTCTAGCAAAGCCTCAAAGGTTCTGGAATTTACCCAATAGTTCGTTAACTGAACAGCCCAAAACACCGAGAAGGTGCTAGATTTCTCCCCTGCATCTTATCCCACCTGTGCTACCAAGAAACAAGCAGCAAACTTTCTCAGCATCCAATCAACCTTCAGTTCCAAATTCTGATATCAAACCCCTACTTCAAACTCACGTTCCTTAGTAAAAATGTCGCTGATTCCCAGTTTCTTTGGTAACTCACGAAGCAGCATCTTTGATCCTTCTTGGGACCCATTCAACGACTTTCCTTTCCCATCATCTGTATCGTCACTCTCCTCTCAACTCCCTCAAGAAACTTCAGCTTTTGTTAACACCCGTGTGGACTGGAAGGAAACCCCGGAAGCTCACGAGTTCAAGGCCGATCTTCCAGGGCTCAAGAAAGAGGAAGTGAAGGTGGAGAATGAAGACGACAGGGTGCTTCAAATAAGTGCAGAGAGGAACATAGAGAAGGAAGACAAGAACGACACATGGCACCGTGTGGAACGTAGCAGTGGCAAGTTCTCGAGGAGGTTCAGGTTGCCGGAGAATGTGAAGATGGATCAGATTAAGGCTTCCATGGAGAATGGAGTTCTCACTGTTACTGTTCCTAAACTGGATGTTAAGAAACCTGATATTAAGGCTATTGAAATTTCAGGCTAATTAATTAATGATATGGGGTTGTATTTGCAAGCATGAATACGTGATAAGAGGTGATATTTACCATTTGGAAACCAGCTATTAAGGGAAATTTCACGTTGGCTTCCGCGTGGGACCTTATACGTGTAAAAGGAACTGAACATCTAGGCATGGTCTGGATTTGGCATCACCTGCTTCCGAAGAAAATCTCTGTGTGTATGTGGAAAGCCAGGTTTAATGGGCTAGCGCTGGACTCTCGGGTGCCACTGCTTGGAATCTCGTTGGCATCTCGGTGTAATTGATGTACTCATGACCACACAGAAAGCTTAAGTCATGTGCTTTGTAATGGGAGTATTGTTACAGAGGTATGGAAGACGGCAGCCATCTCGCTGGGTATTAACCATGTCCATGGTCTTTCTTGGTGGTCGACTGTAATGCAGTGGTTTAATGCTGCAAGGAAGTCGAGTCACAGAGGGGTCCTTCTCGGTCTCATACCGTCTATCATTACCTGGCGTCTCTGGAGGCGTCATTGCAAAGCTCGCATGGAGAACTCAGCTGAATCAGCGAAAAATGTCTGGTTGGCAGTGAAAGTATGGATACGTAAAATCTCCTCTCTTATGGTGAAACATTGGCCGATATCTCCTAGGGATGAGGTTATTCTTCAGGATCTTGAAGTGCCTTATGTGGAGAGAGCACGAACTACTTCGAAACTGGTTTATTGAAGGAAACCGGCTGAAGGGTGGATTAAACTGAATGTTGATGGCTGTTGTCGGGGCAACCCAAGCAACTGTGGGGGAAGAGGTGTCATTCGAGATGTGCAAGGCAATTTAAAAGGGGCTTTCTCTTTTTCTTTCAGGCATGGCACTAATAATGAAGCTGAATTGAGAGCGTTACTAACTGGTGTTTCACTGTGTAAAGAGTTGGGTTTTAATCAATTAAATATTGAGAGTGACTCCACTTTGGTTGTCTCTTGGTTGAGTAGTCGAAAGAGCACGGCTTGGTACTTATGGGACTATTGGGATGAGCTTTTGATTCTGTTAAGAGACGTTCATTTCACCATAACTCATCAATTACGCGAAGGGAAAAGCGAAGCAGATTTCCTGGCTAGATGGGGAGAGGAGGGTAATAATAATACCTTCCTGGATTTTATTTCTTTACCTAGGAAGTTAAAAGGCATTCTTCGATTGGACAAGGCGGGTTTGCCTCAGTTGAGACGGTAAACTTGAATTTGTGGGTTTTGGTTCAGGATGGTTTGTTTTCCGTATTATTTTGGTTGTTAGGATTGTTTTAGAATTTATGTTAATCCCAGGTTTTTTCCAGTTTGTTCCACGGTTTTCCTCAGCCACAAGTGAGGCCTTCTAATAAAAATTGGGAGGAAGGCACTCAACAGGTGACTTCGTCTTTTTCTTTAAAATATATATATATATATATATACAATGTAATGGCTTTATATCATTATAAATAAATAAAATTTTCTTAATGTTATTGTGTCAAAAAAATTCTCCCATTTTTATTTTGAAAACCTGGATTCTATAGATATACAACCAGTAAATCATAGTGATTGCATTTTGGCATTTGGGTTTCTAGTTTTCTTTAGGCTCATTGTTATTTTGTTTATATGTTTACAAGAGATTTTGTTTTCAAGAGAGATAATTACTTTATAACTATTGAGAAAATAAAATTCTCGATCCCTAATTTGGGGTGAGAGGACCTTATTTATAGTGTTGCATGAGTAACCTTACTCTTGTAGTAACTTTCTTAATGCATAACAACACGGACTTAATAGTAAATAAGTCCTTTTATAAGATATTACACGACCTTAAAGATAACTCAACTGTTAATCTACTGTTAAGAAGCAACCCGAGCCACCCTTTTTTTGGTATAACACATGGCCCAAACACTTGCCTGAGAAGGGAGGGCGAAACATCTGTCTTCAAATCTTTGCAAGTCTAGAAGTTATGCTTTAATTGCAATTGACTATAAATTGTTTGGTCGGACCTTTTGTAGTCTATGCAGGATAATATTAAACAAAATGACTGTACTTTGACAAGCATTATGCTTTTAACGGAGAAATTTCAATGGATAGTAGGTGAATGTTGATTTATTTAAGACTTTATCATTTCCACTGGTAGACGGATTATTCAGAGAGAGACATGGAAGAGCAAGGACAGAGAGATCCGCAGATTGTTTTGGTTCCATGTCCATTCCAAGGCCACATAAATCCTATGCTTAATCTGGGCTCCATCCTCCACTCCAAGGGCTTCTCCATCACAATTGCTCACACCCAATTTAATAGTCCTAAACCATCTGATAATCCTGATTTTGTCTTTTTACCCATTTCAGATGGCTTATCCTATTCCGATCTCTCCTCCAAAGGGATTGTAGATTTCATCTCATGTCTTAATATCAACTGCAAAGAGCCGCTCCTGGAATCATTGACTCCGATGATAGATGAAAAACAGCAACTTAAAGAGCTCCCCTGTATCATATATGATGAATACATGTACTTTGCCGAACAAGTGGCTCATCTTCTAAAGCTTCCAAGTGTTATCCTGTCCACGGGCAGTGCTGCCAATTTGTTAACATACTATGCTTTTCCTCGTCTGCAAAAGGACGGTTTCATTCCCTTTCAAGGTATGGTTGCTCAACTTCTTTTACTTGCGCTTTTACGTCTTGGTGATCAAAGCCATCTATAGTATCAACTGTAATCAAGAAGGTCTTGGGCTGTTATTTAATTGTATATAGATGTTTGCTTTATCAGAAAAAGAAATTTAGTTATGTAACTAGTAACCTTGTTTAAAACTGTTTATCAAATAATGATATCCGGTGATGCAGACGATATGGCACTGGACATGGTCCCTGAGCTTCATCCCTTCAGATTCAAGGATCTTCCTTTCAGATTCAAGGATCTTCCTGGAGCGAGTTCTGAAAATCTAGATGCCTTATCGAAGCTTATAGCAAGTGCACGCGACACAAGATCCTCGTCTGCCATGATTTTGAATTCCATGGAATACCTTGAACAATCATCACTGATTCAGCTCAAGCAGCAATGCCGCATACCACTATTCTCAATAGGCCCTTTGCACAAAACTGCTCCAGCTCCCTCCAGCAGCTTAGTGAAAGAGGAAGCAAGCTGCATGGCATGGCTTGACAAGCAAGCTCTTAACTCAGTTATATATGTAAGTTTGGGAAGCATGGTGTCCATGGACGAGAAAGAGCTAACAGAAATGGCTTGGGGCCTAGCCCACAGCAAGCAACCTTTCTTGTGGGTGCTTAAGCGTGGACCTCCCGGTTCATTTCATGGATCAGAGTCTACTGATTCGTTGCCTAATGGTTTCAAAGAAACCATTGGAAACAGAGGCTACATAGTTAACTGGGCACCGCAAAACGAGGTGTTGGCACACCGCGCTGTGGGAGGGTTTTGCAGTCATTGTGGTTGGAATTCAACGCTTGAAAGTATAAGTGACGGAGTCCCAATGATTTGTAGACCATCTTTTGGGGATCAAAGGGTAAACACGAGGTACATTTGCCATGTATGGCGAGTTGGCTTTGAGTTGGAAAATGATTTGAGTAGAGAGGAAATAGAAGGAGCCATAAAAAGGCTGATGACCGGAAAAGAAGGAGAAGAACTGAGACAGAGGGCAATAGATATGAAAGTAAAAGTTGAATCTTGTATTAAAAAAGGGGGATCTTCTTATAATTCCTTAAACGAATTGGTCGACGGGTTGTTCTCCTCTTGAACACAACTCCAAAAGTCCAGAAGAAAAACTGGCCAGAGCATTGAATTTCATCTTAGATTTTCTGTTCAACGTAATTTGAGTTGTCTTTCATGGCTGTATGTATCCTCACTTTTCTTTAAACGCACTGGATTTTTAATCCCTTCTTTTCTGTGACTTTCTTAACATCAACCAGCCAAAGGTTAAAGAGGAGATGAAACTCAAGAAAGTTTTAATCACAGGACAAAAACAAACATCACATTGCCATTAACAATACACTTCGGACAAATACAAGCATTACATTGCTATTAACAGTACACTTCTGCATTACGTCGAACACATCAGACACATTATTCATACACAATGCTCGATTACAGCAACAAACCCAAACACATTAACACAATAACACTCTATCGCAGGAGAGAGGCACTTACATTAAGAACCCATTTTTAATTTCAGCCAGAAATATCGATGGCCTTGACATTAGTTTTCTTCATCTCAACTTTAGGAACAGTAACAGTAAGAACTCCATTCTCCATGGAAGCTTTAATCTGATCCATCTTCACATTCTCCGGCAACCTAAACCTCCTCGAGAACTGGCCACTGCTACGTTCCACACGGTGCCATGTGTCGTTCTTGTCTTCCTTCTCTATTTTCCTCTGCCCACAGATTTGAAGCACCTTGTCGTCTTCAACCTCCACCTTCACTTCCTCCTTCTTCAGCCCTGGAAGATCAGCCTTGAACACGTGAGCTTCTGGAGTTTCCTTCCAGTCAACACGTGTGTTGACAAAAGCAGAGGTTTCCCGAGGGAATTGAGAGGTAAGTGAAGAGGAAAAAGAAGGGAAAGGGAAGTCTTTGAAAGGATCCCAAACATCAAGAGAGAATGGATCGAAAATGTTTCCTCTAGGAATCAGAGACATTTTTGAGCTGAGAATTCAGAATCACGGAAAGCTCTTTAGTAAAGTTCTACTCGTGTTGGTAGTAGAGGATGGAGTGGGTACTTATAGTGGGTGGCAAGGGTATTCTAGTACTTTCGTGATTCTTGGATAATATACTGGATTAGGCTTCAGTTCAGGAAGAATGTAGAATGTTCTGGAAGTTGATCAGATTTTCGTTTCTTGGGCCTCTACAAGAGATTTTAGCCCCACGGGCCTTGTTAAAGGGCTTTTTTGTAAAATAAATTTTCAGCTGGGTTAAAAAAAACAACTTTAGAACGACCTACCGTTTCAATGACAATTTCCCATCTAAGGTTTGGCATAACAAATTTTTCCACCCAAAATGTTTGAAAAAAAACAATTTCCCACCCATCATTAAGATCCGTTAGTGAGATCTGTTACCTAATAGGGATAAAGGTACAAAAAGACTATAATACCCTTTACTATTTGACTTTATAATTTTTAATGAGACTGAATAATTTTTCCCACCCAAATTTTATTAAAAGTATATTTCACCCCTAGCTCAGTTTATATTAGTTTTAAGGTTTTAATTAAAAGTAAAGTTAGTTATTAAAATAAAAAAATTATAATAAATTTTTTTTTAAAATATTTGAAAATTAAAAAAAGATAGAATGGTCGATCGATTCGCCGGCCACAGTTGATGACAACACAATCGGTGCTATTGGGTAGGTCGGTGGACGATCGATCTAATGGCACAAACAAGGAAACCACTAGTGAAAACTATTCCTTGAAAAACATTGGAGACTATTTTGTGAAATACTCTTTGACGTCGTTCTTGAAGGAGCTTTTGGCAACATCGTCGACACCTTGGGTAGATCGCTAGTGTAACTGTGAGTCTTCAAGCGAAGTTGTTTTGCTAGAAAAGATTGACTAATATTTTTTCATCCTTTTCTGACGAAACGACTTCACTAAGGGGCTCCTCATTTACACACCGATCTATCCAACAGCACCAGCAATATGGCCGAACTCGCCACCGACGATTGAACCCAGATCCTACTAATGACGATTGGCCAACGTACAAGCCAACTGGTTCTTATTCTTCACACACTTTTTCTAAGAAGTTAAATTGAAAAAAAAAAATTAAAATTAAAATTGAAGATAGTTTAAATGGCTAATTCCCAAGTTGGTGAAGGTAATTTTATGTATTTTTAATTTGGTGTGTAAGCAATATTAACCCTAAAATATATATAATTGTACAAACTAACGAGCCTTTTTCCATTAAAACTAAAGTTTTAATTTTAACAATGGGTGGGAAAATGTTTTTTCAAACTTTTTTGGTCAGAAAATTAACTACGCCAAACATTGGGTGGGAAATTGTTATTCTCCCCATTGATATACTTATACTTTGTGAAGTTAATGCTAATTAATTTGAGAGAGAGCTTGCTACCAACACTCGATTTTCACTTTATATATAGAGTTTGAATGGCGTAAACTAAGAATTTAATTTACCTTGTCTCGTTTCGATTAAAAAATTACGCACAGCATTCAAATAAAAAATTTAGATTAAGTTTCAAAACTCTACAATAATTACAATGAATAACGATGGTAGCTCACTTTCACTCTGTATTTTGATTACATCAGATTTCTCACCACACAGCATTCAAATAAAAAATTTAGATTAAGTTTCAAAACTCTACAATAATTACAATGAATAACGATGGTAGCTCACTTTCACTCTATATTTTGATTACATCAGATTTCTCACCATATATATATATATAATAGAAAACTCTACTCTATTTGGGTTTACTTGAATTTGATCTAAACTCAAATATTAGTAAACTAATAACAATCCAATTATTAATTGAACTTCTCGTGAGCGAGATCCCCAGATGCGTCTGCATGTAAACAATGAACCATATCCAACAATTGCCAATTTCATTCTTTATAGACCCATCTTAGTAGTTCACCACTCAAAACTTCGCTGTACTTGCCACTTTGATTAAGAAATCTGCACTGTTGGTTGCTGTATCAACTTTTTCCAAGTAAACAACCATTTCATCAGGTTTAACAAAGGGATCTGTCAAAAGGGATATGATGGGTGTAATGTGGTGACCATGGGAAATGGCCACTATCTAATTATTCGATGGAAGAGAGTTGTTGCTCCTTCTATAAAATGGATTTTGGTGAGACTGCTTGTATTTTTCCGTTCTTTCTTCTTTCCTTTTGCAGAACTAGCCTCTGTGTATATCGGCATAATTAATGGTGTATATATTAACCAGCTGGTAACAGAAAAGAGATATCTTGTTTGCCTTTTAGTCTTTTGCTTTCTTCTTCTTCCTATATGATATGGCAAGTGTTGTTTTTCAGCTTCTTCCATGCATGCACTCAGGCGTATTATATTAAGTTTTGTTAAAAGATTCCAATGGTAGATAGGGTTTGGACTTTTTTTCACAGTCTCTGCTAACGCTGCACGTAGGGAGAAAACAAACATCAAACGATAAAACGATAAGTAACAGATTCTTAATTTCTGTCAAACATAGTTTATGAAGAAACCTAGAATGACAAGTGACATTTAATGCATAATAATTGTCACAGTATAAAACATCTTAATCTCAATGTCCAAACTCTTCAGAATTTTCATCATCCAGCAGCAAATGGAAGCCCAGACAGACTTCTAGCTGTGGACATAAATCTTATAAAATTGCATAATTGAGGAAGCAAATGAATTTGAAATCAACTTATCCGCATATCCTTCATGGAATCTCATAATATTCCTCAAACCAGTCAACATTTCCACATCAACTTCGTCAACAATGAAACTTCCTGGTACTTTGTAAAACTTACTGTACTTAATCACTTTAAATAAATTCTTATATATATATATATATGAACTCATCAAAACATTAACTATACTATCAGATTAACACACATTAATTCTCTGCTTTAATTTTTTCATCATCAATGGCGTTGAAGGTCCTTTCTGCCCTTGACACTGCAAAAACCCAGTACTACCACTTCAAAGCTATCATTATTGCCGGCATGGGGCTCTTCACCGACGCTTATGATCTCTTCTGTATTCCTCCGATCCTGATACTGATCTCCCGGATATATTATGATGAGAAGAAAACAATCAATATTCCTAAACATGTTATGACTATCATAATAGGTACAGCTCTTTTGGGGACTGTCATTGGTCAACTGATCTTCGGTAGAATGGGTGATCTAATCGGGAGACGGCGTGTGTATGGGCTTGCATTGATGTTGATGGTGATGAGCTCTATTGGATGTGGTTTCTCCGTTTGTACCTCAAGGGAGTGTGTAATCGGGAGTCTTGTGTTTTTCAGGTTTTTGTTGGGTGTTGGGATTGGTGGGGACTATCCGTTGTCAGCAACAATCATGTCGGAGTTTGCTAACAAGAGAACACGCGGTGCCTTCATAGCCGCTGTGTTTTCCATGCAGGGTTTTGGAATTTTGGCAAGTTCAATCGTCACCGTGGTGGTTTGTCAGATATTTAAGGAAGCATCACATGCATCAAAGTCTGCTCCGGCGCCATCAAATGCGACGGTTGCTCTAGCGCCATCAAATTCCTCAGTTGATCTGGCTGGGGCCGACATTGCCTGGAGATTAATACTGATGCTGGGTTCAATCCCGGCTGCTTTGACTTATTATTGGCGCATGTTGATGCCCGAAACTGCTAGGTACATAAATATATTTCTCTTTAATATATCTATTTATATAATCGTTTACATAGAATATATGTTTGATTGGCATTTTATTTTATGCAGATATACAGCTCTGGTAGAACAAAATGCTCTGCAAGCTGCTAAAGACATGGAGAAAGTGTTACAGGTTTCAATGAGTCAAATTACAGAAGAGGTCCCATTGGAACCAAGACCACCATCTTATCCTCTCCTATCCAAAAAATTCCTTCGCCACCATGGCCGTGATCTCTTCGCTAGTTCCACGTCATGGTTCCTCCTTGATATCGTCTTTTACAGTAGTAACCTCTTTCAATCCAAAATTTACCACAAGTACGTTGATGAATTTACCAATCCCTATGATGAAGTGATCAGAGTTGCCATGGTCCAGGCTATTATTGGAGTCTGCGCAACCATTCCAGGTTACTATGTCACTGTCTATTTAATTGATCGGATTGGAAGAGTCAGAATCCAATTCCTTGGTTTCTTCTTTATGGCCATAGTTTATTTGGCCATTGGAATACCTTATCAGTATCACTGGTACAAAGAGGCAGATTTCTGGTTTATGTTCCTCTATGGCCTCACTTTTTTCTTTGCAAATTTTGGACCCAACACTACCACTTTTATTGTGCCTGCTGAACTTTTTCCGGCTAGATTTAGATCAACATGTCATGGAATTTCAGGGGCCATAGGAAAGGTGGGTGCCTTAATTGGGACAGTTGGATTGTTGTGGGTTATAGAAGAAGATGACGACGGTTATCCAAAACCCGAAGGTATGACAAAAGCATTGATCACGATGGGTGGGGTTTGTTTTTTGGGAATGGCAGTGACGTATTTCTTCACTCGGGAAACTATGGGGAGATCTCTGGAAGAGAATGAGAATGAAGATGAATCAAGCGAAATATGTTTCTTTAGATGTCTAACTGGTTCTTGTATCCAGCGGACTAACTCGTCTCCCAGTGAAGTTGCAGCCGCTTAGCAAGGCCAAGCTCGGACTCTCAATTTGTACCTGTTTTGTAAAAATCAAACTCCATCTATATGTTTTAAGTAGTAGTTAGGCCAAAGAGACTATTTGAGATCGATAAAAGTTTCTTTCAGGAAGGGTGCAGTTCATGCACTATAGCTTGAAAACCTTTGCGCATACTCATGTATAATTACTTATATATTGTACTTTGCATATTATAATGAAGGCTACAAGATAAATATATAGGATTTTTAAGAACATACAATTATCTACATCTTACTGGAAAGCAAGAGAATAGTTCGATAAAATTAAACTGAGAAGATGAGCTTTGTTAATTCATTCAAGGAATTGTAAGAAGAACCGCCTTCTCTAATACAAAGTTGAGCCTTCGCTTTAAAATCCAGTGCCATACGCCTCATCTCCTCTCCTTCTTTTCCCACCATCAGTCTTTTAATGGTTCTCTCTATCTCCCCTCTTTCCAGACCATTTTCCAACTCAAGCCCAACTTTCCATACATGGCTGACATACCTTGTGTTTATCCCTTGATCCCCAAAAGATGGTCTACAAATCATTGGAACCCCTTCACTTATGCTTTCAAGTGTCGAATTTCAACCACCATGACTCAAAAAACCTCCCACCGCTCTATGTGCCAATACTTTTTTTTGAGGTGCCCATTTCACTATGCACCCTCTATCTCCAACAGTTTCTTTGAAACCATAAGGAAATAAATCACTAGATTCTGATCCATGAACTGAATCAAGTCTAAGTACCCACAAGAAAGGTTGCTTGCTATTGGCCAGGCCCCAAGCCATTTCTGTTAGCTCTTTCTCATGCACGGATACTACGCTGCCCAAACTGACTTATATAACTGAGTTGTGAGTTTGCTTGTCAAGCCATGTCATGCAGCTGGTGTCCTCTTCCAATAAGCTACTCGAGGAGGCTGGAGCTATTTTGTGCATAGGGCCTATTAAGAAAACTGGAACTTCACATTGTTGTTGGAGTTGTGCCAATGATGATTGTTCAAGGCAGTCCATGCTATTACAAATGATGGCTGAGGATGTTCCTATGTTTCGTGAAGTAGATATTAGCTGCAACACGGCATCTACATTTTTGAACTTGGAAATGGATAAATCTTTGAATCTGAGGGGATGAAGCCCTGGCACTAATTCCAAATTCATAGAATCTGCACCAAAAAGTGGTAGTCTCAGGTATTAGAAATCGTATCTGCATCCATTCATTAAAGATAAGGCTGAGTTCATTACCTTGGAAAGGAATATAACCTTCCTCTTGGAGCCGAGGATATGCATAGTAACTTAGCAAATTGGTCGCACCAGAAGTGCGTAACATAATGCTTGGTAGCTTCAGATTGCAAGCCACTGCTTCTGCAAAGTACATGAGTCCATCATAAACGACGCAGGGAAGCTTGTCGTGCTGATCCTGTTCTTCTATGATCCGAATCAATACTTCCTGGAGTGGAGCTCTGCAGTTTAAGTTAAGAAAAGACATAAAAGCTAAAATATTATCTGGGAAATTACTACTGTTCGATGAGCCTTCTGATAATGATAATGGTATGAAGAGGAAGTCAGGATGTTTGGAAGTGTCAGGAAATTTGAATTGGGTGTGAGCAACTGTGATGGAGAAGCCCTTGGAGTGAAGAATGGTGCCCAGCTGAAGAATAGGATTGATGTGGCCTTGGAATGGACATGGAACTAGAACTACCCTGCGTCTTCTACAATCTTGTTTTTCCATCTCTCTGGTTTCTGGGAGATTTTTCTCTGTTGCAAATTTTATGTAACACAATTGAAGTCAAATTAGCATCTGTTTATTATATAGACAAGACGGCAAGCATAACATTAGACGACATAGATACCATCACCATCTGAAAAGAGACAAACTTCACTCTTATCGAACTGTTTATTAAACAAGGACAATTATTATAGCCTTCATGGACGGCAATAATACTAGGATTTTGCTTTTGTTTTTGCTGTGATGTCAATGTTATTTCCATCTTTTAAACTACCCTTCTGTATTTGTGAAGCAAAATGCTCCCGTCTTGTAATATGGACCAGATTCAACCAACACTTCTACCTACGAAAAGCGTATATAAAATTTACCCCGTCTTCAGAACATTCATGAGTATAAAATTTGGTCAATACAAATATTGTGTAGAAATTTAGTACAAATGAGACCATTTAAGAAATACTTGTTGAAATTTGAAAATATAATTGAAACCAGTTACAGTTACCTAATTTCGTTGACTTAAAGTTTGAGTCTGACAGTGATGAAAGTAATCAGGAAGAAGGAAATTATAGAAAAAGATGTGACTTCAATTAGAATAGTAACATATTAATGGGTTATATAAAGACCAATCTCATATATTGCCAATTTACAGGACTAAACTCTCGTAACCACAGAGAAATATTATACAGACAATGTTGAAGTTGATCAGGGCTACAATCATTATTTTAACCAGAAATGTCAATGGTCTTAACATCAGGTTTTTTAACCTCCATTTTCGGAACAGTAACACTGAGCAATCTATTCTCCTTTGAAGCCTTAACCTCTTCAATCTTCAAATTCTCTCACATTTTTTGGTAACTGGGTGTCCGGGGCAGCGCACTTCAACTAATCCCCGCGGTCTATTAAATACCCTACAAGCTTAAAAAACTAAGTTAGTCACAATATTATTGTGATAGGTGACATCAAAGTTTGAACCCAAAAACTCAAAGAATTAGGCAAACCTCCTTGACCAGGCTAAACCCTTAGGGTTGGCAACCCAGACCCTCTTGAGAACTTGCCACTGCTACATTCCACACGATGGCAAGTGTTTGTTCTTGTCTTCCTTCTCTATGTTCCTCTCTCCGCTTATTTGAAGCACCCTATCGTCTTAAATCTCCACCTTCACTTCCTCCATCAATTTGAATATTGGGATAAAATTAAACTGTCTATAGAATTAAACTGACAAGATGAGCTCCATTAATTCATTCAAGGAATTATAGGAAGAACAGCCTTCTCTTATACAAAGTTGAGCCTTTGCTTTAAAATCCTGCCCTCTGCCTCATCTCCTCTCCTTCTCTTCCCACCATCAGTCTTTTATTAGTTCTCTTTATCTCCCCTCTTTCCAGATCATTCTCCAACACAAGCCCAACTCTCTATACATGGCTAACATACCTTGTGTTCATCCCTTGATCCCCAGAAGATGGTCTACAAATCATTGGAACCCCTTCACTTATGCTTCCAAGTGTCAAATTCCAACCACAATGACTCCGAAAACCTCCCACCACGCTGCGTGCGAATAATTTCTTCTGCGGTGCTCATTTCACTATGCACCCTCTTTCTCCAACAGTTTCTTTGAAACAATAAGGAAATAAATCACTAGATTCTGATCCATGAACTTTATCAGGATTACCCACAAGAAAGGTTGTTTGCTATCAGCAAGGCCCCAAGCCATTTCTGCTATAGCTCTTTCTCCTCCACGGGTACTACTCTGCCCAAACTGACATATAACTGAGTTGTGAGTTTGCCTGTCAAGCCATGTCATGCAGCTGGTGTCCTCTTCCAATAAGTTACTCGAGGTGGCTGGAGCCATTTTGTGCATAATGCCTATTAAGGAAACTGGAACTTCACATTGTTGTTGGAGTTGTGCCAATGATTATTGTTCAAGGCAATCCATGCTATTACAAATGATGGCTGATGATGTTCCTATGTCTCGTGAAGTAGATATTAGCTGCAGCACGGCATCTGTACTTTGAACTTGGAAATGGATAAATCTTTGAATCTGAGGAGATGAAGCCCTGGCACTAATTCCAAATTCATTGAATCCGTATCAAAAAGTGGTAGTCTCAGGAATCAGAAATTAGGTTGAGCTCATTATCACCTTCCTCTTGGAGCCGAGGATAAGCATAGTACGTAAGTAAATCGGTCGCGCTAGAAGTGCGTAACATAATGCTTGGTAGCTTCAGATTGCAAGCCACTGCTTCTGCAAAATATATGAGTCCATCATAAATGACGCAGGGAAACTTGTCATACTGGTCCTGTTTTTCAGTGATTCGAATCAGTACTTCCTGGAGTGGAGTTCTGCAGTTTAAGTTAAGATCAGACATAAAAGCTAAAATATTATCAGGGAATTTACTAGTGTGCATGAGCCTTCTGATAACGGCATGAAGATAAATTAAGGATGATTGAAGCATCGGAAAACTGAATTGGGTGTGAGCAACTGTGATGGAGAAGCCCTTGGAATGAAAATTAGCTGAAGAATAAGATATATGTAGCCTTGGAATGGACAAGAAACTCAAACTATCCTTCACCTACACTAGTTTTCCATCTCTCTCTCTTTCTTGGAGATTTTCTCTGTTGCAAATCATATGAAACAGAATTTGAGTCAAATTAGCATCTGTTTATTACACAGAGAAGATGGCAAGCAAAACATCAGACTACATATAGTAAAATTTGTCTCTGGACCGATCAGCAATGGTGGAAGTAAGTAGGAAGAAGGAAAATATGAAAAACAAAAAAGAAAAAAGAATAAACAAAAAAAAAGGTGACTTCAATTAGAATAGTAACATATCAATGGCTTACATACAGACCAACATTATAAAATTCCAAGTCTCTAAATGTCATAAACACAAACCAGATAAGGAAGTTTTATACAAACACAAACGACATTTTGAAGTTGATCAAGATGACCATCAATAATTTAACCTGAAATTTCAACGGCCTTGACATCAGGTTTCTTAACCTCCACTTTAGGAACAGTCACAGTGAGCACTCCATTCTCCATAGAAGCCTTAATCTGATCCATCTTCACATTCTCTGGCAACCTGAACCTCCTACAGAACTTGCCACTGCTACGTTCTAGACGATGCCAAGTGTCGTTCTTGTCTTCCTTCTCTATGTTCCTCTCTCCACTTATGTGAAGCACCCTGTCATCTTCAATCTCCACCTTCACTTCCTCCTTCTTAAGCCCTGGAAGATCGGCCTTGAACACGTGGGCCTCTGGGGTCTCCTTCCAGTCCACACGTGTGTCAACCAAAGCAGAGGAGATTTGTTGAGGGAAATGAGCGGAAAATGAAGGGAAAGTAAAGTCCTTAAACGGGTCCCAAGATGGATCAAAGATGCTGTTTCGAGAGCTGCCGAAGAAGCTTGGGATCAATGCCATCTTCTCTGACGAAAGTTTTAGAGCTGAAAGTTGTTTGTTTGAATTGGACACTGCGACTCGAGAGCGTTGTAATTTATCGTTGCTTGACGATCGGGAAGAGGGATAAGTTGGGTATATATAAGAAACAAAGGAGAAATCTAGTACTTTCTGGCTTAAACATTCTGGGCTTTGGGTTAACGAACTTTCGTGTAAGTTCGAGAACCTTTGAGGCTTAGACTTTTTCACTTGTGGGGCTCGTGGATGGAAACGTGGCGAAAGCCCACAGACAAATACGACGTCACCGAGTTTAAAGTGTGGGACACAAATTTATAATTATTGATTTAATATAATCCAATGGATTTGGATAAGATTTAGAATTAGTTAATTTTTAACGTCAGTTGAACCATTTTTAAGCCATTGGATTATCATGAATTTATGTAAAAAAATTATATTAAAATCGCTTGACCTTTTGCTAATTTGTACCGTTTTCTCAAAGTTTGATAATGCAAGGATATATTATGGTTCGTTTTTGTATTTGTTCTCATGTGAATTATATGTTGGTAATAAAACTATTTAATAAAGAATATAATTGTAAATAAGAATAGAATTATGGGATTATTATTAGAAAATAAGTGTTTCATATCTTACGTTTAAATATATGAATGAGAACTAATTCAAGGTTATGAGAATGTGAGAATAGAAAGTGTTTGACATCAAGGTGTTAGGTTAAGTGCGGTTAAAAACTATGATTGTTTCTGTTTTGTTAATTACGTATCGAATTTATGGTGTTGTGTATTCTTATGAAACAATAATGAATTTCTCTCATCTATGGATATAGGTCGGTTACGCCAAACTACATAAATATCGTATTTCTTTATGTGGTATGATTTTTGAATGTATATTTTTCGTTACGCGATTTCCGAATAAATCAGTGAGCTTCAATGGCAAAATTAAAGGAAAACTTAATGAAAATAATGTGAAGCCAAAACGGGGTCGTTTCACTTAAGTCCATTGGAAGCCAAAACGGGGTCGTTTCATTTAAGGCCATTACTGAAACTTAGCCGTCAGATCAAGACAGATCCAAGGGCTGAGGATTACGAATGCATACATATATAAAGAAAGCAATAGTGATGAAAACGTAGAATGCGTTTTTTGTTAATCGGGTATTAGGGTTTGCAAAAGAGAAAAAACTAGGGTTGTTTTTGCTGGGTCTTTCTAGGTGTAATCTGGGTTGATTGTGAGAGAGGGTTGCGTTTCCTTCTAGAGGCTGGTATTTGTCCTCTGTTTTCTTGCAGATTATTGAGAGATTCTTGAGTGAATAGGCCTTGGTTGGGTATTAATCTGTTTTGGCAGATTTGTATGATTGTCTTCTTGTAATCGTTGAATATCTTCTTAGTGCTGTGAGTGTTCGTATTTCGAAGATCAACGTGGACGTAGTCTATCCAAGATTGGATAGACAAACCACGGTAAAATCGTGTCTTGTGTTATATGTGTGATTCTTTGATCTTTAATCTTGTGTGTGGTTATTTGTATTGCGAATTTGCTTATCAGGCTTAGGTTATAACACTTAATATAGGACATTGGCAACTCCAATGAAAAAATATGAAACTTCATGAGCTCATCACCTATTTTTGTTGGTGCTTTAGTATCAAACTAATCATTGGAAGTAAATTTCTGTAGACTCTAGAATCGTTAATCTTGGATTGGTCTTACAAAAATGTTGAGAACAATGAAGCCCAAAGCAGAATCCATTAGGCCGAAAGTAGATATAGCCCATTTGAGTAGGATTACGCATTTACCAAGCTGCAACTACAAGTGTATTACAAAAATTGCAGCAGAAGTGAAGAAAGAAAATGTTAAATGGGTTATGAAAAGTCAATGTCATTGATATGATGAGCTGCGCAGTGTGTAGATAAGAGATCACATGTGGTGGTCGGATAAGTACTACCTGACCAGACCTCCATTCTCAGAGACTGAACCCAGATTGCAGATGAAAACGCAACGTCAACAATGTACTGTCAAATATAAGCCTATATAATATTAATGACTTGCTTAAAGAAGGTGTGATTTCTGACACTATAATATTTTTCTTCAGCGAGCTCCGCCAATCGACATGTGAGCACTGTATTTACACAGAAAAGTTCACAGTTTTTTCTGATTTTCTCTTAATCAACGTACGTCAGACTTAAAGAATAGAAGAAACTGAGCCAGGCTGAATGACGTTTTCTACTGTAATTAGCCTCTCTCCTGGATAACTGAGTCACGAGAATATTTGACCTTCCACTCCCTGTTACGCACACACAGACAAAAAAATGCATTAACTTGATAACCCAGATCCCTCCTTTTCAAGATCTGATTCCATTCGTTGACAACGAAGCTGCAATATCATGTGAAATTATATCAGTATCACTCTTCCAAGATTAATTATATAAACAACAACAGCCACAAACAAACAAACAAAACAAACTTAGTTTTATATATTTCAACCATTTCAATATACACATTACTCAAAACAAGGATCTGGAGATTTAAGTTGCAATGGTTATATATGGTTGAATTTCCTCATTTTTTTTTACGTTAGATTTTGAAGGTGAGTTCTACTCAAACCCAATATCATATTTACGTTTGTTTAGAGGACCCTGCATGTCATGAGAGAGGCCACGTTTGTTTGGGACGATCTTGTGAGATTGCTAAAATTCTACAATCGTGAAGGTCATAATCATAAAGAGGGAGAAGGGTTAATTAATTAAGAAATTATTTTGTAATTAATGGGTAATTATGTAAACACACTTTTTTGTGTTTATCATTCAACTATCTATGATTGACTGTATCAGCAATCATCATTAAGCTTCCCTACTATGATCCTTCAATAATTAACCATGGATGTTTTATGAAAAGTGAAAACCCGACTCTGGTTAATAAGTAATTAAGCAAGAAATTGAATTGAGGAATTTGTGATCAATGAGGTTTATTTTTTTCATTAACTTTTTTTGTTCGAATATTAGAGTCATTTATCATATTGTGATTTATTTAATCTTTTGAATTTATAGGGTATTCAATTATCTTAAAGATTAGTTGAGATATATATAAAATTATTAAGGGTACGTTTGGTTTAATATTCCTATCCATATTCCCAAAATATTTGTTTGTTTAATTATTTAGGAAATATTAGTATATTCTTTAATTACTTTTAGACCCCTTAAGTTTATTAATTTTATTAAATACCCCAGAAAAAAAAAATTTAAAAATTAACAAAAACACCCCCACTCACCCATAATTGCCAGATTGTTGTCGGAATCTGTCACAACAGCCTACAAACGACCAGAACTGGTTGGTAATTTACTGATCTAGCATTCTCCAGCCAGATCCACAGTAGATCTGGCTATAAACGACGATCGTCATTATGGTCATCGCTGACGGCTAGATCTGGACTTTTGCGGCCTTCGACAGTCAGATCTGGTCGTAGATCTGGCCTTTTTTGGCCAGATCCATCACCTACATCGTAACGCCATTTTCTAGCCAGATCCTGATGATGGTGGCCAAAGTCTGGCATTGTAGGTAGGTATGGGTTTTTTTGTCATTTTACAAAAAAAATTTATATATTAGAGTGTTTAGTTAAATTAGTAAACTTATGGGGTTTTTTTATTAATTTTTAAATTTTACCTTGTAATACTTACTATATTTAACTACCTAATATTATTCCTAAAACCCTATCCAAAATAACAAAACAGACTGACCATCAAAAAAAAAATTGAATTAAGAATAATTAAGATGAATATTAGCTAATAAGGCCGTACGGGAACAGGGGAGACCTTGTCTTTTATTCTGGGTACTGTAACCATTAACAAAACACGAATGGTGACAACTTTTAGGGTTGAGATTAGGGTGCCTCGAAAACTGAAACATATGGGGCTAAGTCGGTGATTTAGATTATCATAAAAATAATAGTGGAATCAAATGTATGATGGTTTCCACATGATCATGTGTGCATCATTATTTTTAATTATATATATATTTATATTTAAACCATCTTCTTAATTGGATCTTAAGACCTTTTATATTATGAGACAATGGAATTCTTTTCATACATCATTTCCTCTATGAAAAAATGCATGACATTATTATGTCATATAGAATTCAATATTTTGATATCATGATATCCTGGAGATGAATGGTGGAGCTCTTGTGACCAAACAGAGAGTCTTGATAAAGCTGAGATTTGCCCATCACAATCATCCATGTCAATTTTATTATAAGGTCACCATCCAGGCCGGTCGAAAATTGCTTTAAGACAAATAACATCAAGATTAACCCATTAGATGTGACAATTAAATAATCAATTTAGAGTTAGTTTCATTAAAAAAATAGTTGTAACCACAAAATTACTAACCTCATACTTTTGATAAACAGGTCGGGATAAAAACTCAAGGAAGAAAGAGATAAAAGTTCAATTATATATAGAGTAATATTACACATACATCATTTTTATATAACATTATGTGATAATATATGATTGACTAATTTAAAGTTAAAATTAAATTTTTACCCAATCACATCTTCCCACATAATATTGTATAAAAAATATTGTATGAAAATGATATATGTGTAGTATTATATATATATATATATATATAATAGATATATATATATATATATATATATATATACAATAATAGAGGAGGAAAGAGTCAAACTATATAGGTATATATATACACTTTAGAGTAGAACTCGATATTTGATATATATACCATAACAAGGGAGAAGAGAGCTTAACTATACACTATAACAAAGTAGGACTCAGGCAAACAAATCACGCTCGATGTGCACGGTTAGTATCCAAATCCACACGCATGAGCGGTCAAGGTCTAGACCCACAAACCCGAGAGAGCCCAATTATATATACTATAACAACTCCCTAAATTAACAATTATAACTTGTAACACTTAGGCTCCGTTTGTTTTATTATTCCTATCCATATTCTCAATCCTATTATCAAAATACTTATTTGTTTTATTATTTGAGAAATACTATTCTATTTTTTTAATTACTTTTAAACCCTTTAAGTTTATTAATTTAATTAAACACCCCCTAGAAAAACAAAGTTTAAAAATTAAGAAAACACCCCCACCTACCCATAGTTACTAGACCGGAATCTGTCATGACAGCATAGAAACGACCGAAAATGACCAATAATTCATTGATTTAGGGTTTAAGCTCTGGCCTTTTGCGACCGTCGAAGGCTAGATCTGACATTTTCTGACCAGATCAGTGGTAGATCTCATCGAAAAAGGTCATATCGATACACGATCAGTCAGATCTAACCGATCTGTATCATAACACTATTTTTCAGCCAGATTCTGATAGCGGTGGCCGGAATCTAACACTGTGGGTAGGTGGAAATATTTTTGTTATTTTATAAATTTTTTATATATTGAGATGTTTAGTTAAATTAGTAAACTTAAAAAGTTTTTTTATAAATTTTTAGGTTTTATCTCATAATATTTATCCTATTCAACCATCCAAGATTATTCTCACGATGCTGTCTAAAATAACAAAACAAAGTGAACCTTAAAGTATTATGATATTAATAAATTTATATAACTGATGGTGAAGATGGATTAAATGTGATGTGCACATATTATTTAGGAATCCTAGACCGTCACAAGAAGTCAACAACCACAAAATAGTTAGTGAATTTGTCGTATATAATAAATAATTGATTTTTTTTGGTGAGGTTCTAATGGATCGGTCAAGCAAGTGGCCACCACAACTGTCACATTTTCAGTTAGTTTCACGATCATCATAATTATTATTTAATAAAAGACTTAATTCCTTTGCTATCCCTAAACGTTTGATGTCAAAAAACGTTTTCCCCCTCCAATTCTAGAAAACTAACTTTATACCCCAAACAGATGTTATGTTAGTTAGTTACTTAGTCAAATTCAAAATGTTTTTCCTTACCCTTTAAACGGTTACATTTTTGTTATGCCTGGGAAAGTAAGGGCTGACGTGGGAGGGTCACGTAGAGAATGACCTGCTCCCGTCAGAACATCAAACACACGTCAGGCCTGCCAAACGATATGGAGCTCCCACGCGTCTATTTCCCTGCTGTAAACCGTGCGAAGTCAGCTTGGGAAAAAGGTGATGGGACATAAAGCCGGATTATATCCTGACAATCACACCAACCCAAAGATTTAATGATGATTACACGCTTCAGCTTGATATAAGAAGAGGAAGACCCCTTCATTGGGGGGATTCGACCATTTTTTTACCAAAAATCACTCTCTCTCTCTCCTGTAAACAACTCATTTACTTTTTCTAAACCTCTTGTAAGTCAGTCCGCTGTTGCGACCTGACCCACACTCACTATCAATACAAATCAGTGGACGTAGGACTTGCTATCTTAGCATCCGAACCACTTTAAAAGTTCTTATAGCATTTATTTCTCTTTATATATTCATTTTCACGTGTGCTTTTTGATCAATCAATGTTGCACACGTATTGATTAGTTGGTGCCCAAAATCTCGTATCAACAATTTTAATTCAGCTAAGCTCCATTCAAGGATGACTGAGTTAGATTTTCAAATTTCCCAAATTTTGGGGGTGTATTAGAATAAACCCACCACTCCACCCAGGAGATTTTCTTTTTTCTTTAATCTTTTTACTTTAGAGATGATAAGAAATGCGAACCTAAGCGCCAAACATCATTATAAAGTTTTTAAAGCTTCAATAAAATTTAGTGAATTGCCCCATCATGTACGGTACACCACCTGCAAGCTGGCTTTCATTAACAACTCTATGCATGGTTTAAAGTTCAATTAATTATTGCCATTTTTTTTTCTTAATACAAACATACTTTTAAGCATATCAGAGCTAGTCTTAATTTTAGAATCTCAAGAGATTAATTAAAGTGTATATAAATGTGCTTAAACGTCGTTGGTCATAAAAAAATAAAATAAAAAAATGATGGGAGTCATTTAAGGTTATGAGAGAACATAAGAATACAAAGTATTTGATGTAAGAATTATTAAACAACATGTGTATAACTTTAGGTATTGGGTACGATTGTTTCTGTTTTATTAATTATGTACCGGTGTTTATGGTGTTGTTTACTTTTGTATATCGTGTTTATGAAACTATAATAGATTTTTCGCATCCATGAATATAGGCGAGTCATGCCAAATATATACGTATCGTATCTCTTTGTGACGTGTGATGTTATTTCTATGTTATTGATCTTGAATGCGTATTTTTTATTGTGCGATCTCCTAACATATGCTTGTACTCTCACCCTGCCAAAAAGTACAACACATTTACAAAAAAATGGAAATATTATTTGATAATAAAATCAATCTTCAATATGATAACATTTGAATATTGTATTATTTTTGGAATACATTTTGGCTTTGTAATTTGTTCTATTTGCTGAAACCCATAAATACTTGAAGATTTTATTATAATAAATAAATAATCACTAGTAAAAAGAGGAATCAGAATTGTGACGAGGTTCCACCGTTTTCAATCATTAATTTTTGTGATTTATTTTAAATTAAAATTTAATCATTACAATCTTGGATCTAACATATGGATTAAAGTTAATCCTTTTTACTAATCCCATGCTCATCTTTTTTTAACACTTTCCTTCTTTCACTTCTTTTCTAAACTCTCTTTTGGACTTAAAAGTAACACACTTTTAGGAGCTTTCCATAAAGAAAAAAATATCTTTATAATTTACATAATATTTTGTTTGAATATGATGTTTTACACGCTCCGAAAAAAGTACTATGGATTCGAATATTCGTTAATCTATCGTTACAATTTTTTATTCAATAATACTAAACGTCTATACAAGGATATGTAACAAAAAATAAATTAAAAAGTGAATATAAAAAGTTAAACCTATTATATTTACTCTTCTATTTATTTTCTGTCACATCAATTTGTACATAAATCTTTATAAAAAAAATTTATACGCGTAGGATCTTGTTTATTTTGTGATCTCAAAATATTTTCAAAAATTTGTGTTATGAATCTTATATTTTTAAAATTAAAAAAATGAATTCATTTCGTGATCGTGAGGATTAGACGGGTTCAATTGACAATTATGTTTGGATATCTCAGTTTAAAAAAAAAAAAAAAATCTATTTATATACTACCCAAATACTATTTCCCTAGTTAATTTTTTTTTTCAATTTTGTTCCCACAAAATTCCTTATATATCTTATTTTTTCAAAAGAAAAATTATATATAAATTATATATGTTTTAATAATTTTTTTTAGAAAAAAATTACCATATAGGATAAAATCATATTTAAAAAAGTATGACCAAAATTTTTAGGCAGAACGACTTACACCTACCCAGGGTTTGGAGAAACGACAGATTGATACCCAAAAGGTTTCAAAAAGACAAATAAGTATCTTTTGTTAGGGAAAAGACTAGAATGCCCTTTAAGAAATATTAGTCTATTTTTTAATTACTTTTAGACCCCTTAAGTTTATTAATTCCATTAAATACCCCTAGAAAAAAGTTTAAAAATTAATAAAAACACCCCCACCCACCCATACTTGCCAGATTCCGGCGGCCATCGCCGGTGGTAGCCGAAATCTATCACAACGGTCTATGCTACCACCGAAAATGGCTGGTAGTTCACCGATCTGGCCTTTTTCAATCAGATCCACCACTAATCTGGCCAGAAAAGGCCAGATCGATGAATTACGAGCCATTTATGGTGGTGGCCGCCGGAATCTGGCAAGTATGGGTGAGTGGGGGTGTTTTTGTTAATTTTTAAACTTTTTTCTGAGGGTATTTGATGAAATTAATAAACTTAAGGGGTCTAAAAGTAATTAAAAAAATAGACTAATATTTCTCAAAAGACATTCTAGTCTTTTCCCTAACGAAAGGTATTTGTTTGTTTTTTTGAAACCTTTTGAATACTAATCTACCGTTTCTTCAAACCTTGGGTAGGTGTAAGTCGTTTCCCCAAATTTTTATATGGTAAATGATAAACGGGCTTAGTAAAAGCGAGTCCACCGTATTTACTTCTAAAGATAGACAAATACTATTTCTAACACCGTATTTACTTATACAACTTCTAACGTAAGAACCTTAAAATTTACAATAAAATATTTCTTAATGTACGTATAATATTACTAAATATCTGTATAGAAGCTTTTTTTTTTTTTTAGTTCCATTGGATCCGCGTCAGCCACATGTCCACCTGTCAGAGAATCATCGAATCAGGCTATAAGTAACTAAAATTAAGCAAGAGAAAACGAAATTACAACGTAAAATTAAACCAAATTAATAAGAGCCATTGATCGACGAAGATAAAGACAAAACGGCACTTCACATCACCTCAACTTCTCAACTCTACGATCACCACCGTACATTCAACATCGCTGGCCCAACCATGCCTAGATCTATCAGTGTCGGGCCCACCACTCAATAAAAGTTTTTCATCAAATTAAAATTACTCCCAAACCCCTAAACCTTTAGAATTTTTCAAAGAAACCACTGAATTTTGTACTTTTGAGTTTTGAGGTGCTTTTGTTATTTTTTAAAATAAGAGGGTTTAATAGAGAGTAACTACAGAGGTCTTGTAGTTATTAACACAACTATTGGAGGAATGAAAAAGTGATAGTAAAAACAAATAACTAAGTGTGGAAAGTGGGGTCCAGGAACATACCCGCCTCCCGCCTAGTGTTACTGTGATGTGACCACTTGATTAACCGGTCTTTATTTCAGCCGTCTGATGACAACGATCTCTTCATCTCTCTTTCTTCCCCCCTCCCTCTCTCTCTCTCCCTCAACACTTAAACAACTCTCACTTCTTTGACTCAGCTTGCACCGTAAAAAAACAAGCAAAAACTGCACCAAACTAAAGAAAGCGAGTGAGCAGCAGCAGTCGGAAAAAACACTCTCCTGAAAACCTTTTGTTTGGCTTTTGGAGAAGGAAATAGTTAGTAGGCCGTCGTCTTGTTTCTTTCTTTTTGCTGATTCAGAACAGTCGGCTTTGTGTTCTGATCTCTCTGTTTGAGTAATGGTGCACCGACACGTATTGTTTCTTCTCAGTGACGGCGGAGGTTCTGTTAACGGCGTTTTTCGGCTCTGCATTTTATAAGCTGACTCTGGTACGAGTTTCTTTATATTTTATGAAGTTTTATCTTCAGACTGTTAGAAATTGTGAGAAAATTTTCTGTTTGGTTTGGTGGAAAATTTTGTTTCCTTAGTCTAGCTTTAATTTGGAGAGATTTATTATTTTATTACTTCTGAGTCAGTTTCAAGCAATTAGTAACGGTATGGTTCTGTGAAAAGAAGAGGGCTGACTTTATTGAGCAAAGATTCTTTTTTCTTTTCTTCTTTGTTTCAGTTTTCTTTTTCACTTATTTCAAACAATGAAGTACTCTATCTCTATGTTCCAATGAAGCGGACGGAAAAGTGCTTTAATCAAGCTTTTTTTTTTTTTTTGAAATAACCAAACAAGGTCCAAAACTTTCTAATTTTGAAAGCTGATTGTCTCTTGTTTTCAAGTTTTAATATTTAGGGATTTTTGTCCTTTGGCTTTGATTACGACGGCTCGTTTATTGTGCGGTTCAAGGACCACAATTTTTTTATTTTTTTCGATTTTTGGGTTATTTTTATCTATATGCTTTTCTTACTCTGTCTACTGCACCCAATTTTGAATTATACGCGGTGCAAGCTGGAAGTTGTAGTTGTAACATTGTCATGTTATGTAATTGAAGAAGAAAGTAAAAAATGTGTAAAGCATAAGAAAAATTTGTGACCTCAGGATTTTTGAAAATATTCTGTAGTGGGGACCATATCTAGTTTTGAATCAACATAGTATTGGTTAAAAGGTATGCTGATCATTCGGATTTGTTAATGGAATTGAACTAAAAAAGAATTCGACATCAGTTCAGCTGTGCAATCTGGCACCAGAAAATAGTGGTCTAGCTGGTGAGAAGATAACAAGTTCTAGGAGATTGGAGGAAAGTGTTGATCTTTTTCTCCAAGTTGATCACCTCGGAGTAAATTTGGTTGAAGTTGTGAATGAAACCGTGTCTATTTGTAGGCTGATAAATGCTTGTTGTTTAAGGCATCATTGTATATCTAGTCCCTGTATGGGAGCGTAACTACTAAGTTTCTTCATAGCATTGCTTCAGTATGCTTATAAAGCCATAAAGTTAAAGCTGATTTTGATGTTATTTTTGAATATGCTTATCTGCAGAGTCTACTCCATCTATATGAACATTCAGCATCTGCAGCTGTGAAAGGAGGACACTAGGACCTGCCTCAGTGCAAGCTTTTTGTGGAAACTTGAAACAGATAAATTGCTATAGTATCTGAATCAGTTAGCGCCAACTGAGACGCCACTGGAGTTGCAACCTATCCAGTCCATGGATTACCGTTCAGAGCTCAAAAAGAATTCTAGAGATCAACCATCAACTGGAACTTCTGATAAGACTAAATTGCCCCAAGCAAACCAAAAGACAGAACTCCCAGACAGGTTCAAACTGGAAAGGCATAATTTGTCATATGCTGATCTTCATCATGAAGTTACAAAAAATATGAAAGATTTCTCTCCTAAATCTTCAGGAAACCGCCAAAAGCAACGGATAGATACAAATGGAAACGAAGAAGACGAGCTTGTTAAGTACATGTCAAGTGTACCAAGTTATCTGGAGCAGGGAAAAAATCCCCAGGAAAAAGTTTTAAATTTTGGCGTCCTCGACTGGGATCGTCTAGAAAAATGGCAGTGTAGCCATAAACAGATGCCGCACAAAGGTGGCAGATCTTCAATATCCAGTAGTAATTTTTCCTCAACCTCCTCAACAGATGCATCTTCTTCCCGTTCTAGCAGTGGTTACAGCTCCTCTCCTCCTGGTCAAAAGACACGACGTTCATCATTGCAGTTTCATCTGATGTCGGCACCCATGGAAGGCCATTCACAAGCAGTCAAATCTTTTGGAGAAAGTGTTCAAAGGTTTCCTGATATCAAAGATGCCCAGAGTAATACTTTAAATGAGCAGGGAAAGTTTATCAGAACAGAGAAGCCTTTTGGCAAAAACAAAGTTGATATCCTAGAGGAGTGCAAGAAAAAAGATTCAGATCTAAAGATTGATCGACAAAGTGGAACTTTGGCAAATGGGGTGAAATATGAGGTGTCATCATCCAATAAACTGAAAATGAAGACACAAGATTGTCAGTTTATGAAGAAAGCAGAGAAGCTGCAAGAAAGAAATACCGATGTTGTTGAACAAGATGTTCTTGGAAAACACAAACCCGTTGTTCTCCTCTTGCCAAGAGATCATCCCAAAAATGATCTTTCTGGAGTATCCAATCTTTCTAATACGACAAAAATGATAGGTCAAAGACCAGCAGAAGATAGACGGAGGAGCTTTTCTGAAAGACCTAAAGATGCTGAACTTGTTTTTGATTTCCCACATTCAAGTCCACTACCTCGTAAAGTTGGTATCAGTGAACACTCACAGATGAAACGGCCCAGCTCCACAGATGCAAAGATTGACAACTTCTCATCTGAAAGATCTCATCAGGCACAATCTTCAGCAGAAACAGGTATCTGTCGGTCCAGAGACAGAAATCTGGAAGACAGGAAATCAACTGTAACAATCAACAAGAGCACCTCGAGTGTTCCTTCTGTAGGATTGGATCCGAAACGGAATAAGGTAGCACCTGAAAAAGTGAGAAGCACTTCACCTTTTCGCCGCTTGAGCTTCAGTTTGAGTAAGATAAGCAAAAATTCCAGCTCCAAGGAGGCTTCTGCTTTACAACAGTCGAACTCTACATATGTTTCTGCCCATTCTGGTTCTGAGAATGCCGTGGTTTTTTCTTGTCTTGAAACTTCTTGCAGTGATAAAATTAATTCCACAAACAAAGCCAGGTCAAGCCCATTGAGAAGGTTACTGGATCCAATACTGAAGCCAAAAGCGGCAAACTGCCACAATATTGGGGATCCATTACCAAAAGACTCGATGTCAAAAGAAAGGGCCTCTAAAAATTCTGATGAGCGACCATATTCTTCCTCTGTAGTTGCACAGTCAGGAAGAGTTAAAACAGATGTGGCCAGATGCAGAACAATCGATGTTAATGATTCATTACGGGAGAAGCACCATGGATCACAAGCTGTTCAAGCTCTTTTGCGTGTTGTAGTCAAGAATGGCCAGCCTCTGTTTACATTTGCTGTTGATAATGAACGTGATATTCTTGCAGCTACAATGAAGAAGTTGAGTACTTCAAGAAAGGAGGACTACAGTTGCTGCTACACATTCTTCACCATCCAAGAAGTGAGAAAGAAAAATGGGAGGTGGCTAAATCAGGGAAGCAAAGGCCAAAATCACGACTTCATCCCTAATGTTGTTGCCCAGATGAAAGTTTGTGGATCTCAATTTTCTAGGTTGACTAGAGAGAACAATCTGAATCTGTTTAGTGTGAGAGATTTTGTTCTATCCTCTGTGGAACTTAGACAGACCGAGCAAACGTCAGACTTCGAGCCAAATGATGAGCTTGCTGCCATTGTTGTCAAGATCCCATTGAAAATCAGTAGTAGTTCACTCATAAGTGGGTATCAGGGCAGTATGCAAAAAGATCTTACGGAAGTGAGATTAAAAGAGTATTTGGCAGAAGTGAAATTTGATTCTGATTCTGGGAAAAAAGTTCAGAATTGGCCTTTTGTAGGTGGCCAAGACATTAGTGCCACAGTCATATTTCCAAGTGGTGTTCATACATTACCACAAAAAGGAGGGCCTTCATCACTGATCCAACGCTGGAAAACAGGTGGATCATGTGACTGTGGAGGTTGGGATTTGGGTTGCAAACTTAGGGTTTTTGCCAACAGGAATCAACTCGCTAAGAAAGAAGGTTCATCCGATGCTTGTTCCTCAGCACAACAATTTGAGCTATTCTCTGAGGTCTTTCATTTTTAAAATCTCAAACTAAATTAATTTTACACCCATTATAGGGGTCAATTTTGATTGACATGTCTTTTTTCTTTCAATGCTTATCATCAGGGAGGACAAGAAAAGCATCCTTTCTTCAGCTTGGCCCCATGTAAGGAAGGTATATATTCAGTCGAGTTCAATTCATCCCTAACACTTCTGCAAGCATTCTCCATCTGTATAGCAGTATTAGATTGTAGAAAACCGTGTGAGTTTTCTGAATCAAGGAACATTTTTGAACAAAAAGCATATGGAGAAACTGTGTTAGTACAAAATGATGGAACAAGGGTTTCCGATCAGAACAAAGGAGAGGTTCCTGCAAGATATCTCTCATATCCACCCCATTCTCCAGTGGGGAGGGTCTAGTTTCAACTCTCACATGAAACGTGATCTTGTAATTACAGACAGGAGGTACAGATACATCTTTTCCAAAATCAGTCGCTGCCTGAGCGGATGATGAAACTTCTATAGAATAAAATCCTTGATGAACTATAGTGAAAATATGCACCAGATCCTCAAGTCCTCTATAGTAGCGGGAAAAGATAAAACTACAAAGCTTGGGATTATCATATATTGTACTAGTTTTGACAGCAGAAGCAATTTAAACTTTGTTCTTCATCAATGCAAGTGTGGATAGTATTAACTAAAGATATCATGATTTCAGTAATTCTTGTTTAATGTTTCAGAGCATTATTACTCTTCTGGGTGCATATTTCAATTGTCAAGCTGACTTGTATGCTTGATAAAAGCCCAAAATTAATGAGTATACTAGTGGGATGTTACTAGTCTACTGGTTTCTGACCAAAAATAAATAAAAAATAAGTCTACTGGTAATGTTGTTGGGAGTATTAAAATCATCCAATAAAATGTACTAGTCATGTTGTTAATGTGTTAAAAATCGTCCAATAAAGCAATTATTAGCCATTGGTACTGTATTCGAGCCGCAGAAGAGATATTTATCATATCTGTTCAGACTTATAGTTACTTTAGTTTATTAGGCTTTTAAGGTGTTCCGTGACTTTGAAAATTAGGCGGGTTTGAGGCCATAAATTTCCATTAGGAAGCTCGTTAATAGGCGTAGAAAACCGCGAACGAAAGGATTAAAGCACGATGATCATCATTTCATCAATCCAACGGTAAGTATCCTATCATCGCAAGATACTTTTCTTATTCTCGCTCTATGCAATCACTTCCCCGACATAATTACAAAACCCTAATCCTAAACCCTGAAATAATTATTCAACTAATATTATATTATTTACACACAAAACCTTTTGTTAAATCATTCGAGATTTTTAAACTCTCATCTCAACTGCCTCCTTAACAAACACAAAAACGACGGCGTTTGCTTTTGAATTACAAATCAAACCGAAAGCGTATTTCATTTGCTCTCATCTTTGATCACGTCGTTGAATTAATATTATACTGGAGGATTCGATTTCGATTTCCGAGTCGAATTCGAATTCGTATTTTTAGCGGTTTATGTGGAGACAAAATAATATAAACTCGATGAAGCATTGTTTTTTTGAATTTTATGTTTTTGTTTTGATTGATGTCGAAGTCATACCTTAAACTCGGATTCTGCAATGCTGGTTTACTTTGATCGTGAGGCTCCTAAGGTTTCTCTCTCTCTCTCTCTTTTTATTTTTTCAAAAGGCTTCTTTTTGTTCATTTCATTGATGTTATGTGAAGCTATGGAGGAAGATGTGTGCAGAAGCGACTGTAGAGGTTTCGCTTCTTGCAGAAAATTGGAAGATTATTCTAGCTGGACTTATCTTTCAGGTTTTTATTTTCTTTATTAGTTTCTCTAAGTTTTGATTAACTGTGAAGTGCTGTTCTTTTAGCTTTCTGAGACTGAGGTATGCTTGCTTAATTTATTAGTTACTTTCCTATGACTTGATATTTAATATTTTTTATTTATTTTGTTCATTTTTTCAATATAGAACTATGTTAGTGACCAAACACTTAATTTCGTGTAATATAGTGAGCTTGAAGTGAACTTCTATTTTTTTAAATTTATTTTTTAAGAAACAAAACCACTGGAATATGACAGTTAAGAATAATCATGCAAGTTGAGATCGTGTTTCTGTGTTTCCTTTCGCGACAGCTTTTAGTTTTCTCGATTAAAACTTGATTCTTAACTGTTTTCTGGAGATATTTTTCTTGAAAGTTGTCTCAAAATATACCTGATTTTCTACATATTTTAAGTAATTCTCATGCGATTTCTTTTCTTTTTATGTTAATTTAAATTATATAAATGGTTTATAAGTAGTTATAACTTTAATCTGAGCTTGTATCAGCTCAAAAATTAATATGAAGCTTCTATTCCGACTCTTGATATACGTTGTTGGAAATGAATTAGAAAACATTAATAAACATGTTTTAGAAAGTAATTCTTATTGCATAAGCTTGTTTCATTTTCAGTACATTCATGGATTGGCTGCTCATGGAGTTCATTACATACATCGGCCAGGACCACTGCTGCAGGATTCTGGATACCTTCTTCTTCCTGTGGGTACCACCTCTGGTTTCATTGTGATTTTTGTGGTGTTGAAATTAAATTAAATTATTATTTCCATTATTTTTATGTGATTTTAGGAACTTGGTCAAGATAAATCTTATATCAGTGAGACTGTATTCAGCTTCATGTTTGGTTCCTTTGTTTTGGTAAGTTTTATGTTCCCCTTTTCTCAATTACTTTAGATTGCATAATAATTATTTTTAACTTTGTTATTCTTACATTTATGAAGTTAAAAAATCTGATCATTGCAGGATGCTTATATAAAACTTAGTTGTTAATTCGTTCAATATGTTTTGATGCTGTTGCAGTGGACTCTTCATCCATTCCTTTTCCAGAGAAAAAGGATATATACAGTTCTGATATGGTGCAGGGTCTTTATTTATCTAGTTGTAAGTACTGATTACAGTTTTCGTTTTATTTGCTTACTGATGATAACATTTATTCTTTCATATTTGAGATGTTCCCAATTGATTCAAACACAAACTTGAGGTGGGACCAGATTAATGGGTCCACATTCTTGCTTCAAGAGACTTGATTGATATAGATATTTATTTGTTTTTGCAAAATACCCGGCTAAGATTAGTAGTCATGAAATTCTGCTTCGATATTTGACCTGAAGAAGGTTGTCACCTTCTTGACATTAGTATTATTTCATTCACAAATGGAGCCAAGAGACCTTTTCTACTTTTTCTTGAAATCGTTATCTTTCTTGCTGTGCATCTTACTTGTACGTACAGTATTAACCAATGACTGATACATATATTGCCGAGATCAGGATAATGCTGAAAAACTTTCTTGTTGTCCTGCTACATTTTTCTGACAATTTCTTTAGGCATATTTTGTATTTTTTAGGTTTCCCAGATACTTCGGATAGTTACATTCTATTCAACTCAGCTTCCTGGTCCAAATTATCATTGCCGTGAGGTAATGTCTAAAAAGGCTTTGCATAAGTTTCCCCCATGTGTCCTCTGTTGAACTGTTTCTATGTTTTTATGCTTCAACTTCTTGACAAAGCAGCAATTTACAATCATGTAAAATTGTCTCTTTCAGGGGTCAAAATTTGCTAGACTTCCTCATCCAGAGAATGCACTTGATGTGCTCTTTATTAATTGTTAGTCCTACGATGTTAAACTTTTCCCTGTTTTTTGTCGCTTTTGTTTAATCAACTCTATGATGCTCATCTGATTCATATTAACATGCAGTTCCCAGTGGATTAATGTATGGCTGTGGTGATTTGATTTTTTCTTCCCACATGATTTTCACCTTGATATTTGTGCGTACATATCACAAATATGGCACAAAAAGGTAATACATCTTAGCCACTACATGCTATGAACTTTGATGTCTCAGGTCATAGTGATTATTGTACAATTTTCAGGTTTTAATGCACCTATTAGAAAAGCATTATTGTTTATATCAGATTCATAGGTTATGTCATTCCAAACTTTTAGCTTTATCACACTATTGTGGCATATTATTGCAGGTACATCAAGCAGTTTGCTTGGTTGCTTGCTGTGATTCAGAGCTTCCTGATTATAGCATCTCGCAAGCACTACACGGTTGACATCGTTGTTGGATGGTATAAGCAGGATCCCTATCTGCTAATCAATTAAAACTCCAAAATAAATATTCCTCTCACTAATGGTTCTCGAGTTGTTTACTTGTTACAGGTATACTGTAAATTTGGTAGCATTTTTTGTTGACAAAAAGCTGCCAGGTTAGTATTCACAATAACGTCTTTTCTTTATTTCGTTTGTTGAGGTATGCTTAATGATTTGAAGAGAATCATCTCTTTTCAAAAGGCAGGTAGATTTTTCAATATTCACTTGTGAGCATATGATGTTAATGCCTCTGAATTTTCAGTATACTTGTTTGGAACTAGTTAGAACTTTCAGACAATGTTTGTAAAAGCTGCCTTGTATTCCATTGCAGAATTGCCTGACCGATCCTCAGCGCTGTCACTACTACCTTTGAGCACCCGAGAAAAGGATGGGAAGAACAAAGATGAACACCATAGATTACTTAACGGGATTTCTGGTGCCAATGCAAATTGAGCATGAGTTAGCGTCAAATCCCAATCGCCTTGTCATCATTATCTGCGAGATGCTTTCCTTGAGACATCTGGAGAACGTTAAATACTGTCTATACCTACGTAGAATACAAGTGAATTAGGAACACAGCTTAAAATTAGGAACATAGTCAGGGATAAGTAGTACTTAGACGCAGCACAAGCTGAAGATAGCTGTGCTGTTGCTGCGGGGTTGGACTTGTGGCAAAATCTCAAGTGCATTCTCAACTTAATAAGTCGGGTAAACCTCATTTGTATTTTCCTCTCTTTATTAGAGATAGAATGAAATGTCTTATAGTTTCGCTTTTTTTTTTTTTTTAATTCTTGTTTTATTTACTTATATGCTTAACCTTGGAGTCATGGAAAATGGAAAATATTTGATAGAAGGTTGTCCAACGGTAAGAACGAACCTAAGGGGCTGTGCATGACTTCAACATATGGTCTTAAGTTCTCTAAAGTCCTAGGTTCAATTTCCTGTTGGACACAAAGATAGTAATTTTATTCATGATTTATCTAGAGGGCCGCAACGATGCGTTGTTGTGGGATAGTTTCTTCTAAGAATTAGTTGATATGTGCATAAGTTATCCAGTATACCAGAGTTAACAATATATATATATATATATATATGTCAAATAGGAAAATTTTGCATTTTTTTTTTTTTTTTTGAAGAATACAGTGAGAAGAAGAGGAGGAGACATGTGATGGGTTATTTAGGGAAATGAGAGTGGCATGAGCCAATGATGCAGATTTAATAATGTTTTATTGTCAAATGACCCACCACTCTTTTAACTTTACTTTACACTGAATTCACTATGCCATATATTATCTTTTCATAGGAAGTTGAAGATATGAAATTGGAGACATCATTTGTTCATCACATGCCTTTCTTGGTTTTTCTCCCCATCAAAGGGACTGTTCCCCTTTCCTTTTTGCTCTTATCTTTCTTTATTAATAACATCACATCTCCTCTTCTCTGCCTGTCCTACCCATCTCATTTTTCATGGAAAAGTAGAGGTGTATTTTCTCGAGAAAAAAAAAAACCAGAAGAGATCATTACATCTGCATGCACTTCCTTTCTCGGCTCTGACACCCATCTTCAAAAGCCTGCTTTAATCTGCACCATCTTCTTCTTCTTCTTCTTCTTGTTCTTTCTCTACCCAACAACAGCCATGGTTTAACTTTGTAAATACTTCTTACTTTTCAGAACCTCACCTCAAAACGCCCAGATGTGTTTTGACATTTTGGATATTCTTTAAATACATTTACATAAAATACTTCTCAAAAATCCCCTAAGTTTATGATCTAAACCTCTTTAATGAAAACCATGGATTACCCATATTCACATGACTTACCTTTGGTTGAGCAAATTATTGAAGTGGACCAGCATGGTATTGAGGCTTTTATGTTTTAAATTAGGGAAGGAATTGGGGACATACATTAATGGAGCTAATATTAAGCTCCCTCGTGCTTCCCAAACCCAAGAAACTCCATGTTGGAAAGTTGCCAAACACATTCTTTTTCCAGTATCTTCTCTCTGTCTGTGCTGAAATTGTAGCGAAAGAAAAAAAGTACCTTCAATTAAATTATATTATGCACATTCACAGCTCTCCTCTTTTCTTTGCTTTGCCCATGTGAGACCTTGTTGCATTTCATGCACTAAACAAGCCCATCTTTGAGTCATTCTTGTGTCAATTTTGCTGTAAAAGTTGGCCAAGAGGAATCTCCCCTTCTTGTTTATTGCTTTCTTTCTTCATCATTTGAGGCATGTCTTTGCTAAAGCCTTCCCCCCACTATTCTTTAATCTCGTCATTTTTTTATATGTGACAACTTTTACTGGCATTCTCATTTTTGGGGCACCACAAAATCTTCTTCTATTATCATATGCTATATACCTTGCTCGTTTGTCTCAATCACATTGTTGTTTGCTCCTTCCTTCCAACACCCTTCATATTGTGCCAACATTGTGAGCTCAAAGTTGCTGGCATTTGCATATTTGAGGTCCAAAACCTTTTTAATTTTAGTGTTTATGGCCGACAACAAGACTTTATAGCCATTTGGTGGATTACCCAAAAATCATCCAAAAATCTTGTGTACCTATCACATTTGTGTTTAACTTGATCCATTAGACTTGTAAGATATTTAGTTTATTAGATTAATTGAAATCCGTATAAACTGTTTCAAGCACCCGATTATAAAAAAGAAAAATACCTAAACACCATCCAGGAAAACAATAATAAAGAATAATTATATAATATTATAAAATATCATCCAAAAGTAAAAGCAATAAAATTTTGACAACCCACAATGCTCACTAATTGTGGCTTAAAAGTGTCACACCTTTTCCCCTACCACTAAATCAATTTAATTTTATTTTTTCATACAAATTATATTTGTTCTACATTATCATTTCAACAGAATGTTATAGTGTATATATAATGGGACTATCAAATTCTATATATATATTGTTTTAAAATATGAAAAGCAAAATTTGGGAGAAGGATGAGTTGGCGAAAAACAGAGAGAGAAACCTTGGATCCAAAAAGTTTCTTTTTTTAAATTTTCTCTCACTTTCTCGCTTCCCAAACACACTGCCGCTTTTACACTCTTATATTTTGGTCACCCATTTTCCCACTCTTTGCTAACATCTCTCCTTCTCCCTTTCTCTCTTTCTCTCTCAACTCTTGCTTCCTTTCCTACAAAGTGAAACAAAGTTTTAGTTATAAAAAAACCAAACAAAAAGAGCTCTTCTTACTTACTAGCCAATGGGAGCTCGGTGCTCCAAGTTGTCTCTCTGTTGGTGGCCGTCAAATCTCAAGTCAAACCTCCATGACTCCTCGGATCTCGGTAAGTTGATAAAGCTTCAACTTTCTTCTCATTTTCTCTGGAAAATCTTATATTTTCCCGAGAAAGTTCATGTTAAGACTTTCCAACTTTAAGAGCTTAAAAAGTTCTGCTGCGTGTGGTTATATGTTTTTGGCTTGGTAGAGAATGGGAGCGCGGACGCGTTGCCGGCTTACCGAGAGTTTAGTTTGGACCAACTGAGAGCTGCCACGTCAGGATTCTGTATGGACAACATAGTCTCGGAGCACGGCGAGAAAGCACCTAATGTGGTTTATAAAGGGAGGCTTGCTGATGAAGATCGCTGGATCGCCATCAAACGTTTCAATAGATCGGCTTGGCCTGATTCAAGACAATTCCTTGTTTGTGCTCACCTCTTTCTACTCTTTCACCCAGCAACCGAACTACATTTTTGGTTTTAAGTTTCATAAGTAAACAAAGGAGTAACCAAACAGTGCCACCTAGAAAATATCTTGCTAATTCTAAGAAATGATTAATTTTATTTTATTTTATTTTTTATTTTTTTAAACTTTGTCCTATAGGAGGAGTCAAGAGCAGTGGGGCAGTTGAGGAGCGAGAGGTTGGCGAATCTGATAGGGAGTTGCTGTGAAGGAGAGGAGAGATTACTGGTGGCTGAGTTTATGCCCAATGACACTCTATCTAAGCATCTATTTCATTGTAAATAATCTTTACTAATTGCTCTCTATGTTTTCATGTAGCATTCTTGTTCTGTTTACTTGTTTGTTTGCTAGTTTGAGTTTGATTGCAGCTTTTTGTTATATTATTTTTGGTATATTTACCCAAAAATACTTAGTACTGATAGATGGGCCTTAAGTACATAAACTAAATTACCTCCTTTATTTGGTACTGATTCCATTTGTGGCATGGAAAATTTTCACATAAGAAAATTACTTTCTGGTGTAATGTGCCTTTTTTAAAATTTTAAATCTTTTTCCTCTAATGGTTGAAATATTCAGGGGAGAACCAACCCATGAAGTGGTCGATGAGGCTGAGAGTGGCTCTGTATCTGGCACAAGCTCTGGAATATTGCAGCAGTAAAGGGAGGGCATTATATCATGACCTTAATGCTTACAGAATTTTGTTCGATCAGGTACTTTGGCTTGGAGCATTTGTCAAAAACTTGTCCCTTTTTTTTGTAGGCTACTAATAGTATCAGCACTTGACAGGATGGCAACCCCAGACTCTCCACCTTTGGCCTTATGAAGAACAGTAGAGATGGCAAGAGCTACAGTACGAACTTGGCTTTCACCCCTCCAGAATACTTGAGAACAGGTAATTGCTGCTGCGAAACAGGGAACTGCTTTCAATAGTGTGTATTGCACACTCTCATATGTGAGCTACTGGTTCTTTACGTTGGCTGATGTTGATATTTCCCAATGGCAGGGAGGGTAACACCAGAGAGTGTTGTTTACAGCTTTGGCACCCTGTTGCTTGATCTTCTTAGTGGCAAACACATTCCCCCAAGTCATGTAAATGCTTCTTCTTTATATTTTGCTTTAGTTAAGGTGGAGATTTCCACTATAAAATGTTCTTTGCAATTCTGTCTAAATTATTCAGCTAGAAGTAATTTTATGCTTTTGATTTTTAGTTCAATACTTAAATTCTTTTGGCAGGCTCTTGACCTCATACGTGGAAAAAATTTTCTGATGCTGATGGACT
The DNA here is from genome assembly GCF_008641045.1 of Pistacia vera. NCBI lineage: Eukaryota > Viridiplantae > Streptophyta > Magnoliopsida > Sapindales > Anacardiaceae > Pistacia > Pistacia vera. Next base: position 99,428 of record NW_022196290.1, on the reverse strand, counting down.
CATGTTTGGAGGGTCATTTCTCAAACGATGATGGAACTGAACTAGTGCGGTTAGCTTCAAGGTGTTTGCAGTACGAAGCTCGTGAAAGGCCAAATGCAAAGTCTCTTGTGGCATCTCTCAGTCCTCTTCAGAAAGAAACTGAGGTACACCAACTTCTTTGAAAGATTTAATACCTATCCATAGCCCTGTAAGGGGTCTCATTTAATTTCTTTCAAAGTCTTGTAAAGTTAATAGAGTATTTACTTTTCATCATGCTTGCACTAATTTTAAGCTGTTGAAAGAAATTGTAAACTATAATTAGTAAATGCTAATTTAGTAAATGTTACCATTTGGACAATAAGAAGTCTCTAATAAACCTCAAGGGCTGAATTTCGTGCATTACTAAGTTAGTATAGAAGTTTGATTGCTGATATATACTTTTCAGGGCTGGTGCATCTAAGTTGATTAACTTGAAGATATTAATAATCTCATTTGCTGGTGTGTAAATAGGTTCCATCACACACTTTGATGGGTATTCCACATGGAACTGCATCCGCCAAGCAACAAACAGTGATTTTAACACCTCTTGGTGATGCTTGTTCAAGACTTGACCTTACTGCAATACATGAATTATTGGAGAAGGTTGGATACAAGGATGACGAGGGAATTGCAAATGAGGTTAGTAATTTCCAATTCTAGGGTTCTTTTATTGCAAACTGATGCCAAAACAAAAGACAACTGAAAAAAAAAAAAAAAAAAAAACCTATTGATTGCTTAAGTACTCAAAGCTGTTTGTGACTCGATGATCAATTTTGAGTTTCTATATCTATTCTATACAAAACCCCATATACACTATGCTTGTGACGGGCCCTTATTATGATTATTCTAGGAGATCTCAGGGGTGATCATTCGAAAATACATTTCTTTCCTTTGGTGCTAACCAATTCATCATAAAATACAGAAGTTGTGCAGCAAAAGTATTTTGATTATTTGAGGTCCCACAGAACTTTTGACTCAATTCCTCATGCATATCTGTTTCCTCACAAACGTCTCTTTTGAAATTATTTGCCTTGCAGCTTTCTTTCCAGATGTGGACAGATCAAATACAAGAGACATTGAATTCTAAGAAACGTGGAGATGCTGCTTTTCGAGCTAAAGACTTTCCCACTGCTATTGAATGTTATACACATGTAAGTCATCCATTCAACAAAAGCTTGATCTGAATGCAATCTAAATCACTTATTGATCTGGCAAAAGATCAGCTCATTATTGGATTGCCATGCTACCATTATAATGATTAAAGCATTGGGGATGTTTGCTTCTTCAGTAAGAATGTCTTTTTGAAACACATCCTCAATAAAAACCAAATTCATAACTAAATGGCCACTTTCTGTCCACACCCAGCCATATCGAGACCAGCATTTGTTCCGGTTTCTACTGACTGGTGAATACGATTTGTTTCTGTGTAGTTCATTGATGGCGGGACGATGGTATCGCCAACAGTGTTTGCCAGACGCTGCTTATGCTACTTGCTCAGTGACATGCCTCAAGAAGCTCTTGGAGATGCAATGCAAGCTCAAGTTGTATCTCCAGAGTGGCCCACATCCTTCTATCTTCAAGCTGCTGCCCTCTTTAGCCTCGGGATGAATAATGATGCACAGGAAACTCTAAAAGATGGAACAAACTTGGAAGCCAAAAAACATAGAAACTGAACAAGTAAATAGGTTTTTTGCTTTGGTTATTTCATCTGAATATTCCTTGTATCTAATCTACCTCTTTCTATTTCCTTTTTGGCATTCGAGTTTCTGCGGCACCACAGGATTAGTTGTAATATTTTATATATTGATGTTGGTGGATGTTTCCATTTTATTTATTTCTCACAATCTAGAACCAGAAGTCCCTTATTCTCTTCACTTCTCCTCAAGTCATCTGCTGTATTTTGTTGTTAGTGATGATGGCCAATGGATTTTTGAGCTTGGCAACAGGGAAATACGTCTCCACTACCATAGCTGGACCTTAATATTATTGTTGAATGTAGAATACTAGAACATTAATGGAGATGATTTATTGTCATAACCCCCATTTTTTATTATTGACTATCTAAACCAACATGACCTGAGTATGAATATGGGAATACCGTTTGATTATTGACTGCTGAATGCACAAACTGAGCAATGCTCCACTGTTAACATTCACACTATTTAAGAATTAGTTGAAAGTTGAAACCTCGAATTAATTATTAGTCCTAAGAAAAAATTACTCATTCCAAATACCAAAATCTTTATCAGATTGCAAAAGTTAACCAATATAAATTCTCGCAAACAACAATACAATGACCTCAATAGTTTTAGTCTCCATTCTTAACAGCAGGCCTAGTATGCTTTGAATTAAAAAACGAACTTGCAGGAATATGCCAAAGTTTTACATTGGAGGCCGACCACCAGCACTGAGCAGCTGCCCAATCATACTATTAACCTGGAAAAAGAGCAAAAGGGATTTTAATTATATAACGATGAACCAACTGCCTGCAACCTCTCAACTGATAAATTCATAATTGCAGTTAAAACGATTTCACGTACAACATTTCTGATTCTAAGACTTAGACATGATAAACAGGAATTAGTCTACACTAGATCTGAGCGCACAACCAGATAATTTAGATTTTAATTTCAGATCCATTACAAAATTGTATATTTTCTTTGTAAGAAGGAGCCCCTAAATACTTTTAGCATCACTTCATCCAATTTATATATTTCTGTGCGTATTTAAAGGTTACCTGCCAATACTTCGAAACACACCGATCAATGCAACTATTTTCACCCATATTTAGCTCAGACTCCTTGTACCTAATAACAGAAAGAATTAATTAACACTCAAATCATTCCCCTAAACAAAAAGATAACATTAGCAATGTTAAGGGAATTCATCAACTTAAAGATAAAAGGAGAAACAGATCAACTGGACAAAAATGCCAAAAAAAAACTTACCTTTTGTCAACACACTTATTGAAACATGTCTGAGCAAGCCTGAAGCAAAACAATAAAACAGACTTAGGCAAACTTGCAATACATACTAACTAGAACCATTTATCACCAAATGAATTGTCAATTTTAACTTCTTAATAGAAGTGCACAGCATAGCCATAGAATGGTAAGCTACAATCTTCCTAAATGAAATTCAACTAGTGATCAATATGATAGCTCAGGTGAATCTGTCCAATACATATTTAACAAAGATACAACTTTACTATCGTTGGGTTTGCTTAGATTGCAACATCTAAATCCTCACCTCTCCTTAGTCTCTAGACTCCATCAAAAAGTAAGTATACCAATAGCTTTTCCATATACTTCTATGATTCTTATCTTGGTATATTTCATTAGCATTTTACAAATTTTCTTTCTTCTAATAATTAGTAAAAGCATCTTAGATGGTCGTTAGATATTTAAATAAGCCCTCTAAAAAAGCTCAAGATAGAAGGAAAGCGACAAAGCTCTCATTTGATATCTTGAACAGTGACCTACAAACAGATGCTGAAGCAGAGTTTGGCACAATGAAATCAACCCAAAGTAAGAATAGTATCTCCAACTCCCCACAGTTAAAATTCCATCCTACCGAACACGATAGCAGTGATTTAGAATTTTTCTGAAGGATAAAATTAGCATATAGAGAATCAAGCATGCATCATCTCATCAACATAATGCGAAGCATTTACCTACCTGTTAAACAATTCTACTCTATACTCCATTTCAGTTTCTGCCATACCAAAGGCCTGCATAATTACCAAAAAATAAAAAAATAAAAAACAATCAATAAACAATCCATACACAAATTTTAAATCGAAATTCATAAACTTTCAAAGAGGCTAAGCTAACTTAACCCATTTCCAAAAATAACTTAAGTTCCTTTTCATTCTTTCAAAATTACCAAACAAAGAAGACAAAAGAACCCACCTGTTCTTTATCTATACCCAGCGGATTGTTGGCAGCCATTACACTCTGAACAAAAAAAGATAAACCCAATTAAAAAAAAAAAAAAAAATCAATTAAGGATTATAAGAATTAAGATATCTTACCTACGAGAGATCAATTACTAAATTTCTGTTAGGATTTAAGGATCCTTCTTACCAGCCGAAGTGGAACATCACAAAACCCTAACTTTCAAAATTTATATACTGATATGTGAGAGACGGTATGGCATAGGGTTTTAGGAGAGAGTCCACTACTAGATGCCACCTAGCAATAACTACTTTAAGTTGGGGATTAAACTGTAATTTGTCTCTTCAAAAACCTGACGTGTCACATGTTCATTCCTACAAGTAGAAACATGTTAAAATTTCTCTTGTTTTGTATTTGTTAGGAAATTTAAGGGTTCTGGGGTTTTGTAGGGGTTCTGCTTCTGCAGTCACAAGACCAAACTCAGGTAAACTAATCAATCATCATTCTCCTTCTTTTCTTACCCAAAAAGCACTTTCCATAAAAGCCCTGGAATTCTCACATTTGGTGTTAAGATTTGTTTGTCTTGTGTTTCAATTGGTAAAGTACTTGGTGTTTAGTTTTGACGTTGATTGCCGGGAACAAACTGCTTTTTTTTTTTTGGGTTATATTAAGGTGTAGGGGTTGTTTGAATTTGGTTGCAGAATATCAAGTTGTTAGTGGCAATGGAGCACGGCGCGTTTGGGGATCAAAGTAATGCCACGTTTTCTTTGACTGAAGAGGATCATACTCTTGCTAATGCTGTTAGATTCACCTTAAATCAAGAGTTAGTATTCAATTATTTCTTTAAGATATGTTTCTGTTGATGTTTGTCTTTACTTATGTAACTCTGCAAGTTTTCAGTTCTTGTCTGAATTTAGCTGAAAGTTAAGTTTTCTATTCCGGATCAATTTGTGCTGCAATTAAAATGTTTAATTAATTTGTTTGCTTTTTGGGATAGATGAATTGTGACAAACCAAAACTTTGATTCATATTTGCTGTCATGGAATTACCTTTTTCTCTTGATAATTTTGGGAATGAAAATCGTAGAAAGTTACAGCAGAATGCTGGGTTTTGGGTCAAGAAAACAGACCCTTATTCATTTGCTTTACATTATTGTTCTCTTTGGTTCAGTAAAATTAAACTTGTCAAGGATCCTGAGTATCTCTGAATGAAATTTGTTTCATTGGCTGACATGTGAGAGAACTATAAACTTGTTAGAAATCCTCGAAGATTTTTCTCCTGCTCCTTTTGTCTCAACAATATTGCCTTTTCTTTTGTGGAATATTTGTACATGAATGATGTTCTAAGAACAATCGTGCTGCAATTTTGCAGTCCAAGAGTAACGTTCTGTGGGTACAGCATTCCTCATCCTTCAGATGCTCGAGTCAACATTAGAGTCCAGACAACAGGTAACATACCCAGTTACAACTGTATGTAGCAACATAAATGACAGTTGTATTGACGACTTCTCTTTGAATTTCTGCCTAAGTCTCGCCCAATCATTAATATTTTCATCAGTTTGCATTATAATAGCATTAAATATATGCTGCTGTCTTTTTTCATCTATCTTACATGGTTTTTTGATAAAAATTGTATGTACTGCTGTTTTAAGTTGACTTTTCTGTGAATTGGAGCCATTGGCTGTCTCTGGACAAATGCTTAGCAGGAACATTATCTAGGCCTCCAGCCTCTGGCAAAAACCATTTAACTACTAGATTTTAGGTTTTGAATAGACGTTGATATCTTGTATGTAGTTTATATTTGTGTGATCTATGTACTCATTTGATTTCTAAGAACCTTCGATGTTGGTATTTAGACTTTATTGAGTTGATTTTTTCGCACAATAAATCTCTAGTTTGTCCTTGTTAACAAATTTATCTGATGTTCATTGTCATTTTCAAATCCTTTTTCCTGTTGTTAAATTCTTTTTCTTGCCTGGAATTTTGCAGGCGATCCGGCAAGAGAGGTATTGAAAGATGCTTGTCAAGATTTGATGCTAATGTGCCAGCATGTAAGGAGCACTTTTGACAAGGCTGTTGCTGATTTTAAAACAAGTGAACGTGGGCAAGCAATGAACATTGATTCAGAAGAGTGATTAAGTCTTGACATGTAGAGTCCATATTATTTCTTCGTTATAGACAAATGTGATATTACTATTTGATAATCGAATGAATGTTTTCATTATATTTGGGGTTGCTTCCATCTTGTTTGCTAACATAACATTGGAATAGTTATATGAGCTAGAAAGTGGTAATCCTTTATATTGGTCAGTTTAGAGATAAAGCAAAATCACCAAGTGATGGGATTATATACTAATAGAGTGGTAGCTTTGCATTGATTAATGGATAGTGTAACAATGGTCAGTGAAACGCTTGTGGTTGCGAAGAATGATGATTCAAAGCAGTGAGAGAAATTGCCAATTGATGGCAACTAGCCTTTGTGATCTAACTTGGCTATGGTAGATGGGTTGGTCATGCCCCCATGGCTTCAGGAAATCTGTATGGATTGAACTGATTGCAGTTACAAATTCACAAATCACTATTAGTCTTTCCTTTTGTAATTTCAAGTAAAGATATATATTGGAGAAAGTACATTTTTCACATAGAAGAATCCATCTAGGTTAATTGTATGTACAAGTTTTTTCTTGACCATCTTCCAGTAGCACATTTCACAGACAATGAAAAGCAATTCCCACTCAAAAGCAAGGTTTATATAACATACAATTCATGAACACAGAAGCTTTTCACTACTATGTGTTATAACACACAACATAGAGCTAGAGAGGAGAGGAGACTGAGGATGGGTAGAAATAGAGACCAAATATAAACACCATTACATGTGGGAGTTCATNTTGATATCTTGTATGTAGTTTATATTTGTGTGATCTATGTACTCATTTGATTTCTAAGAACCTTCGATGTTGGTATTTAGACTTTATTGAGTTGATTTTTCGCACAATAAATCTCTAGTTTGTCCTTGTTAACGAATTTATCTGATGTTCATTGTCATTTTCAAATCCTTTTTCCTGTTGTTAAATTCTTTTTCTTGCCTGGAATTTTGCAGGCGATCCGGCAAGAGAGGTATTGAAAGATGCTTGTCAAGATTTGATGCTAATGTGCCAGCATGTAAGGAGCACTTTTGACAAGGCTGTTGCTGATTTTAAAACAAGTGAACGTGGGCAAGCAATGAACATTGATTCAGAAGAGTGATTAAGTCTTGACATGTAGAGTCCATATTATTTCTTCGTTATAGACAAATGTGATATTACTATTTGATAATCGAATGAATGTTTTCATTATATTTGGGGTTGCTTCCATCTTGTTTGCTCACATAACATTGGAATAGTTATATGAGCTAGAAAGTGGTAATCCTTTATATTGGTCAGTTTAGAGATAAAGCAATATCACCAAGTGATGGGATTATATACTAATAGAGTAGTAGCTTTGCATTGATTAATGGATAGTGTAACAATGGTCAGTGAATCGCTTGTGGTTGGGAAGAATGATGATTCAAAGCAGTGAGAGAAATTGCCAATTGATGGCAACTAGCCTTGGCGATCTAACTTGGCTATGGTAGATGGGTTGGTCATGCCCCCATGGCTTCAGGAAATCTGTATGGATTGAACTGATTGCAGTTACAAATTCACAAACCACTATTAGTCTTTCCTTTTGTAATTTCAAGTAAAGATATATATTGGCGAAAGTACATTTTTCACATAGAAGAATCCATCAAGGTTAATTGTATGTACAGGTTTTTTCTTGACCATCTTCCAGTAGCACATTTCACAGACAATGACAAGCAATTCCCACTCAAAAGCAAGATTTATATAACATGCAATTCATGAACACAGAGGCTTTTCACTACTATGTGTTATAACAGACAACATTAAGCTAGAGATGAGGGGAGACTGAGGACGGGTAGAAATACAGACCAAATATAAACACCATTACATGTGGGAGTTACATCTTGTCCCTCGGAATGAGAGCAAAATGCTAAAGCTTCACTCTTGACATTCATGATAAGACTTTGAAGTGAAAGAGCCAAGATATGACAAAGGCAAACACCATGCAGGCAAGTAAGAAGTTCAATATGCGGTGGCCCTCCCAGAAGTTTCGAGTTTCCACTGAGATCATAGGTGCTGCCGATGCTGATGAGGCTGCAGCAGCAAAACCATTTGACTGATTTATTTGCTCACCAGCAACATTAACTGCAGTGGAGCCACAAATCTCACAGATCCTGGAATGAATAAGAAAAATTTAGTAAGCAATAAAGTGTCAGATGACATAAGAATATAAATCACAATGAACTGGTGTACAAACACTAACAGCATGCAGCAAAAATAAGACTACATTGAGGTTAAAAATTCGTGAATGCATCCTTCTGTACTTCCGTCTCCATTATTTCGCATGTGTTCAAACAGCAAGATGAACACATTGCTTTCTTCTCACTTGCAAGATAAGTGACAATCAATCTTCGTTTCTTCCCAAACCCCAAGCATTTCCACAATATGTACAATATTTTGAGTTAGTTAAAACAAGTCCTGGCAACACAAATTTATTGTAGTACCTGGTGAGGAAGTAGAACAACAAATATGCATTCATGTTCATACTAAAATGAAGAACAGTGGAATGACCTCCGAACATAATAGAAATTAAGAACTTTTCAATTTCTGAAGATGCCACCACTGCATCTCCACTATGATAGTTTTGTTTCTTTTCCCATTTGATACTTTGTTCTCTGTAAATGATTTATAGTACCATTGCGAAATTATATCGAGATGATAATTCTCTAGAGAGATAAAGATGGATCATTAACTTAATGGGTTTGACTGAAAAGACCATTCAGATTTTGCGATCACAGCTTCTTAACAGAGAGGAAAAGTAAAGTTTTGGGATACATGTGCATTCAAGTATGGAGGAATTTGAATCCAAGAGTTCATCAGTAAAAAAATCAAAGGGAGGATCCTCTAACCGATAGTATCTTCTACCACCAAGTCATGCTTTCCCCCTTCACCCCAAAATCACATTATCATTTAAGTCTATATAGCTGGAACTAATTTGCACACCGAAAGCAAAATTGGAGGAACCGACTACTCTCCTATACTTTAAGCATCTTACCTAAAATAAGTAAACAATTAAATAACAGAGTACCAGAACTAAATTAAAGAGACGGCAGTTGCATATTCGTAGCTCCAAATATAAACCAACAAACTCAAGATTCCATGGTAGACCCTTTGCACTAACAATATGCCGAAATCAACTAATTGGTATCCAAAATAAGTCAACAAACAGACAGAATCTAGCATCAAAAAACAGTTCTATTACACAAAACATAGCACAATTACTCAAAAGTCAAAACCACCAAATGGGTATCCATAGTGGTCAACAACTACACAAAATCTAGCAAAAGATCAAACCTTTAGTACTCATAACTCATCATCATACACAAATGGTCAGCATCCATCTTAGAAAAACCAAAAATATAGCATAAAAATTCATATAAAACATAAAGTTGAAGTCTTTTGACTCACATGTTACCCTTGATCTTAAACCAAGTCTCAGCACATTGTTTGTGAGCAGAACCCAAATCACCTTTACAAGAACAACCCAACTCAATGGGAGGCCTAAACTCTTGAGAATAACCATCAAAACCCAAGTGGCAAATCCTACAATCTCTGACTGACTTATCATCTAAATGCAGCGCCACCAACGAAACACCACTCTCCAAGTCCACCTCAGACGAAGAATCTGAGTGGAAGTGTTCCCCAATCTCGCCGGAGAAGTCGCTGGAGACTGACAAGTCATCATGGCAAGTCTCTGAAGTAGACATTCTGTGAAGTGAAGAAAAAAAATCAAGCAATAGTGACAAAGAACATAAGCATGCTAGTAATTATTTTGTTTATGTTGAAACTTGAAAGGGCTTTTCTCTCCTTTTTGGTGTCAAAAAATACAGTGACTGTCTCCCTCTTTATATATATGTACGTACGGTATGCGTCAGGTCTTTGCAGTGATGGTGAAAGAGAAACGCAAAGGACAGACATCACACAAAAGCTTTGGAGTAGTAGTGAAGAGAATAATAATAAGTGAATTGTCGGCTGTGGCCTGTGGGGCTAATTAAAGTATTAAACTAAAATTAAGAGATAAATATCAGTTATTTGTAATAGTTTCACATTATTAGTTGTGGCCTGACAGTACAATTTCCAAATAAAACAAAAAGATTTTGCTCAACAATGTTAATTGGGTTAACTGCATGCAAGTAAACTAAATATTGCAGAGTTGCAGACATCAATTCTGAGGCCTCTGAGGTGGGTACCAGCTCTGTATCAAAAGTACTTTTCAGTGTCATTAACAGTTTCCTATGTTCCCCAATTCTACCTATACCTTCATATAGAGCCTCCTGAACTTCAATAATAACAATAATTAATTAATTTTTAGTTGTTGTTTATCTGCATTTTAACTTTTTAAGTTCGAATTTGAATAGAAAATTTAATGGTTTACGACTGTAACCGAAATTTAGTAGGAAGAAAATATTGCAGAGCCAGTGGAATAAGTAGAACCCCATCAATCATGGAGGTCGTCTTCAGGACAAGCCTATCAGAGATTAAAATTATAGTAAATACACCAATAATAATAATAATAATAAAAAGAGATTATTTGCAATTCCAATAGCATGGTCTAAGGGCAAACAGTGACTTTATCTGTATGGGCACGTTTTATAAACTGAAACTTTATTTTGGTAATATAAAATGTTCTATAGTTAATGCCCAACTTCAAAATCACAATACTAATTTAATAATATGTAAAGTTTTAGGTTATAATTAAGAAGATAATGTTGTTTATAATATGGGATTATCACCCCTGTACTACACCTAAACATAGAGAAAGCTGAAGTGGGTAATATAAATAATTTGATTAAATTTTGTTGTCCAGGTGAAGTTGCTACTTCATAAGGCAATGAATATAGACTTGCTGATTGAAGCATTTTCACTTATAATAATATGCTGATATATAAATTTCAAAGTAACTATTACATATGATATCGTGGTGGTGAGTAAGTACTCCCCATAATAAGTTTAACATAAAACAGAGATCTAATGGATAAATCAAAGCAAGGTAAGTGTAACATATTGTGGAGTTTAATCAAGCTGGAATAGGAGCATGGGCTGGAGAGATGTCTAATTCAGCTGACATGGGACCTGGGGAAGAAACGGGACCTGGGGAAGAAACAGGACATGCAACCGCACCAGAGCTCTTAATCTCGACCATGCCACGCCTTGGATTTGCTAGTTGTACTTCACACAGAGTAGGCAAATGCACTCCTGTACAAATGTAAATTCTTTTATGATAAACAAAAACTGCATACAAAATATCTTTCGAAAAGACTTGTGGAAGAGAAAAAGTTACCTTCTGCAAGAGCCAAGTTGAAGTAAAGGTCAACAATATTGGGGCAAGCTTGATAGCATTGTGGGGAGCAAAGCTTGGCAGTGAAGTGAGGCTGAAGAAGAAAATCTGATGAAATACCAACAGATTTCCTTTCAACTCCACATGCGCTAATGCATTCATCAGTTTCAATCAAATCATGAATGACACCAACAGACACATCAGATGTCTTGCATTGATATGCCACTGTTCTATCATTTGCTGCATAGTTCTCTAGCAAGCATCGCTTCCCAGAATTCGACACCGAAAATGAGCAGAGCTCAGTAGGCAACTTCTCACATATAATCCCACCTGCATAGTTCAACAAAACAGAAGATTATTAGACAAACGAAAGACTGTATTAGCATAAAACGAAGAGAGTTAAACATTAGAAGTAGTAATGGGTGTACCAAGTGCTCCTTGAAGGAAGAATGAGAAAGCAAGAAAGAGGACGAGAGCCATTTTTGGTGAGGAAGCTTTGAGCTAAACAAGTGTTGTTAGCCTTGTTGGTTACCTTGGCAATGAAGAACAATGAGTGTGTATGGATTTATATATAGGGGTGGGACTAGAGAGTTGGAGTTGGTGATGACAGTTTTGAGGTCAAGAGTAATAAAGGAATCTAATCAACATAACTTGTAGGATAAAATGCCGAACTTTAAATTCTAAAATCATGACATGAACACATTGGAGGAGAGGAGAGGAGAGGATTATAGATGTGATGTCTTGGTGGTACCGAAACTCTAACTGGGTCATTTGATGGGTGACAAGTGTCAGCAGATGGGGTTAGCTTTTGGCATGTAGGAGTCTTAAAGATTGTGGAACGTTGTTGGAAGTTAGCAGTTTGGAATAGGAATTGGGATTCACTGCCTATACTATACCTTTTTGTGTCACCACATTTGAAGTTTGACTTGGCCTTCCAGAATGGTGATTTGGTTTGACATGGGAGTTATGCCGAGATGTGTTTTGCTCGTGTATTGTCTCTTCTCATTGTTCTCAATACAATCCTCTTTGTCTCTTTTACAATCAAATCAGTGTTCTAAACTGAGCATACGCGATTTAAGTGGAAGACTGTAATGATAGGTTATTTTGTTAATCTTTCATAAAAATTAGTCGAGGTACACATAAACTGGGCCGGACACCTTGGTTACAAAAATAAAAAATGTTCTAACCCAATTTGTCATTTATCTTTGGTAAATACTTTACAGAAGACATTTTGGGAATCGTCTTGCTAGCTCATGTAGGCAGGCTCAGCAATCAACAAAACCACTACATGCACTGTAAAAAGGATGGCATGAAAGTCATTTAAATTGTACCATAATCATGAAGATTTTAAGGAAAAATGAAATGAATTTTACAGCCAGAAACTAACAACTACTTAAATTGATGTGACAATCATACAATAATCACACATTATATATTTCAATTTGATTTATTAATAAATTTATACTTCATTAATCATAGGGCTATTACCATTCCGCCGACATTTCTTTGAAAAAAAAAAAAAAAAAAATCCTTAAGAAATGCTGGCCAAATCGCACCTGACTTAGGTGTATTGTCTCCGTTTGGTTGCCAATTGGGAATACTATTTTTAGTATTCCCAAAAAAGTTAAACAGTAAAATACCCAAAAACTTTAATTTTTGAAAATACTACCCCTATATTATTCAAATTTTTTTAAACCCCTTAAATTTGATAATTTATTAAATACCCCTAAATATTTATTTAAAATTACAAAAACACCCCATAATTCATATTTACCAGATTCCGACCACCACTACCGAAAATGGCCGGAATCTGTGAGATGGCGCACTACCGCTGAATCTAGCCGGTAGTGCGCCGATCTAGCCTTTTTCGGTCAGATCCATGGTGGATCTGGCCGAAAAAGGCCAGTCTAAGACCAAAGATTTGGCCGTTGACGGCCAGATCTTGGCCGCAACGATTTATAACGACGCCCACAAACGGTCGTCGTTGACCATCAACGATGATCGTTTGTTGGTCGTCGTTGACGAGAAATACGGCCAGATCTGGCCGTAGATCTGGCCTTTGTCGGCCAGATCCACCGTGGATCTGGCCGGCAAAGGCCATATCGACGCACGACCAGCAAGATCCAGCAGGTCATGCGCCAATACGGTGAACCCGGCACTCTCCGGTGGTGGTGGCCGGCTGTCCGTATTTGACATTGGATTGGGGTGTTTTTTGTTAACTTTTAAAATTTTATTATAAGGGGTGTTTTGTAAATAAACAAATATAGGGGGTATTTATTAATTTATAAATCCTACATCGTAATACCCGCCCAATCAACTTTTTTTTTTACTTTTTTCAGAAAACTTTTCCCAAAAACACCCAATTGTGAACCAAACAGAGCCGTTATCTTTCACATTTCATCTTATATTTACATGTGAAAGTCCTTAAAAATATATATATATATATATAAAAGAATAAAAAATAAATCTGAAAAAGATTTAGAAAAGGGAAAAATAATAAAATAATGTGAAAACTAAAAATCTAACAATTGAAATAAAAATATATTTTTTTTTGAAAATTTTGAAACATTAATAATCTCAAAAATTAAAAATTAACTTAATGAAAAATAAAATAAAAAAAGTCTGAAATATTCAAAATTAAATACTCCAAAAAATTATATAAAAATGTAATTTCTGAAAACTAGAAAAAAACTGAAAAACTGTAAAAAAAGAAAACAAAAACTTTCGAAAATTTTGAAAAAAGAAATTCCAAAACTGAAAAAAAAAAAAAAAAATTTCAGTTGGTGGCTGGAATTGCACCTGCCAGCAACTGATTTTTTTTTTTCTTTTTCAGTGCCAGGTGCAGTTTGGCTGGAATCACACCAGGTTAGGTATGATCCAGCCAGAATCGCACTTGGCCGCGTCCGGCCAAATTGCACCAGGCCAGGTGCGATCTGGCCTGAATCGCAGCAGGTCGCCAGAATGGCACCAAACCAGGTCTGCTGCAGCTCTGGTCCTAAATTGGTCCCGGCCTAGGCTATGCTGACCTTAAACAGCAGCCATAATTTATTATCCAGGTCTGCTGCAGCTCTAGTCCTAAATTGGTCCCGGCTTAGGCTATGCTGACCATAAGCAGCAGCCATGACTTATATTACCGTAAGCAGTAAGCCAAACCAACATCAACCAGAAAAATGTACACTCCCAACCATTAATGGTCAAACAAATACCCTTAACTGATGCATTAGTTATAAGTGGCAAGGAGAATGAAAAAAGGCACCAATAGCATTCACAGCATCAAGCCTGACATAAATTTTTAGTTGCACCTAATCATCACCAGAAAAATGTACACTCTCACCTAGGGGAATAATAAAAAAATAACACATAACAAATTACCAGCTAGATTCCTTAGAATGTTGTGTTGTCTAAACTGAAATTCACCCCAAACAGAAGAAAAGTTCAATAAAATTATTTCTGTTGCTTAATATTACTCTTGACTACAAACCTTCATTCGCCTTTCTAGTAGTATGTCTAGTCTCATGCCACAGGCATGTTACATGGAAGCATCATTTGAGTCCAAAAATGGTTTGATTGAAGTTCACTACCATGTTTAAAGGATGGAGTGCAACAGCAAAACATAGGACAAGAGCAAGGACAACAGAGTATGATGGTCAGCCAAGCAATACCAAAATTTAAGGAAATTGATTAAGCTGCTAGAACCTCAGCTGTTGCAGCATTTTCTGTTGGTGTTGTTAACCTTGGTGTGTTTTCAGCTGATTTTATCGAGCTTGGGATGTATCTCCAACAACGTTTGTGAACTCCACTTATTTTCTTGGGACCATCTGCAATTGGCAAGCCTGTAATAAACACCAATATCATCAACCTTAATTTAAAAAAAAAAAAAACCTCAACAGAGAACGAAACCTCACAGGATGTGTGATGTATAATTTTTTGCAGTTTGTACAGATTCAAGTAGGACTAAAATGGATAGATATAGTTCAATCTCAAGAGTAGCTGCCACAGGCCATATACAAATATCAATTACATCATTTAGTTAATCAATTGCTTCAATTAAGGCCAAGAACACTGGATACATTCTATCAGACAAAGGTGGCAACATGCTTGTGGAGCACCTTTCACACAAAATTGAATTCAGATTCCATATGATAGCTCCATTCAAAACCCTACACCTAATGTTCAACAATAATTTAATGCATTTCTAAAAAGAAGCAAGAAAGTAATTGTAACTAACTCTCAATAACTACCACATACTAATACTTCTCCTTCATCCCAATTAAGTAAAAGTAAGCCATAGATGTTTTGGTGCCTCCCACCATAGCCTAGACTGTTCCACACCGTCGACTAGGCAATAATGCCCTGACAAGAATCATCACCAATTTTTATTCAAAATAAGAAGTTTTAGAAGCTAGTGGTGTCATTTATTTTTATTTTTAACTTGAAAACATTTTGCTTTCTCCATTTTCTTAATCTTTCACTACAAAACCCCCACTCCTTACCCTTGATGCTTTCATGAAACTTTCATTCATTTTTTTTACTAACATTGTACAAATCAAAATTTGCCTCAATGCAATACTATAACACNGTGATGTATAATTTTTTGCAGTTTGTACAGATTCAAGTAGGACTAAAATGGATAGATATAGTTCAATCTCAAGAGTAGCTGCCACAGGCCATATACAAATATCAATTATATCATTTAGTTAATCAATTGCTTCAATTAAGGCCAAGAACACTGGATACATTCTATCAGACAAAGGTGGCAACATGCTTGTGGAGCACCTTTCACACAAAATTGAATTCAGATTCCATATGATAGCTCCATTCAAAACCCTACACCTAATGTTCAACAATAATTTAATGCATTTCTAAAAAGAAGCAAGAAAGTAATTGTAACTAACTCTCAATAACTACCACATACCAATACTTCTCCTTCATCCCAATTAAGTAAAAGTAAGCCATAGATGTTTTGGTGCCTCCCACCATAGCCTACACTGTTTCACACCGTCGACTGGGCAATAATGCCCTGACAAGAATCATCACCAATTTTTATTCAAAATAAGAAGTTTTAGAAGCTAGTGGTGTCATTTATTTTTATTTTTAACTTGAAAACATTTTTCTTTCTCCATTTTCTTAATCTTTCACTAAAAAACCCCCACTCCTTACCCTTGATGCTTTCATGAAACTTTAATTCATTTTTTTACTAACATTGTACAAATCAAAATTTGCCTCAATGCAATACTATAACACAATTCAATGCTTCCTAAGCCACTAAAACTTCAAATGAATGAATCAGTAGCCATCACATGGCAACGCAGCCAACAAGTTGAAAGTAAAAGAGGGCAAAGATATAAAACTTTGATAAACAAATTAATCCAACAAGTTGAAAGTCCAAATACGGCAAAAGAAATTTACATCGATAAAAATTAAACACGTGTCGTGAAAAATGAGTAGACTTTCTTTGTTCCCGTAGAAATCTATAAGAGCTTCCCAAGCTAAGCAGTCAAAAACTTATCAAATGATCATGGAAGTCCCTATTAAATTGTTTGTCTAACAGATTAGACACAGAATCATACAAAATCCAAAACAATCCCACATGAAACACAAACTTGTTAGGCCAAAACAAATAGTAGCAAATAAAACTTCTGATTTCCAGTAGCAAGTAATTGCCAAAAAACCTAACTAATATCAAGCAAAGTTAACCCAAAGAAAACCACAAAAGTTATAGATAAAAATATTAAAAATCAACAAAACTGACCATCTTTATGAGCAATTCCCCAAGCTTTTCCATGCTTACCATCCTGAAACAAAACCCAACAACATCAGGAGAATGCTATGTTACAGGGTGCTAATCCCAGGAGCCTTACTGGACTCTTGAGCATTAACACTTTACCCTTAAACCCTAAACCCCAATGTATTAAAACAAAAACATATTAACAAGGACACATATAATGAGCTCATTCTCCATTGGTTTGTTCTTAATAAACAGCAACAATAACAATAATAACGAAACAATTTAAGCAACATAAACGAAGAAAACAATTATTAAAAAATGAGGAAAAGAGAGACCTTGTAAAGATTGATCTTAGTGATCTCGTAAGAAACATTCTCCCAATGAGTTTTCGCTATGTGATACCCAATTCCCCAGTTGGGCAAAAACTGAGCCACCTCGAACAGGTTCTTCTTCTTCCTTCGCTTTGGTTTATTGGAAGCCGGAGCAGAAGTCGAAGCCGAAGCCGGAGAAGCTGAAGTACTGAAGCTATGGAGGAAGTTGAAGGAGAGTCTCAAGAGACTCAGAGATTGATTAGGTGAAGCTCTAGTTGCGAGACTAGTCGCCATCTTAGGTTGCTTTGCTTCTCTCTGAGTGTGCTGTGAAGTGGCTGCTTTGTTAATTTGTTAAAGGTTTATGTTTTATTTTCAGATGGGCAAATATCATTTGGTAACCCTGGGTTTTAACTTTACTACAAAAACCCCTGAATTTTAATTTTTAGAATGAAATTACCCAAAAAAAAAAAAAAAAAAATTTTTAGGATGCAAAGTCTAACACTTTTTTCCAGAGTACCCTTTTATTAGTAAATCTTTAACTTGTAATTTTGCATTAAAAACCCCTACTTATTATACTTCCCAAGTTGGTTTTTTTTTTTTTTGTGATTGAGGGTGTCCGGGCCAGCTCGTGAGCACCTTGACTAATCTCCCGGGATTCTGAAGTTAACAACTGAGTAAACTCTCCAATGACCACACCTATTAACAATCGAAGGGAATCGAACTTAAGACCTCTTGAATAATACACCCAAGAGTCTATGTTGCTCACCCGACCACCCAGGGTTACCTCCCCAATTGTTTGCTTAAACTTCCAAGATTACCCTAAAATTTGTCAATCGCTGTTTCAATAATGAAAAAAAGAAAAAAATTGATCTATCTAATGGGAGACTGGATGTTATAAATTATTTTATCTTGTTTGCATTTCAACCTTCTCTTAGGATATTTTATAAGTTCTTTAGCGCTTCTGCTCCTTTGTTTTCTGGTTGAGATTATTGTTGTAATTCACAAGCCTTGTAGATTGAGAGTGATCCTTTGAGTACCAAAGCTTTTCATTCTCAAACTGGTTTACAGAAAATGAACTTCACTATGAATAATTATGCTGACTCTTGAATACTTCTAGTTTTTCGAAGTCATGTTAATGTTGGAGTAGTATACAACAAAATAAGCACAATATAACCCAAGAATCAGAATATTGGAGTAGTATACTACCATTAAATTCCAAATGAAAGTTGAAGTTTACAACAAATTAAAAGTTTGTTCATACTTGTCTGCATTTTTGAATCATTAAAATGACAGGAAAAAAAACCAGCAACTGGAAGTTGAGGTTAAGAAGAATTGCTATATTGCAATTTTCCCAAATCATTATTACATCTCCTCCTGATACTGCTCCTCTTCATCCTCATAATCTTCTTCCTCGTCAGCTGTTGCATCTTGATACTGCTGATATTCTGAAACCAGATCATTCATGTTGCTCTCAGCCTCTGTGAACTCCATCTCATCCATACCTTCTCCAGTATACCAATGCAAGAAAGCCTTCCTCCTGAACATGGCTGTAAATTGTTCACTCACTCGCCTAAACATTTCCTGGATAGATGTTGAGTTTCCGATGAATGTAGATGCCATCTTCAGACCAGTAGGAGGAATATCACAAACAGTGGACTTGACATTGTGGGGAATCCATTCAACAAAGTATGAAGAGTTCTTGTTTTGCACATTCAGCATCTGTTCATCTACTTCCTTGGTGCTCATCTTACCACGGAACATTGCTGACGCAGTTAGGTAACGGCCATGTCGTGGATCAGCAGCACACATCATATTCTTTGAATCCCACATTTGCTGAGTGAGCTCAGGGACTGTCAAAGAGCGGTACTGCTGTGATCCACGGGAAGTGAGAGGAGCAAAACCCACCATGAAGAAGTGAAGACGAGGAAATGGGATGAGATTAACAGCCAGTTTCCGCAGATCAGAGTTAAGCTGACCAGGGAACCTCAAGCAGCATGTAACACCCGACATTGTGGCAGATATTAGATGATTAAGATCGCCAACTGTCAAAACGAACAACATAATTTCATAAGAGATTTGTTTAGGTCAATTAAAAAACGGCGATCATTCATCATTACTTCTAAAAAAATGACAATTTCACATTAATCTTAAAAGGTCCATACTATTCAGCAACACCATCATGTGGCTATTTGGAGCCATATGTCTATCACAATCATACATCTCAATGAAACCCAAGAAAAAATATAAACGTTTAAGTAGAGTTTTCATACAAGGCAAACAAATTGTAAAGATAACGAAAAACAAAAGAAAGCATAAGGGAAAGCTTACAGCTGGGAGTAGTGAGCTTGAGTGTTCGGAAACAGATATCATACAAAGCCTCATTGTCAAGGACCATACACTCATCTGCATTCTCCACTAGTTGATGGACAGAGAGAGTAGCATTATAAGGCTCAACCACTGTATCAGACACCTTAGGAGATGGAAACACTGAAAAAGTCAACATCATCCTGTCTGGATACTCTTCCCTTATCTTTGAAATCAAGAGTGTTCCCATTCCTGACCCAGTTCCACCTCCTAATGAATGGCACACCTGAAACCCTGCAACACCAAAACAATGTCCTCAATCGAAAAAAAAAAAAAATCGAAATAGTAAAAAGGACAATTATATTACATAAACAGGACCATTTTTCGTTAATTCTGAAATTTTTAAAAAGATACCTTGCAAGCAGTCACAGTTCTCGGCCTCTTTTCGAACAACATCAAGAACAGAATCGATCAACTCAGCACCTTCAGTGTAATGGCCTTTAGCCCAGTTGTTACCAGCTCCAGACTGGCCAAAAACAAAGTTATCTGGCCGGAAAATCTGACCATAAGGTCCAGATCTGACGCTATCCATGGTTCCAGGCTCTAAATCCATGAGAACAGCACGAGGAACGAACCTACCACAACTGGCTTCGTTGTAGTAGACATTGATTCTCTCTAGTTGCAGATCTGAGTCTCCTTCGTAGCGGCCGGTGGAGTCTATGCCGTGCTCGGCACATACCACTTCCCAGAACTTGGCACCGATTTGGTTGCCACACTGACCACCTTGGATGTGAAGGATTTCACGCATTTTTCAAAAATTTGATTTCGTTTTTGGAGAGGTGAAGAAGGAAGATTAGGAGGTGAATGAAAAAGGGCACAAGAGAGGTTTTATAGAGGGGAAAAGAAATGGTGAGGAACTCTTATAATATTTTTTTAATCACTGTGAGAGAATCTAACGGTCATTAATTGGCTTGGGCAGGCCCACTTCAAGATTCAAACGGGAGGAAAAGTAACCGTTCAAAATTAAAAATGAGTTGTAAAAATGTTTTTGAATTTCAAATGGGTGGATACAATACAGCTGGACTCCACTCAGCGGGTTGTTTCTGTTCTGTAATTTTGTCTCTATTCTAGCATTCTAGGTGTGAGAGACGACGCCGTTTCGAGTGCTTATTTTAAGACACGACAGAGAGGCCATTTTACATAGCCAGATAAAATGGCATCGGTGAAAGCTGGGACCAAACACATAGACCACCGCTTCCAATTTGCACAAGAAAACAATAGATAAATAAAAAGTTCTGAATTCTGATTCCAAAAGCTGATACTGGTTTAATCACAAATTACAAATTGAACTTAGATTAATGTTTTATTCTATTCAAGAAAGGAATGGTAATATAAATACTTATATTTAAGCCATTATTTTAACTATGGAGGAGCATCACAAATGAATTTGAATTGAAAATAATATATTTTCACCGTACAATCGAGTACATAAAAGTATATCTATCCGAATAGAAAAGTGCATAGAGCATAAACTGTTCGTACAGGAAAAAAAAAACTCTTGAGAAGCAGACCTTGTCAACACCTTGCAAAGAAGGGCAAAAGACTACAAAACGGGTTAGCATATAAAAGATAAAACAAAAAAATGGGTTAGCCGGAGAAATAAATTAGGAAAATTAGATCAACATTTTTAATATCTGGATGCATGACAAACATACTCCTAGGATTTTGCTACTCTTGGTTCCATTATGTAATTTTGTCCTCTTGGGAACCAGTAAAAAAAAAACACCATCAGAATTTAAACAACCTCTCAACTCACGACCCTATACGCTTCTACTCATTTCATAACCTTGAAAAAAGAAAGGCCTACGTTTGGATATCTATTTTTGCACATACAATTTGCATGAGAAAATTCTTGTCAAAATTCTTATAACAAAAATACTAAATTTACAACTTAATCTCACAACTTCTTTTACAACACTAACGTGACAATAAAGTTGATATTTATTGTCACTACCACGTCAACTAACAACTTTAACTAAACATGAACAATCGTTCCTTAGAAACGAACGACCTTACATTCATAAGAAATTATTGTTCCATTCATAAAAAAATGGTTGTTCTTTCATAAGAAACAAATAAGAAAACAACAATTCCTTATAAATGCACAATTGTTTTTTCATAAAGAACAAATATTTCTTATGAAAGATCGACCGTTCATCCTTAAGAAACTATCGTTTATATTTAGTAAAGTCATTTAGTGATTTGGGTGTGATGAAAGTTTAGGGGATAGTTGCCAACTCAATTGCCACAATAAGGTTATAAGAAAAAAGTTATGAAATTAGATTATAAGCATAGTATTACTCTTCGAATAATGTTTATGATAAACAGTTTATGCGGAATCTTCCTAGTCCAAGACTCTTCTACTGTACTTGACTGAAAAATTGTCACATTATGTTCGGATAACTTTGTTTTTTTTTTAATAGAAAATATTTTCTATTCACCAGTTATTCACAAATTGGCACAAACACTGCATCATCTGGTATCTACAAAATTCAGCACCTACAGTGTACAGCTTAAGTTAGCCATGCCATACTAAGGCATATAGCATTTTTTTGATCCATCATTGTTTCCAATGGGAAACTTGACGTATTAGTAAATTAAAAATAATTATTAACTAAAGTGGGACACATCAGTAGTGGTCCAATTCTCACACTATTAACATGCACCTTCATGGCCTCATCAAACATCGACGGAAGTACATACATAAGGTAACAAATAACCGTGTTTAAGTTCATGTCAATTTTGGCTCTGCGTTCTACCAGACAGAAGAAATAACAGTGCTTAAACTCTCTTTCTCTGCGTTCTACAGTATATAGCTTAAGTTATTCACATTATGCTTATCTAGGATACCAAATCATGCCTACACTATCTTGTATCAAAAGTTCATGTCAATTTCGGCTCTGCGTTCTACCAGACAGAAGAAATAACAGTGTTTAAACTCTCTTTCTTTAAGCCAGATACACTGATAACACAATACAATCAGAGCACGGTAGAGAAAAATTCTTAAAACTTGAAAGAAAGTGATAAATTACCATTGAGAAGAATATCCTCACAAACAATGCTCAAGAATAAATCCACAAACCTGGTACAAACAAAATGAAGAAGCACGATTTGCTTTCCAGAATTGCCATCCAACATTGCAAAGGCTGTCTATAACTTCCATGAAAGCCCCAACTTTCACAAGTATAACAAAGTGGTCCATGAAGCATTAACAGATTCTCAAAGGAGCCAAATTCGCAAAACTTAACCAAAGTTGTAATCAGAGGCAGACAATAGTTATTTTGTTAGACTCTCAGTTAAGGAGTGTATATCACAGGCAATGAGCCATTTAAAGTTTTGGTTTCTCATTAATATTTTCAGATGTAGCATATAACAAACTATAAACAAAGAAGGATATTCCTAGAGAATATGATGGAACCACAATTACTAGCACCGAAGTGTTAATGTTGATAACTTACTAAAGGATAACAAAACTAGAAAATTGTATCTAAAGCATAACATTCTAGGAGATAAATTGCTCTTTAGCCCCTAACCAATGGTTAGTTCAATAGTGTCTTCAATAGGTTCTTCAGTCACTAACTACTACATAGTTTGATGGAATCTTCAAAAAGTTTGGCTTCATGTAGTGGGGCAGTAGCAAGCAATTCTTTGTGCAAACAACCTAAAATAACAAATAAATGACATAAAACTAGCATGCCAGACACAGGACATACATCTTTTTTTCCTTCAACTTTAAATAGAAGGAAGGTTAACTTGATAGTTTGACATAGATCAAGATATGATAAAATTTAAATTCATTTAGATCTGTCAAACAAAATAGCCTAAAAGAAACTGAGCAACTAAGTATAATTTGATCAAGTTAAATGACTTGCTAGTGAGAAAGTCTAGCCAAAATAAAAAATCATTCAGGACAAAAAAGTTAGTAAGCTGGAACCGCAAATCAGAAAATGCTGAATCTAGTTGATTTGTCATGTTATCAGACTTGTGTTACGTTCTCACTTTTCCCCTCTCCAAAAGAGTCAACTAAAAGAAATCAAAAGAAAGAAAGAAAATCGAATCTAGACCTAAAGATAATTCAACAAAGAAACCCTTCAATATCCCTATATTGCAAAAATAGAAGATACTGCATCATTATACAACAGTCCTAATATTTTTCTAGCCCTCCAAGCAAAAGCCAATCATATTGATATAACCCACCAATAAGTCTAGGAAAAAGATAAACACAAAAAAATTTCAACATAGACAAACCAAATATATTACCAATGCCTGTGAAAATTTCATTCTAGCACAAAAAAGGGTCCAGGCATTACAGAAAGTTAAAGCACCAATCTTTGTCACCAGAACATTCAGTGAAGCCCACAACCCCACTTTACCTGAGACTTTCCTAACAAAAGCCTAATAGGAGTAAGCTTACAAGTCCTTTCACTCAAACCAGTTAAACTCTGTTTCAATGAATTATATGTTCATCAATGCATAATAAACCAAGAGGCAATATTGAATACAGCACAGGATACTTGAACATATCTGATTCATTTTTTATATATGAGTCCCATCACTAAAGCACCAAGGTAGGGTTCTGAACTTTGATACAACAACACTTACAACTGAATATGAATGAACTCTAAGTCAATTATGTTTCTTAAGATCATGAAACTACCTACAAGTTTCCTCCGCAAAACACTTGGTGGAAAAAATATTTAAATGTGTTGCAAAACACAGGATAGAATCTCCAGTAAACCAATTACAAAAGAACAGTACTGCAAAGCAAAGAATTCACAAAAAAGAAAATCCTTATATTGAACACAATCTTACCACATCTAAAAAAGATGGTCGAGTAAACCTTTCCACTGAACTTTCAGCCTTTATGTTGTCTGCTTTCCCGTAAAAAGACAGGTCGAATTGAAAAAATCTATTATAGAAAAAAAAAAAAAAAAATTCACCAGAAACAAAAATATCAACTCTGATGGTTAAAGTAACTTGTCATAGTATTATGCATAAGGCCTCAAATTTAATAGAAAGACGTTAACAAGAAGATCAGACTTCAGTAACTTAACCACTGAAAAGTAGTATTGTCATAAAATTCCAGCAAATAAACTAGAAACTTTCTCCCCCTAACACTGGCTAGAAGAATGTATATTTGACACTCTAATCCTATTTTAAAGGCATTTATTAAAATTCCAAATACTCTAAACTTTTCGGATCACAAAATTAAACCAACAAGTTCCACTCAAAACAGCAATTTAATGAAGCTAACCAAGTAAGAAGATAAATCAAACAAGTACATAAGCTTGGTTTTGGCTTCTTCAACTTCTAGATTTCTCTATCTAATTGAAGTTCCAGAGAATGAATGAGGAATAAATTTCCTTCAATAATTCAGCCTATCTCACACAATCTTTCCCAAGTATTGGCATTTAACTGAATACAACTTATAGCACTTTTACCTAGTACTTCTTAATCTAATAAGATAGAGTAACCTGGGATAAATCCCCTCAATATGTAACATATCACAAATTCTATTCACAAAAACAAACTTCCGCACCAAAAAAGTCAGTAGGAATTAGTAATAGCTATGATCCTCAAAGTCTTGCAACATGTTCAAACCTTATTGTGCAATTGATAACAGATAGCCCATCATTAAAGTGTTAAGAAAAGATCAAATTCAATACAAATTCTTCCAATAGCAATCCACGCAAAATTTGATAAAGACAAGTAACTTAGATAGAGTAGCCAAATCTCAGTACGTAAGTATTCATACCTAAAAAGTATCAACACTGGATTACAAGAACTCAGATTTATGAAAACGTAACAGGTGATTAACTCACTGATATTGTACTTGTAAAATCTGTAACTAAAATCAACACTCTTTAACCACAAAATGGCCATGCAAAGACAGCCATAAATGAAAAGATTTCTAGAATATTCGCACTCATAATGTCATACTTTGACTTGTTCCAAAATATACCCTAATTCAGTAAATTTATTTAGATTCTCTTTTCAATTAGGCATCTTATCAAGAGACATTATTCCTTTAGCTAGTAATCTAGTAAATTTCCGTTCTTTGCAGCGACAAGTGGAGCAGATATTTAGAGCAGGAAAAACGGCCGGTCAAAAGAAGATGCATTTAGAAAAAGAGATTATATAGAAGAGAAGATAAATAAGGGTGGGATGTAATGTAACATGAAGCAAAAGCTGAGGAAGGAAAAGAGTGGTTAGGTTGAGTCAAAAACAAAAAATTCATCCAGATAATTTAGCAAAAAACCGATCTCCATTGCTAAACAAGATGGCAAAGATTGTCCCAAGTTAAAAGCAGAAGAGGCAAGTAGCAACCTAGTTCAGTTTTCAGACCTAAAAGCACAGCACCTCAGAGGGCAAATAGAGCAAAGACTAAAATATCTGATAATATAATGTTAACTACCTTTTAAAACAACCTGAACAACAAAATACTGTCCACATTAACGATTCAGGAATTAAGAAGATACAAAATAACTATCAAAATGCCATTTCAACATAACGGGTATGTATCATATGCAAAACTGATATAATGAGATCACTTTCAACTGGAAAATGCTAATTAATGTTAACATAAGACTAACCCAGTTTTGAAATAAAGATTTTAAAATCAAAACCAACAACTTAACTGCCACTGACTTCAGTTCCAAAAACCATCTCCTTAACATGGCAGCAACCTGAAATAACAAGACTACCATAAACCACCCTGAAAGCATAAAAGAGGCATGGAAGGGTGAATCACCTATATTTGCTAATTGCAAAATACCAAAAGAACAAAATCAACCCTGGTCAGCCAAGCAACCAACAAGATCCAACTTGGAGCATTTCACCATGCCTTAATGCTTTTTCCCGCGGCCCTCAAGATTTGCATTTCTTGACTTGTTTGCATCATCATGTATGGAACGATCACCAGGTGTTCTATAAACCAAAAAGCAAAACAGAAATTAAAAAAGGTTTCAAAAACACAGATTAATTGAAGTTTAGAGGGATAAAGTATAACAAAAACAATAATAGCTTACGATTTCTGTTTCTTTGCATTCTGCTTGATACTTACAACCATATCCATAGCCAACTTTTGATGCTCCCTTGTTTGTGAATGCAGATCCAAACCATCCACTGTTTCACAATCAACCTTACAAATGCGGCACCATCCCATGCTTGGAGCCTTCCGTTTTCTTGAGTTGTCAAAAGGCTCCATATCACCCTGATGTTACCATGACAAAGAAACCTATGATGTCCATTCACTTTGCATATATTGAGATGTAAACACTATATCAAAAAATATAATAGTTAACTTTCTTCAAAAAAACATAAGTAGCAAAGAATTCTCAACTGTATAGAATCCACCATCATTTGGGAAACCCTGATGCGAAAAGCTGCTCCTGAATCCAGGCTCACCAAGTCTTGGATGAGGAAAGTTTCCTGGCCCACCCAAGTCTCCCATACGTGCATGACCGGGAATTCCACCAAAACCAACCGTTTCTCCCAGCCTTAAATTTTGAGGACCTAAATGTTCACCCCTCCGTAAATGGTTAGGCAGAAAATCTCGACCAACAAAATCACCACTCCTACCAGGCCTCTCAAACTCACCCCTGCGAAAATGGCTTGGGAAAGCTGGAAACCTACTATCATGAAATGAATTGCCAATTGGATCACCAAATCGACGGAACTCCCTGCTGTCAATATCATCCAAGCCTGAGTGGCTGCTACCTAAATTCCCAGGAAGGCTTCCAAATGCACGTGAGGATATCCCAGGAAATTCTCTAACTGGACTCCTTGGACTCAATCCATCCATATGACGGCGTCCATATCTAGGTCCTACTCCAAGAAACTCTGGATGAGAACGAGCAGAATCTGATCTCCCTGGTGCATCTTCATGAATACCAGGTGGTCTTTCTCCAGCATAGGAGGGCAAAAATCTTGACGGAGCAGAGCCAGGCACATGATCCAATTTCAACCCAAGATCATAGTTCAATCCTCTATCATATGGCTTTGGTCCCACATCGATACCAAAACCATGAGGACCCCTATCTAGAGGCCTAGATGAGGGAAAGCGACCACCAAGTTTAGCAAAAGGCTCAGTATCCAAATGAGAAGGTCTAGGAAATTGCTTGAGATCTTCTTCAAGCTCTCCACGATCAATAACCCCTTGAGCTGGGTCCATTGGGACTGGATTCAGACGTTCACCTAGAAAAGGCTTAAATCTTTCATCTGGTAACTCAAGGCCTGAGGCCCCATTCAATCTCATCGTATTAGACTGTAAACCAGACAGCTGCCCATAAGGACTTTGTTCCAGTGAGCCTGGTAGATGAGAATCAGGTCGTCTTCCATCCAAGTAGCCCGGCCTCTGACCTTCAGGGCCATACGATGGCCCTCCTATCATTCCACCATGTGAGTCAAATGCACCAGGTGGTACTGGCCTCAGTGGCAGCCCTCCAACAGGATCACTTTGTGATATTCTGGGAGCCCCAAAATGGGAAGGGGGCAGATGACCTTGATTATAAGGCCCATGAGGTGCCGTCAGTGGTTCTAAGCTATGCTGAGGAGGACCATGATGACCTGCTCCCCTTCCAAAGGCTGCTGCAGCGGCTGAGCCTGAAATGCCAACTGGAGGTATTTCAGGACCATGGGGCTTGAATATAGGTGGCTGGAAATTATCAGCAGGCATTAAAGATTGTCCTGGATGTGATACATGACTAGAGCCCTGTGGCCTAAACTGTGTAGGAGGGTTCCCCAGGCCCTGTGTGTGATGTAATGGTCCTGGATGTGGTGCTTGGAACATTGACGGTGCAGTAGGCCTTTGTTGAAGAGTTGAGGACCCATAATGTGTTGAAGGGGACAGCACAGAACCTCCAGGTTGCACCTGACCAGCTGGAGGTACTAATGCAGGACCTTGAGGCAAAGTTTTGCCTTTCTGCAGCATCCCACTCTGTTCTCCAAGTTGTGAACCTACCTGTAATGGGGAACTTTTCTGTAGAGAACCATTCTGAATTTCCTTTTCTTCCAACACAGAATGTCCCACTTGTTTGCAGTCAACATTAGCTGAATCTTTATAGTCCCCAATATTTTCTACAACCTCTTCCTTAACCACCAGCTTAATTCCAGGCACTGCATTTCCTGATGCACCTGACTCCAGATCTGTGACAAACTCCTTAGCAGAAGTATCAACTGGATTAGTTTTATCTTCAACTTCAGCTTTGATCTCATCAACCATCAACTTTACATCACTTTCAGATTTGGGGACTTTCATACCTACTGCATCAGCTTGAGGACCAGAAGCTGCATTCAATGTATTTCCATCAGTTTTTGCAGTTTTCTGAGAAGATGGTTCTACTTTTTTCTCATCTTCACTTTTCTCAGCAATGTCTTGCTTCTCAGATATTGCTTGTTCTAATGTTGCCGCAGACTGTTTTTCAGAAGACAATTGCATTTGGTTGTTGGTCCCGAGCACGTTACTCTGATTTGAAAAAGGTTGGTTTAAACCATACTGAATTGCTCTACCCTGCAGACCTGCTGCAGATTGTTGATATGGTTGGGATTGTGCTGCATGATTAGGATTCATAGGCCGTCCTACAATATTTTGGTACTGATGGGGTTGCATACCATGCAAAAGTGCAACATTCGGCTGTGGCTGTGAATAGGGATGAGAAGGCTGCTGGAATGAATTAGGTGGACCCTGTGGACGCAACTGGGATTGCACAGATGGATGTTGCTGTGCAAAGGGAACTTGCTGATACTGTCCTGTAAAAGACGGCTGCTGCTGCCCATACAGTTGAGGCATAGGTTGTTGCATTGGCTGAATAACAGGACGCTGATGTCCTGGAAGTCCTGGTTGATGAACATGAGGGTGAACTGGTGGTTGTTGTGCTGGAGGAATGTTTGGCACTTGACCTGGTGCAGGTAACACTGCTGATTGCTGCTGATTCGGAATTGTAGCATTAGGTTGCGGTGGACGCATCTGGGGAGTTTGTTGAGAATATTGATTCTGTATTTGCGGATAAGATCCACCATGTGGATGCAGAAGCATGGGATGTTGTAGTGGGCCACTCAATGGTATTTGCTGATGAGGCTGAGGCTGAGGCTGTGGCTGTGGGTAAGAATGGTGGCCTGTTACTGCATGGGCTGCAGTATGCTGGGTCTGTGTCTGGTTGGGCAATGGGGGGTTGAGTTGAGAATGAGTCTGGGACTGGGACTGGACCTGTGTTTGTTGCTGAGTTTGAGATTGAAGTTGAGGCTGAGGAATAGGATGCTGAATTTGGGGTTGCTTATTTTGCATATGAGAAAGAGGTTGTTGATACTGGGGCATTTGCATATTTGGGGGATGGGGCCGAATGGGCTGAGGTTGTGGATGAGCCTGAGCTTGGGCATAAGACTGAGCTTGAGCTTGAGGATAAGATTGAGTCTGAGAAAGTGGCTGGCCCTGCGGAGGTAGATGAGTTTGCTGCTGTGGGTTGACTTGTGTCAGACTCAGAGGTTGAGTTACCACAGTCACAGGTGCCTGAGCTGGTGGTTGTGAGGGCTGAATTTGTGGCTGGGGCTGAGCTTGGGGTTGAACCAGGGGTTGAGGCTGCATATGCGGTTGACGTTGCGGTTGAGTTTGGGACTGTGTCTGTGGCTGTACAAACCCCTGAGGTTGAGCCTGCAATTGCTGCTGCTGATATTGTGGAACCGCTTGTTGTTGATAGGGGTAGTATTGTTGATAATACTGCTGGTAGTATTGCTGATATTGCTGTTGCTGTTGATACCATTGCTCTGCAGAAGGTACTGCAGCCTGAACAACAGCTTGGGCCTGAGAATTTGAGTTGGTTTGTTGGCCAGCATCTTTTCCAGTTGGAGGGATGGCAGTTGTTTGGGTCTGGATCAGAGAAGTGGTCACCCCTGCCTGAGGGGCAGCCTGGGTCTGATCAGCTGTACCTGGTGTGCCTGTTGCAGAAGCATCCTGAACACCTACTGCCTGTTGTGCTTGAGGCTGCACACCCTGTTATTATACAGTAACAATAACAATAAATTACAAAGATTACTAGAGTACTAGTTTTTGTTGCAGTACAGTGAAAATAAATAAATTAGAAAGATTACAAAAGTATCAGCTTATATATTTATATATGTAAGATGCATTCTTCAACTTACAGGACAATTTTGAGCATGATCCTGTACTTGGCGATGAACAATCTGAATTCCACACCTATTACATACAACAGGCGAATTTCCAAAGGCACACCCTGAACAATGTGATGTACACTCAGATAGAGGACCCTGCCACGTACATCCACTCCTATGGTATAGACAATGAACGGTTATCTTGCCAATTGCTTCGGCAAGTGTTCTATTTGACTCTGCAAGTGGCTGCAATGAGTAGTTATCAGAAAAAAAATATATGCATATCAATAATAATGTTATTACTGAAAGATGACAAAGCAGTCCAAAACAGAGAAAGAAAAAAACCTTGGAATCTGCTTCAGTCACTAAATAGCCATCATAAGGGCAAGCCTGGGTAGTGCTGATAATGTATGTCAAACACGGTTTACAGTACAGATGAGTGCACTGTGACTGTAAAGCTTCATTTGGGTAAACAAGTAGACGACAAACAGGACAGAAGTACTCTCCAGCTAGAGATTGAATGTTCAATACGCACTCATTATCGAAACCCATGCTGTCCTATGGACTTAGCTTTGACTCCCAAACAGAGTCAACACTCTCAACCTGCACATACAAGCAGCAACCATTGCATGCTCTCAACAGCAACATGATATATGGAAAGTGACAATCACAGAAAGAATAACGTATGAAGAAAATTATAAAAATATAAACCAAAATAATAATGAACATACAAAAAACCAAATAATTGGCATGTGTGTATATCTAATGCCAAACGGTTAGCACAATGACCCTTCAAAAGTAGAACAAGAAAACATCACACAGGAACATCAATTTCACATATTTATACGAGCATGGCTTCTATGAAACATGCACTGAAACCAAACCAACAATGCAGATAAATTACCAAACAAACAAGCAACAAAACATGCACTAAAACCAACAATGCAGATAAATTACCAAACAAACAAGAAACCAAACATGCACTAAAACCAAACAAACAAGCCACAAAGACTGATAACCCAGAAATGCACAATTTAACTTCATCAACACTCATTCATACTCCTACAAAACCAATAATATGACACTTCTAAGTTCCCAAAACTCATCAACAGCAACAACAAACAGCAAAACAAGGAAAAAAAAATTAAAGCCAAACGCAGTCCGAAAATTTATCAATTAATTGTCATTTAATTTTAGAAACATAGTCCAATGTTGAACTGCACATAAATCCTGTACCTAAAATCCCCTCTTCAGTGTTTCAATTATCAGCACCTTAAAACCCTAACCAAACATACCTGCAAAACTGGAAAACAAATAAATTGATTAAATTAAAATAAAGTTTCTTAGGGTTTAAGCGATCAGAAATGTGAAAATTAGCAAAAAATAACAAACCAGTGATTTTGGGAGCAATAGTTCTTACGAGTCTGGGAGGAATGTTCGGGAAGCTAAAGCGAAGCTCCTGATTCTTTAATATTTTTTTTTTTTTTTTTAGAGAGTACAGTGAAGCCAAAGAAAATGAAAAATATTCAATTAAAAGGCTTAACTGGTTATATAGAAATTGCTGAAAACATGGATTAATTTAATTAATTAGTTAATTAATTCTTGTTGTTAACGCCCTACGACGTCGTTAATGGGCTACGTATATAGAAATTCCATTTAATTGAAATAAGTTGAAATGTTTTCCTTTAATCTTATAGATATCCTATGAATCCATATAGACAATGCATTGAATTAAATTCCAATATTTATTATATTTAATATAACACACAAAATTCTCATACATGAAATTTGATAAATAAGATTAATCAACATGTTAATTACCCCAATAATCAAGATCAGTGTAACTGAAACTTGTAAGTAGGGGTGAGCATGAAATATGGGTAGAACCGAAATCGGAAGGTACCCAGGGTTCAAAAGAAACCAACATGGAAAATGTCAATTTCAGTTCCAAATTTGGTGGAACCACATCGGTTCCACCACTTTAAGAATCATAACTGAAACCAAAACTGAGGTCCGAGTACTCGGGGTGGAACCGACCGATACCCAAGATATATTTCTAATTTGTCATTTTGTGAATAATAGGGGTATTCATAATTTTCCTAAGTACTCATAATCGAAACCAAAACCGATTAGTTTTGGTTCTGATTTCGATTTCGATTTCGATTCTTTGAAAAATGGCATGTACCTAGAGCTGATCACCCCTACTTGTAAGGACATGAAGAAAACATACCCAAACCTAAATGTTGTTTATCGCCATCCAACTAATCGCCACCATCATTTAGTTTAATTTCATAATATTTATATATGATAATATAATAAAATCAAATGAAATGAAATTTAGACCAAAAAGGAATCTTAATTCATTTGAACATAATGATAAAAATCTAATCTTACTTACCTAGCATATATGTACCTTCTAACATTGATCATTCGCGACCACTGGCAAAGTTCATTGAAATCTCCGTTGAAAATTAAGAAAGACATGAAACTTCGTAGTTGAACAACTACAAGTGAAGATGAAGTCATCGAAATCTTCGCCGAAATTAAGAGAGACATGAAACTTCGTAGTTGAACAACTATAAGTGATAGTGTATCGTCGGCACCACCACACTCCTTGGGGTCGTCGCTTTTTCTACCCTTTGATTTATGGTTTGACATCAATTGAAATTTTATTGATGTTTGGTGGATTTTGGTATTAATATAGGTTTTATGTTGATGGGACAACTTGTTTAACTGGAGGGGCAGTTATGTGATTTCACTTTCTTAGATTGTGTTGACCATAAGTGGTCCTGGTCAAGGGGACGTAAATGCTAATTTTTCAAATGTGAGAGGACGTAAAAGAAATAAGAGACGACAAAGGTATTGGGTGATATTTTCTATGATGGGGAGAGGCCCAAGTCAACTCAATCATGGGACACTATCAATGCCTTCTCCATTAAAATTCGATTCTTTCTTCCATAAAAGACTCTGAAAGATACTAAACCACAAGTGCACGTACGTACTGATGCTCCTTGTTCTTCTCTTCTTCACATTCTTTCTCAACATTCTTAGTAGCAGTCTGTTGAGGCTTGAGCAGTATACTGGTTTCATTTGTTGACCTTCATCAGGTACCTTATTTTCATCACAAATCATTAGTTAATTATAACGATAGAACTGTAGTGCCTGAGCTAACTTATGCGCTTTGATGATTGGTAGAGTGATTGCTTTTCTGCTTTTGTTGGCTAGTTTATTGGTTGGAATGTTTTTACTGTTATAACAACCCCAGAAATCTCTAAACTTAAGGAATTTTACGGCTTGTTTATTTTAATGAGGGTTTCTTGAATTTTTTCAGTTCTTGAAGTGTATGGAACGCAAGCTTCATGCTGGTATGAGTAATTAATGATTAATGTTTTAACAAATAGAATAACTGAAATCCTATTGTCAATGGATAAGAAAGAAACAAGTGCTATTAGTTTGAGGGCTTGGGTGGACAAGGAGAAGAACAAAATTGTTTTTGTTGAATCAGATGAGGACTTTATTGATGTTCTCTTCAGTTTCTTGACAATGCCAATGGGTACAATCATCAGGCTCATCCGTAAGCAGCCACCTAGCGTGGGGTTAGGTTGCCTTAAAAATTTGTATGGAAGTGTTGAGAATCTTGGTGTGCAGCAATTTCAAACTGCAGTATGCAAGAACATGTTGCTGTACCCCAGAAATGGATCTGCAGCTCAATGCGAGAAACTGAAATTGAAGATTGATGATGGTCAAACCCTGAAGTACTTTCTTTGCTGTAACAAATTATGCACCCTTTCTGGCTACAAGTTATTGAGTCCTTACAGCGATGCCATTTGTGATTGCCAAGAGCACATAAATCGCGAGGTTCATCTGTTGGAGACTGAAGTAGCTGAGCTATTGCCATCATGTACCCTATACGATTACGATTATAATGGGGTGTTTGTCAGAGAGCAAACGAGATTTATAATAAGTGATGAATTGCAAGTATTGCCCTCGTGTACTGAATCTCGCCTTTCTTTACTTTCCAAGCTAGTTGGCTCAGACTGGAGCACCATTGAGGAACGTAATTTCGACATAGGTGTAGATGAGGTAACTATTGTTCACGCCATTTTATCAGATTCAGTACTGATTCCCCCTAGAATTGTATTACTTTTTAACTTATCCATCTATTTCTACATAATATAGGAGCTTGTTCATCCTCAAGATGATCACTTTGCTGGAAATAATTCACCTAAAATCCTGTTTATTCTTTTAGAAGTAAATAAAAATGTTATGCAAAAAAGCAAGACATTATCAGAAGTTAACTAATAGCAGAGTATAGAGCAGAAAAAGAATAAAAAAAAAAAAAAAAAAAAAGAGATATCAATTCGTTTATCATAGTTTTGTGATCTAATGGATTGTTTCAGGTTTTGACTTTGCTCAAGTTCGCTCTATCAGAGACACCTTTGACAGAAACTCTGTTGAAGAATAGTCTAGCAAATGAATTGGGCAAAGAAGATTTTCATCAGGGCGGCTATGTCAAATCTAGAATGGAAGAACCAGCATCAAATGTGAATAAGAAAATTCATGTCAAGCTTATAACTAGCAAATCCTGGAAGATGGTTTGCTATGCAGAAGCAGGGGAAGATTTTGTTGATTTATTATTCAGTTTCCTCACTGTTCCACTTGGGCATGTGGTAAAGGAAATGCACAGCAGCATTTCCAAAGGATGTATAAATCACCTATACAATAGTGTTCACGAACTAGATGCTGAGAAATACCTAAAATCAAATGAGCACAAGGCAATGCTAGTCAATCCAAAACTTGCCCCTGGGTTTAGCTATGAGAACAATCCACTTGGCATTGAGGAAGATATACACCCGCCATATTACTACGCGCAGAAGAAAAATGAATTTGGAGATTGGCATGATATATTGTCTTATGATAAAGCTCGTCTTTCTTCTTGGATACAATGTTATTCACAAGGGAGTACAATTTCAACATTAACTGTCAAGGAAACTACAAGAAGAGGATTTGCAAAGGGACCGGCAATGTTCACCATAACAGACAAGTTGATCATAACACCTATATCCTCAATCTCATGTCTGTCTCTTCTGAGCAAATTGGATAAACCTGTTGCTGACATTGAGGAGCGTGTTGTGCATGTGGGCTGTGAGGAGGTAAGTTAATGTATCAAATTCTGCAATAAAACTCTCACAAAGCATCCCATTGTCTACAAATATTGATTCTTTTCTACACAATTTAGGACTTTTTATAAGAAAAAAGATTTTTTTTTTTCCACATAATCACAGATATTCTACATCGAAGATACACCTATTAGGCGGAAAAAAATCATCTGCTGGGTAGCAACTACTGTATTTTAATGTTTCTGCCTCACATTGGCCAGAGCATTAGCAGTCTTATTAGCATCAAAGTGTGACAACAAGATCAGCTAATTCGTTCAATTTTAAAACTGCCGAGGTTTTCATTTCCTGATATTTTGAATCAATTACTACAGTGTAATTCTTATTGAATTGCAAGATAATGACATATCAAGACACCATGACAGTAGATTGCAGATATACAGAATGTGTACGGTGTACCAGCATCGTTTTCCTTGATTTTCAAATTTCTTTGAATTCAAAACTCTGTTCAAATTTCTCTTTCTCCTAGATCTCAATTTAGGGATCTTTTACTGCACCAAGTTCTTAGTGATAGTGAGTGAGTGTAGAAGTAAAACAAAACGAGGTTCCATAGGAAAAAGCTACGGCTGTAGCAGTGGCCGCTACATACCAGGCTTACCAAAGCACCACCTGTAGCTGCTATATTCATTTCATCCATCATTCTGCCAAATGCCATCCCACTACCCTCATTGAGCAATGCATATTATGGCTGCCACGAATTTTGCTATTGTGGCGGCACCACCTCTTACTTATTAGGCTGCACAGGTGGAGAGCCTCGATTGAGAATTTTTTATGCCATGAGAACCCAGATCAGATTATCTGAATAATTTATTTACCATCCCGCTGATACTCTGTAAACTTTTCTTTCGTTGCAGGCCTTGCGTCTTATGGTGGCTTCTTTTGTGTCTGAATCAGTTCTAACTGATGCCTTTCTTAGAGATCCAAATCCAGAACATTGAGGACATCTTGGTTCACCTACTATGAAAGAATATGTTATCTTATTAGGTGTTTCAGAATGGGATTTTGTAATTGAAACCCTGGTATTGTTCTTTCAGTGGGATTGCATTATCATATATATACATGTACATAAATTAAAGCATTGTATTAGGGTTTGCTTATTAGTTTTTCTGATATTTAACAAGTAATACCATTAGAAGCAAAACACATGAACTAGGCCATTCATATAGTATCAGAGTGATTACAATTGCTATTCAATAACACTACGGACACCGAAATATCAGCACCGAATTTCTGTACCGGCTTACGTGTAACGCCTCTCCATTTTTTTATAATTTTTTTCTAGTGAATGGCTGTCCATCAAATTTGGACGGCCGTTCACTCACATGGACGTCTGACCATATTATATGGACGCCCATCCCTATTAAAATAAAATTAAAAAATTTGTAAAACCTTATGGACGGCCGTCCATCCATTATGGACGACTGTCCATTAATTTTGGATGGCCGTCCACAAATAATGGACGCCCGTCCTTCACCCAAATATGAAAAAAAAAAAATCTTTAGGGATGATTGTGGATGGGTGTCCCTTAATTTTGGACAGGCGTCCGTAATTTTTGGACGTCCGTCCATGCATTTGGCTTTTATCTGTTCTTTATCATCTTCGCACTTCGTAAGCTTTATCTTCTCAGTCTTTTCGGTCTCTTCAGGTAACCAAATTTGTTTATCAACATAAAACTCTTCTATGAAACCATAGTAGAAGAAATATACCGTAGGATAATTCCCAATCTTGTACTTCTTTGCCAACAGTTTTTCTTTTTCAGCATCCACTTTGGCAACCACCAGATTGCCCTTACGTTTCATGGCTGCTGCTGAAGATTTTGGTGACAGTCTATTTCTCCAGAAGTACTGTGACAAGTAAAAAACCACCATTACCTACTGATTCTGAGTGATGAAGTTGCTGAAATTCTTCTCAGTCAATACCACTATTTTTTCTTCACTCACAAGCACCGGACGTGGCGATTGAATCTTGCGATTGAAGATTTGAGTTAAGCCCATAGCAGGATATACATCTTCATTGTTTCGTTTCGATGAGTAGAAGACGAGATTGAGATTCGGCAGAAGAATTATATTGGGTTGTTTGGGGGATACCATGTATTTGCTTGCCATGTCAATCTACTGAATTTGTTAAACTGTCTGCAGGTGGATATCAGCAACACTAATTGACTTCTATATCAATGTTGTGGCTTTGTCGGTATGTTTAAAGTAGTTAATATTTACAGTTCTGCTCAAAAGTTAAATCTGGGTTAGCTTCTTATATGGGAATCAGAGTGACTAATCAATACTAATGAAGAACTGTTAATTGGTTGATAACTTGCGTGTGGATTGATACATTTATTTAGTTTTTTACAGTGGAAATTTTTATCAAATTTACACCTCTCTCACAATACATGGTATCACCCAAACAACCCAATATAATTCTTCTGCCAAATCTCGATCTCGTCTCCTACTCATCGAAACGAAACAATGAAGATGTATATCCTGTTATGGGCTTAACTCAAATCTTCAGTCGCAAGATTCAATCGCCACGTCCGGTGCTTGTGAGTGAAGAAAAAATGGTGGTATTGACTGAGAAGAATTTCAGCAACTTCATCATTCAGAATCAGCAGGTAATGGTGGTTTTTTACTCGTCACAGTACTTCTGGAGAAATAGACTGTCACCAAAATCTTCAGCAACGGCCATGAAACGTAAGGGCAATCTGGTGGTTGCCAAAGTGGATGCTGAAAAAGAAAAACGGTTGGCAAAGAAGTACAAGATTGGGAATCATCCTACGGTATATTTCTTCTACTACGGTTTCATAGAAGAGTTTTATGTTGATCAATAAATTTGGTTACCTGAAGAGACCGGAAAGACTGAGAAGATAAAGCTTACAAAGTGCGAAGATGATGAAGAACAGACAAAAGCCAAATGCATGGACGGGCGTCCAAAAATTACGGACGCCCGTCCAAAATTAAGGGACGACCGTCCACAATTGGTGGACGGGCGTCCCCAAAGAATTTTTTTTTTTTTTTTCATATTTTGGTGAAGGACGGGCGTCCATTATTTGTGGACGTCCGCCCAAAATTAATGGGCGACCGTCCATAATGGATGGATGGCCGTCCCTAAGGTTTTACAAATTTTTTATTTTTATTTTAATAAGGACGAGCGTCCATATTATATGACGCCCGTCCCTCGAATATGGACGCCCGTCCATATAATATGGACGGGCGTCCATGTAAGTGAACGGCCGTCCAAATTTGATGGACGACCGTTCACTAGAAAAAAATTGTAAAAAAATGGAAAGACGTGTTATACGTAGGCCGGTACAGAAATTCGGTGCTAATATTTCGTTATCCGTAGTGTTATTGATTGCTATTTGAACTAACTTGAAATCTGACGGTGTGGCATAAGGTCCATAGGGTGAGACTCTGATAGTGCTGTGACATGATCTCATGAGAATACAAGGTTCATAACGATGATTCTATAAATAAAGTAGACACAATTCTAATAATAAAGATCATTTATTTGAAGTTCAAAAGTAAATCCATGCGAATAATGTGGACTTTCCAAGGTGTGACATAAGGTTTATGGGGTGGATTTTCGATAATGTGATATGCCACAACCTCATGAGAACTCGAGTTCTATAAGATAAGTTTTCTAATATAGACGCATTTTGGGTAAATGACACTTGGGTATAATCTCAAATAAAATTATGTTAATTATTTTTTTTCTTATGACTACGGACTCTAAGTCAATTTATACGTACCTCAACTAATTATTCAAAACCCGAAACTATCAACCGATAAGAGTTCTAGTTGACAATAAGGGTGTGAAAATCTGGTTTATCGGACCAGAGTACTAATATTTTGAACCGAACCGATTTTTCGGCTCAAGAGATAATTCAAACTGAAATCGGACCGAATTATCTCTTAAACTAATTATTAACCGAACCGATAATTCAGTTTGGTTACCCGTTAACTAGTTTATGAATCGGTTTTATAAAACAATCCCCATTCTCCCACTATTTTGAGGGAGGGTTCATGATGTCAAACTACCGTCACCAACTTTCTCGCAACGTCAAACCACCCAGACTCCACCTTCCACCTCCATCAACTCATATATAATCATGATATCTGAACTTTATTGGATAGAGTGACCTTTCTAGAGAGAGAAAAATAAGAAGATTGGTGAATAAAAAAGCTTGCAAAACATAGAAAGTTGAAGAGATAAATCAAAGAATTTAACCGTATCAAACGAATGCTATTGGGTGTGGAGGCTGCTGTCGATTGACATGGGAGAGAAGACTTGGAAAAAGAATAAAGTCGATTATGATTGGGAAAAAAATTCAGTCGAGCAACTACGACTGGGGTGGAAAGTTGATTTAGGAAAAAAATGGGTGTTTGTAGTTGTAGGTAGAGCTGGGCATTTGGGATCGGGCCCAAAAGCCCAGCTCCAAAATCCGGTCCTAGGACCGGTCCTTGAGAGGACCGGACCTAGGAGGCCTGGTCCCAAAACGGGACCAAGCCTAAGGAGGAGGGCCCTCCTCCAAGGCCCGGGCCTAAAAAGTTTTTTATTTTTTCAATATAGTCCCTTATCAAATTACATAAAACCCCCTGTTAATTTTAAAATAAATATAAATTACGAGGGCTAAAATAAAATTTTATAAAATTTATTTAAAAAAATCTTCCAAGTCTAAAAAATTTATAAATTTTACCCCTAAAAAAATATTAAAAACCCCCTATAAAATTTTGTTTTATCCTCAAAATATAAAAAAAATTTGAGGAAGGAAAATAAAATTATTCAAGCCTTATAGGACCAGTTCTAAGACCGGTCTTGGATTTATAGGATCAGTCCTAATCAGACCTAGGGTCTGATTCAGGTCCTAATTTTTTTCATTGGCCTAGTATCAATCTCAGACCTATAAATGACTGGTCCATTTGGAACTTACCCAAAACGGGTCCGGCCCACCTCTAGTTGTAGGGAACGAAGAAGCAGTAAATATAAGTGGGTACCTAAAGATGGTGAGAGTTCCAAGGAATTAAATGCACAGCAGGTGGCGTGCAGCTTCTCTTTGTCAGTTTTTCTAATTTTTTTTTTTATTTCTGATTGTTTAACTCTCTCTAATTTTAAAATAATAGGAAAACCAGTTTTCAATTGACAGCTCAAAATCACATTTGAATAGTTAACTGAATTGATTTTTCAGTTTTCTTTATTTTAAAAATCGAAACCGAATCGATCGTTTTGAAATACCAATTTTTTTTGGATTGATTTTGATCCAGTTTTTCGATTCGGTTTGACTTACTTTTTGCAACCCTAATAGACAATAACTATCCCTATTAATAATTTTGGAGACTTGAATTTAGGACATCACCATAGATTCACTTTTGCTCAAACTTATGTAAGTTTTAAAAGTTATTTGAAACCCAAAAATAATTTTGTCAAGCTCAAAAACAAATCCATACGAATTAGACGCAAATTCATTCATTATTCCAAATATAAAAAGTCAGGAAAAATACTGGACTGTTGATGTCTTCTCCATTAAAAATTTTCCTTTTCCCAAAGACTGTAAAGATGACAGGTCTACACAGTGATGCACCTTTTACTCTACTTTTTTTAAAACTGCTTTTCTACTGGTTTTTCTCTTCGCTCTCCGGCCTTTTCCTTAAGTACTTCATTACACTTCTGAAGCAACACTAGCTAGCTAACTAGCTGCATTTGGCGATCATCAGGTACCATACATAACTTCATCATAAATCATCACTTCTTATATAATGTTGGGTTCTTGAGGTAGCCGATATATGAGTTTTGGTCTGTAGAGACTCTTCTATTAGTTGTTTAATCTTCTTCAATTATTTATGCTTGGAATGATTTAACTGCTATTTCAACCCCATAAGCTATAAACATTGAAGATTGAGTGATTTCAATGGTTTAGTTCCGGACTTCCAGTTATAATAGTAATTAACACTTCTTTTCTCAGAATATTTACCACCTTGCTCTCTTAAGTAGTGTGAGCAGTTTCTTTTCTGTTTTGGGATTGATTTTACAATGCATAAATATATCCTGAGGACAACAGCTTAATTTGGATCAAAGTCTTTAATTAGTTATCATTTTACTTAATGAAAATGGTATATCTGGATAATTAAGTTCCGGTATGGGTATTTTCTCTGTTACAAGAGATTAAAAGTCAAGTACTGGACGGTTCATTTCTTCTCCCTTAAAAGTCTTGACTTAAAAAGGAGTTCTAAAGATAATGGACCACACATGT
The DNA here is from genome assembly GCF_008641045.1 of Pistacia vera. Lineage (NCBI taxonomy): Eukaryota > Viridiplantae > Streptophyta > Magnoliopsida > Sapindales > Anacardiaceae > Pistacia > Pistacia vera. Next base: position 57,148 of record NW_022196290.1, on the reverse strand, counting down.
ACGGATACACCTTTTAACTTCTTAAACTTCTCTTCTACTTGATTTTCTCCACTCTCTGCTCGCTGAATCCTTCATTGAACTCCTCTCTAGCAACAGGAGCTTGGTGATCACCAGGTACTCTATTTTTTGTCATATAATATCAGTTACTTTTAAAGTTAAGTTCTTAGCGTCTGAGCTACAGTTAATAGCATGACTACAAGGGCTGTTTTCTCTGTGGAATTATGACTTGTATTAGTTTATTTAATCTTGCTTTTATTCTCAGTGTTTACAATGTTTTAATCATCATTCAATCCCAGAAAGCTCTAAACATCGAAGCTTTTTACGACTTGTAAACCTTAATTAATGATCAAATTAATTACACATCTCCACCATCTTCTGTTTTTGATTTTCTGATGATGTTCTTTTCAAGCCCATTGAGGTCCTTTAGGTAGTTTATGTAAACCTTAATTAATATCAAATTATTACTTTGTTCAATGATTTATGTTTTCTTATGTTACATATGTATGTGAATTTGCACTAAGAAAAAGTCCTTAAATCTTCCAGCCTTGTGGAGATCAGCTAGAATCATGGTGTTTTTGAACAATTTATCCTTTTCCTTGTTTCAAGAAAATGCCTATTTATTGAGTTTCTGCTTTTTGCAATTAGATTTTGTTTATGAAATTCAATAACTTATCTGCTTTTAGCCAGAAAATGAGCTTTTGCTAGATTTCAAAATTTCTTGTAGTCTATGAACACAAGGCTTATGGCTAGATAAGTAATTGATTAACATTGATTTTGCAGCTTGTATTCAGTATTTGAACAAAGCAAGATTTTGAAAGCATATACTCAATGAGTAAGGAAGAAGCAAAAGCAATTAGCTTGAAGGCCTTGGTGGTAAAGAGAACAACAGAGTTATTTGTGGAATCAGATGAGGACTTTACTGACGTTCTCTTTAGCTTCTTGACAATGCCCATCAATCATTAGGCTTATTTCTAATCATAATCAACCACCAACAGTGGGATGGTTTGCATGCCCAATTTGTATGAAAGCATTAGAACCTTGACATGCAGCGTTTCGCACTGAAGCATGCAAGACCATGTTGCTATGCCCCAGAATGGCGCTGCACCTCAGAACAAGAGACTAAAATTGCAAATTGACGATGGTGAGCTGCCGAGGAACTTTGTGTGCGATATAAATTGCACTTTTTCTGGGCACAAGTTATTGATTCTCTACCCTAACGCTGATTGCGAATGTGGACGGCTCATGGATAAACAATCAAGTTGTCAGAGAAGACTGTAAAAAAGTTAGTTTTTGATGCTCAGATAGAGGAGTGTTTGTTAAAGGACTGACCCATTTTATAATAGTGATGAATTACAAGTAAAGCCCTCATCAACAGAAGCACGCTTTCTCTATTGTCCAAGATAGGACTCATGACTGTAGCGCCATTGAGGAGTACAACATTGACATGGGAGTAATGAGTAACTATTTCATTATATTCTAAAATTTAATACTCTGATCAGATTCTACCATTATTTGTGGGAAAAATCGTTTTGTATGATCAACTTAGTACATGACGAACCAATTTGTATTTGTGATGAACATCTCCTGGAAATAATCACCTTCAATGCAGTTTGCTTTTTTAGAAGTAAATGATGGGGATTAAAAAGAAAAAGGAAAGAAAAAATGTTTCGCATCAAGCTAAAAATGCCAGAAGCTAACTAATCAACATTTATAATTGGCAAAAAGTAGGGCTTTTGAATTTGATCTACTATCATCTTTTATTATATCAGTTCTCTGAATATGATTAATATTTCACAATTGTTAGATAGCGGAACGGTGGTTGTGTTCTTGACCTGATGCATTCTTTCAGGTTCTCACTTTGCTCAGGTGCTCACTGGTGTCAAAAACCTTTGACGAAACTTTGTTGAAACAAAATTCACACCAAAGTTTGGCAAAGAAATTTTGATCAGAACTTTTGTTGAATCTACAGTGGTAGAACCAGAATCAAATGTGGATGGGAAGATTCATGTAAAGCTTATCTTTAGCAATCCAAGAAATGGTTTGTTATGCTGAACCAATGAAGAATTTATCAATTTAGTCTCCAGTTTCCTAACTGTTCCACTTGGTTATGTAATAAAGAAATGCATTGTAGCATTTCAAAAGGATCCTTAACTCACCTGTACAATAGTGTTCAGGAACTTGATGCTGAGAAATATTTGAAATCTAATGAGCACAAGGAAATGCTCATCAATCCGAAGCTGGCCCCTTATTTTGGCTATGATAACCATCCTTTAGGCATTGAAGAAGGTTTGCAACCAACATATCATGCTACAGAATATCATGATTATACTGATTATTCTATCGTTGTGAACTGACTTCTGATGCAAATTCCTTTTGGATCTATACGGAGAAGTTCTTCTTAACTGTCAAGGATCCTAATCGCATTTTAAAGAAGCTACAAAGAGGATTTGTGACTGACAACAATGTTTACCGTAACTGACAATCTGATCATTACACCCATATCTCCAGTCCAATGTCTCTCTCTTCTGAACAATTGAAAGTACCTTTCAGCGTATTTGAGAGCGTGTTGTCCATGTGGGTAGTGAGGAGGTAAGTTGACATAAATATTCAGTATTAAACTCTAACAAAGCATCCCTGATTTCAGATAGTAGTTTCTTTTGACTATTTTGAGATCTTGTTGTGAGAAACGCATAGTGATTTTGGCATACAACCTTTAAAATTTCTTCGAAATTCAAGTTCCATGATTTAACTTTCTTTCATTTTGCCTAACCTGCTGTAATGTTACTACTGGAAATCATAAAGTATGATGAGACGACCTTATATATCATTTTCATATTCTTAGTGCAAAACATTATTCTAGGACATAATCACAGAAATCCACCCAGCAAGATGCAGCAACAAATAAATTTCATACATGTATTTTTATGTTTTTCCTCACACTGGCAAGAGCATTAGAGTCTTATTGGCTTTAAAGTAACAATGAAGAACTGCATCAGCCAAATAGCTCATTTCTTCATAAATTTTTAGATTCCCATACTCTCTGTATCTTATTATTTTTATGTTTTAAGTCTTGTAAAATTGCAAGGCATTGCCATTTCCAAATTTCAATCAATAGTAAGTGACTGTATAGTAAAATGCAAATGCTATCAGTTTATTCTGCCAAGCCAAAAATCACCACTCTAAGCTCTGCCAATTCTATTTTTGCTGCTGCATTACCACGTCCCATTAATTAGAATAGAAATGGATAGTTTAATTCAAAAGCTGTTCAGGGAGAATCCACTGAAGATTATCTGAAAGCATGATATCCATTCCCTTGTTGATACCTTATGAATTGATTTTACTTTGCAGGCTTTGCGTCTATTGATTGCTTCTTTTCTATCTGAATCTGTTCTGACCGATGTCTTTTGGAGAGAGCCAAATCCAGAACAGTCAAGATATCTTATTCAGCTGAAATATGGAATGTTGATGATGTGAAGCCTATTTATCTATTGTTTAAAATTTGTGTTTGTCCTCTGGTATGCTCTAACCAGAGGGTATATTACTACAAAAAGTATTGCATTGTATTTGCAATTTTGAATTTGCTTCTGTGTGTACCATCTTTCTTTGTCACAAACACAAAAGACAAAACTACATTTTCCTTCAATCTGCAAAAATTGAAAAACAAGACGTCTGCATTACAATTTTCAGGTTTTTATGCGAGTTAGGGATGCTAACTTCTGAATTTTCCAAAGCAAGATGCATGATAGGCCAATGGCATGGTGTTTGACTGAAACATTGGCTTAACTGAATAGCTAATAAATTACGGATTCAAACCTTTTTTCAGATGTGGGCAGCAAACTTTGGTTCCAAGAAAAATGACCCTACTTTGATATCAGTAGTGGTTTTAATAATTAAGATTGATGCATAACGAATTATCTTGTAATTTGTAACTTGTGATTTTCATTCTTAGAGGGTATTGCAATATGATTTATATATAGTCGGTGCAAGATATGCACGTAGTTGCAAGCTTTGATTGCTTTTTTATGTTCTCAACTTAGGTATGGCCAATAAGTCTTGAAATTTTACTGTGAGGATTTTACGGAAGAAGCAGAGGCAATTACCTTGAAGGCCTGGGTGGACAAAGAGAACAACAGAGTTATATTTGCTGATCAGATGAGGATTTTACTATGTCCTCTTTAGTTTCTTGACAATGGCCATGGGAAGGATCATCAGGCTTACCTATAATCACCCACCCCAAGTGGGATGAACAACTCCTCTTTAGTACTATTCTTATAATACGTACCATGTAAAATATATATAGTATATATATGAAAGATATGAGCTCAAATTTTTCTTTACTCATAAAATATCTTCTTTATAAATACAAAATACCATGTATTAAAACTTTCTAATTAATACAAATATCATAGCTGGTGGACAGTGGTGCTAATACTCTTCGCTCCTCGATGTCCATCCCCCGCTGCTCCTATTTCCTGCAAACAGAGAAGAACACATGGGGTGAGCACAACAATGCTTAGTAAGTAAATCCTCTACTACTATCCCCGCAACTCACTCTTTGGTTCTTTCCTACTCGACTGTCTGCTATTCTATTCTCACTGTTTTTCTCTTTCTTTCTATACTGTTATTCTCCTTTAACTCTGTTCTGCTCTTTACTCTTCTTTCTCTCTCATTCTTATTCTCTGTTCTTTTCCTCTTATTCTACTCACACACGAGGACAATCATTTTCTCTCTTATTCATCATACTCACCATGAAGGAAAATCATGGTTCTCGCTGGTACAAGCTCTACATAATTAATACGAAGAACTGCATGTTTCTTTCTTCTACTCTCTATTCTTACTAGCTTAACTTTCGCATTCTTTCTCATACTCTCTCTCTTTATATCCATTTTTCTCAAGCTTTTTCATTCTTTAATTCTTTCTATTGTCTCATCTCATTTCTGTTTCTGTTTCTGTTTCTCAAACTCTTTTCTGTTAACTCTCTTTTTAGTAGTCACGCCTCATCTTACCGGATGCACGGTCGGGACTCGCTCCTGCTCTATTGTGACTTCTTTTCATTCTAGCCGATCGGACTTGGTTATACATGATTCGAAAACCCTTGTCACGTGAGTGTATATCTCTCTCTCGGGTACTCGGGTATAGCCCTCATCCGCATGCACTCTCACGGGCTACACCACTTCTCTATCTGATACTCATGCCGCTCTCTCATGCGGCGTACATCGGGCATACTCTACCCATTACTCACGGTTCCCCATCGCATAACCTACCTATGCTCTTATCTCTCTCTTATTCTTCTCATGTTTGCTCATCTCTTTCTCAAGCTAGTACTCATACTCAAGCTACTACCATAATATAGCTACCTCTTAGCTTTTTCTCTCTCTGTTCTATCTATTTCTTTTCCTTCTCATTCTTACTCATTGGATGTCACGACCTCATCTGACCGAGGCACGCTGGCGCTACCACTCATGTGACTTCCGCTCAATTCGCTACCGATCGGATTTAGTTATGCATGGATTCGGAACCTTTGGCCATATGATGTTACATCTCTCTCTCTCTGAATGTCACGGCCCCATCTGACCGAGGCACGCTGAACCTCGTTGTTCCACTCTGCGTGATGGTCACGGCCTCATCTAACCGGAGGCACGGCTGGAACCTCGTGTTCCACTCTGCGTGACTCTACTCGTCACTCACAGGTTCCCCATCGCACAACTTATTCTATCTCTTCTTTAACTCTTGTGCACAAGATCTCTACTTTTCTCTAGCTACTCAATCATAATGTAGCTTACCTCTTAGAGTAACTCTCACTCTTCTCAACTTTTCTCTTTGCTATCAGAGTATTCTCATTCTCTTTACTCTTAAGAGTTGCTATTCTCAACATTCTCTACTCTTCTCTTACTCAAGCTATTACTTATATATAGCTTATCTTCAAATTCTTTACTCTTAAGCTAGTACTCACAAGGTAGCTCATACTCAACATTCTATTCTTTCTCAACTACTTCTTAATGCACAAATTATGCATATGGATGGTTCATACTTATTAATGCACTTTTGAAATGCCAAATGCAAGATTTCCTCAAACAGTCATTCTGCACAGGTCCACTAAAAAGACCATAACTTGCGTATACACCTCGATTGCTACGGTTTTGGTCTCGTTTTAAAGCTTAGAAACAGGGCTATAACTTCTATGTTTTGGTCTCAGCCCAGTTCAATCCGTAACATGCCCAAAAATCCTTAGAAAGTCACGGCAGTGACAGGGCAGATTTCACTTAGGCATTTCATCAAGCAACTCTGTGCACATAAAAACTCTTCTCTAACTACAACTCTCCTTCTCTTTTAACCATCCAGAATTGGAAGTAATTCCCTTCTATGGGCATAAACCCTATCATAGAAAAACACTCCCAAAATACATACTCAATCTCCTCAAACTTCATCTCAAACTATTACTCATAAACACTTTCCATAAAGGAATATCCAACAAACATAATATATACTCTTCTCAACTCAATTTCTCAACAAATAAATACATCTCTACTCAATTTCTCAATAAGCATCATATATAACATGCATAAATAAATCTCTACTTAAATTTCTTAAACTTTAGCTTGAGTTGGATTTACTTACCTCATACTTAGTAGTCTCCACTAAAGCTCTCTACTCTTGTTGGATCACGACTTTTCCCTTATTTCCTAAGCTAAAACTTAGTAAGAACTTAACCCTTACATGAATAAAACTCATCTCTAAAGTAGGGATTCTTACCTCTTCTGCTAGGATCACTTCTTTGTCAAATTCCAACTCAAGCTCTCAAAAATCCCTAGAAAATTGAGTGAAATTGAGAGAAAATGGGAGATGAAGAGGCGGTGAATGGGTAAAATGAATGGGTTTAGAGAACTCAACCCTTATTAACTCATATAATATCCACTCTTTCCCATTTTGCCCTTACTCTTTCTGAAATTCCATCTATATCCTTTGATTCTTTACAAATACACCCCCATCTAAACACAATCTCTATTAAATTTCCTTTCATTTTACCCCCACTTTTCCTGAATGGTCATTGTGTCCCAAAAGAAGAATTCCCTAAAAACTCAAGAAACTTTTCTGCCGTATCGTCGCCGCGGCGAAGAATTTCTGTCGCCCCCGAAACATTCCAGAACCAACACTGCCCACACAGAACCAACGTCGCTGGGCGAAGCTTCCCCCCTCCGCCCGGCGAAGACTGAAACTCCAAAATTTGCTAAGTCTTGTCATTCCAGGGTACACACTCAACCGAACCCAAAACATAAACTCAACCAAAGAACATGAATTATATATAAACTCATTTAGGGGTAATTCAGTAATTCTTTAGGCCATACCGTAAACAGTGGCTACGTATTTCAAGTGGGGTGTTACATGGGATTAACAGGTTGCATGTGCAATTTGTATGAAAGCGTTAAGAATCTTGACGTGAAGTATTTCCAAACTGGAATAATGCTTACAATTAAACCATATAATCAGATAAATACGTGATGAGAAGCAATACTCTAAGAAGAATAATCAAGTGGCAGGTTTTGATTCTCCAGACAGAGGTGTGTTTTTTTTTTTTTTTTTTTTTTGAGTATTGATTCCATTCACGATCAGTGATGAATTAAGAGTAATGCCCCATCAGCATTGCCTTGACCTTGAGAGTACAAAATTACATTAACCATTATTATGGATTTTGATGGGCTTATTATATTAAAGTAGATATGGGCTTAATCAGCAAATGGGCCATTGTAAATGACTTAACTTCCCTAAAACAAGGTTCCAATTTTTTTTTTTTATTTTCTTTTAAGGTAATTGGAGGTGTATGGACCATTGTTTTAAAAGCCGGACCGTTTGTTGACCTGGTTAAGAGGCCGGTTCGCAGATTGACCGGTCCAACCGATTGGACCGGTCAGTCTGACCGGTATATAACAGTACAATCTTTAAACAATTCTATTAATTATTATAAGTTTAAAAACTAGCAAATACATCCTTAAAAGTTTCAATAAACCCCTCTAAGTTTAAAATAAAGCAAATAAACCCTCAATTTTATTATTAATTATTTTTTGTCTCTCCCTATCACTTCCATCATTCACTTTTTTTCTCTCTCCCCATCACGCCATCACTCCCCATCAATTCTTTCTCTACTTTTTTTTTTTTTCTCTCTCTCCCCATCACTCCCCGTCACTTTCTTCTTCTTTCTTCTTCCTCTTTCTTCTTCGTCTACTAATTTTTCTCTCCTCTTCTCTTTCTTCTTCCCTCCCCTTCCTTCTTCTTCTTTGCCAGTAGATTTTAGTGTAAGTGTCGTGAAGAAGCATTGAGATGAAAATAGAAGATAATGAAACGGTGCTGAAATTGGTTTAGAGATTAGGAATATGAATTTTTTTGGATTAAACGAATTGTTTTAAGCTCCGGGCCGGTCGGATCGACAGTTTTGTACTATTCCATCAGTCCATTACCGGTCCAAAACGGGTTAATTAATATTTCTGATTTTGTGTTAAACCGAGCCGAATTCGACTCCCGGTTGAACCGGCCGATCCGGGTTTTAAAACAGAGGTATGGACTAGTTTGTATGCTCCTTAATTAATTTTTTAAGGTCTTGAAAGTTGACGACTAAGTAAGCCACTTAGTAGCCATCCCTACTATAGGCTCATGAAATATTCTTTTGTTCTTTTACTATCAGACCATTACCTAGCGGTGGTTATAAGGTTCAAATTATATTTCAAATTGTTTTGATATTAGCCGTGGTTATAAGGTTCAAATTATATTTCAAATTGTTTTGATATTATAATAAGTAATATTATACCATTAGAAGCAAAACACATGAAATAGGCCATTCATATGATACCTGAGTGATTATAATTGCTATTTGAACTAATTCGTAATTTGACCGTATGGCGTGAAGTCCATAAGGTGGGATTCCAATTGTGCAGTGTGACACTATCTCATGAGCATGCAAAGTAGACGCAATTCTAATAATAAAGATGGTTTATCTCAAGCTCAAAAGTAAATCCATGCGAATAGGGTGGACTTTCCAAGCTGTGTGGCAAGGTTCATGGGGTGGATTTTCGATAATGTGATATGCCACAACCTCATGAGAACTCAAGGTCCGTAAGATAGGTTTCCTAATGACACATTGACACTTACAATCTCAAACATAAGTATGTAAATTTCGAAAGCTTATTTGGAACCCAAAAATAAATCTCGATAAGTTCAAAAACAAATCCATACAAATTGAACACAAATTACCCACTCATGAATAGTTCAATTGTAAATATGAATCAAGAGGTTGTGCATAACTTCTAGGTCACTGTTCTAAGTTCGGTTCCTTGTTGGGACAAATGTGATTTACCTCTGCAATGATAGATTACTGCTCTGTTCTTGCGTTACGTATAAATTGATCCATACATCTAAGTTTTTTTTAAAAAAAAAAAAAAAAAAAAAATGACACACATTCACTCATTATTCCTATATATATAAAGTCAGTCAAATCGTAGGACTGTTGATTTCTTCTCATTAAGAAATTTCCATTTCCCAAAGACTGTAAAGATGATAGGTCTACACAAAGTGATGCACCTTCGGCTTTACTTTCTCTAAAACTGCTTTTCTACTGGTTTTTCTCTTCGCTCTCCGACCTTTCCTAAGTCCTTCATTACACTTCTCAAGCAACACTATCTAGCTAACTAGCTGCATTTGGCGATCATCAGGTATACCATACATAACTTCATCACAAATAATCAGTTCTTCTAAAATGTTGGGTTCTTGAACTAGCCGATATATGAGTTTTGGTCTGCAGAGACTTTTCTATTAGTTGTTTAATCTTCTTCAATTATATATGCTTGGAATGATTTAACTGTTATTTCAACCCCCACAAAGCTATGAGCATTGAGGATTGACTGATTTCATTGGGATTAAGTTACACGGTGTCGGTCTGACGACATCCGGTTATATAACAGTGTTTACTCAGAATGTTTATACTGCCTCTTAAGTAGTATGAGCAGTTTCTTTTCTGTTTTGGGATTTATTTTACAATGCATAAATATATCCTGTGGACAAAAGCTAATTTGGATCAAGTCTTTAAATTAAGTTATCATTTTACTTAATGAAAATAGGTATATTCTGGAAATAAAAAAAGTTCCGGTATGGGTTTTTTCTCTGTACAGAGATCAAAAGTCAAGATGGACTGTCATTTCTCCTCCCTTAAGAAGTTGACTTATAAAGGAAGTTGCTAAGATAAATGGACCACAACATGTACGGATACACCTTTAACTTACTTAGAACTTCTTCTACTTGATTTCTCACTCTCTGTCACGAATCCTTCCATTGAACTCTCTCCAGCAACAGTAGCTTGGTGATCACCAGGTACTCATGTTTTTGTCATATGATATCAGTTACTTTAAAGTTAAGATCTTGAGCATCTGAGCTACAGTTGTAGCATGACTATAAGGGTTGTTTCCTCTGTAGATTATGCGTATTAGTTTTTAAATCTTGCTTTTATTCATCAGTGTTACAATGTTTAAATCTTATTTCAATCCCAGAAAGCTCTAAACATTGCAGATTTTTACAACTTGTAAACCTTAATTAATGATCAAATTAATGTTCAAATGTATGTGAAGATTTGACTAAGAAAGTCCTTGAATCTTCCAGCCTGTGGAGATCAGCTTAGAATCATGGTTGTTTTGAATCAATTTAACCTTTTCCTGTTTCAAAAAATGCCTATTTATTGAGTTTCGCTTTTTGCAATTAGATTTTGTTTATGAAATTCAACCAGAAAATGAGCTTTTGGTAGATTTCAAATTCTTGTAGTCTATGAACACAAGGCTTATGGCTTAGATAAGTAATTGATTAAGCATAATTTTGCAGCTTGTATTCAGTTTTGAACAAAGCAAATTTGAAAGCATACTCAATGAGTAAGGAAGAAGCAAAATAAAGCTTGAGCCTTGGTGGATAAGAGAACAAACAGAGTTATATTTGTGGAATCAGATGAGGACTTTACTGACGTTCTCTTAGCTTCTTGACAATGCCCATGGGAACATCATCAGAGATTCTAATCATAATCAACCACCAACAGTGGGAGGGGTTGCATGAACAATTTATGAAAGCATAAGAACCGACATGCAGCGTTTCGTTGACTGAAGCATGCAAGACCATGTTGCTATGCCCCAGAAATGCGCTGCACCTCAGAACAAGAGACTAAATTGCAATTGAAGATGGTGAGTGCCGAGGTTACTTCTTGTGCTAACAAGTTGCACTCTTTGGGCACAAGTTATTGAGTCTCTACCTAATGCTGTTTGCGAAGTGGACGGCTTAGGATAGGACGTGGAGTTGTCAGAGAAGACTGTAAAAAGTTAGTTTTGTGCTCGAGATAGAGGAGTGTTGTTAAAGGATGACCCAATTTATAAAACCGATGAATTACAAGTAAAGCCCATCACAGAAGCAAGCCTTCTGTAGTGTCCAGATAGGTCTGGACTGTAGCGCCATCGAGGAGTACAACAGACATAGGGTAGTGAGGTAACTATTTCATTATGATTTAAATTTATAATTTTATCAGATTTCACATTATTTGTAGGGAAGATGTTTTGTATGATCAACTTAGTACATGAATGAAACCAATTTGTACTTGGATGAAAATTCCGGAAATAATCACCTTCAATGCAGTTTGCTTTTTAGAAGAAATGATGGGATTAAGAAAAAAGGAAAGAAAAAAGTTTTGCAGTCAAGCTAAAAAGTGTCAGAAGCTAACTAATCAACATATAATTGGCAAAAGGTAGGGCTTTTGAATTTGATCTACCATCGTCTTTTATTATATCAGCTCTCTGATATATTATAATTCACAATTTTTAGATAGCTGAACTGTGGTTGGTTTGTGACTGATGCCTTCTTTCAGGTTCTCACTTTGCTCAAGTACGTCACTGGTGTCAAGAAACCTTTGACAGAAACTTTGTTGAAACAAAATTCACATCAATGTTCGGCAAAGAAGATTTTGATCGAGACTCTATGTTGAATCTACAGTAGAAGAACAGAATCAAATGTGGAGGAAGATTCATGTAAAGCTTATCATCGCAAATCCAAGAAATAGTTTGTTTTGCGAAGCAAGTGAAGAATTGTTGATTTAGTCTCCAGTGTCCTAACTATTCCACTGGGATATAATAAGGAATGCAGAGTGCATTTCAAAAGGATCCTTAACGCACCTGTAATAGTTCAGGAACTCATGCTGAGAAATACTTGAAATTAATGAGCACAAGGAAATGCTCATCAACCAAGTGCCCCTGATTTTAGCTATGAGAACCATCCTTTAGGCATTGAAAAGGTTTGCAGTTGCACTAACATGCAGTGGTAAGAACATTGTGGTAGTTATTATAATTTCAGCTGACTTCTGATGGGAAATTCCTTCTGGACCTAATGGAAAAGTTCAATTTTAACTGTCAAGGATCCTAAGTCTCATTTTAAAGAAGCCACAAGGGAGGATTTGTGATTGGACAACAATGTTTACCGTAACTGACAACTGTATCCACACCCATATCTCAAGTCCAAACATTGTCTCTTCGAAAAATTGAAAGTACCTTTAGCGATATTGAGGAGCGTGTTGTTCATGTAGGCAGTGAGAAGGTGAGTTGACATAAATATTTCCGTATTAAAATCTAACAAAATCCCATGTTTCTGATAGGTAGTTTTTTTGACCATTTTGGATCTTGTTATAGAAAGCTGGTGATTTTGGCATACAACCTTTAAGAATTTCTTCGAAATTCAGGTCCCTATGATAATTTCTTGATTGTGCAACCTGCGAGAATGTTACTATTGGAAACCATACTGGTTAGGGACATAATCACAGAAATTCACCCAGCTAGATGCAGCAAACATATAAAGTTTCATATGTATTTTAAGGTTTTTCCACATTTGGCAAGAGCATTAGAAGTTTATTAGCTTTAAAGTAACATGAAGAACTGCATCAGCCGAATAGCTCATTCTTCATAAGGTTTTAGATCCATACTATCTGTATCTTTTATTATTATATTGTAAGTCCGTCAAATTGCAAGGCATAGCCATCTCCAAATTCATATTTCATCAATAGAAGTGACAGTATAGTTCTGTAGAAGTAAAATCAAATGCTATCAGTTTTTCTGCCAAGCCAATAATCTACCACACCAATACTGCCAATCTATTTTTGCTGCTGCCTACCACCTCCATTAATAGACTACACAAAAGGAGAGTTTTTATTCAAAAGCTGTCAAGAAGAGAATCCATTGAAGATTATCTGAAAGCATGATATCCATTACCTTGTGATACTATGAATTTGTTTTACTTGCAGGCTTTGCGTCTATTGGGTGGCTTCTTTGTTTCTGAATTTGCTCGACCAATACTTTCTGAGAGAGCTAAATCTAAATAGTTAGGATAATCTTATTTCTAAAATAGGAATGTTATTCATGTGAAACCTATTATATGTAGCGTAAATTGTACTTGTACTCTGGTATGCTCTTAGAACAGAGGGGTTGCTTATAACTACAAAGGATTTGCATTGTTTTGGCAATTTTGTTATTCTTGTGTGTTCATCTTCTTTCTCACAAACACAAGAAAACAACAATGTTTTCTTCTACTCCACAAAATTGGAAAGCAGGATCTGTTGTTACAATTTCACGTTTTTATGCGGTTAGGGAAGCTAAACTTCTGAGTTTTTTATTTTTGTAAAATTTCCGGAAGCAAGATGCATGAATAGGCCAATTGCTGAGGTGTTGAGGACCGCAACATTGGCTTAACTGAAAGACAATGAATTACAACATTACATTTTTTAAGTGGGGCAGTAAACTTCGGTTCCAAGAAAAAATGACCCTAATTCAATTTCAGATAGTGGTCTTAATAATAAGAAAGATGGGTAATGAATATATTGTAATTGGTAGCGTTGTGAATTTTCTTTCTTAGAGGGTGTGTGCAGATAATTATATCAAATAGATGGTACAAGATATGGACTTAGTTGCAATCTTAATTCGCTTTTGTGGTTTATCATCTTCCTTACTCAAAAACACACTTCATTTGTTTCTCAATTTAGGTATGGCAATAAGTTGAAATTTTGAGTCATTTGAGAACTCTTTAACTTCCTTCATTAATAATCATCTTGCCTTAGCATTATTGCTCACATTCTTTACTTCTTCAAACCTGGTTCCTTCGTTTCATAAATTTTATATTTTCCAAGAAGATATAGAAATACTCAAGGCATGTAGGACTGTTCATTTCTTCTTCATTAAGAAGCTAAAGATGATAAGAGTACTACTGCACCTTAACCTAACTGTATTACTTTTCCTAAAATTTTCGCTCAGTAAACTGTTTGATCCTCTCTAAAATCTTATTACACTTTTTTCCAGAATGTACTAGCTGGAACCAGGTACCATATCTAATTTTATAGATAATCAGTTACTTATATGTTTTCCGCCGTAGAATTGCAATATTTTTGGTTGAGAGGAAAAAATGGTTTTTGAAGTTAGCATTCACAAACAAATGGCATATGATTTGTAACAATATATGAGTCACGGCTACAAAAGATTGAAAGAAAATCTCTTTTCTTTTTATTATTAAAGCTTTTCTTTTCTATTTATATAGCTTTGTTCACTTGTGTTGAATACATATTTCTATCTTACTAGAAGATCAAAAGTCAAGGACAGTACAGTACATTTCAATTTTCTCCCTTAAGAAATAATAGGGAATATATCCTTGTTTTAATTTGTTCTCTATTTCATAGAGTAGGATTTGAGCATACCCTGTGTCAGGGGGAAATGGAACTTTTTACTATTCTTTAAGGGAACGGAAAAGGCTTCAAACAGATAACAAAAATCTTTAATTAACTTTTTCTCCGACTTGTAGGTTTGGGTACTTGAAACGGAGAAAGAAGAGAGAACATATAATCAACGGGTGAAACCTATTAGTTTGAAGGCCTTGGTGGACAAGGTGAGCAAAAAAATTATATTTGCTGAATCAAATGAGGAATTTTTTGATGTCCTCTTCAGTTTCTTGACGATGCCGATGGCAACAATCATCAGGCTCATCCATAATCGACCTCCAACTATGGGGATAGGCTCCATGAACAATTTATACGAATGCATTGAGAATCTTGATGTTCAATTATTCAGGAATGAAGCATGCAAGGAAATGTTGTTATACCCAAGAAATGCAGCTGCAGATCAGTTTAGGAGACTAAAATTGAATGTTGATGAGACTGGGCCGCTGAGGTACTTTGTTGGCGAATCCCGTGATTGCCCCCATTTAAGTCACTATAGAGATGTTATTTGTCCCTGTGGAGAGTGCATAAATGTTGAGAAGTTTCTGCCGGTAAAAAAAAAAAATCTTGCTCAAGATAGAGGGGTGTTTGTTAAAGAAATGACCCGATTTATGATAAGTGATTAATTACGAGTAATGCCCCCATCAACTGAAGAAAGCCTTTCTCTACTCTTCAATCTAGGACTGACCGATGGAAGCATCATCGAGAAGTGCAATCTTGACATAGGAGTAGATGAGGTAACTAGTGATTTTCGATCACGATTAGTGACCAGATGTGTTCTCTCAGGTTTTGAATTTGCTTGAGATGTCACTGGTATCAAAGTCACATTTGACAGAAACTTTTTTGAGGCCCAGTAAAACACCTGAGTTGGACCCAAAATATTTTGATATCGGCAATTATATTAAATCTGGAATGGAGGAACCAGCGTCAGATGTAAGCGGGAAGACTTCCATGATCAAGCTTACAGTTAGCAAATCCAAGAAGATGGTTTGTTATGCAGAAACAAGCGAAGATTTTGTTGATTTACTCCAGTTTCCTCACTGTTCCCCTTGGGTATGCAGTGAAGGAAATGCACACCGGCACTTGGAAAGGATGCATAAATCATCTATACAATAGCATTCACGAACTTGATGCTGAGCAATTTCTGAAATCAAATGAGCACAAGGCAATGCTTCTCAGTCCCAAGCTTGGCCCTATTTTGGCTATGAGAATCATCCTTTGGGCATTGAGGAAGCTAAACATCCACCTTACTATTATGCATATGCTGACACCGAACTGATTTCTGATGAAACGCTTCTCCCTTCAGGGAAAGATGACCCTAATTCGATATCAGATAGTGGTCTTGATAATTAAGAATGATGGGATAATGAATTATCTTGTAATTGGTAGCTTGTGAATTTTCGTTACTCTTTCCTGTTTTTTAGGTGCACTGCATTCATTGATGCAAGATCATGAATTTCTTTTTCTTTTATTTCTATGCAAATTGTTGTTTATTTGTTATGGAATAATTTCTTTATACCGAATTTTTGGCTTCATATGGAAAAACTAATGAAAAGTGTTATAAAGAATGGAAAAGGCCAGATTGGCTAGATTCTTTAACTAATTTTGTTAATGTAGTTGGGATGACAATTACTTCAATGCGGTCCCAGTTTGAAGTAAATAGACTTGGGGAGACTTTCAAACATTGGATTTATGTGATTGAGTATAAAATGGTTGGAAGGAGATAGGATTATAATTCATCTTTTACAAAAAAGATCATGAGTTGGGATAATATTGGTACTTGGTGGGCAAATAATCTAATGGGTAAAGGTGTTTGGGCTTCGATTTGTCGCCTCCTCTTAGCTGTGCGGTGTATTGCATTTGGCAGGAAAGAAATGCCTGTATGTTCCGGGGCCAAGGGCGTCACTGGTGTAGGATTGGCTGGTAGGTGTCTAGGTTAGTTAGGCTCCGTCTTATGAGCTTTCCCATTAAAAAGAATCCTTGGGTGCTAAGTCTGTTGGATGATTGGAATATCCCTAGGAATTAGTCAGGGATTGATAGTGGGTTAGTTGATGTTGGTTTCATTATGGTGTGTGCTAGTGTCTTTTCTTTTTCTCTGTGTGAGTTTTTTAAGTTTGGTGGGTGTCATGTGGGAATGTTGGTTTGTGTTAGGGATCATGTTTAGGGTCAGATTTTGTGTACCATGTGCATGGATCTAGGCCATTGTTGGAGGAGTGTTTCTTCCACTGGCTAGGCTTGCCACAGTGGAAGCAAACCACCTTCCCATCTTTGCTAACACCACTAACAGGCTTCAATGAATCTTGAGGCTTAGACTTGGGCTTAGATTTGGCCTTGGCTCTACCTTTGCCCCTTCTAGCGGCAGCAACAACTAACAACACTAGTTTTGACTTCCTCATATCTAGTTCTACAGTCTTGAGCATAGTCAAGAGCTATGGGAGGGTCTTCTCCATTGTTTCATATTGAAGTTCAATGTGAAATGAGAGAATGAATCAGACAAGGATTGCAGAACTAGATCCGTAGATAATTCTGCATTCATGATCAATCCCTAAGTTTCCAACCTCAGAATGTACTTAATCATATTAAGCACATTGTGGCTAACTTGGGGACCCTCAGCCATCTAGCATCTAAATAATGCCTTTGACGCCTCGTACCTCTTGTGCCTAGCATGACTCTGGAAGAGCTTCTTGAGATGCTTAACAATAGATAGAGCATCCAAGTGTTCATGTTGCTCTTGTAGTTTTGACGTCATCGATGCTAACATAGTACACTGTATAGTGTCAGCATTGTAAAGATACTTTGCAGAAGTATCTCTCTCCTCCTAAGTAGCAATAGGACCAGGCGTAGCCTAAATAGGCTCATCAAGGATGTATAACCTCTTCTCGGATTTGAGTACAATCCGAAGATTTTTATACCAATCTGTGAAGTTGGATCCATCCAACTGTTTTCCTTTTAGATAATTGATCACAACGATAAAGTGTTCTTTGTCATTTTGTATGATCTACAAGTGCATAAATTAACAGAATTAGTATCATATTATTAATTTAATTAATTAGGTCTTTAATCAATTAAACGCTCCAATTATTTTACTCAAGATTCAATAGCCCTCACTATAAAATTCGGGAAGGCCCATTGGTCTTCCTAGTGGGTCAAGATCCCATCAATTCCATTTTAAACCTTTGTTGATCAAAAAAGTCAAAATGGTTTGAATTAGGTAAGTCAACAAACTCAATTTATATCAACTAATGACACCAACCATTAATTTTCAAATATAAATTGGGCCAACAAACCAATTACACAATCCAATGACACCAACCATTGACCTCAGGTGTAACTCTTGGATCAGTAAAGCAGACACTATATGTCAACCCGTGCATCATTAGATTGCACTTCTCTACTATGACTCTAGTACATTTCAACCTTCATTGATCGAACAAGCCAAACAACTAGTTAAGTCTTAACCCAATACTATTAAGGAAAAACTACAATGTGACTTAGCCTCTCATTGCTAGAAGTGTACCCTTTGCTAATGCGAACAAGGTTATGATGAACAATGGTTTGACTAAGTCCATAGTGTTGGAAGGCGTTAACAAGACTTAATATCTTTAATGAGGGTTTTTTGCTTTTGGTCTCATCCATTTTATTATCTTTACTTACATTTTGTATCCATAACATTCACCCTTAGCATGCATACTAAGCAATAAAGATAAACGTGTTGGTCAATTGCTTTAACTAAACCAAATTCCTCGAGTATGAAGGAATTTGTAAGTCAACCTAGGTAATAGAAAATAAAAGAGGAATCTTCAATTCAAAAACCCGCTTTCTTCAATCTAATGCTTCTTCTTCTCGATCATTACATTAAATTAAAATAAATTCTAATTTAATTTTACATAAACAATAAAAAACCTTGATTTGCATGCGAGATGAGTAAGATGGGAGAAAGAATTACAAGAGAGTATAAAGAAAGACAAGGCACGTATGCCTTTTTTAAATTGACCCCAAAATTAACTAGTACTAGGTCTAAAGGCAAACGCACCAAACACCATGCAAACTCAAATATAAGAATATGCATAAATCAATCAAAAAATTAATTATGATCATTTTTGTAAATTTAGAATTGCCCCTTGATGTTAAACTTGTTTATTTAAACCCAAAAAGTTATATAAACATTTCAGTTTAGTCCCTTGTTGTTGGACTCCATCCAATTAGGCCTCTAAAATGTTTATAATATGCAGCAACATATTATGGAATTTTTTTGGTTCGCCATTAACATGCGACAACGTGGAAACAGCCCAAAAATAAGCCCATTGTGCAGGCTGCTTGTTAAAGTAGTTTTATGCACGTCGACGCATTCGGGCAGCAGTGTTAAAGACGTACTGAACGTGTACCAACATATTAGTAAGCTACTGATACAATTCGTGAATCAATTGACATACTATAGCATCCGTTATGACCGATTTACGAATATGTAGCGAATTCATGCGCACCAACGTTGCTTGTTTGTAAACCAAATGAACAAAAACTTACGTAGACCAACCAACGCGATCCTCACACATGTAATAACACGTGGAATTTTATTTTGCTAAAAAATATGCACCGTATTGCAAATGGGAGCGATTTTATAAAGAGTACAACAGGCTGCCCAAAACAGATATGTTGTGGGTAAAAACTCACAACGGATCAAGCACTTGTGTGAAGACACGACATGCAGGTCAAGGCCATGTGGGAAATCACATGGCCAACGAGATTTGGGACAAAAAAATTTGGAACGGCCGTTCCTTCATAAAGGTTGTTCCTTTATGAAGGAACGGTTGTTCCTTTATGAATGAACGATCGTTCGCAAATGTGTTGCGGCAACTTCGAACCAAGTTTCACCCTCTTCCAGTAAGAATTAGGAAAGACCCAAAACATGAAAGTTGTAGAACTGTTTCATATCTTCCATAGCTTCAAGAATAATGTCATTCCGAGCTGTATATCTCAAGTATTTACAGTTCAAAGAACACAGAAGTAACAAAGAGAAATGATAAACGATTTGCATCCATTTCATCCTTTATTATGCCAATGCACCACCTAAGGCTGCACAAAAAAGAGAATTTTGATTCAGAAGCTTTATGACATAAAATGAATTATTTGAATATCTCTTGTTGATACCTTGTAAAGTTGTTTTTCTTTCGCATCTGAATCTACTTTAACCAAAGTGTTTCTTAGAGAACCAAACGGAACATTAGGAAAAATATTTTTCAGCTAAAGTATGGAATGTTGTTCATGAGAAACCTATTTTACATATGTGTTCAGAGTTTGTCTTTGTATTCTAGGATAAAAAATTAGATTAACTTTTATATTATATTATGTAGGAGTAATGTTATACCAACAACCCATTCTCACAAATCTCTCTTACAACCCTAACATGTCAATAGATTAGCATTGTCACGTTAGCTGCCACCACACACAAGACACTATGAGAAACAAACGGTCGTTCCTTCAGAAGGAACGGTTGTCCCCTATGAAGGAACGGTGTATGTCCCTTTTGAAGGAACAACCATGTTCCTTCTTCTTCTTCTCCTTCTTGGAACAATCTTGTTCCTTCGTAAGGAATGACCGTTCCCTATGAAAGAATAGTCGTTTCTTTGGTCTAGTCAAACTTTTGTGTCTTGGGTGTGGTGGAGTTGCAGTGACAATGCCAAGTCAGATATGTGTCGGGGTTGTAAAAGAAGTTTGTGAGAATGAATTGTTGGTGTAACGGTACTTTAATTAAGTAGAAATGGATTTTGATTTGAATAATGAGCTAAAATTCTGTGGGCTTATTACCAACAAATGGGCCGGCGGTAATTGCTTTGTTATTTCTTCGGGCTGGACCTGTTTGGATTTTATTTGGGTACCCTCAGAAATGTCTTCTGATTACGTAATACCACAAATTTGGAAGTGCATGATTTTGTTAATGTTTCCAATTATAAGAAATTTTGCTTTTAAATAATTAAATTATTCCACTAATATAAATTTCTGACTTTAATTGATAAAATAAATAATTGGTTAACACTCAATTAATAGAAAAAAAAAAAAAAAAAAAACTTAAAGCCTCAATTTATTTAACCTCTATATGGCATTTAGCCAAAAGAGAGCTAAAGATGATAGGTCTACACAAAGTGATGCACCTTTAAGTTACTTTACCGTCTCTAAAACCGCTTTTTTTCTTGTTTTTCCCTTCGCTCTCCAACTTTTCCCAACACTGGCTAGCTAACTGGCTGCACTTGGCGATCCTCAGGTATCATACATAACTTCATCATAAATCTTCACTTCTTATATGATGTTGGGTTCTTGAGCTAGCCGATACATGAGTTTTGGTCTGTAGAGACTTTTCTATTAGTCGTTTAATCTTCTTCAAGTATATATGCTTTTAACTGTTATTTCAACCCCCCACAAAGCTATAAACATTGAAGATTGAAGTGATTTCAATGGGATTGAATTTAATTGTTTAGTTCCCGACTTCCAGTTATAATTACCAATTCTTTTCTCAGTATATTTAATTTTACAATGCATAAATTTTTGCTGTGGACAACAGCTTAATTTGGATCAAAGTCTTTAAATTATCATTTTACTTAATGAAAATGGGTATATTCTGGAAATAATTAAGTTCCAGTAGAAGAGAATTCAAAAAAGGCTATGTGTCTTTGTTCTTTTATTGAATAAAAATATGTTGCACTCTTAACGTGAGCACTGCTTATACAAGGATTTATATAAAATAAAGAAATTAACAACTCTGCATTATGTCCATAAGAACTCTATTGCTGAATGGAATGCATCTGGACTTGAATTTGATCAGATCCGATAGTGCTGGTGATTCATGCGTGATCTTCTCATCTTGTTGGACTATCTTTTTGGTTTGAATTCGTTGACCCGAAGTCTTCTTGATCACTCAAATTTTCTACTGATTTTTAGATCATTGTGAGGATTTTCATCCTTATCACTCCGAGATTTCTGGGCCTCTTAATCACTCCTTAGATCCTTAACGATTTTGTTGCCAGGCTGTAAGACATTGCTAACACCAGTATGGGTATTTTATCTTGGAATAATATGTTCTCTGTTGCAAGAAGATCAAAAGTCAAGTCAAGTACTGGACTGTTCATTTCTTCTCCCTTAAGAATTCTTGCCTTAAAAGGAAGTTGCTAAAGATAATGGACCAAACATGTACGGATACACCTTTAACTTACTTAAGACTTCTCTTCTACTTGATTTTCTCCACTCTCTGTTCTCTGAATCTTCATTGAACTCTTCTCCAGCCACAGTAGCTTGGTGATCACCAGGTACTATATATGTTTTTGTGATATAACATCAATTACTTTTTAAAGTTAAGTTCTTGAGCATCTGAGCTAGAGTTAATAGCATGACTATATGGGGTGTTTTCTCTGTAGAATTATGACTTGTACTAGTTATTTAATCTTAGCTTTTATTCACGAGTTTTTAGAATGTTTTAATCATTATTTCACTCCCAGAAAGCTCTAAACATTCATGATTTTAACAACTTGTAAACCTTAATTAATGATCAAATTAATTGCACATCTCCACCATCTTCTTGTTTTAATTTTTCTGATGATGTTCTTTTCTTGCCCATTGAACTCCTTTAAGTAAGTTTATGTAAAACTCATTAATTTGTTTAATGATTTATGTTTTTTCTAATGTACAATATGTATGCGAACATTTGCACTAAGTAAAAGTCCTTAAATCTTCCAGCCTTCTGGAGATCAGCTTAGAATCGTGGTGTTTTTGAATTTCTGCTTTCTGCAATTAGATTTTGTTTACAAAGTCCAATAACTATATATGCTTTTAGCCAGAAAATGAGCTTTTACATAGATTTCAAAATTTCTTGAAGTGTATGAACACAAGGCTTCAGGCTTAGATAGGTCATTGATTAAGCATTGATTTTGCAGATTTTATTCAGTATTTGAACAAAGCAAGATTTGAAAGCATATACCCAATGACTAAGGAACAAGCAAAAGCAATTAGCTTGAAGGCCTTGGTGGATAAAGAGAACAATAGAGTTATATTTGTGGAATCAGATGAGGATTTTACTGATGTTCTGTTTAGCTTCTTGACAATGCCCATGGGAACAATTATCAGGCTTATGTCTAATCATAATCAACCACCAACAATAGGGACAGGTTGCATGAACAATTTGTATGAAAGCATTAAGAACCTTGACATGCAGTGTTTCTTGAGTGAAGAATGCAAGACCATGTTGCTATGCCCCAGAAATGCTGCTGCACCTCAGAACAAGAGACTAAAATTGCAAGTTGACGATGGTGAGGTGCCGAGTTACTTCTTGTGCCCTAAGGATTGTACCTTTTATAAGCACAATTTACTGAGTCTCTACCCTAATGCTGTTTGCAAATGTGGGCAGCTCATGGATAGGACGATCAAGTTGTCAGATGCTCAAGATAGAGGAGTGTTTGTTAAAGGACGGACCCAATTTATAATAAGTGATGAATTACAAGTAAAGCCCTCATCAATAGAAGCAAGCCTTTCTGTGGTGTCCAAGCTAGGTCTCATGGACTTTAGCGCCGTTGAGGAGTACAACATCAACATAGGAGTAGATGAGGTAACTATTTCATTCTGATTCTAAATTTTAATAATTTTATCAGATTCTACCATTATTTGTAGTTAAGAACCGTTTTGTAGGATCAAACTTAGTACATGAAGAAACCAATTTGTACTTTTAATGAACATCTCAAGGAAATAATTCACCTTCAATGCACTTTGCTTTTTTAGAAGTAAATGATGGGAATTAAAGAAAAAAGGAAAGAAAAATGTTTCGCAGTTAAGCTAAAAATGTCAAAAGCTAACTAGTCAACAATTATAATTGGCAAAAGGTAGGGCTTTTGAATTTGATCTACTATCATCTTTTATTACATCAGCTATTTGAATATGATTATTAAGCTCACAATTTGTTAGATAGCTGAACTGTGGTTGTGTTTGTGACCTGTCACTGTCAGCCTTCTTTCAGGTTCTCACTTTGCTCAAGTGTTCACTGGTGTCAAAGAAACCTTTGACAGAAACTTTGTTGAAACAAAATTCAGCACCAAAGTTCGGCAAAGAAGATTCTGATCAGCACATCTATGTTGAATCTACAATAGAAGAATCAGAATCAAATGTGGATGGGAAAATTCATGTAAAGCTTATCATCAGTAAATCCAAGAAAATGGTTTGCTTTGCCGAAACAAGTGGAGAATTTGTTGATTTAGTCTCCAGTTTCCTAACTGTTCCACTTGGTTATATAATAAAAGAAATGCAGAGTAGCATTTCAAAAGGATCCTTAACTCACCTGTACAATAGTGTCCAGGAACTCGATGCTGAGAAATACTTGAAATCTAATGAGCACAAGGAAATGCTCATCAGTCCGAAGCTCGCCCCTGATTTTAGCCATGAGAACAATCCTTTAGGCATTGAAGAAGGTTTGCACCCAACATACTGTGTTAGAGAATCTTATAGTGAACCAACTGGTTATTATTTTCAACTGACTTCTGATGGTCAAATTCCTTCTGGATCTACTTTGAGAAGTTCAATTTTAACTGTCAAGGGTCCTAAGTCTCATTTTAAAGAAGCCACAAGAGGAGGATTTGTGACTGGACCAACAATGTTTACCGTAACTGATAATCTGGTCATCACACCCATGTCTCAAGTCCAAAGTCTGTGTCTTCTGAAAGAGTTGAAAGTATCTGTCAGCGATATTGAGGAGCGTGTTGTGCATGTGGGCAGTGAGAAGGTAAGTTGACATAAATATTCCAGTATTAAACTCTAACAAAGCATCCCATGATTTCTGATGGTAGTTTCTTTTGACTATTTTGAGATCTTGTTATAGAGATGCGTGGTGATTTTGGCATACAACCTTTAAGAATTTCTTCGAAATTCAATTCCCTATGATTTAACTTTAACCTGCTAGAATGTTACTATTGGAAACCATAAAGTATGATGAGACCAGCTATATGTATCATTTTCATTTTCTTAGTGCAAAACATTATTCTGGGACATTATCACAGAAATTCACCCAGCAAGGTGCAGCAAACAATATAAAGTTTCGTACATATATTTTAAGGTTTTTCCTTACATTGGCAAGAGCATTAGAGGTCTTATTAGCTTCTTTAAAGTAACAATGAAGAACTGTATCAGCCAAATAGCTTATTTCTTCATAAGGTTTTAGATTCCTCTACTATTTGTATCTTTTATTATTTTTATGTTGTAAGTCTTGTCAAATTGCAAGGCATTGCCATCTACAAATGCATTGTTTTCAATCAAATAGTAAGTGAAAGTATGGAAGTAAAATAAAAATGCTATCAGATTATTCTGCCTAGCCAATAATCTACCACACTAAGCTAGTGCCAATTCTACTTTTGTTTCTGCATTACCACCTCGCATTAATTAGACTATATAAATGGAGAGTTTTGATTCAAAAGCTGTTCAAGAAGAGAATCCATTGAAGATTATCTGAAAGCATGATGTCAATTCCCTTCTTGATACCTTATAAATTTGTTTCCCTTGTTGATACCTTATGAATTTATTTTACTTTGCAGGCTTTGCGTCTATTGGTGGCATCTTTTGTATCTGAATCTGCTCTAACCAATACCTTTTTGAGAGAGCCAATTCCAATACAGTCAGGATAATCTTATTTCAGCTAAAATATGAAATGTTGTTCATGTGAAACCTATTTATATATTGTGTTGAAATTTGTGTTTGTACTCTGGTATGCTCTTAGACCAGAGGGTATTGCATGTAAATATATTACTCCAAAGGATTTGCATTGTATTGGCAATTTTGAGTTTGCTTTGTGTGTACCATCTCTCTTTCTCACAAACACACAAGACAAAACTATGTTTTTCTTCTAATATGCACAAATTGAGAAACAGGACATTTGCGTTACAACTTTCAGGTTTTTATGCAAGTTTGGGAAGCTAAACTTTTGAAATTTTTATTTTTATAAAATTTCCAAAAGCAATATGCATGAATAGGCCAATGACATGGTGCATGTTTGGTTTAATATTTTTATCCCTATTCTGGATCCTATTCTCTAAATAGCGTTTGGTACAATATTCTAAAAATATTACCCTATTTTTTGAATTAATTTGAACCNCATTTATGAGAGAGTCAAATCCAAAATAGTCAAAATAATTTTTTTTAGCTAAAATATAGAATATTGTTCATGTGAAACCTTTTTATATATTTTGTTAAAATTTGTGTTTGTACTCTAGCATGCTCTTAGACAAGAGGGTATTGCATATATGTTACTACAAAGGATTTGCATTGTATTTGCAATTTGAGTTTGCTTATGTGCATACCATCTTTCTTTCTCACAAACACACACAACAAAACTATGTTTTTCTTCTAATCTGCACAAATTGAGAAACAGGACATCTGCGTTACAACTTTCAGGTTTTTATGCGAGTTTGGAAGCTAAACTTCTGAAATTTTTTTTTTTAATAAAATTTCCAGAAGCAAGACGCATGAATAGGCAAATGACATGGTGTTTGTGGACTGAAACATTGGCTCAACTGAAAGGCAATAAATTATACATTCATACATTTTGTTTAAGATGTGGGAAGTAAACTTTGTTTCCAAGAAAAAGTGACCCTAATTTGACATCAGATAGGTGTTAATAGTTAAGAATGAAGGGATAATGAATTATCTTGTAATTGGTAGCTTGTGAATTTTCTTTATACTGATTAATGAATATATCTATATATTAATTACAAAAGTAACTTTTCCCTTGACCAAAAACACAAATTATGTCAACAAAATTACAAAATAACCGAACTCTTGGCTATAAATATATATACGTATATTAATTTTTGAGTCATTTGAGCTCTTTCAACTTCATTAATTAATCCATCTTGCCTTGGCATCATTCATGCATTATTGCTCCATCATTCTTTACTTCTCTCATAACCTAGTTCCATCCTTTCCATAAATTTTCTTTTTTCCAAGAAGATATAGCAATATTCAAGGCATGCAGGACTGTTCATTTCTTCTTCATTAAGTAGCTAAAGATGATAAAGAGTACTACTGCACCCTAAACTTACTGTACATATTCTTTCCTAAAATTTTCTGCTCAGTACACTCTTTGATCCTCTCTAAAATCTTATTACACTTCTTTCCAGCAATGTACTAGCTGGAAACCAGGCACCATATCTTACTTTATAATGTATTCGTCCGTAGAGTTGCAACATTTTTGTTTGCTTAAGTTACATGATTTGGACTGTTAATTTCTTCTCCCTTAAGAATTCTTGCTTTAAAAAGGAAGTTGCTAAAGATAATGGACCACACATGTAGGGATACACCTTTAAAATTAACAGTCGCTTAGTTCCATTTTCTCTAAGAATAAATATTTTCTCTGTTACAAGAAGATCTAAAGTCAAGTCAAATACTGGACTGTTCATTTCTTCTCCCTTAAGAATTCTTGCCTTCGAAAGGAAGTTGCTATAGTGGACCACACATGTACGGATGCACTTTTTAACTTACTTAAAACCTCTCTTCTACTTGATTTTCTCTGCTCGCTGCTCCCAGAATCCTTCATTGAACTCCTCTCCAGCAACAGTAGCTTGGTGATCACCAGGTACTATATATGTTTTTGTCATATAACATCAGTTACTTTTGAAGTTAAGTTCTTGAGCATCTGAGCTAGAGTTAATCGCATGACTATATGGGCTGATTTCTCTGTAGAATTATGACTTGTATTAGTAATTTTATCTTAGCTTTTATTCGTCAGTGTTTAGAATGTTTTAATCATTATTTCAATCCCAGAAACCTCTAAACACTCAAGATTTTAACGACTTGTGAACCTTAATTAATGATCACATCTCCACCATCTTATTGTTTTGATTTTCCTGATGATGCTCTTTTCTAGCCCATTGAACTCCTTTAAGTAAGTTTATGTAAAAGTTTATATAAAATTCATTACTTTGTTCAATGATTTATGTTTTTTCTTAATGTATTGACAATATGTATGTGAACATTTGCACTTAGAAAAAGTCCTTAAATCTTCCAGCCCTGTGGAGATCAGCTTAGAATCATGGTGCCTTTGAATCAATTTATCCTTTTTCCTTGTTTCAAGAAGATGGCTATTTGTTGAGTTGCTGCTTTTTGCAATTAGATTTTACGAAATCCAATAACTATATATGCTTTTAGCCAGAAAATGAGCTTTTGCATAGATTTCAAAATTTCTTGAAGTGTATGAACACAAGGCTTCAGGCTCAGATAAGTAATTGATTAAGCGTGGATTTTGCAGGTTGTATTCAGTATTTGAACAAAGCAAGATTTGAAAGCATATTCTCAATGGCTACGGAAGAAGCAAAAGCAATTAGCTTGAAGGCCTTGGTGGATAAAGAGAACAACAGAGTTATATTTGCGGAATCAGATGTGGACTTTACTGATGTTCTCTTTAGCTTCTTGACAATGCCCATGGGAACAATCATCAGGCTTATTTCTAATCATAATCAACCACCAACAGTGGCGGTAGGTTGCATGAACAATTTGTATGAAAGCATTAAGAACCTTGATATGCAGTGTTTCTGGACTGAAGCATGCAAGACCATGTTGCTATGCCCCAGAAATCACGTTGCACCTCAGAACAAGAGACTAAAATTGCAAATTGACGATGGTGAGGATCCGAGGTACTTCTTGTGCACTACGGATTGTACCCTTTCTGTGCACAAGTTATTGAGTCTCTACCCTAATGCTGTTTGCGAATGTGGACGGCTCATGGATAGGACGATGCAGTTGTCAGAGAAGACTGAAAAAAAGTTAGTTTTTGATGCTCAAGATAGAGGAGTGTTTGTTAAAGGACCGAAACAATTTATAATAAGTGATGAACTACAAGTAAAGCCCTCATCAATAGAAGCAAGCGTTTCTGTACTATCCAATCTAGGACTCACGGACTGCAGCACCATTGAGGCGTATAACTACTACAACATCGACGTAGGAGTAGATGAGGTAACTGTTTCATTCTGATTCTAAAATTTAATATTTTTATCGGATTCTACCATCATTTGTAGTTAAGAATCGTTTTGTATGATTAAACATAATTCGTGCTCGTGATCAGGGGCAGACCCACATGGGGTCAAGTGACCCCACTTGGAATTTTTTTGATTTTTTCATTTTGTCCCATAAAAAAACTAAATTACAAATTACACTAAATTAAATTAATTAAAAATTTTGACTTTCTCTAATAATATATTTTTCCCTTTTTTCTCCAATCCCAACTTTTTCTCTTGTCCAAAGTCCCCCTCTATCTCTCCGATCCCTATTTTTCTCTAATAATATATTGAAATTTATGCAATCATTTAATTTTGTATTTAGTCTATTTATGATAAAAGATTTACTTAGCTTTACAAATGAACATTCTCAAGCACTATAAAGAAAATATCAAGATATTGTAAACGTTATGAATTTGGTTGAAGCATGTAAGCAAGCTTTACAATTGATGAGAGATAGTGTATGGGAGAATTTACTTAGCAAAGTTTGTTCTTTTTGTGCCAAACATGACATTGAATTTTAAATATGGATGACAAATTTTTTATTCAAGGGCGATCACAATGGAAGACTAAAGGTATAAAAAACGTGCATCATTACCGTATTGAAGTATTTTATAGTGTCCTAGATATATAGCTTCAATAGTTGAATAATCGTTTTAATGAGGTAAATACTGAATTATTTTTATTTGGCATGCTTATGTCCAAATGAAAATTTTATTACTTTTGATAAGCAAAAATTGATGCGTCTTGTTGAACTTTATCCATAAGATTTTTCTAACTTAGAATTCATAGCACTTGATTCTCAATTTGATATTTACATTTTGGATGCTCTAATGTCAAATTTATGAAATTGAATGGGATTGGAGATCTTACAAGAGTAATGGTTGAAACTAAGAAGGATAGAATGTTTCCATTAGTTAATCTATTAATAAAATTAGCATTGATTTTACCAGTTGTCACTACTAGTATAGAGAGAGCATTTTCAACAATAAATATTGTGAATAATCGTTTGCGAAATAGAATGAGTGATTAGTGGTTGAATAATAGTTTAGTTTTGTACATAGAGAATGATGTATTTGATAGTATTGATAATGAAGTCATTACACAATATATTTAAAAGATAAAATCTCGTCGAGGACAATTATAAATATATTAGTTAATGAGAATTTTATTAATACAAATATTTGCCTTTATTTATATTTATATTTATGTTAATTGTTATTTTAATGTTTGACCCCCTAAGTTTCATTCCTCCTGGATCTGCCCCTGCTCGTGATGAGCATCTCCTGAAAATAATCCACCTTCAATGCAGTTTGCTTTTTAGAAGTAAATGATGGGGATTAAAAGAAAAAACGTTTCGTAGTCAAGCTAAAAATGCCAGAAGCTAATTAATCAACAATTATAATTGACAAAAATTAGGGCTTTTGAATTTGATCTTTACATAGAAGGCTTAGTAGATGACTTCTTGGAGAGGGCCCAACGTCAAAAGCTCAAACGTGGGTATACCAACTTAAAATAACCATAACTTTTGATTTGTGAAGAGTTACGAGACCTATAAGATATCAACAAAAAACTTGTTTCGAGCCCGACAACGTGGCAACCCGAGTCTCTTGTTAGGTGTCATAATCAGGCCCAAAATCCACTTGTTTAGGGGTCGTTTAAGTTTTTTGTACGTTTTTTCTATTCTATTAAGAGTTATTTCTAATGTGATAATTAGTCAAAAATTAGGATTTCCTTTTTTCTTTTAATTAATTTGTTTTTTATTTCCTTATTGATTGAGAGTCTTTTGTTAGGTTTAGCTGTCACTACCCTACATAAAGGTATTATTTTTTTTTTTAAGATATAAAATAATTTTCAGATTTTCCTTCAATTTTACAAATTAAGTTTCTATGATTGATACTTGTTAATCGATCATAAAACCATAATTGTGTGTTAGCCTTGTTTTTACGCTCGCTGCGTTAGATCTACTATTATCTTTTATTATGTCATCTATTTGAATATGATTAATAATTTCCCAATTTGTTTGATAGCAAAACTGTGGTTGTGTTCGTGACCTGATGCCTTCTTTCAGATTCTCACTTTGCTCAAGTGCTCACTAGTATCAAAGAAACCTTTGACCGAAACTTTGTTGAAACAAAATTCAGCACCAAAGTTCGGCAAAGAAGATTTTGATCAGAATATCTATGTTGAGTCTACAGTGGAAGAACCAGAATCAAATGTGGACGGGAAGATTCATGTAAAGCTTATTATCAGCAAATCCAAGAAAATTGTTTGTTTTGCCGAAGCAAGTAAAGAATTTGTTGATTTAGTTTCCAGTTTCCTAACTGTTCCACTTGGTTATATAATAAAAGAAATGCAGAGTGGCTTTTCAAAAGGATCCTTAACTCACCTGTACAATAGTGTTCAGGAACTCGATGCTAAGAAATACTTGAAATCTAATGAGCACAAGGAAATGCTCATCAGTCCGAAGCTGGCCCCTGATTTTAGCTATGATAACCATCCTTTAGGCATTGAAGAAGGTTTGCACCCAACATACCGTGCTACAGAATATTATGATGTATATCCTTATCGTCATGAACTGACTTCTTATGATCAAATTCCTTCTGGATCTGAACGGAGAAGGTCAATTCTAACTGTCAAGGATCCTAATTCTTATTTTAAAGAAACCACAAGAGGAGGATTTGTGACTGGATCAACAATGTTTACCGTAACTGACAATCTGATCATCACACCCATATCTCAATTCCAAAGTCTGTCTGTTCTGAACAAATTGAAAGTACCTTTCAGCGATATTGAGGAGCGTGTTGTGCATGTGGGCCGTGAGAAGGTAAGTTGACATAAATATTTCAGTATTAAACTCTAACAAAGCATCCCATGATTTCTGATTTTAAGGTTTTTCCTCAAATTGACAAGAGCATTAGAAGTCTTATTTGCTCTTAAGTAACACTGAAGAATTGCATCAGCCAAATAGCTCATTTCTTCTTAAGGTTTTAGATTCCCATACTATCTGTATCTTTTATTATTTTTATGTTGTAAGTCTTGTCAAATTGCAAGGCATTGCCATCTACAAATGCATTTTTTTCAATCAATAGTAAGTGACAGTATAGAAGTAAAATGTACAAATGCTGTCAGTTTATTGTGCCAAGCCAATAATCTACCAAACTAAGCTACTGCCAATTCTGTTTTTGCTACTGCATTACCATCTCCCTTTAATTAGACTATAAAAATGGAGAGTTTTGATTCAGAAGTTGTTCAAGAAGAGAATCCATTGAAGATTATCTGAAAGCATGATATCCATTCTCTTGTTGATACCTTGTGAATTTATTTTATTTTGTAGGCTTTGCGTCTATTGGTGGCTTCTTTTGTATCTGAGTCTACTCTGACCAATGCTTTTTTGAGAGAGCCAAATCCGAATTTCAGCTAAAATATGGAATGTTGTTTATGTGAAAACTATTTATAGTTTGTGTTAAAATTTGTGTTTGTACTCTGGTATGCTCTTAGACCAGAAGGTATTCCATATAAGTATGTTACTACAAAGGATTTGCATTGTATCTATTTATTGTGAGATAGATTTCCAATTTTAGCTCCAATGTGGATAGCATTAAAAAACAAATGGAATATGATTTGTAAAGAGCTGGAGGTAAAATGAGTCACGGCTACAAAAGATTGAGAGACCAATTTCTGTTCTCTTCTATATATTATAGCTTTGTTCCATCTTGTGTTGAATTAATACTTTCTCTCTTACAAGAAGATCAAAAGTCAAGTACAGTATCGGACAGTTTATTGTTTCTCCCTTAAGAAATATAAAGAAACATATATCCTTGTTTCTTATTTGTGTCTATTCATATAGTAGGATTTGAACATCCTTTTATGTGCATAATTGTTTGCCTACATTTGGACGTTGAAACAGTCCTTAAATCTTCCAACCTTGAAAAGAGAACTGCTTAGAATTATCCTTTTCCTTGTTTCAGAAAAAGGGCCATCCATTAGTATCTACTAAGTTTTTAGGCAGAAAATGAGCTTCTATATAAATATTTACAGTTCTTGAAGTGTATGGAACACTGGCTTTAGCCTTAGATAAGTAATTGATTAACCAATGGTTATGCAGGTTGGTATCAGTATTTGAACAACCATAGCAATTAGCTGTTGAAAACAGAGTTATATTTGCTGAATCAGATGAGGATTTTACCGATGTCCTCTTTAGTTTCTTGACAATGTCCATGGGAACAATCATCAGGCTATCCTCCAATCAACCAAACGCAAGTGGGATTTCGATGGGTTTATTATATTAAGTAGATATGGGCTTAATCAGCAAATGGGCCCATGGTAATTGCTTTGTTATTTCTTTCGGGCTGTACATGTTTGGATGATTTGGGTGCCCTTAGAAATCTTTTGTGTGCAATATTTTGCTTGTCTGTTGTCTTCTGATTACGTAACACCACAAGAAATTTAAGGTGCGTTTAATATTCCTATCTATATTCTGAATTCTCAATCTTATTCCCAAAATATTTATTTGTTTAATTATTTAGGAAATACTAGTATATTTTTTATTATTTTTATATCCCTTAAGTTTATTAATTTCATAAATACCCCCAGAAAAAAATTTAAAAATTAACAAAAACACCCCCATCTACCCATAATTGCCAGATTCCAACAACCATCGTCGGTGGTAGCCAAAATCATCACAACGGCCTACAAACGATCAGAACTAGTCGTAATTCACCGATCTGGCCGTTTTCTGCTATTGACGGCCAGATCTGGCCGTCGATCTGGCTTTTTCCGGCCAAATCTGTGGTGGATCTGGTCAGAAAAGGCAAAATAGACACACGTACTGCAAATCCGACCGGTCTGCATCGTAACGACATATTTCGACCAGATTCCAACATTGGTAGCCAGAATCTGGCACTGTGGGTGCGTGGGGGTGTTTTTGTAATTTTACAAAAATTTTATATACCGGGGTGTTTAGTTAAATTAGCAAACCTATGGGGTTTTTTGTTAATTTTTAAATTTTACCTCATAATACTCACCCTATTCAACTGCCCAATATTATTCCCAAAATTCTATCCAAAATAATAAAACAAACGGACCCTAAAATTCCTGTTATTAAGTTGGGTTACCGACACAACTTAGCAAAAACGTAAATGGTTGTAATTTGATAAGTTCGTTAAGTTAACCTGAGGTACAAAAATGACTTAATTCCCTAGAAACAGGGTCAATTTTTTTTTTTTTTTTTTTTTTTTTGTGATCGGGGTGTCTGGGCCAGCTTGCGCGTACCTCAACTAATCCTTTAGGGTCCTGAAGTTAACAACAAGGTAAGCCCCTCAATAGTCACCCCTATTAGGGACTATGGAGACTTGAACTCAGGAGTTCATGAAACCTTATTTTGCCCTTTTATCACCAAATCACTCAATGGGGGTTACAGGGTTCAAATTATATTTCAAGTTTTTTGTGATATTATGATAAGTAATATTGTACCATTAGAAGCAAAACACATGAACTGGGCCATTCATACGGTATTTGAGTGACTAAAATTGTTGTTTGAACTAATTCGCAATCAAATGGTGTGATGTGAGTAGGGATGTATACGAGCCGAGCCGAGCCGAGTCGAGTATCTCAGTACTCGAGCTCGGCTGGTGATGAACAGTAACGAGCTCGAACTCGAGCTGAGCTCAATTGAGCTTTAATATTCATGTTCGAGCTCAAGCTCGCGAGCCTAAAGTGGTACTCGAGCTCGAGCCTAACCGAGCTCAATAATTTATTGTATTTTCTCTTTCTTCTTTTCACCTATCAATATCATCTTATTTTTTTTATTTTCTCTTTTCCCCCTCATTTTCTCTTTCTTCTTTTCACCTATCACCTTATTCTGTCACCTCAACTCATTTTGTCACCTCAACTTTTTTTTTTTTCTCTCTTTCTCCCCGTCTCTTCTCTTCTATTTTCTTAGTTCTTGATCTTCTCCTTCGTCTGTATTTTTTTTTTTTTCTTTTGTAATGATTGAGTCAATTTGCATATACCTCAATTAGTCTTATGAGGCTTTAAAACTATCGATAAATAAGAATTTCAATAATCACTCCTATTAACAACTATAGGGACTCAAACTCAGAAGACCGTAATAGATCCTCTTGCTCAAAATTATAGAACTTTAGAA
The DNA here is from genome assembly GCF_008641045.1 of Pistacia vera. Lineage (NCBI taxonomy): Eukaryota > Viridiplantae > Streptophyta > Magnoliopsida > Sapindales > Anacardiaceae > Pistacia > Pistacia vera. The sequence continues at coordinate 22,227 of NW_022196290.1, read as the reverse complement.
GCTTATTTGAAACCCGAAAATAAATTTGTACAAGCTCAAAAACAAATCCATACAAATTAGACACAAATTCATTCATTATTCTAAGATAAATTAAAAGTCAGGTAAATTATAGGACTGTTGATTTCTTCTCCATTAAGAAATTCCTTTCCCAAAAATTGCTAAAGATGATAGGTCTACACAGTGATGCACCTTTAACTTACTTTACTGTCTCTATAACTGCTTTTCTACTTGTTTTTCTCTTCGCTCTCCGACCTTTCCTAACTCCTTCATTACACTTCTCGAGCAACAGTAGCTAGCTAACTAGCTGCATTTGGCGATCATCAGGTACCCATACATAACTTCATCATAAATCATCACTTCTTATATAATGTTGGGTTCTTGAGCTAGCCGATATATGAGTTTTGGTCTGTAAAGACTTTTCTATTAGTTGTTTAATCTTCTTCAATTATATATGTTTGGAATGATTTAACTGTTATTTCAGCCCCCACCAAGCTATAAAAATTGAAGATTGGGGTGATTTCAATGGGATTATTTTTAATGGTTTAGTTCTAGACTTCCAGTTATAATTAACAATTCTTTTCTCAGAATATTTACTACCTTGCTCTCTTAAGTCTTAAATAGTGTGAGCAGTTTCTTTTTTTGTTTTGGGATTAATTTTACAATGCATAAATATTTCCTGTGGACAACAGCTTAATTTGGATCAAAGCCTTTAAATTAAGTTATCATTTTACTTCATGAAAATGGGTATATTCAGGAAATAATTAATTTCCAGCATATGATAAACAAATTTAACTTGCCAAACGCTGAAATTCCAAACATATCAGTGTGCATGTTTCAGTGGAAATTCAACTTTAAGAGAATGGAAAAGGCTTCAAACAGATACAAAAATGTTTGATTAACTTTTTTTCCGACTTGTAGGTTTGGGTATTTGAAACGGAGAAAGAAGAGAAAACATATAGTCAATGGAAGACGAACAGGTAAAACCTATTAGCTTGAAGGCCTTAGTGGACAAGGAGAGCAAAAAAGTTATCTTTGCTGAATCAAATGAGGAATTTATTGATGTCCTCTTTAGTTTCTTGACGATGCCAATGGGAACAATCATCAGGCTCATCCGTAATCGACCTCCAACGATGGGGATAGGCTGCATGAATAATTTATATGAATGCATTGAGAATCTTGATGTGCAATTATTCAGGACTGAAGCATGCAAGAAAATGTTGTTATACCCCAGAAATGCAGCTGCAGATCAGTGCAGGAGACTAAAATTGAATGTTGATGAGACTGAGCCGCTGAGGTACTTTCTTGGTGAAGGCGGTCATTGCCCTCATTTAAGTCACTATAAAGATGTTATTTGTCGCTGTGGAGAGTGCATAAATATTGAGAAGTTTCTGCCGGAAAAAAAATGTCTTGCTCAAGATAGAGGGGTGTTTGTTAAAGAAATGACCCGGTTTATGATAAGTGATGAATTACGAGTAATGCCCCCATCAACTGAAGAAACCCTTTCTCTACTCTTAAATCTAGGACTGATCGATGGAATGACCACCGAGGAGTGCAATCTTGACATAGGAATAGATGAGGTAACTAGTGATTTTCAACCATGATTTTGAGTTATGCTATTAATAGTATAGTAACCAGATTTATTCTTTCAGGTTTTGACTTTGCTCAAGATTTCACTGGTATCAAAGACACCTTTGACAGAAACTTTTCTGAAGCACAATCCACACCGAGTTGGACCAAAATATTTTGATATGGCAACTATATTAAATCTGAATGGGGGAACCAGCATCAGATGTAAGGGGGAAGACTTTCATGATCAAGCTTACAGTCAGCAAATCCAAGAAATGGTTTGTTATGCAGAAACAAGTGAAGCTTTTGTTGATTTACTCTTCAGTTTCCTCACTGTACCACTTGGGTATGCAGTGAAGGAAATGCACACCGCACTTGGAAAGGATGCGTAAATCATCTGTACAATAGCATTCATGAACTTGATGCTGAGCAATTTCTGAAATCAAATGAGCACAAGGCAATGCTTCTCAGTCCGAAGCTTGCCCCTAATTTTGGCTATGAGAATCACCCTTTGGGCATTGAGGAAGATAAACATCCGCAATACTATTATGTATTTTCTGGTAGCAAACTGATTTCTGATGAATCAATTGTTCCCAGAAGGGAATTTCAGCTTTAACTGTGTGGTCCCAAGTCGAGCTCTAGGACACTGCAACAGGAGGATTTGTTAAGGGACCTGCAATGTTCAGCATAACTGACAATCTGATCATAGCGCCTATATCACCATCTCATGTCTTTCTCTTTTGAGGAAATTGAAGGTACCTCTCGATGACATCGAGGTGCGTCTTGTGAAAGTGGGGTATGAGGAGTGATCACCATATTGGATTCTGAAATAAAAAGCAGCTCATATTTTTTTTTTTTTAAATAGAAATTCTTTCAAAAATCTTTAGGCCTTATCTAAAATTTGTTGATTTTTGACAGGCAAGTTTTATATATATCTATCATGTTCAGTCTAACAGATTTATCTTTCCATTTTGAGTGACATGGTAGAATGTTAATATATATTTGGAAAACCATATACAGTTTTGTACACTATAACCTTATAATTTCACTAGGAAGATAAACCAAATAGGTTACAGAGAAATCTTGTACTAAGTTTCATATATTTTATGGTTTTTGAGAACATTACCGACAGCATTAGATGTCTAATTAGCTTTGACGGAGATGAAGGACAGCCCAAATCATCATCTGTAGACCCTAATGCTTTTATTGTTCTCAAAAATTTTCGAACATAAACTTTCTTGTGAGCTCAAAACTCTTTCTAAACTTTTCTTCTCCAATTCGCAACTGTTTAACTGACCCAAGTTGAAGAGAATAAGTGCCATTGAGAAGTAGAACTTTAACTTCAAGGCAAGAGACAGTCTTGTAAGAGTCGGATATTATGCAATTTTATTGCTAAGCAAGTCCTATTGGCATATCTTGGTTATTATGTCTGCTTCTATAAGTATCTAAATAGTATTTACAGTTCGAAGAAAGCAGAAGTAACAAGAAAATGATAAACGATTTGTGTCCATTTCATCCTTTATCATGCCAAGCACCACCCTCTAGTATTGCTATATTACCACTTCCCAGGCTGTACAAAAAGAGAATTTTGATTAAGAAGCTTTATGACATACAATGAAATTTTGAATCTCTCTTTTCGATACTTTGTAAATTTGTTTTTTCTTTCGTATTTGAATCTATTCTAACCAATGCGATTCTCAGAGAGCCAAGCCAGAGCATTAGGATAATATTTTTCAGCTGAAGTATGAATGTTGTTCATGAGAAACCTATTATATATGTGCTAAGAGTTTGTCTTTGTATTCTAGTTTGCTCTTTCTTAGAGGGTATTATTGCAGTTTAGCCCTTAGTACCCCTTAGTTACATAATTAAGACATGATATGCGTTTAATATTATCTGTGAGCCCAGTTATAGTAAACCGGTAAGGGTTTACAGATACTGCCTATATATTTAGGCTTATGGGGGTCCGTACTTTCCCGATCAGATTATTACAAATATTCTACATCGAGATGCACCAATTAGGCAGGGAAAAATCTTCTTGTGGGTTGCATCTAATGTATTTTAAGGTTTCTGCCTCATATTGGCCAGAACATTGGCAGTCTTATTAGCTTCAAAGTGTGACAACTAGATCAGCTAATTCGTTCAATTTTAAAATTCCCAAGGTTTTCATTTCCTGATAATTTGAATCTATTACTACAGTGAATTCTTCTTGAATTGCAAGACAATGACTATCAAGACAACTTGATGATAGATTATAGATATACAGAATGTGTACCTGGATAAAACCACTTTATAAATCCTTGCATTGTTTTCCTTGATTTTCAAATTTCTTTGAATTCAAAACTATGTTCAATTTCTCTTTCTCCTAGATCTCAATTTAGGAATCTTTTACTGCACCAAGTTCTTAGCAATGTGAGTGTAAAAGTAAACAAAACGAGGTTCCATAGGAGAAAGCTACGGCTGTAGCTATGGCCCTGCATACCAGGCTCACCAAAGCACCAGCTGTAGCTGCTATGTTCACTTCATCCATTATTCTGCCAAATGCCATCCCACTATCCTCATTGAACAATGCATATTATAGCTGCCACGAATTTTACTATTGCTGCGGTACCATCTTTTACTTATTAGGCTGCCGGATGGAGAGCCTTGATTCAGAAATTTTTATGCCATGAGAACCCAGATCAGATAATCTGAATAATTTTTTTCTACCTTGCTGATAGTTTGTAAACTTTTCTTTCGTTGCAGCGGCCTTGTGTCTTATGGTGCCTCTTGTTGCTGAATCGGTTCTAACTGATACCTTTCTTAGAAAACCAAATCGATGGCTTCTTTGGTGTTTGAATCGGTTCTAACTGATGCCTTTCTTAGAGAGAGCCAAATCCAGAAAATTGAGGACATCTTGGTTCACTTACTATGAAAGAATGTCATCTTATTATGTGTATCAGAGTGAGAATCTGTAATTGAAACTCTAGTATTGTATTTCTCCATGAGATTGCATTGTCATACAAATACATGTACATAAATTAAGGCAATGTATTAGAATATGGTGTTTTTGCTTTAAAAACTCCCCACCTCTATATGGCATTTAGGAAAATCTTTTTGTGACACCCAAAGCACAACTTAGCATAAAAGCACATGATTGTAATTTGATAAATTCATTAAGCTAACCTGAGGTACAAAAATGACCCAATTTCCCCCAAAAGGAGTTCAATTGATATTTCAAAATTTTTTGATATTCTGATGAGTAATACCATCAGAAGCAAAACACATGAACTAGGCCATTCATAAGGTATCTGAGTGATTAAAATTGCTCTTTGAACTAACTTGCAATCTGATGGTGGGGCATGAGGTCCATAAGGTGGGATTTCAACAGTGCATTTTGAGCCGATCTCACGAGAATACAAGATTCATCAGGATGATTCTATAAACTAAGTAGATGCAATTCTAATAATAAGATCGCTTATGTGAAGCTCAAACAATAAATCCATACAAATAACGTGGATTTTGGATAATGTGATACGCCACAACCTTATGAAAGCTCAAGGTCCATTTCGGGTAACCGGCACTTGCGTTTAATCTCAAAGCAAATTTGTGTGAATTTCAAAAGCAAATTTGTATGAATGTCAATTTACAAAATAACAAAACTTTGGGCTAAGATGATGCACCTTTCCTTTAACTTACTATATACATAAGTAACTTACCGCACAGGCAACGATGCACCTTTCCTTTAACTTGCTGTATACATACTTTCCCTAAAATGGCTTTTCTACTTGGTTTTCTCTACTCAGTACACTATTTAATCTTCTTTAAATGAGGAACAATCATCAGGCTCATCCGTAATCAACCACCAATGGTGGGGATAGGTTGCATGAACAATTTATATGAAGCATGCAAGAACATGTTGTTATACCCCAGAAATGCAGCGGTACATCATTGCAAGAGACAAAAATTGAATATTGATGATACTTTGCTGAGTTCCTTCATTGGCAGAGATGACGATTGTGCTCATTTGAGTCATTACAGAAATGCCATTTGTGACTGTAGGACGAGCATGGATATAGAGGGGAGTTTGTTAAAGAACTGACTCAGACTGATAGTATGTGATGAATTAGAAGAAATGCCCCCATCAACTGAAGCTAGCCTTTCTTTACTTCGGAAGGTAGGACTCATCGATGGAAGCACAACAGAGGAGAAGATGAGGTATGCACCCCTTGCTATGGAGATGATTAATTCATGAATTTTTTCACATGTATGAAGATATTAACTATATGTCTTCCTTCGGGTTTTGACTTTGCTCAAGATATCACTGATAACAAAGACACCTTTGACAGAAACTTTTCTTAAACGTATTCCGGCACCTGAATTGAACCAAAAAGGTGTTTGGCAACATCAGCTATATAAAAACCAAAATGGAAGATCTAGCATCGAACGAAAATACAAAGATTCGCATCAGGCTTACTGTCAGGAAATCCAAGAAATGGTTTATTATACTGATAGATGCCGAGGAATATCTGAATTCAACGAGCACAAGGCAATGCTTCTCTGTCCCAAGCTTGCCCCTAATTTTGGCTATGAGAATCATCCTTTGGGCATTGAGGAAGATAACACAAATATCCCCAATTTCAGGTTTGTCTCTTCTGAACAAATTGAAGGTACCTTTCAGTGTAAGTTAGCATATCAATCTCTGAAATAAAACTATAGCAAAGCAACTTCTTCATATTTTATAATAATTCTTTCAAAAATCTTAGGCCTTTTCATAAAAATTTTGGTGATCTTGCACTGAAAAGTTTAACAAATTTGTAAAGTTCATTCTAACAGATTTATCATTTTTCAGTGTTGAAAACCATAATTTATTTTATGATATAACCTGATATTGCTATTTCGAAAACCAGAGGCTAGAAAGAAATCTTATACTAGTTCACATACTTAATTTTTGTGAGCATATTGGCAACTGCATTAGAAGTATAATTTGCTTTGAAGTGGAATTGAGGACACTAATGTGTTCAGATTCTTACTCTACTGAATGTATTCATTTTCCCACTCATTATGCTGCACAAATGGAGAGTTCTGAATCATTCATGAGCTTTATGACATTAAAAATCTAATAAAATTATTGAATTGCTATTTTCTTTCCTTGTTGATACTTTGTGAATTTGTTTGGCATTGCAGGCTTTGCGTTTATTGGTGGCTTCTTTTGTATCCGAATATACTTTGATCATTGCCTTTCTGAGAGAGTCAAATCTAAAACAGTCAGGATAATCTTATTTCAGCTAAAATATGGCTTACTGTGTTGGGATATTGTGGTTCGCTTTCTTATTTGTTCCATGTAAGATCGTGTGTTTTTAGAAAACTATTTAATAAAGAATACAATTGTAAATAGGAAGAAAGTTATGAGAGTCTTATTAAGAATTGAAATATGAATCCTATTAGAAATAGAATGTCTCATATACTACCTATAAATATCGGGGGTGAGAACTAATTCAAGGTTATGAAAAACTATGAAAATACAAGATGTTTGATGTAAAGGTTATTAAACAACATGTGAAGAGTGTCTTGGAAACTGGGTTTGTGTCTTGGAAACTTGGATTGTTTCCACTTACTGAGTTGAGCATGGTTAGAAAGTAGGATTGTTTTTATATTAGGTTTACGGTGTTGTGTTCTCTTGTATACCATATTTATGAAATTATAGTGTATTTCTCTTATCCGTGGATGTAGATCAGTTATGTCAAACTGCGTAAATATCGTGTCTTTTTATGTGGTGTGATTGTATTTCTATTTTCTCTGTTACAAGAAGATCAAAAGTCAAGTCAAGAACTGGTGTTCATTTCTTCTCCCTTAAGAATTCTTGCCTTAAAAAGCAAGTTACTAAAGATAATGGACCACACATCTATGGATACACCTTTTAACTTACTTCTACTTGCTTCTCTGTTCTCTGAATCCTTCATTGAATTCCTCTCCAGCAACAGTAGCTTGGTGATCCCCAGGTACTATATATGTTTTTGTCATATAACATCAGTTAATTTTCAAGTTAAATTCTTGAGCATCTGAGCTAGAGTTAATAGTATGACTATATGGGCTGTTTGCTCTGTAGAATTATGACTTGTATTAGTTATTTAATCTTAGCTTTTATCATCAATTAGAATCTTCCAGCATTGTGGAGATCAGTTAGAATCATGGTGTTTTTGAATAAATTTATCCTTTTCCTTGTTTCAAGAAATGGCTATTTGTTGAGTTTCTGTTTATTGCAATTAGATTTTGTGTACGAAATCCAATAACTATATATGCATTTAGCCAAAAAATGAGCTTTTGCATAGATTTCAAAATTTCTTCAAGTGTAGGAACACAAGGCTTCAGGCTTAGATAAGTAATTGATTTTGCAGGTTGTATTCAGTATTTGAACAAAGCAAGATTTGAAAGCATGTACTCAGTGACTAAGGAAGAAGCAAAAGCAATTAGCTTGAAGGCCTTGGTGGACAAAGAGAACAACAGAGTTATATTTGCGGAATCAGATGAGGACTTTACTGATGTTCTGTTTAGCTTCTTGACAATGCCCATGGGAACAATCATCAGGCTTATTTCTAATCATAACCAACCACCAACAGTGGAGATAGGTTGCATGAACAATTTGTATGAAAGCATTAAGAACCTTGACATGCAGTATTTCCGGAGTGAAGCATGCAAGACCATGTTGCTATGCCCCAGAAATGGTGCTGCAGCTCAGAACAAGAGACTAAAATTGCAAATTGATGATGGCGAGCTGCTGAGGTACTTCTTATGCTATATGGATTGCACCCTTTATAAACACAAGTTACTGAGTCTCTACCCTAATGCTGTTTGCGAATGTGGACGGCTCATGGATAGGACGATGGAGTTGTCAGAGAAGACTGTACAAAAGTTAGTTTTTGATGCTCGAGATAGAGGAGTGTTTGTTAAAGGACTGACCCAATTTATAATAAGTGATGAATTACAAATAAAGCCCTCATCTCGAGAAGCAAGCCTTTCTATAATGTCCAAGCTGGGATTCATGGACTGTAGCGCCATTGAGGAGTACAACATCGACATAGGAGTAGATGAGGTAACTATTTCATTCTGATTCTAGAACTTAATAATTTTATCAGATTCTACCATTATTTGTAGTTAAGAATCGTTTTGTATGATCAAACTTAGTACATAGAAGAAACCAATTTGTACTCGTGATGAACATCTCCTGGAAATAATTCACCTTCAATGCAGTTTGCTTTTCTAGAAGTAAATGATGGGGACTAAAAGGAAAAAGGAAAGGAAAAATGTTTCACAGTCAAGGTAAAAATGTCAAAAGCTAACTAATCAACAGTTACAATTGGCAAAAAGTAGGGCTTTTGAATTTGATCTACCATCATCTTTTATTATATCAGCTCTCTGAATACGCTTAATAATTTCACAATTTATTAGATAACTGAACTGTGGTTGTATTCGTGACCTGATGCTTTCTTTCAGGTTCTCACTTTGCTCAAGTGTTCACTGGTGTCAAAGAAACCTTTGACCGAAACTTTGTTGAAACAAACTTCAGCACCAAAGTTCGGCAAAGAAGATTTTGATCAGAACATCTATATTGAATCTAAAGTAAAAGAACCAGAATCAAATGTGGATGGGAAGATTCATGTACAGCTTATGGTCAGCAAATCCAAGAAAATGGTTTGTTATGCCGAAGCAAGTGAAGAATTTGTTAATTTAGTCTCCAGTTTCCTAACTGTTCCACTTGGTTATATAATAAAAGAAATGCAGAGTAGCATTTCAAAAGGATCCTTAACTCACTTGTACAATAGTATACAGGAACTCAATGCTGAGAAATACTTGAAATCTAATGAGCACAAGGAAATGCTCATCAGTCCGAAGCTCGCCCCTGATTTTAGCTATGGGAATCATCCTTTAGGCATTGAAGAAGGTTTGCACCCAACATACCGTGCTACAGAATGTTTTAATGGTTTTCATTTTGTAGTAAAACTGACTTCTGATGGTGAAATTCCTTCTGGATTTACTGCGAGTAAAATTTTAACTGTCAAGGATCCTAAGTCTCATTTTAAAGAAGCCACAAGAGGAAGATTTGTGACTAGACCAACAATGTTTACCGTAACTGACAATCTGATCATCACACCCATATCTCAAGTCTCAAGTCTGTCTCTTCTGAACAAATTGAAAGTACCTTTCAGCGATATTGAGGAGCGTGTTGTGCATGTGGGCAGTCAGGAGGTAAGCTGACATAAATATTTCAGTATTAAACTTTAACAGAGCATCCCATGATTTCTGATAGTAGTTTCTTTTGACTACTTTGAGATCTTGTTATAGAAACGCATGGTGATTTTGGCATAAGAAAGTCCCTATGATTTAACTTTCTTTTATTTTGCCTAACCTGCTAGAATGTTACTATTGGAAACCATAAAGTATGACAAAACCTGCTATATCAATCATTTTCATTTTCTTAGTGCAAAACATTATTCTGGGACATAATCACAGAAATTCACCCAGCAAGATGCAGCAAACAATATAAAGTTTCATACATGTATTTTAAGATTTTTCCTCACTTTGGCAAGAGCATTAGAAGTCTTATAATCTTCAAAAGTAACAATGAAGAACTGCAGGGTTTAGATTCCCATACTATCTGTATCTTTTATTATTTTTATGTTGTAAGTCTTGTCAAAGTGCAAGGCATTGCTATGAATTTATTGTGCCAAGCCAATAATCTACCACACTAAGCTACTGCCAGTTCTATTTTTGCTGCTGCATTCATTACCACCTCCCATTAATTAGACTATACAGATGGAGTTTTAATTCAAAAGCTGTTCAGCAAGAGAATCCATTGAAGATTATTTGAAAGCATGATATCAATTCCCTTGTTGATACCTTATGGATTTGTTTATTTTGCAGGCTTTGCGTCTATTGGTGGCTTCTTTTGTATCGGAATCTGCTCTGACCAATGCCTTTCTGAGAGAGCCAAATCCAGTACAGTCGGGATAATTTTTTTTTCTATTAAAATATGGAATGTTGTTCATGTTAAACTTTTTTATGTATTTTGTTAAAATTTGTGTATGTACGTACTCTGGCATGCTCTTAGACCGGAGGGCATTGCATTTAAATATGTTACTACAAAGGATTTGCATTGTATTTGCAATTTTGAGTTAGCTTCTGTGTGTACCATCTTTCTGTCTAACAAACACACAAGATAAAACCATTTTTTTCTTCTAATATGCACAAATTGAGAAACAAGACGTCTGCATTACAAATTTTAGGTTTTTATGCGAGATAGGGAAGCTAAACTTCTAAAATTTTTATTTTTGTTAAATTTCCAGAAGCAAGATGCATGAATAGGCCAATGGCATGGTGTTTGAGGACTGAAAGCCAGCAAATTACACATTCATACATTTTTTCTGAATAAAATGAGCACAAGGCAATGCTACTTAGTTCTAAGCTGGCTCCTGATTTTAGCTATGAGAACCATGCCACCTTACTGTTTCTCATTGTTCACAAGTTTTTCTTCTCACTTCCAAAGATAATATCCCTTTTGGATGTGGTTGGAAAACTTCATATTTAACTGTCAAGGATCCGAAATCTCATACTAAGGAAACCTCAAGAGAAGGTGGATTTTTTGCAGGACCAGCAATCTGATCATAACACCTATATACCAAATCTCATGTTTGTCTCTTTTGAACAAACAGAATATACCTTTCAGTGACATAAGGGAGCATGTTGTGCATGCAGGCAGCGAGGAGGTAAGCTAACATAAATATTTCTGCAGTAAAACTTTAACAATGCATCTATTGATTTCTTTTTGCATATATTTTAGTGTGCATTTAAAATTATTTTATAGGTGGTTTCTAAGTTCAATCAACAATAAGAGAGTAGAAGTAACATACCAATGAGATTTTGCCAGAATTCAAATGGTAAAGGGATAAATTTTATTGATTATGTTTACTCTAATTAAAATTAAATTTCCTAAAACCTCTTTCACAAATTGTCTTTCTTGTAAAATCATCTACACAACCACTTCACAGTCTAGTCCAATCTCCCCCATCCTCCACCGTTGCAAACTTCTCAAAACCACCAACAAACACATCTTCATAACCTTGAAGAATTTTTTTCAGAAGCGAATATCACCATCCTTTGGCAGCCAATAATTCCCTCTTTCACCCAGCAAACCCACCCACCCCATTCACGTTGCTCCCATCCCAACAAACCCACCTCACCCTTTCCTCATGTCCTGAAACCTTTCAGCCCGCCCAACAACCCCAAAAAGACATCATCTGCACCCCCTTCACCGCGCAAAACAACCTGCAGCTCCATAATCCTCAGTAAAAAAATCAAAACAGTACAATCAATTCTTTTGGGCCTTTTTTTAAAGAAAATAAAAGGAAAAAAGAAGGGGTGTGGAGGTCTTTGTGCCCTGAGATTAATAGAGGAGAAAACAACGGTGGCTGATTGAGGGAGGAGAGAGTGAATTAATATCAGTGGCCGGCGAATAAAGTGGAGTGGAGGTAGTGGTAGGGTGGGAGGCGTTGGTGGGATTTGAGACAGAGGAGGATTGGTGGGATTTAAGGCGTTCGAAGTCGTGCTAGGGAAGGGTAGATTAGAACGGTGGCTGTGGATTAGGGACGGAGAAAGAGGGAATTATTGACTGCTAAAGTATAGAGGAAGATAAAGAGATGAAAACAGAGAGATAAAGATAAAAAGGCATATCAAACTTTAAAGGGCATTTCAGTCTTTTCAATCACTGCTATCTTTAGCAAACGGAAATCTTTTAACAGAGTCTATCGGAAAATAGCTTATTTGTTATTTTCAAATTTTTTGGGTATCATATTGTCATTACAGCAAACCATGCGTAGGTGCATGTTGCTTTCCCATTTCCTTTTCCCACAGATTGGAAAGATGATAGGTCTACACAAAGTGATGCACCTCCAGCTTACTTTACTTCCTTTAAAACTGCTTTTCTACTTGTTTTTCTCTTCGCTGTCCAACCTTTCCCAAGTCCTTCAGTACACTTCTGAAGCAACACTAGCTAGCTAACTAGCTGCATTTGGCGATCATCAGGTACCATACATAACTTCATCATAAATCATCACTTCTTATATAATGTTGGGTTCTTGAGCTAGCCGATATATGAGTTTTGGTCTGTAGAGACTTTTCTATTAGTTGTTTAATCTTCTTCAATTACATATGCTTGGCATGATTATACTGTTATTTCAACCCCCACAAAGCTATAAACATTGAAGATTGGAGTGATTTCAATGGGACTAATTTTAATGGTTCAGTTCCAGACTTCCAGTTATAATTAACAATTCTTTTATCAGATTATTTACTACCTTGCTCTCTTAAATGGTGTGAGCAGTTTCTTTTTTTGTTTTGGGATTAATTTTACAATGCATAAATATTTCCTGTGGACACCAGCTTAATTTGGATCAAACTCCTTAAATTAAGTAATCATTTTACTTCATGATAATGGGTATATTCTGGAAATAATTAAGCACCAGTATGTGATAAACAAATTTAACTTGGAAAAAGCTGAAATTCCAAACATATCAGTGTGCATGTTTCAGTGGAAATGGAACTTTTTACAATTTTTTAAGTGAATGGAAAAGGCTTCAAACAGATACAAAAATCTTTGATTAACTTTTTCTCTGTTAAAAATCTTTGAAAAAGGGTATATTCTGGAAATAATTAAGTTCCAATATGGGTATTTTCTCTTGGAATAATATTTTCTCTGTTTCAAGAAGATCAAAAGTCAATTCAAGTACTGGACTGTTCATTTCTTCTCCCTTAAGAACTCTTGCCTTAATAAAGAAGTTGCTAAAGATAATGGGCTACATATGTACGGATACGCCTTTTAACTTACTTAAAACTTCCCTTCTACTTGATTTTCTCCATTCTCTGTTCTCTGAATCCTTCATTGAACTCCTCTCCAGCAACAGTAGCTCGGTGATCACCAGGTACTATATATGTTTTTGTCATATAATATGCGTTACTTTTAAAGTTAAGTTCTTGAGCTTCTGAGCTAGAGTTAACAGCATGACTATATGGGCTGTTTTCTCTGTAGAATTATTACTTGTATTAGTTATTTAATCTTAGCTTTTATTCATCAGTGTTTAGAATGTTTTAATCATTATTTCAATCCCAGAAAGCTCTAAACATTCAAGATTTTCACGACTTGTAAACATTAGTTAATGATCACATCTCCACAATCTTCTTGTTTTGATTTTTCTGATGATGTTCTTTTCTAGCCCATTGAACTCCTTTAAGTAAGTTTATTTTTAAGTTTATATAAAACTCATTACTTTGTTCAATGATTTATGTTTTTTCTTAATGTACAATATGTATGTGAACATGTGCACTAAGAAAAAGTCCTTAAATCTTCCAGCCTTGTGGAGATCAGCTTAGAATCATGGTGTTTTTGAATCAATTTATCCTTTTCCTTGTTTCAAGAAAATGCCTATTTGTTGAGTTTCTGCACAGATTTCAAAATTTCTTGAAGTGTATGAACAAAAGGCTTCAGGCTTAGATAAGTGATTGATTAAGCCTTGATTTTGCAGGTTGTATCCAGTATTTGAACAAAGCAAGATTTGAAAGCATATACTCAATGACTAAGGAAAAAGCAAAAGCAATTAGCTTGAAGGCCTTGGTGGATAAAGAGAACAACAGAGTTATATTTGCGGAATCAGATGAAGACTTTACGGATGTTCTTTTTAGTTTCTTGACAATGCCCATGGGAACAATCATCAGGCTTATTTCTAATCATAATCAGCCACCAACAGTGGAGATAGGTTGCATGAACAATTTGTATGAAAGCATTAAGAACCTTGACATGCAGCGTTTCCGGACTGAAGCATGCAAGACCATGTTGCTATGTCCCAGAAATGGCGCTGCACCTCAGAACAAGAGACTAAAATTGCAAATTGACGATGGTGAGCCGCCGACGTACTTCTTGTGCCCATGGACTAAGGATTTTTCCCTTTCTGGGCACAAGTTACTGAGTCTCTACCCTAATGCTGTTTGTGAATGTGGACAGCTCATGGATTGGAGGATCAAGTTGTCAGAGATGACTGTAAAAAAGTTAGTTTTTGATGCTCGAGACAGAGGAGTGTTTGTTAAAGGACTGACCCAATTTATAATAAGTGATGAATTACAAGTAAAGCCCTCATCACTAGAAGCAAGCCTTTCTGTAGTGTCCCAGCTAGGACTCATGGACTGTAGCTCCACTGAGGAGTACAACATCGACATAGGAGAAGATGAGGTAACTATTTCATTATGATTCTTAAATTTAATAATTTTATCAGATTCTACCATTATTTGTAGGGAAGAATCGTTTTGTATGATCCAACTTAGTACATGAAGAAACCAATTTGTACTCGTGATGAATATCTCCAGGAAATAATTCACTTTCAATGCAGTTTGCCTTTTTAGAAGTAAATGATGGGGATTAAAAGAAAAAAAGAAAGAAAAAATGCTTCACAGTCAAGCTAAAATGTCAGAAGCTAACTAATCAACAGTTATAATTGGCAAAAAGCAGGGCTTTTGAATTTGATCTGCTATCATCTTTTATTTTATCAGCTCTCTGGATATGATTAATAATTTCACAATTTGTTAGATAGCTGAACTGTGGTTGTGTTCATGATCTGATGCCTTCTTTCAGGTTCTCACTTTGCTCAAGTGCTCACTAGTGTCAAAGAAACCTTTGACAGAAACTTTGTTGAAACAAATTTCAGCACCAAAGTTCGGCAAAGAAGATTTTGATCAGAACATCTATGTTGAATCTACAGTAGAAGAACCAGAATCAAATGTGGATGGGATGATTCATGTAAAGCTTGTCATCAGCAAATCCAAGAAAATGGTTTGTTATGCCGAAGCAAGTGAAGAATTTGTTGATTTAGTCACCAGTTTCCTAACTGTTCCACTTGGTTATATAATAAAAGAAATGCAGAATAGCATTTCAAAAGGATCCTTAACTCACCTGTACAATAGTGTTCAGGAACTAGATGCCGAGAAATACTTGAAATCTAATGAGCACAAGGAAATGCTCATAAGTCCAAAGCTCGCCCCTGATTTTAGCTATGAGAACCATCTGTTAGGCATTGAAGAAGGTTTGCACCCAGCATACTGTTTTTCAGATTATAAACATCATTATACACTGACTTCTGATGGTCAAATTCCTTCTGATTGGAGAAGTTCAATTTTAACTGTCAAGGATCCTAAGTCTCATTTTAAAGAAGCCACAAGAGGAGGATTTGTGACTGGACCAACAATGTTTACCGTAACTGACAATCTGATCATCACACCCATTTCTCAAGTCCAAAGTCTGTCTCTTCTGAACAAATTGAAAGTACCTTTCAGCGATATTGAGGAGCGTGTTGTGGATGTGGGCAGTGGGAAGGTAAGTTGACATAAATATTTAAGTATTAAACTCTAACAATGCATCCCATGATTTTTGATAGTAGTTTCTTTTGACTATTTTGGGATGTTGTTATAGAAGGGCATGGTGATTTTGGCATAAAACCTTTAAGAATTTCTTCGAAATTCAAGTCCCTATGATTTAACTTTCTTTCATTTTGCCTAACCTGCTAGAATGTTACTGTTCGAAACCATAAAGTATGATGAGACCAGAAATATATATCATTTTCATTTTGTTAGTGCAAAACATTATTCTGGGACATAATCACAGAAATTCACCCAGCAAGACACAGCAAAGAATATAAAGTTTCATACATGTATTTAAGGTTTTATTAGCTTTTAGGGTTTTACTCACATTGGCAAAAGCATTAGAAGTCTTGTTAGCTTTAAAGTAACGATGAATAACTGCATCAGCCAAATAGCTTATTTCTTCATAAGGTTTTAGATTCCCATACCATTTGTATCTTTTATTATTTTTATGTTGTAAGGCCTTTCAAATTGCAAGGTATTGCCATCTCCAAATTCATTGTTTTCAATGAATAGTAAGGTATAGAAGTAAAATACAAATGCTATCAGTTTATTGTGCCAAGCCACAAATCTACCACACTAAGCTACTGGCAATTATATTTTTGCTGCCGCATTACCACCTCCCATTAGTTAGACTATACAGATGGAGAGTTTTAATTCAAAAGCTGTTCAAGAAGAGAATCCATTGAAGATTATCTGAAAGCATGTTATCTATTCACTTGTTGATAACTTATGAATTTGTTTTACTTTGCAGGCTTTGCGTCTATTAGTGGCTTCTTTTGTATCGGAATCTGCTTTGACCAATGCCTTTCTGAGAGAGCCAAATCTAGTATAGTCAGGATAATTTTTTCTACTAAAACATGGAATGTTGTTCATGTGAAACTTTTTTATATATTTTGTTAAATTTTGTGTATGTACTCTGGCATGCTTTTAGACCAAAGGGTGTGTTGCATATAATATGTTACTACAAAGGATTTGCATTCTATTTGCAATTTTGAGTTTGCTTCTGTGTGTACCATCTTTCTTTCTAACGAAAACACAAGACGAAACTATGTTTTTCTTCTAATTTGCATAAATTGAGAAACAGGGCGTCTACATTACAATTTTTAGGTTTTTATGCTAGTTAGGGAAGCTAAACTTCTGCAATTTTTATTTTTGTAAAATTTCCATAAGCAAGATGCATGAATAGACCAATGGCATGGTGTTTGAGGACTGAATCATTGGCTTAACTGAAAGCCAACAGTCTGATCATAACACCTATATACCAAATCTCATGTTTGTCTCTTTTGAACAAACTGAATATACCTTTCAGTGACATAGAGGAGGGTGTTGTGCATGTGGACAGGGAGGAGGTAAGTTAACATACATATTTCTGCAGTAAAACTTTAACAATGCATCTATTGATATCTTTTTGCATATATTTTAGTGTGCATTTAAAATTATTTTATAGGTCGTTTCTAAGTTCAATTAACAATAAGAGAGTAGAAGTAACATACCAATGAGCTTTATTATTCAAGCAAGTGCTATAAGAGTATATATTTACTCTGCCTAGCCAATTCAACTGTTGCTTCTGCCTTACCACCTCACATTATTCAAAATCTTTATCCGACGAGAATTAAACCAGTGAAAATCATCTGAATGAAAAGATAATTCATTCCCTTTTGATAATTTGTGAATTTGTTTTACTTACCAGGCTTTGCATCTATTGGTGGCTTCTTTTGTGTCGGAATCCGCTTTAGCCAATGTCTTGCATAAGGAGAGCCAAAGCTAGAAATTTTGAGGTCATCTTGATTCTCCTACAAGCTAGAAATTTGAGGACATCTCGGTTCTCCTACAGCAGATAAAACATGGCATGGTATTTATCAGAAGCCTCAGTAATAAGGAAAAGCATTTGAGTGTTCATGCTCTATCAGTCTCAGCACATAAACATACACAAAACAAGCACAAAGCAACATGAACATACATTACTGTATTTTGATAAGTTCATCCAATAAATCTCAGGTACAAAATGCACAACTTACCAACTTACTGCAGATTGACACTGGCAAGAAATTTCCAGGAAAAATCACAATTAATTTACATTTCTAACTATTCTGATGTGTAATTTTTCTGGAAACAAACAATAGCAGTAGGAGAATATTGCAGTTTTTCGCTTTTAAACGTTTGGCGAAAGTAACAAACGCATCCACGAATTTCATGAACAATATGAGTAAACGACTTTTTGCTACCCAAGGTTTGCCTTAATGACACTTTCCCACCCAAAAAGTTTCAAAATACCACTTTCCCACCCAAAATTTATATTCCGTTAATACCCAAAGCCGACAATGGCGAAATGTTCTCTTCATCACAACCATTTGAATCTCCGGTCTCTTCTCTATAAAACCTCTCTCTCTCTGGCACCTGATTTCTCACCGATTGTTAGTCACCGCAAATTTAAAGTTTCCTGTTCTTAGCCTATTTTTGATTGATTCCGGTAGTGAATATTCAATTTGTTACTACCATTCAATCCACCGATTCCACTCTACAAAACCCCTCTTACTCTAGTTCTTGATAATTCACCGAACGCCAAAAATATAAACTTTGAGTGGGAAAGTAGTATTTTGAAACTTTTTGGGTGGAAAAGTGTTATGAAAGCAAACCTTGGGTGGGAAAAAGTCGTTTTCTCTGAACGATATATGAGAATATTCCATTGCAAGTTTTGTTATGTTATAACTTCATAAGAATTCAAAATTACTAAATCTCAAGCGTCCTGTTAGAAGTTGAATTTAAGTCTAAACCCATGGAAACGTCCTGCCAGCTTCCTTTCTATCCACTACTTCCTACCTTATTTATCCTTCACTACACCCTCATCCTCCAGGTCTCATCAGTATCCTAGATATATAAGTGGCTGATTGTTGGAAGATTGATTAAACTAGGGAAAAGAAAAGATCTTACTACGCCATAAACTTTGTACTTTCATGTTTAATGGTAAAAAGACATACCCAAAAAGAGCAATCGTGACCAGCAATAGAAGCTCGGCTGTAGACGAGGTAAAAGTTCTTCCACAAAGGAAAATTACTAAATCTTAAACATCCTGGTAAAAATTGAATTTATCTCATATTATTAAGTTGGTGGATTATTATGGTGTATATATATGATATTGGACTTCACTTTCTCTTGAATTAACTTTTAGGAATGAGTTCTATCTAAACTCGGACCGTGTGGTTGGGCTCTCTACTTCCTTCTACTGGTCCGTTTATCGGTCCCAACCATCTTGAAATCTATTAAAAATCTCCTAAAATTACTAAAAACCATTTGTAAATAGGGTTGTATACGAGCCGAGCCAAGCCGAGTATTTGGACACTCGAGCTCGGTTCGTGATAAACAATGTCAAGCTCGAGCTCGCGAGTATGGGTGGATACTCAAGCTCGTGCTCTAGCTTCTAGTTTATTGTGAGAAGGGGCTGTTTGTCATTTTAAAAACTTGAAAATAAAAAAAAAAATTACACAACTTACAATTTGGCCCTTCAAGCACAATGAGGCTCGCGAGCCTATAAAGCCGAACTTCACCCTGATCGAACTCGACTCAATCCCTTAAACAAGCCACTCGAGCTCGAGCTCAAGCTTTTCACGAGTCGAGCTCGAGTAGCTCACGAACTGCTCGGCTCGCTTCTCATCCCTATTTGTAAATATCAATATTTAATAGCTTCCGAAAATTGCAAACCGTTAAAATATGGGTCCGATGTTATCTTTTTAAGTTATCAAATATCAACATCAAAATGCCTTATCAGGTACAGAATTACATTATAACTATAATATGGACATTGACGTGAATAATGAGCTAAAATTCTGTGGGCTTTTTGCCAGCAAATGGGCCCACGGTAATTGCCTGGTTATTTCATTCGGGCTGTACACGTTTGGATTGTTTGGTGTCCTCAGATATTTTTTTGTGTGCAGTATTTTGCTTGTCTGTTGTCTTCTGATTACGTAACCCCGCAACAAATTTAAAATTCCTGCTATTCAGTTGGGTTACTGACACGTTTCTTATCTAAAATTTGTATTAAACTTGGGAGTTGGGAATGCATGATTTTGTTAATGTTTTCAATTATAAGAAATTGTGTTTTTAAATAATTAAATTATTCCATTTAATATAAAATTTTCCATTATTATGACATAAAATCTCAAATCGTGCTCGTATAAGATTAATTGAGTGTATGTATTTTAAACTTAAAGGGACGAAGTCACAAAACCATCAATAAAACTGTGAGACACTTGTAGTGTCAAAAATAAAAATTACTCAAAACTATTGATAGAATTATAGAGTGCTGTTCAAATTATGAATTAAAGGCTTTTTCATTATAATTCTTAAAAAATAAATAAAATTAGAGTATTAATCATTTATATATAAAAAGGTGGACAAAAATAATAACACAGAAACTCCATGCACCCAACTGTCAATTTCAAAGCAAAGAAATAAATTAGAATTTGATCAAACACCCGCAGGCCAAAACTCAACTCTTCTTCACTACTCTCCATCTTCCCTTCCACGCCAACCAGTCTTCTTGTTGCTCCCTTTTCAAGACTCCTCTTTCAGACTCTCTCGCTGTCCCTCTTTTTTATTCTCAGGTAAATTACTGTTCAGTCCTTTGAGTCGTTGCTTTTCCTAATTCTTATATAACCTTCTGTTTAAATTTTTAATTTTCTGCTCAAATAGCTCTACCCTCTACTCAAACTTATGCATTTTGCATGTTGATTTTCCTTATAGGACGATCAATTTACTTCTGGGTTGCAATTGTAAATTTTTAATCTTTTCTTCTTTGCTTGAATTAATTGGTTTTTGTTTCCAAATATAGGTTCAACCGGGAGCTGAATTTTTGTGTGTTTTTAGATTATAATGGAAATGGTTTCATTTTAGTGTGTTTAATATGTGGTTTTTTGTTTCTTTTGAAGGTGAATGGAAAGGATTGATTGAGTTTTGGTTGTTCTACTTGGTGGGGTTAAGTTATGATGGAGTTCTCTGCTTATTTAAGTTTTCAAAGGCTGCGTAGAACTATTTGGTTCTGGGCATTTCTAGTATTCTTGCTAGGGAACAGTGGAGGAGTATTATCGGGTTCGAATTATTTAGTTGGGTTAGGGAGCTATGACATTACAGGACCTGCAGCTGATGTTAATATGATGGGTTATGCTAACATGGAGCAGATTGCATCTGGACTTCACTTTAGGTTGCGAGCTCGTTCATTCATTGTGGCAGAGCCACAGGGGAACCGTGTTGTGTTTGTAAATCTTGATGCTTGTATGGCCTCACAGCTTGTAACAATCAAAGTGCTTGAGAGGTTGAAGGCAAGGTGATTATCATCTCGATGCTTTTTCCTTATCCGTTGCACTTGTTATGCATAATGATTTATGTTTGAGCTAAAAATTTCAATATTGTCATTGGAAAAAAACAGCATATGTGGATGTATGACTCTTTTTATTTTGTGAGCTGGTTCTGCTGCAAAGTTCTAGCAATTTGGTGAAGAGTCTTTAGAATTGCACTTGGTCATGGCTATAAAATGGTATTATTTACGAAATAATGAATGTGTTAGCAGGTATGGGGACCTATATACCGAAAAGAATGTTGCTATCAGTGGTATTCACACCCATGCTGGTCCTGGGGGTTATCTCCAATATATCGTGTATATTGTGACATCTCTTGGATTTGTTCGTCAGTCATTTGATGTCCTTGTAGATGGTATAGAGAAAAGCATTATACAAGCTCATGAAAATCTCCGGCCGGGATCAATTTTTGTGAATAAGGGTAAGAGGGGGGGCTTTTATTTCTGCTTCATTCTTTCTATATATAAATTTTACAGAAATTTTTTTATGTTTGTCTAATGCAACTAAATCTTTGTGGATAGCCTCCTTATTGCACAAAAAAATCTTAGAAGTTTTGGCCTTAAACTTGCAGGGGAGCTTTTAGATGCTGGTGTAAACCGCAGTCCTAGCGGTTATCTTAATAATCCTGCAGCAGAGCGCAGCAGATATAAGTATAATGTTGATAAGGAAATGACCCTTTTGAAGTTTGTTGATGACCAGTGGGGACCAGTGGGTAGCTTCAATTGGTTTGCAACTCATGGAACTTCTATGAGTCGTACAAACTCTTTGATAAGTGGGGATAACAAGGGTGCTGCTGCACGATTTATGGAAGACTGGTTTGAGCAGAATGACATTGAAAGCACATCTGCTGATGAATTCGGGGCCGATGGACTCC